>NC_068454.1:42001155-42621875 GCF_023373465.1 Oncorhynchus keta | reverse complement strand
TCTGAAGCTGTATGGTCAGCCTAGCAATGAGCAACGCTCTCGCTGCGCTACGACAGTGAATCATAAGAGGAGCCATTTGGCTTTGGATCATGACTCGCTAATCCCAAACAGCTAACTGTTACTGAAACTGAGGCACCCGGACGGTCAAACCCCTGGCAAAGTGCGTTATCCTGTCATTTGAAGGCAATCACACCTTCCTCTGCTTAACCAAGTCTTAGAAATACTAATTTACCAGGGGTTTCCCTTTACATTGAGGGATGTGGTGCGTGTATGTCCAATGTGAAGGTTACTGTGGAAGCCTCGTCGTCTCCACCTTTACTCCCCAATGCCCTTTCTGTTCAATTGTGACACCGTCTATCTAGGCCATCGGGTTCTGTTGGGGTAGAGCGGTACCAACTCTCCTCATTAAGTGCCTTTTGTAGGATGTGCTTTGTATTCTGACACAAATCCTTAAAAACATGCACACGGTACCTTGCCCTTTAACTGGACAGAGCACAGAGAGCTGAAAGAAAGGGCTAATACTGCTCTGATCAACTGTCCTTGTCAAGAGTGATGAGGAACCTGACGGAAGCATACAGTTTGCATCTGTAAAATGCTGTAGGCCTAATTCAGAGAGCGATTCATTTCGTTGTGACAAAACTGCATAATGTTAAAACCGTATTGCACTTAGTAGAATGAACTGTAATGTAGAACTACATCAGGTTGTGTGAATGGCACATGGACGATAAGTAACGGCGTGCTTGTGACAATGCCGTCTAAGTTGCCCTCGAGGAGATTTAATAGAGTCGTATTGTACTGTATTCAAAACATACATTGCTGGCTAAAACAAAACGCAAAACAACCATACCTACAAGCGAAAAAAACATTATCGCCTTTGGTTGGAAACTATCAGCTCTTCAATTTTTAAAATAAATGTCCTAATAGAAAGCCCAGCACTGCAGATCACACGTTAGAAAGTGTAAGATCAGTGAAAGGTGCTAAAATATTGCATTCTCCTCCAGTGCTGCAAAGTAGTAACTTTAAAACACCACTAGATCTGCGACAAAGAAGCCGTTGTCCAGAGAGTCAAGCTTCGAGGCCCCGGTGGTGAAAATGGAGGGGATGGGTTGTTTGGTCTCCATGAAATTGACGCTCATTTAGCACCTTTCAATGATCTCTAGCTACGGCCAGCGCCGATTCGCCATCGCGTTAGGCTTGTTCAAATAAAAGCCAATTGTGCCTCCCGAGAGGCGCAGCGGTCTAAGGCAATGCGGTGCTTGAGGCATCACTACAGATCTGGTCCAGATCCGGCTATGTCGCAGCCGGCCGGCAACCCGGGAGACCCATGAGGCGACGCACAATTGGCCCAGTGTCGTCCTTGTCTCATCGCGCTCTAGCGACTCATGTGACGGGCCGGGCACATGCACGCTGACATGGTTGCCAGTTGTACAGTGTTTCCTCTGACACATTGATGCGGCTGACTTTCCGGGTTAAGCGAGTAGTGTGTCAAGAAGCAGTGTGGCATGGCAGGGTCGTGTTTCGGGGGATGTACTCTTCCGAGTCCGTACGGGAGTTCCAGCGTTGGGACAAGACTAACTGCCAATTGGATATGACGAAATTGGAGAGAACAAAGGGGGTAAAAAAACAAAATTAAAATAATAATGAAAATAGAGCCAACTGTGTGTGAAGATGTCAGAGACCAGGGGGAAGGGAATGAAGGCGACACCATAGGCCTTTGAGTTGATTATGTCAGCAAGGTCCATGCCTAGAATAAGACCTTCATATAGCCTTCATATAGTGCAATACTTTTGTCCAGAAACGTATGTTTTCATGGTTCCGGGCAAAGGTAGAGTATTGTCTGTCATTTGATATGTGTTTACGGAAAGGTTCCTTCTCTCCGATGGGCTCCGATCATTGCTAAAAAGGACAAACAAAAAAAGGTGCTTGGAGCCATCTTCCTTTCAACTAGACATGATACCTTTTAACATTTTACTTTACCATAGTTAACCGCTGGAGGAGAGAATTTGAGGCCGGTGCAGCTCAAGCTGAGAAAGCAACAATGGCATTTGTGAACCAAACTGGGCTCAGATATTAACATAACCTAGAAAACAAAGCCTCTTTCTGCAACAAACTACAGAGCGTACATGAAAGACCTGGGGAAAGAGGGGGCGGGGGGGCACTGTCAAACCCTTGAAACCAAAGCATAAGTAAACTCGGAGCAATAAAATCGATAAACGTTCTAAATCAGGCGGACAAGATATATCGGTAACGAAACAGGAGCCGGCTGCTCGTCCGCAACGCACTTCTCATTCTTCTGACAAGGTTTATTCTCCCCATTACATTATCACAGCCGATTCAGAAACAGTCTCTCCTCATTGTGACATGACCCCGAAAACACACAGACGGAGGGAGAGCAGCTGGCGAGCACCAAATAAACTGAAATGACACAGAGAAGCATCAGGATTGACCATCACAATAATATCCTTAAGACAGACAGACGTTATGGTATTTTGCCTGTAAGAAGCCAATTCATTACAGTCCCATTTTTAACACAAATAAACCTTGCCGACATGTGCACGAACGAGAGTTGGTGTGAACACACACACCATCGAAGAAATCCATTATTAATTAGTTTAGGCATGTTCAAAGCAACATCATAAGACTAATAAACATGTATTTTCAAAAGAACAGCCTATTTTGCACATGAAATCAATAGCTAGTGTTCAGAAAGTATTCATGCCTTGGCTTCTTCTACATTTTGTGGCATTACAGCCTGAATTCAAAATCATTTTATTCTCATTCATCCTCACACAGTTGTACATTTTTTGGCTCATACAGAAAATCTCATTTACGTACTGTAAGCATTCACACCCCCGAGTCAATACTTTGTAGAAGCACCTTTGGCAGTGATTACAGCTGTGTTTTCTTTTTTTCCACACATGGATTGTAAGTCTTGCCCATTATTATTTTCTTTCCTCTGACAAACAGATTGGATTGTGCAATCATTTTCAGCCCATTATTATTTCATTCAAAACTAACTGTGTTTTCGGTAAATTTCTTCAAACCTCTGACAAACAGATTGTTGATCATTGCTAGACAATCATTTTCAGGTTTTGCCATAGATTTTTTACATAGATTTCATTCAAAACTAACTGTGTTTTCGGTAAGCAACGCCATTGTAGATGTGGCTTTGTGTTTTAGGATATTGTCCTGCAGAAAGGTCAATTCATCTCCCAGTGTCTGGTGGAAAGCAGACAACCTGGTAATTAATAACTTCACTATGCTAGGGATTTGTTTCTGACAGGAGATGGTATAGGTCCAGCAAGATAGTTAACAAAATATACAGAGGGAGATTCAAGGAAACAAAAATCACATTGATCAAAAGTTCAAAAATCAAAAGTTTTAGGTCGGGGTAGGTCTCGGCTACTATGTAACAGCGAGTGAAAAACAGTCTTGTTACGATGCCTATCATGTTGGCAAAAATGTTCTGATCAGTGCTAATACATTAACCAACTAGACAATGTGATCATGAGCAGCACTCACCTCAACTTAGCTAACACGTCCACAGCCTATTTGTAGCATAACCAATATCCAAACGGAAGATTCTGTGAAAAGACTAAATCCAACATTAATTGATTTTATCAAGACAACTCGCCCACGCTTCTCTCAAAGCGGCACTAAATTGTTGACCAAACGCAGGTAAGCTATTGCTTCAAATGCATTATGACAAAATCGGATGACTTTGGGAGTTTCAATGAGCAACAATTTGATGCCTTCAGTTGCATTAGCCAACTTTGTTCCAATATTTTCTGTGATATTTACTCCCACAGTAATTCTTTATGGATCTGAGAAAATGTTTATTGACATTATGTAGGCTACTGATCCTTTTAGATAAATAAAAGCAATAAAGCATACCTAGGGTGTATTTAAAAAGAGATTACACATTGTTATTCCGTTTATTATGTACTGGAAAATGTTTTAGTCTCCATCAACCATCTCCCTGACCAACTTCCTCTGATCAAGCCATTACAAACGTTCCCTCTCCATCTTCGGGGGACACTCAAAGACTGCATCTGGGGAAGGGAAAGAGGATACCTAGTCAGTTGTACAACTGAATGCATTCAACCGAAATGTATATTTCGCTTTTAACCCAACCCCTCTGAATCAGAGAGGCGAGGGGGGCTGCCTTAAAGCAACGTTAATTTCAAAACAAATATTCCAGCCCAAAATCTACAAGCCTCTTTATGACTATAAATGGCATCGACTTGAAAAGCACCCAAAAACATTGAGAACATTACATTATCTGATGGCATGGCTGGTTTTGATTTTTAAAAATGCCTGCAATTCCAACCACTTAAAGTCATATGTTTGTAATTGTCCATTCAAAAACACAGGCAGTACATCCTTTTGCATATCACCTCAGGAATTGCAAACGGATGTGAGCCGACACGGGCTTTGGAATGTCTTGCACCGATAACGGAACATTTAAACTACCGAATCCCAGATTCCTCTTCTCTGACACAATTTTACCGGTTTAGGATCACCTACTATGTATGACGAGCACTCTGCCCTATCAGCAATAGAACAAGTAAATAAAAATATATCTACACATGCCCGACAAGGAAATTTAATGAGTTATTGAGATACATAGTCCCGTCTATCATGTCAGCAATACGAGTTTGTCCTGGAATGCGTCAAATTAGACGGAGGCTTTCTCCGCATTTTGATGGGTTTTTCCGGAAACATTTTCAAGACCTTTCTATCTAAAAAAAGGACCGATGAGCACCACCATGTACAGTTCATAGGAGTATGCAGTATTTACGCTACCGTCATTTTGCTGTGGCGCTGCTCCACAGCGAAATCATTGCCGCTAGAACAGTCCACATTTACTTTTCCTCTGCAAACAAAAACGAGCAATGAATTTAAAAATAATAATAATAATCTGGCAACCCCATAATAGTTTCTATTTATCTTGTCGGTTTGTTGTTTGTTCCACGCGAGATAAATATTCCTCGAGGCACATTCAAGTTATGGGTGCCATAGGGATGGAATCATGCATTCTGACAAGCAGTCAATGCACAACAATTCATGCAATTGCGAAAACAGACGTTTTAATGGCCTTTATTTTTTTTAAAGAGGGGGCTACAAGCATTCCATTCCTAATGTATGCATTTCTCAACTCCTAAATATGGGTGAACTGCACCATTTTAAACCCAGAGCTTTTAGCAGAAACAAGTTACAGCTCTGTAATTCACCATTAGTGCATAGGGGAGAAACAAGGGTCAATTGTAGGGTACCTTTGGGCAAAATGGGGTGGGGGAATGGTTGTTTAGGTTTCTGTCAGAAGAACAGGCGTGTTACCACAGGTAACACACACACACACACACACACACACACACACACACACACACACACACACACACACACACACAAAATGTATTTACTGTTTTATTCACATTTTCAAGTACTGGGTATAAATCATGATTTCCGATTCTTGCATAGATTATAATGGATGTGGGTGTAAAATACTTTTTTGAAGGTTGTACTGATTATGATGAGCTAATGCTAAGCTATTTGCCAGCCATGTGTGGCACTGTTAGTTTACATTATACAATGTATTCTGGGTGTCACGCAAATCTGTCAGACCAAAGATGTTATAACAGAATGAGGTGAGAGATGACTCACTAATCTTTCAAGTCAACATCCAGAGGTGAAAAGGGAAGTGAATGATGCTAAAGGACACACCTCCAACATTCATACTGGACCAACCAAATCTGGTCTTGTTTGGGGGCGGAGCTAGAAAAAGTACCGAAATATGCAAAAAGACGATGATACGTTTTGGGGAAATGTAGTGGGAGATTTGACCGTAATTCCATTACCAAAATTTGCATCTGCACAGTTCTCCAAGGAAATGTGTATGGTTGTATGGTTTGCTATACTTTCAAATCAATGTTTTTTTCCAAGCATAACTCTGTTACCGTGGAGTTACCCTACAGCATTTAACAATGTTTCAAAGTCACACCATGGCTTCCGTACAACAGCCAAAATGAGGATTCATAGACCCCAAAAAGCTCTGTGGTGTCATGAATCCGACACATTTTAGAAACAGATCAAATTAAAATGTTTCCCCTGAGTGAACAAAGTGCAGACACATGCCCTCCAGACCAGCATGTACCTGCCACTCGTTTTACAGAGAATGCTGCCATCCCCCCCCCATCCAGTCGGTGCAGCTTTGGAGTGAATTAGAGAGACACACCTGACCCTGGGATCGCTCAGCGTTATGAATGCATGGTGCCAGCGTTCCCGACCAGGTGGAATTCCAACTATTCCCGGACACAGCAGTCTTCCTACTTTTGAGGGGAGGGATGTGAGCAATCCCCATGGCAACCTCGAAATTCAACGTCCTGGATTTGGTTCCAAAGCAGAGGAATACGAGTCAATAATATTATGGAGAAGCTTCTGTTCATTCCTACTTCGTTTACCATTGTCCTCACTAATAGGCCAGGAATGGACGTACAGCAGGAAGCATAACAGTTGACAAGGTAGAATGTGGATGTAGGTAGAAGCTGCTTCTAACCACTGATACAGGGTCAGATTTTTCTCATCACTCTAATTACGCGTTTACAATTAGGGAAAGGGTCAACTGATCCTAGATCTAATCTGTGTATTACAGCAAACGTACCTCAGTCGAGCCTTGCACACCCCCCACTTGAGAAGCCACAAACATAACCAGCCATTCGCATACATTCACCCCTCTCCTAAACCCTTACGTCGGGGGCATTCCAACAGTCAGCCATACAGCACCAAAAGATTGTTTTCGTCTTTGTCTTGCTTCTTCTCTCCCCTCTATATATAGCCATATCACCAAGGGATTTACACAAGAGCCATGCAAGAGCACCGGAAGAGCACCGCCTTTTCATGTGACACAGTGAGTCATGACACCCGGCTGTGCATTCAGCCTGACACGAGCGGTGTTGGGAGAGCGATTCAGAGCACTCCTGGGCTCGGCTACAGTCGAAGGAGGCTGCCGTGGCTTATTGGCGACTCAACAGAGGGTCTCCTTTTCCCTCTCTCCCTCCATCTCCTTTCCTCTCTGCTCTCCCTACTCTCAATTTCCCTCCCCATCCTCTTCCCCTCCCTCCTATCCTGCCGCAGTCAAGAAATTAGGGCGCCATGACTTATGCAAGAACTGCGCTAAAGATGACGAGATGCCATGTTTACAACAGCATTACAAGGAAAAATTGCAGCAAAACTTGCTTTTGACTCACAGTACCTAAAGACATAGCTGAGGCTCACAGAAGGACCTTGAAGGCCATCCTTGCGCTGAGTGACATCTTAAGAGGGCTGACCTTTTTTCCTAAGCGTAACGTGACACGCGTCAGAGATGGAACCAAGATGGACTTGAGTAGATAGACATTGGGAGGATTTTGTAGGGAGTGAGAGAGGCATATATTATACACCACGTGTATAATAAAGACATATGTGAGTACAGGACGAGTCAACAACATTATGTGGGTACGCGTTAACAGAATCTGAGCTTTTTTTTTTTTTTTTAAAGGGGAGATTTTCACTGGATAGTTGCTTTAACAGAGTCAAATAGTGCACTGTTTAGAGTGGACAGAAGCCGACTTGAGAATTGACCAGCAGGCTGTGTGATTGTGGCTTGGCCTGTTTGTGTACAGATTGAGATAATAACTCAATTACATACCGAGCCCCAGACCGGCGGCAGATTACTGGCCAGAGATGACTGCTCTGTGGTGGTTATGTTGGGGAGATGAGATTGATTGATTGATTTGAACTGTATTACACACCGAGTAGAGCTGTGACTGTCTTGGAATTTAAGGTTAAGGTAATTGGCCAGGCCAATGTACAAGGGGTGAGGGGTGGGAGGGGGGGGGTCCAAAAAGGGGAGGTCACAATTCTGTTTGTACACTTGTTTACATGGATATGTTTCTTGATTTAAAAAAATAATAATATTTGAAACAAGCCATTACACTTTGTTATTATCATGGCATTCCATTGTTATTCAGGTTATTACTTATAATTATGTACCAACAAATGTAGAAAATGCCAGGTTGGAAAGGATCTGTTGCATTTTCGTATTGACAACATTAACAGAGTCAAAATAAAGATATGCCTACCTTTTCCTTTGCCTGTTGGCTTTTCTACATATAAAAACATTAAACAAAAGAGGGGATTTTTTTTAAGACTAAAAAAATGTAACCTAAGCACTTTGACAGTAGGCCTTCTACAAGATTAAATCATGACAGGAGCGTTTGATTCTTAAAGAGATTGAGTCCAGACAGGCTACTTTAGGAAACGTTCTAATTGAACGTAGGCCTTTTGAGAGAATCCGGAAACTCACACACGCATACCCCCGTAAAAGCACCCGTCAAACAAAGCCACCAGCGTATGTCAGACACGAGCAAATGTGTCTCCGTTCCTTAATTAACCTTGTTTAAAAAAAATGTAAAATGTTTCCGAAAGTAGGCTATAAGATGACTTGACAAGGAAAGTATGAAGGGGACAGCTATGCTATAGTATGAATATGAGATGCACAAATCCATATCCAATTTATCAGTGACGCTGATTATCGAGGGGGAGAGTTTTGGAAAGATTTTTCAAACACTGAGGAACTATTATAATTTTAAATTAATGTATATGAAAAATAAAACATCTTTAAAAAAAAAGGACTTTGTTAGCTTACATTGAGGTGGGGGGGGGGGGGGGGGTGACAGAAACACGACGGCGCACTTTCCTACATTTGACATTTGCAAGAAGGCTGGGTACTTGCTCAGGCGCGTGTGCGCACACTCAGTCAACATAAACAGAAGAAACAAATATGCTCATTGCTCACATGACCGCGTAAATGGCATAAAATAAACCAGAACTTGCTTTTCATAAGTGTAGCATGTTTTGAACTCTGCAAACAATGTTTCCAGTCCTAGAATGAGAAGGTAAATTGTTCTAATTAAAGCTGCAATATGTAACTTCTGGGGCCAAATTCACATAGATCTGTAACACATTTCCGTCATTGAAAGCAGGTCTAAGAAGAGGTAGATCTGTTTTATGTGCACTATATCTATGCTTAAGATTCATTTTTGCATCTTTTACTTTCAGTTTGGTACACCAGCTTCAAAACATCTGAAAATAAAATAGTCTCCTCGTGGATTGCAATGTAATCGGCCATAATCGGCATCCAAAAAGGCCAATTATCAATTGAAAATCGCCCCTAATTAAAATCGGTCAAGCTCTAAATTGAACCGAATATCGGTCAATTAGGGGCTGACATTTTGTTTAATTGCTTCGCACTACCAGTCTCAAGAGTGGAGGAAATGGCCAGATGCTTAGTACAGCCTGCAGTGTGGCCAGCAAAGCCCGGTGCGGGACGGTGAGAAAAGCAGACTCCGTAGAAGCATGTTGGTATGAAGGAGAGAGGAAGAATAAGCACAAGTCTCAGATAACTTGGAGGAGCACTGTGTGTGGGCAGGCAGGGATCCTTTGAAACCGAATGCCCAGACATGACAAGCATGTTTTCACAGCTTCTCTATGAATCCTGCATTATTCATGGATCTGGCTCCTCATCCATCGAGCATACATGTACCGCCACATCACGACAGCAGCTGTGTTAGCAGGGTGGCATGCACACACACGATGGTGACAAGGTGTGTGTGGTTATTTCAGTCTGCTCAGAACTGCCCGGGAAGCGGCGCAGAAGCTGTGCCGACAGACATGTCGGCAGAACTAGTCTTAACCTGGGGTGATGTAGCTTTCCACACAGCGTGCCTGAAATCCACTGAGAGTGCTGTACAGGGTATGACAGGTAGTCATATCGAGAGAGGGGAGTATATGCTTTGCTCTCCATGTATACAATAAGTTCGTATTTGAGGGCTGTACTACAATGTAAAGGTCTGACAGGTAAACACTGTGTCGTATGACTCAGACGGACCCCGGGATGGAAGTTGTCCTTTGGCACAGATCTGGGATAAGCTTATCATCCCTATACCATTAGAAGGGAAAAGTTCAAAATTGACTTTAGATCTAGGGGGCAATTTCATACTACACCACCGACCAACAGGGACAAAAACATAGGACAGAATAGGAAGGCCTATGTCATAGCCAAGAAAGTATGAACTAATAGCCTACCGTAAAACTTCAATTAAAACAGTCTCAAATAGCCGCGGGTCCCTTAATACCCGGGCAAACTGCACACATTTCAGCAAATAAAACATCAGTTTTAAATAAACACCAGTCTAATTGAATTGTTTATGTGGTTACCATGAATTGTTTGAGGTTTAATAGTTTGATTTGTTACTTTAATAGTTTGATTTGTTACATTAAATAATTTAGTAATGCCTCCAAAAATGGCAATCATCCGTTTTTAATCGCCATTAAGAAACCTCTAGCAATTGGCTGCTAACAGCTGAGAAATCATTGGGTCGCCTTTTAGTGGCAAAGGTAAGAATTGCCGAAAATGCACTGTCAAAGAGAATAAGTATTTTGTCAAGGATGATAATACATTAGTGCAGGAAATTTTAAAAAATGTATTAAAAAAATGCTGTAAACTTATGTTTGAAATTTGAAAAAGTATTATACTAGGGGGCAGTATATTGATGTTTGGATGAAAAACATACCCAAATGAAACTGCCTATTTCTCAGGCCCAGAAACTAGAATATGCATATAATTGTCAGATTAGGATAGAAAACACTAAAGTTTCCCAAAAATATTGTCAGTGAGTATAACATAACTGATATTGCAGGCGAAAACCTGAGGAAAATCCAAAGAGGAAGTGCCTTCTATTTTGAAAGCTCCCTGTTCCATTGCATGCCATCCCTCCATTTAAAGGGATATCAACCAGATTCCTTTCCCTATGGCTTCCACATAGTCTGAACAGTCTTTAGACAGAGTTTCAGGCTTTTGGAAAAAAAAAAAGGCTTTCTGAAAAATTAGCGAGAAAGATCACATCGCGTCAGTGGATGGCTGGGTGCCAGCAGCGTTTTGCATACGCGAGCAGCTTGGAGTAGACATTTTCTCTCCTATTGAAAATGCTACGGTCCGGTTGAAATATTATTTATTGTAAAAACAACCTGAGGATTGATTATAAAAAATGTTTGACATGTTTCTACCAACTTTACGGATACTATTTAGAATTTGTCTGCCCCGTCGTGACTGCTCGAGCCTGTGGATTTCTGAACATAACGCACCAACTAAATAGAGGTATTTTGGATATAAAAATAATCTTTATGGAACAAAAGGAACATTTATTGTGTAACTGGGAGTCTCGTGAGTGCAAACATCCGAAGATCAAAGGGAAGCAATTCATTTTATTGCTTTTCTGATTTGTGATCAATCTAATTTGCTGCTAGCTGTTTGTAATGTTTTGTCTGCTGAGAGAGATGTCCTTAAATAAACGCTTGGTTTGCTTTCGCCGAAAAGCTTTTTTGAAATCTGACACGCCAGGTGGATTAACAACAAGCTACGCTGTGTTTTGCTATATTGCACTTGTGATGAAACTGAAAATTAAATACTTTTAGTAATTTAATTTGGCGCTCTGCAATTCAGCGGATGTTGATGAAAATGGTCCCGCTAACGGGATGGGTGCGCCCAGAGGTTTATGTAATAAACGCCTGGCTCAAATAGAAGCCTCTAAGAGCGTGTTGTGTTCAGTGATATCAAATAAACGCCTGGGCTATTAATTGAAGTTTGACGGTAGATATCATTATGATTTTTTTTAAAGAGGGACCAGAGGGGTGGGGGAGAGAGGAAGGGTGAGGACTTGCCTACCATACCCTCAGATGTTTCCCTATGGCGGTTGGTATTGATCGCCTAACCACCTGGCTCAGAGTTGTGGTGACCTGGGTGTCACAGCCATTAACTGCTGACCGCCTGCTGAGCGCGTCATTTGGCAGTGACGATGGACGTCGCCGGGTTGAGCCAAAAATCTTATGCAAAGCATATTAGCTCTGCGTGTGCGCGTCAGGGGGCTCGTTCATGTGGAAGGAGTGGTGAACAGCAAAGGCGCGGACCAATCAAATCTTATTGGTTACATATACATATTTAGCAGATGTTATTGCGGGTGTAGCGAAATGCAAGGCAAGCCAGGAGAGTCGAAGTTAAAAGGCAACCATGAAGCCCCGGTTCAGTCCAACTAAAAATGGACCATCCAGCAACAAAAATACACATCCTTCTGTGAAATTCCATCTGGGAGACAACAGGTTGATTTACAAGACATAAAGAGCACCTTTTTTGTGTGTGTGGTGGTAGATCAGCTTTAATATTGCAGATAGATTGTGGCTTCTATTAATGTAATTGTCTGCATAATTTCCAATCCCACATATGTTTTTTTTTTTTTTTTGGGGGGGCGGGGGGATATATATATTACTTGAAATATATATGTTTACTGGTTGCTCAGGAGGGAAAGGAGAAGTCAGATCAATGGAAGACATTTGACTTTGTGGAAACTACTGGAGATTCAGATAAAGGAGGGTATAAGAGCAAGTGTTGCCTGAGGATTGTGTGCCAAATAGTTGCTGCTAGACTACAATTTATTTTCTGGTCATTTGGAACAGTGTAAACACGCTCTGGATAAGAGCGTCTGCTAAATGACTTAAATGTAAATGTTTGTAAATGTATATATATATTAGAGGTCGACCGATTAATCGGAATGGCCGATTTCAAGTTTTCACAACAATCGGAAATCTCTCTCGTTGCACTCCACGAGGGGACTGCCTGTTACGCAAATGCAGTAAGCCAAGGTAAGATGCTAGCTAGCATAAAACTTATCTTGTAAAAAACAATCAATCATAATCACTAGTTAACTACACATGGTTGATGATATTACTAGATATTATCTTGCGTGTCCTGCGTTGCATATAATCTGACTGAGCATACAAGCATACAAGTATCTAAGTATCCAACTGGGTGGTGGTAGGCAGAAGCAGGCGCGTAAACATTCTTTCAAACAGCACTTTCGTGCATTTTGCCAGCAGCTCTTCATTGTGCGTCAAGCATTGCGCTGTTTATGAATTCAAGCCTATCAACTCCCCAGATGAGGCTGGTGTAACCGAAGTGAAATGGCTAGCTAGTTAGCGCGTGCTAATAGCATTTGAAACATCACTCGCTCTGAGCCGTCTAGTAGTTATTCCCCTTGCTCTACATGGGTAACGCTGCTTCGATGGTGGCTGCTGTCGTGGTGTTGCTGGTTTGAGCCCAGGGAGGAGCGAGGAGAGAGACGGAAGCTATACTGTTACACTGGCAATAATAAAGTGCCTATAAGAACATCCAATAGTCAAAGGTTAATGAAATACGGTATAGAGGGAAATAGTCCTATAATTCCTATAACTACAACCTAAAACTTCTTACCTGGGAATATTGAAGACTCATGTTAAAAAGGAACCACCAGCTTTCATATGTTCTCATGTTCTGAGCAAGGAACTGAAACGTTAGCTTTCTTACATAGCACATATTGCACTTTTACTTTCTTCTCCAACACTTTGTTTTTGCATTATTTAAACCAAATTGAACACGTTTCATTATTTACTTGAAGCTAAATTGATTTTATTGATGTATTATATTAAGTTAAAATAATTGTTCATTCAGTATTGTTGTAATTGTCATTATTACAAATAAAAATCGGCATCTGCTTTTTTTGGTCCTCCAATAATCAGTGTTGAAAAATCATAATCGGTCGACCTCTAATATATATTTATAATCCCTTTATTACAGCAGACTAGAAACAGTTGCATGCATTCGTGAATTGCAGTTGATTCATTGTTTAGGCTAATTATTCAAAGCTTTCTTTGTTAATTTTAAAAACAAAAATCCTTGATTGCATTTCGAAAGCATGAATGTCTCGTATGTTGTGCGATGGCATGGACGAATTAACAGTAGCCTACATATTGAAATATAGGCCTCGCTAAGTTACAATATTAAGACGAAACAGGACGCGCTCTTAAGCCTACAGCGCAATGGTGGTTATACTAGAATACTAATGTTGACATTACTTATTATTATAATGATCATTCTAACTGTAATAATGAGAGTATAGGAGCAAGCGCTGTGCATATTGTGTGTAACAAACAGGTGCTGTTAGATTACTATATCATTTTTACTGCCTGTTCAGAACAGTGTAAACACTAAATAAAATTAAAGTATTAAGTCTGTTCTAAATGAGAATTAAAATAACAGTAACACCTTTATTACAGCATGTGAAATTAATGTATACGACATTTTGCCGTTGCATGAGGCACGGTGCTCACAGAATCAGTAGGCTATTGAGTGTTTGTTTAAAACAGGCAACAGAAGCAAGACCTGTCTTAAATCTGTAAATATAAACAGATGATTTATAAAGCCAGGCACATTTAACAGTTAGGCTATTGATTATAGACCTAATTAAAGTTGGTTTCCACTCTACTCAAATTTCTTAGACAATTAGGCAAAGGCAGGCAAAGGCTGTTCCCTTGTCTCTGCTGCCTGACGCCACGTTGTTCTCAATATGCTGGTTAACTTTGCTGTTATGCACATTGCAACATGGAGGGGAAAAGCGCTAATTCTATGGCGCACTGAAGATTATGTTTCAGAACCGCGGACAGCAACTGTATCAAACACAGGATAAATCACATTTGTTTGAAAATATTAGATTACATAGTGTTGCACCATTATTTTTGCATAATATAACCATATAAAATGTCTGTATCAAATGTCTTAAGAGTGATGGACTGTGTTATCCCAGTGGCCTCCGCAATGTCCACTGAGAAAGGAGCATCAGACTGGTGTCTTGAGCACCATGACTCCTAGCTGCCACATACAATTTTCTATTGTGCCATTTCACAAAAGCTCCGAACCCATCTATTCTCATAGTTTCTACAGATAAAGATAAACGGCGCAATTATTCTACTATTGAATAATTGACTACGACTTTTCAGAATCACCCAGAAGTGCCAGCTGCATAGTTAGCTACAGGTAAATGTTGCAATTATTCAGCCATTCCTGAACCTGCGACCAAAGACGAGCCACATATGGACAGTACCAACAAACAATACCAACAAACAAAAAAAGTTATCTATTGACTTTGTCTCTTCACAGCAAAAATCTGCAGAGTTGGGATGGTTGTATCCCCCCCCACACACACACACACACACACACACACACACACACACACACACACACATTCTATTGGTTGCAAGAATGTTGAATAATAATTCTTAATAATAATAATAATCTACGTTTTGAATCCGCCGTCGTTTTATGTATCAGTTCATAAAACATGTGCCATGGAATCGGTACATCGAATATTTCCTCCAAACTATTTTGCCATCTGTATGGAAACCTGTATTGTCAGTAAATTTAACAAACAAAATTAATGTTTGGCAATACCAAAATGTTTATTTATTTTTATATATGGGTAACTTGGGTGAAAAACTAGGCAGTGGAACAGAGGGCTCTCGATGGCGGTGGAGTGACCCTGTGTGCGTGTGCCAATGCACTTTGATGTTGCAGTGAGTAGCTGACGCTAACCACGTCTGTCGTGTGCGTTAGCCCTTTCCCCCTTGTCCTCTGAACGTCCATCTTCAGTGGATGTTAGAGGTTACGAAACCGCTTGCATAAGAAAGGACATGTCAAGAAGGGCCCTTGCTATACCACAGGGACCCAACACACACATACACAGTTATTTGTTCTAATCTCTGGAGGGCTTTCTCTTGTCTCTTGCTTAAAAATAATGATGCAACTAAGTCTCAACATCCAAATGTATTCAGCATGAATGGCTACAACCTGCAGCTTCCTGCCCTGCAAAATTTGGCGATCGGGGAGATGGGACGGCACTAATGCGCCCTCCGGGGAGCGCAGGATGGGGTCCCGTCGAGCCCAGCCTAACCCCAACTGCAACTACCCCCCTCCGCACTGACAACGGGCCTTTAAAACATGTTCCTCCCTCCCCGGGACACACACTGCAGCGCAATTAGACTACCTCTACACACACAAATGCCCCCAGACCCACCGAAAATCCAATACTTCCAGCCCAGTAAATTCTCTCTTCAAACCAAACCACTGCATTTAATTTCCGTTTGAGTCACCCCTTTACCCAAACAAAACACACCACCAATGAGCAATCCAAGAGTCAATGGCTTCAGCTTAGATGACATGTGAGGCAACTGTAGCTGTACACAAACGGTGACTTGTTTGTGTGGTCTGCTTAAAAGTTGGATGGTTCTGGTTGTCGGACACATGGTAATGTTAACCAGCAACCAGATTAACTTATTGAACTGTTCAGATCCTGTGCCATATTTGAGCATACACACTCCCTTTACCTATAAACCAGCTTTTTCCCCAGAAGGGCAGATTTTCTTTTAGGGCCACTTACCGCCCTGTGACCCAATTAGGTTTCAGTCATATGAGAGGTTATTGCTCCGTTATGAATTCCCCTCAGTCACCCCTGCAGGAGAAGAAAAAAACAGCAACACCGGCAGCATTCAGATCCAGCTAAAACCAGCCCCCGAGAGAATGAAACGGATCCCCTCGATCACGTGAAGAGATTTCATTAAGCCTCAATGCTTATTTTCCTCATTAGAAACTCAAAGGAAACATTTATCTTGTTATTTGTCGAGATCGAGAGATTTATATTTGTTTTATTTAATTTTTTTTTTTTTACACTCGGTGGAATGAAGAGTGTAAATTCAAACCTGAAGTGCAGTGGGGATGAGTGCCTTTATCAATGTTCTCCCAGAACCTTTAAAAAAAAATATATATATATATATACACAAAAGGCATAATACGTCATCTGAGATTTCTTACGACTGAAGCAAGGCGATTCATTTTGGCTCCTTCTTCCCCGCTCCAGAGGAATTTCCTTCGAGATGTCCTTTTTCCAAACCCAGTTCACTTCAATCGACTTGGAATAGTACGGGGTTTCTTCTAACAAATGGATATGCCACACTAGAACTGATAAACCCATACCAGAGCAGAGGCTTGCAGATATAAAGAAAACCAAAACACACAGCCTTGCAAGTGTGACAATGAGGCCCTGCCTTGCTTCATTCTAAGGCTCATTATTTCTGTGCTTCATACCATTAAATCAAATGATTTTGTTGGGCAGGGCCTCTTAATAAGGGTGCATTGCCCCACGCACATTTTATGCCATTCAAATTAGTGCTGGTAGCTTTCACTACACCAAAAAGTAAACTGCCAGGTGAGAGTGCCTCTTGCCTTGCTCATTTGAGGTCTCTGCAGGCCCATTTGCCTCGAGGCCATCGTTGTGTCCCTGCACTGGCTCTCCTGATGTACCAAATAAAGCATATGCTAGTCATAGATATCCCGAACACTGAAATGACGTTATGTTAAGCCGAAGGCCTAAGTCATGTTATGAAAACGGATCTTCAGAGGCATTTCTGTGTCGTGAAAGTGTTCCAATATTTGTCTTATTCGCATAGAACGGTTAAATGGAAATGGTCTCGCCGTATAGCCAGGGTGAAAGAATAATAAAAGGATACCCGCACCACAAAGGGGGGTATTTTTTTTGACACTGGCGGACACATGCGAGACAGGAAGGTCATCCATACCCTAAACACCAGATCGATTGACAGGCCCCCTGTCATTATGGTTACGGAAACATAGGCCAACCTAATGAACAAACACAAACTAATCAAAAGCACTGCTCGTTATGGGTTCAAAACAAACGACACCTTCAAAATTAGAAAATAGCAGAACTTTAGACTAAATGAAACACCTGATACTTGATTCTGGGGGGGGTCAAAGGCGAACCATTCCACCAATCGCTGAAACTCTATGGCAAAGCTAATTTTCCAGGATGTTTGTCGAAAGTCATCATTGACGGCACGTTCATGTATGAACGTTTTGCCTTTTTGCGGCTGAACCATGTGGCTGCAGCATCAGTAACTTTGTGCTTGCCATGAACTTCTCACTTCTGGTGTTGTCGATGAACAATGTGCCATGTCATGCCTTCAACAGATCTCAAAAGAAAACAGTGTGGCTTTCCGAGGTCATGTGGTGATCAACTTAAACTCTAAATGACTACCAATAAGAGAAAAACCAGCCACATTCCAGTAGAGGAATGATATTCATCCACAGTTTGGATGAAAGATCACTGGTGGAAGTGTAAAGGGTTATTGGAAAGAACGTGAAAAGGTTTGTCAACAGTCAGCAAGAAATCAGGGTTCTCGTCTCTCTGGCTTTCTTGAAAATAAAGCCTGACTGTAAACCCGAAAATAACAAGGACAAGGCCAGTGACCTTTTATGGTTGAAATGAGCATAGCCAGGCCACCATAATGCCCCGTTTACATCGTGATGCATTTCAGTAGTCTGCACGTCATCTTCGCGGAATATCGTTCCGCTACTGGATGGAGAGCCTTAAGGTTTCACACTGCAAGACAAGATGGAGGAGAGGCTAATCTCTCGTCAGCGATAGCATTCATGACCTTTTCATTAAATAATATGACCTTTGCGTTCAAGAAGAAGAAACATTGTTTCAGGTGACAAAACATGTTTTGTTTAGTTACTTTTGTCAACAGAGCTTGGTGCTTATTATCTAATGTATTAGGTAACGAAATCCAACTTCTTGGATATGATGTATAAAAATTGTGTTTGTCATGGTAAAATGTATTTTATAACACAAGGAAGTGAAATTTAATCACCAAAGTGCGTTTTCACCCACTCTGGGCGGTGGGTGGACACCCTATACACAGTGTACAAAACATGAACACCTGACCAGTTGAATCCAGGTAAAATCTATGATCCCTTATTGATGTCACATGTTAAATCCATTTCAAATCAGCATAGATGAAGGGGAGGAGACAGGTTAAATAAGGATTTTAAAGCCGTGAGACAATTGAGACGGATTGTGTGTGTGCCATTTAGAGGGTGAATGGGCAGGACAAAAGATTTAACTGCCTTTGAACGGGGTAGGTCCCGGGCACACCGGTTTGTATCAAGAACTGCAACGCTGCTGGGTTATTCCACACTCAACAGTTTCCTGTGTGTATCAAGAATGGTCCATCACCCAAAGACCATCCAGGCAACTTGATACAACTGTAGGAAGCATTGGAGTCAACATGGGCCAGCATTCCTGTGGAACGCTTGACACTTTGTAGAGTCCATGCCAGACAAATTGAGGCTGTTCTGAGGAGAATAGGGTGGTGATACTCAATATCAGGAAGGTGTTCTTAATGTTTTGTACACACAGTCTAATATAAATTGACTTAACTGCCAATGTGTATTATTTAAAACCTCTTGCTCCTACCTGGCACGCAGGCGTCCCATCTAGAGCTCTGGAAATGCAAATGCGCTACGCTAAATGCTAATAGTATTAGTTAAAACTCAAACGTTCATTAAAATACACATGCAGGGTATTGAATTAAAGCTACACTCGTTGTGAATCCAGGCAACAAGTCAGATTTTTAAAATGCTTTTCGGCGAAAGCATGAGAAGCTATTATCTGATAGCATGTAACACCCCAAAAGACCCGCAGGGGACGTAAACAAAATAATTAGCATAGTCGTCGCTACACAAACCGCACAAATAAAATATAAAACATTCATTACCTTTGACCATGTTCTTTGTTGGCACTCCTAGATGTCCCATAATCACTATTGGGTCTTTTTTTCCATTAAATCGGTCCATATATAGCCTAGATATCGATCTATGAAGACTGTGTGATAAACGGAAAAAAATAGCGTTTCATAACGTAACGTCATTTTTTAAATTCAAAAACTCGACGATAAACTTTCACAAAACACTTCAAAATACTTTTGTAATGCAACTTTAGGTATTAGTACACGTTAATAAGCGATAAAATTCATCAGGAGGCGAGGTCAATTCTATAGGTGTCTGTCTCGAAAAAATGTCTTGGAGAGAGCTCGACCAAAACATCCGGTCGGAGACCGGAGGGAATCGATTCTCTTGATTCGGTTATACCAAGAATCAATTGCGAATCAAATGACAAGACTCTAGACAACGCGTGGAAGCTGTAGGCACTGCAACCTCGGCCTCATTTAATTCGGTTCACTTTGAACAATTCCTTGAAGTCGCGGATGGATATTTATTTCCATTTTCAGTGATCAGATTTTCATGCACTTTTCGATGAAACGCACGTTCTGTTATAGTCACAGCCGTGATTTAACCAGTTTTATAAAAGTCTGAGTGTTTTCTATCCACACATACTAATCATATGCATATACTATATTCCTGGCCTGAGTAGCAGGGCTGAAATGTTGCGCGATTTTTAACAGAATGTTCGAAAAAGTAGAGGGTCGACTTAATAGGATTTACATTACTATTGAAAATAGTACTCACTTGTAGGAATGGGTAATTGTTTACAAGTTGCTAGCTATCCCATAAAGCCTTTGCCAAAAACATAATATGTTAATCTTGTTCTGTGGTAGGGTAACTTCCTGTTCTATTGGCTGACTCTGGCTACACTACAGATGACGCAAAGTTTGAAAAGACTCAAAGTATGCGGCATCCGTTTTGCAACGGAGGCTCGAACCACAGGGGGGGGGGGGCTGATAAACCATGCCGTTGTGGACGTGCCCATTGAAACGAATGGCATCTGGCACAGACGGACTGCTCAGATGTAATGTGAATAGGGCATAAGGCTACTAATGTAGCAATCATTTAATGCATCTGAAATCACATCATAGTCCTCGGGAGTACGGAGTGCTGACTGAAAGCGCCAGGGTCCGGGGCGGGCGAGTGAATGAGTGACAGCTGATGTAATGTGCTTGAGCAGCGGAGGCGGCTGCTGCCTGCTTCCTATCAGCCACTACGGGGTTAACGGAGGCCCTCACTCTTGGTGGTGACGCTGAGCAGCCATTCGTTTGCCTCCGGGAGCTCCCCCTCCGCTGCAACACGCCAATAAAAGAGGTAGAGCGGAAGCTAAATGAAATGGTCCAGCAAAAGTGTCCTGGGCACCGGTTTGGCAAGGTATCCATGGCTCAGAGCCTATGCACCCTCTAAGCATGAAAAACTGTCACAACAGCAATTAGTACCTGGCGACAGCAAATGTAATGAGATGAAGTGTAGGTCGATGAGGACCAGCCCACCTAAGAGTGTTTAGTAGAACAACACTGTTTGGACATGATGATTGACTCTTGTGCTGAATATGGCATCAGTGGTGTGTTTGCTGACACCCTATCAACTGATATTGATAGTGTATGTGATTGCAGTAGGCAGCCCTCATGGATTACTTACAGCATCATCTTTCCAACTTCAATTTGGCAGACTACTCATTCTGTGGGATTAGGGGTTGCCTACATCTACTTTTCCCCCCATTGCCCCAATAAATTGGTTAACTATTCAATGTCTACTTCAAGCACCCATTTGTCCCAAGCAGTCAACAAGCCTATTGAATTCAAAAAGAAAACCTAACATTTCTTGAACCAACACAGTAGCATAAATCGTAGGCTATACATGATTCAGTTACATCACATGGTTAAGCACAACGATCGATGCACAACTATGATTTGTAAATGCAATGTAACCAACCACATTCCAATTTGGTGCTTTCGTTTTATTCATAGATTAGACATTTCAAAATGTAACCAATTTTGTTCAAAGGCCATGACTGTGGCTTTTGAAAAGCTCTATTATACAGGTCATATTCTGATGGCTTGGTACTTTACTTCTTAGATGAAATCTAGAGACAATCAACATTTTTCATCAATTCTCACCAAGCGAACTGTCCAAATGACTAACATAACGCTGAACTGAACAACCATGCATTCTGTCAACTAATCGTGCCCCCTCTACCCAAAACGTTACAATGCATCCCTTTCATCAAACTCCGGCTCGCACATGCGGTCTGCCTACTATATTCGCAACTGGCTAGCAGGCAGTCGAAAATGACACTGCCGTTGACTCGGGAAAGATAACTCAAGAGCCATGTTTGCACGCGATCTAGAAGAAAATATTACATAAACACACCCGGAACCCAAGCAAAATAGCCTGTGTTTTCATCCATAACATCCGTCAAAACTGATACGCCGTCAATACTCACAGTATGTGTCGCAATTTAAAAGGGAAGCTTGCAGAACCGTAGAAAGAGGTGGTCGTCCTCCGTTCAATGTAAAAGCGCAGACCGCCTCCTGTCCTCTGTTTTATGGGTTGCTGGAGCTGAATGAATTGGCGAGAAGGCGCCGCTCGTACAGTTGCACTCACCGCAATACAGACGAACTGCGGCCTAGCCTACTCTCGCGGTATCCGTCCGGGGAAGCAAGCAACGTGGAAGGATATTGGATTTTCATTGGATGCCCAGGCTACCGAGACTGGATACTAAATTTGACAGGTCTGATTGGACAAACTCTTGAAGGAGGCTGAAAATATATGAGCACCGATTGGGTGATACACTTCATTGAGGAGGTTCGATTAAGCTCAACCGCGGTGCACCGTGTTGTGGCCCGTAACTGTGAATGTGTGAAAGCGGCGCCCTTTTCAAATCGAACAGTAATCTGCGCCGCTCGTTCATGTCATCGACAAGGCAGCGTGATTCATCGTTCATAAACATAACATAACATAAACAACATCTCTTTTGCATAATATACAGTATATGTTCGAAAACTAGTTTTCATTGTGAAGGCAGATCCCTTTGTCATGCGAAAACACAGAATCCTACTCGTTACTCAACATGCTTAACCTACATTACTTTTGTTTTCAGTCAACTTCGCCATCAGAATTATTATTTATTTATTTATTTTTATTTATTTTTTTTTTTTGGGGGATTCCAGGCCACTCATCTATAGCAAATCAAAGTTTATTGGTCTTGTACACAGATTGGCAGATGTTATCGCAGGTGCAGCAAAACGTTTGTGTTTTTACCTCCAACAGTGCTGTAATAATAACTAGCAATACAAAACAACATGCACAAATTCCACCAAGTATTTAAGGCAGAAATTCCAAAATATATCAGAGCTCTGGGGGCCCATGCCCCAATATTTTAAAATTGTACAAATCATTTCGACAGTAACCCTCCATAAGTGATCAATGAACCTTTTTCGTTTCTATATAAGTACTAGGAAGCTAAGTGTTTGTTTCTTGGGCTTCAGGAATGTGACTGAAAAGGTGAAAAAGAAATAAAAACAAACTGATTGAAAGTATAAGGGGATATCAGTGAACAAATGCCGTGGTCAAGGCTAAGACGGGGCCAGTGCTGTGAGGGGAGCTTACTCAGCTGTTCAAAAGCGCATATCAGACTAATGCTTCTTTAAGTAGTTTTTAATGAGTTTTCGTTTAGAAAATGATCTCTCCGCAAAAATGACAGTTACAGAGATGTTAACCCTAAGGGCGGGGGGGTTCTACTAAGCTAACATATGGAATTGTTTTAAGATGGCCAAACCAAGGATCATTTAGATATTTGATTTTGAGTTTTAAGGACCCTTTAAGGTATCAAAAAAATAAGTGTAAAAATTATTTGATGAAATATTGAATTTGATCTGACTGCTTTCAGCCCATAGAAACCCATTGGATAACAGCTTCATACATGGATAAACAGATCGTCAAAACAAATTGAAAGGAAGTTTGTTCTGAAGTGTCTGTCCTATATCTGAGAGATATAAGAAAGAAACTATACATTTAGATGTATTTAACCCCATATTTTAGGCACTAAACTATCTCCATACTGTATTTCCATATATTTTCTTAACTGGTCCCTGACTACCTTCAGACTAGTCTTGTGAGGCTTGTGGATGTATAGAGGGAAACGGAGATAATTGTCACGCCCTGGCCATAGTGAGGCTTTTTATTCTCTATTTTGGTTAGGCCAGGGTGTGACTAAGGTGGGCATTCTATGTTGTTTTTTTCTATGTTTTTTTTTCTATGTTTTGTATTTCTGGTTTTGGCCTGGTATGGTTCCCAATCAGAGGCAACTGTCAATCGTTGTCTCTGATTGAGAACCATACTTAGGGAGTCTGTTTTCCCACTATGGGTTGTGGGTAGTTATTTTCTGTTTAGTGTGTTTTGCACCTGACGCAGCTGTTTCTGGTTGTTTCTTTTGTTCCTTGTTGTATTTAGTGTTCAGTTTATTAAAATAATGATGAACACTTACCACGCTGCATCTTGGTCCTCACCTTCTTCATACGATGACTGTTACAATAATCCATTGTGTTCATGAGAATATCAAAAGCCCCTTATCTCTGGTATACAGTATCTTGGCATGCATCATTCAACACTAAGTTTAAATTGTGTGCTGTGCAATGGACATATAATGCACAATGTCTCAGGAAAGACTGTCTGGGTTGGCAATACTCAGTATAGAAAACAGTCGGGCCTGCGATCTGGACCCACGGGCCGTGCTGAAACCATTTACACACAAAAAAGGAGGACCTCAGGATGAGAGGTCGACCGATTCTGATTTTTCAACTCCGATACCGATTAGTGGAGGACCAAAAAAAGCCCATACTGATTAATCGGACAAATTTAAAAAAAATATATATATATATATATATATTTGTAATAATGACAATTACAACAATACTGAATGAACAATGAACACTAACTTTAACTTAAAATAATACATAAATAAAATCTATTTAGTCTCAAATAAATAATGAAACATATTCAATTTGGTTTAAATAATGCAAAACACACAGTGTTGGGAAAAAAAGTAAAAGTGAAATATGTGCCGTACAAAAAAAAGCTAATGTTTAAGTTCCTTGCTCAGAACATGAGAACATATGAAAGCTTGTGGTTCAATATTCCCAGTTAAGAAATTTTAGGTTGTAGTTATAAGAATGATGAAGCATTGACTATTTATCTCTATATCATTTCTATTTCATGTACATTTGACAATTGGATGTTCTTATAGGCACTTAATTGCCAGCCTAATCTCGGGAGGCTTGAAGTCCTAAACAGCGCTGTAAAGTGCTGTGTTTGAATAAATGCTTACGAGCCTGCTGCTGCATACCACTGCTCAGTCAGACTGCTCTGTCAAATCCTAGACTTAATTATAATATAATAAACTCAGAAATACGAGCCTTTGGTCATTAATATGGTAAAATCCGTAAACTATCATTTAGAAAACAAAACTTTTATTCTTTCAGTGAAATACGGAACCGTTCCTGTAAGACATCTGTGTGTAGCGGGTGAGATGAGTCAGGCGCAGGACAGCAGATATGAGTAATGAAAGCAATTTTACTCAAATATATCAAAATACACGTTGTACAAGGCCACAAATACAGACCACAATACAATGAACAATTACTCCCAAACAAACATGGGGGAACAGAGGGTTAAATAATGAACAAGAAATTGGGGGATTGAAACCAGGTGTGTAAGACAAAGACAAAACAAATGGAAAATGAAAAGTGGATCGGCGATGGCTAGAAGGCCGGTGACGTCGACTGCCGAACGCCCCCCTACAAGGGTAGGGGCCAACTTCAAAGGAAGTCGTGACAGTTCTGTATTTTATCGAACGGGTGGCAACCGTAAGTCTAAATATTGCTGTTACATTGCACAACCTTTAATGTCATGTCATAATTATATAAAAGTCTGGAAAATTAATTACGGTCTTCACACAGTTTGCAATGAGACAGGTGGCCCAAACTGTTTGCATATACCCTGACTGTCACGCCTTGGTCATAGTGTTTTGTGTTTCGTTATATTATTTGTTCAGGCCAGGGTGTGACATGGGTTTATTGTATTGTCGTATTGGGGTTTTTGTAGGCATTGGGATTGTGGTTGATTAGGGGTGTGTCTAGTATAGGCTTGGCTGCCTGAGGTGGTTCTCAATCAGAGTCAGGTGATTCTTGTTGTCTCTGATGGGGAACCGTATTTAGGTAGCCGGGGTTTCACTGTGTATTTTGTGGGTGATTGTTCCTGTCTCTGTGTAGTTTCACCAGATAGGCTGTAATTAGGTTTTCACATTCCGTTTGTTGTTTTGTATTTGTAATAGTTATTTCATGTATCGCGATTGTTTCATTAAAGAACATGAGTAACCACCACGCTGCATTTCGGTCCGACTCTCTTTTAACAAACGAAGAACGTCGTTACACTGACTCCGCTTGCACTGAAAGCAAGAGAAGTGACACAATTTCCCTAGGTAATATTACCTGCTAACATTCATTACTTTTAACGAAATATGCAGGTTTGATTTTAAGAAAAGCATTGATGTTAATGATTAGGTACATTTGTGCAAGGACTGTGGGTTTTTTCGCGAATGCGCTTTTGTTAAATCATCACCTGTTTGGCGAAGTTGAAGTAGGCTATGATTCGATGATAAATTAACAGGGACCGCATTGATTACATGCAACGCAGGACAAGCTAGTTAACCTAGTAATATCATCAACCACGTGTAGTTAACCAGGGATTATGTGAAGATTGATTGTTTTTTATAAAAGAAGTTTAATGCTAGCTGGCAACTTACCTTGGCTCCTTGCAGCCACAAGGTCCTTTTGACGCTGCACTCGCATAACAGGTGGTCAGCCTGCTACGCAGTTTCCTTGTGGATTGCAATGTAATCGGCCATAATCGTCATCCAAAAAGGCCTGTTAACGAATCTTATGAAAACTTTAAATCGGCCCTAAATAATCAGCCGACCTCTATTCAGGACACCAGGGGAGTCTTTCAAGTTGGATGATTTAATTTAATTGAATTTGACCTTTGCAGCACGTTTGTGTAGGCTATCAGCCAGACAAAACCCATACATGACAATTGTATATTAAAAAACATCTATTGGTAGCTGATTAGTAGGCTGTTGCAATCGTTTCATTTCTAACTTTAATTTCTGAACATGTAATTACATTAGTGCCACCAGACAGCAGTATAAAAATGGAAAATTCGTGAAATGTTAGGCTTAACATGAGAAAATTACAACCAAACAGGCCTACCAATAAACATTTCCCCATTAGCTAAAGAAAAGCTCTGGCACCACAGATATCCTATTATCGATTAGATAGGCATGTAGCTGCATAGACATGTTGCAATTTCAGCACCATGGACAGCAATTGGTTGTCAATACTTCATTATTATTTTTTAGGGAGGGGGGTGAACGCCGACCTTGCGGGGGTCTTAGGGGCCAGGCTAAATTTCTTCAGCCTCCTAAGGTTGAAGAGGTGCCGTCTGTGTGAAGGCACCATTTCAGGTCATCAGTGATGTGCACGCAGAGGAACTTGAGACTTTTGACCCTCTCCACTGTGGCCCGTCGATATGGATGGGGGCGTGCTCTCGCCTGTAGTCCATGATCAGCTCCTTCGTTTTGTTGACGTTGACGGAGAGGTTATTTTCCTGTCACCACTCTGCCAGGGTTCTCACCTCCCCCTGTAGACTGTCTCGTCATTGTTGTTAATTAGGCCTACCACTGTTGTGTCGTCAGCAAACTTGATGATTGAGTTGGAGCTGTGCGTAGCCACGCAGTCGTGGGGGACCAAGGAGTACAGGGGGAGGCTGAGCACGCTCACCCTTGTGTGGCCACTGTGTTGAGGATCAGCGCGGCGGAGGTGTTGTTGCCTACCTTCACCACTTGGGGTCGGCCCGTCAGGATGTCCAGGACCCAGTTGCACAGGGAGGAGTTCAGGCCCAGGACCCTAAGATTAGTGATGAGCTTGGAGGGCACTATGGTGTTGAAAGCTGAGCTGTTGTCAATGAACAGCATTCTTACATAGGTATTTCTCTTGTCCAGGTAGTGTAGGGCAGTGTGCAGTCCAATGGCGATTGTGTTGTTGGTAGATCTGTTGGGGCGGTATGCAATTTGTAGTGGGTATAAGTTGTCGGGTTAGAGCGGTCAGTCTTCATGAGCGGAGGGCGCCCGATTCTAGATAGAATCTAAAACTAGATAGAAAGTATGTAGAAATTATAATGGTCCTACAGTACATACAGTATTTTCAAATTACAGCCCTTTTTCTGGCCCACAAATTGATTTTGACAAACAAATCGGTCCCCAAAATTGTTTTGCGGATCTCCGTTGAATATCGAAATCCCAATGTGACCCTCGAGCCAAAAAGTTTGCCTACCCTCGGGATAGATGTAACAGGCATGGTGATATTGGTATATTAGTTAGGCTACACCGTAACAATGAGATTTGACAAAATGTCAAATGAGGCTTAAGTGTTTATTCATTTTTGACTAAGGTCAATTTTCATGAAATAGCCTCTGTAGATTATATTATATTATATTATGAGAGGGGGCGAATGGAGCTGTTAAATTCATTGAATTATAATCAGCTCATGAGCAAACTGAAATGTGTCACTGGGAAATTGTTGGGCAGTGTCATTCAAGACCCCCCCACCCCCCCAATAGTGATCGACTATCGAGGATCGCTATGGGGCGCAATCGGGCGATGTAGACTTGTACAAAATCACACACACACACTGTGTGGTTACAGTAGGCTAACGTATGTCAATGGTTTTAGGAACAGCAGTAAAATCAGGCAGGATTTAGGCTACCAACTGCCTAGTTAGCTGTACCTCAATCTTGGGTGCAATGATCACGTTCCCGCACTGACTAACTGTGTGGAGGCTCATTGATTTAAGGTTACGTTAGCCTACATGATACACTAGCAAAGTAATAAAATATATAGCTGTCTTTTTTTTCTTTTTTTTTTGCGTTGTGATGAAAATCTTTGATTTTATTTTTTTTATATATTTTTTAAATTATGAACACAACAAATACAAAAAAACAGATATACAAACAAGAGTACATAAACCTACCATTTTCAATTTGTTAAATACTTTTATGGTGAGTAAAAACTTCTAGGGAGTTTTTCCTAGCCACCATGCTTCTACACCTGCAATGCTTGCTGTTTGGGGTTTTAGGCTGGGTTTCTGTACAGCACTTTGAGATATCAGCTGATGTACGAAGGGCTATATAAATACATTTGATTTGATTTGATTTGAGTATTGCTTTTTTGTTTGTACATTTACTGATAATTTCAAAATAATATTTCAAAGCTATATTCTATAATGTGCTCATTGTAGTCTAGCAAGTCCAATACTAGTCGAATATTATTACATATATGTCTGCCCTTCATAAAACCAGACTGGGTATCATCAATGATTTGGTCAAGACCTTTTTTAAGTCTTTCTGCAAAGATGGATGTAAGTATCTTTCCATCATTGTTCATTAATGTGATTGGTCTCCAATTTTCTAACATTATAGAATCTTTGTTTGGTTTGGGAATTACAGAAATTAGGCCCTGTGTCATGGAAACAGGCAGGACCCCAAATCAATTGCCTCCTTAAAAACCTGTTGGGGATAGGGCTGTCTACTGCCCCCGCTGGAGTAATTGCGTGCCCATAGTAAACATAATTTTTTTTGGTCAAAAGTTGCTAATATATGCAAATAAAAAATATTATTCAATAGAGTACACTCTAAAGCTTCTAAAACCGTTTAAATTATGTCTGTATGTAAAGCAGAACTCTCAGGGCAGTCATTCTCCCAAACTCTCTCTTGTCATCAGAAAAGTTGGCCCAACTTTGACGTCAGGTCATTTTTATGCGCGCTCTGCTCCGGTCCTGTCTTTTTTCCAAGATCGATTATACAATGCATGCGTTTCTGTTCGTCCTCACGATTGCTGTACACCTTTATAACATGTTAAAGCTTGATTATGAACTTAGTTTGATAAGTTTAGTCGACATATAATATGTAAGTTTGACGTTTTGGTGCGCATCCACTTGACTTTTGGCTACATTTCAACCAAAATGTGTCGTGTTTGAGAACCGAAAGACTAAACGCTGTTTTTGGTAAGTATAATTCCTTCCAGGTCTTCTGATGGAAGAACAGCAAAGGTAAGGGAATATTTATGTGGTAAATTTGGGTTTGTGTGGACTCCAAGATAGAGGAGCCATAATGCTACTTTTTGAGCGCCGACTCATAGTATAGCCTAGTGAACGAAACCTTTAACGTTAAAAATAAATGTAACACAGCGATTGCATTCAGAAGAAGTGTATCTAACTATATATATGTAGAACATGCATATTTAGTCAAAGTTTATGATGTGTATTTCTTGTTAGCTGACGTTATCTGCCGGAGCTATCGTCATTTCTCAGGACATTTGAGTAGCATTTTTTGAACGATGCATCATTGTAAACAGAGATTTATGGATATATATAGCATATTATTGAAAAAAACATAAATGTACTGTGTAACATGTTATATTACTGTCATCAGATGAAGATTTCAAAAGGTTAGTGCATTATTTTTCTTTTAATCCTGCGTTTGTTGATTGCATATTTTTTTCAACTTGGCTATGCAAATTAGCTGTGTCTTCGGTGGTGGTTTGACATAAATATGTGCTATGTTTTTTTGCCGTAAAACATTTTAGAAATCTGACTTGCTGGGTAGATAAACAAGGTGTTTATCTTTCATTTGAGCCATTGGACTTGTTAATGTGTGGAGGTTAAATATTTTTAGGAATATTTTTGCGTTCCATGCGCCACCTTCCAGCTGAACGTGGGGGGGGGTGTTCCAAAATTGAAACCCTAGTCCCCTTCTGGTTAAAAACATGAAATATAAATTCAACAATATCCTCCTGAAAATATTTATAGAATTCACTGATAATGCCATCATTCGCTGGAGAGTTGTTCTCTTTTAACTTGCCGATACATTTTTTAAATTTCATTAATATAAATGATTTCATCACAAGACTTTTGGAAGTCTTCATCTATGAATTTTGTCTTTGACATAGTCTAGAAAGGCAGATATGTCACTAGTAGAACAGGCATCACTGGTATAAAGGTTACCATAGAATTCTGAAACATATTTTGAAATATATTTGGGGTTTTCTTTTTCTTCGCCATCTATATTGAGCTTATGAATAGATGTAAATTCAGAATTCTTTCTTTCTAAATTGTAAAAGTATTTTGTATTTGTTTCACCTTCCTCCCACCATCTCCTTCTTGATCTTACAAATGCCCCTTTTGCTTTCTCTTCATACATTTGGTCCATTTCTAGGTTTAAAGAGAACAACTGACCCTTTCCTTCTTCATCAAGGTCCTCCATAGAGATTAGAGAAAGGATTTCCTTAACCTCTTATGGCTGGGTAGCAGTATTGAGTATCTTGGATGAATAAGGTGCCCAGAGTAAACTGCCTGTAGATTTGGATAGGAAACAAAAAATTCAACCAGGAAGTGGGAAATCTGGGGTTTGTTGTTTTCAACTCTTTGCCTATCCAAGATACAGTGTAAATTTGGTCCGATTGCGCTTCCTAAGGCTTCCACTAGATGTCAGCAGTCTTTAGAACCTTGTTTGAGGCTTCAACTCTGAAGGAGGAGAGCTGATTGAGGTAAGAGGTCTGACACAGCGGTTGCATTACGGAGAAGTTTATCTAAATTTCCCTGCATAACACTTGCATCTTTTATCAATGTTTATGATGAGTATTTCTGTAAATTGACGTGGCTCTCTGCAAAATCACTGGATGTTTTGGAAGCAAAACATTACTGAACATAACGCGCCAATGTAAACTGAGATTTATTTTATATAAATATGAACGTTATCGAACAAAACATACATGTATTGTGTAACATGAAGTCCTTTGAGTGTCATCGGATGAAGATCATCAAAGGTTAGTGATTCACTTTATTTTACATTACATTTACATGTAAGTCATTTAGCAGACGCTCTTATCCAGAGCGACTTACAAATTGGTGCATTCACCTTATGACATCCAGTGGAACAGCCACTTTACAATAGTGCATCTAAATCTTTTAAGGGGGGGGGGTGAGAATGATTACTTTATCCTATCCTAGGTATTCCTTAAAGAGGTTATCTCTATTTCTGCTTTTTGTGACTCCTCTCTTTGGCTGGAAAAATGACTGTGTTTTTCTGTGACTAAGTACTGACCTAACATAATCATTTAGTGTGCTTTCGCCGTAAAGCCTTTTTGAAATCGGACACTGTGGTGGGATTAACAACAAGTTTTTCTTTAAAATGGTGTAAAATACTTGCATGTTTGAGGAATTGTAATTATAAGATTTCTGTTGTTTGAATTTGGCGCCCTGCACTTTCACTTTCATATCGATCCCGTTAGCGGGATCTCAGCCGTAAGAAGTTTTAACAAGTTTATCTTCCCTCAATCTTTTAAGTTCAGCAATTTCTTGCGGTAAAAAAAACAGTTGGCCAGTTACAGTGCAGAACCCGTCCCCTGAAAGCTAGGCTCTGGCCTTCTCTTCAGGAGAATACAGAGGAAAAATAAGTATTTATAATTATACTGTCCTCCCCTCCCTCTCTTGCCTCTGTAATTAAATCTAAAGATGTGATAATGAATACTAGCAGAGGATTACTCCAGGACTGATCGCTAGCTTGGTCTCAGATCTGATTGTGTTATGTACACTGTGGTCATTGTCATGCCAAACAATAACAACCACCATAGGAGTTGGCTTTGCAGCACATAAACACATCTGGGACCAGGCTAATGTATGCTGCTTCATCCACCAGTGGAGAGCAGAAAATCATTGCTTTAGGCTGCTGAGTCACAGTCTAAATATATACCCTTGTCCTGAAACCAAAAGGATGCCTTGATAGAGAAGGCTGTGTTGGAAGGTCTGGGCTCCCACTGGAGAGGAACTCCTCCTCTAGCATTGACAGAGAACGTGGGAGCGTTTCAGAGTGCTTATTGTAGCTGTAGCACTCCTAATCAAAAGTTAATGGCTCTGGCATCAGCACCTCATGGGGAAACTGGGATGGGAGGGGTATGAAGAATGTCAGATAGAGACTAATGGCATAAAGTAGATCAGTGTTCTTCAATCCAGTTCCTAGGGACCCACATAGTGTGCAGGTTCTTGTTCCTGTTTCCTTGTTCCTTGTTCCTTTGTTCTTGTTTAATCGAAAAGTTGATTGAATCGGGTGAGTTAGTACTGGGTTGCAACAAAATCCTTCATACCCCGTGGGTCCCCAGGACTATGAGTGAACGACTAGGTAGAAGTTGTCTCTAACTGCCAATTCAGGATCCTTAAAAAAAAACGTATTGTCCCTTATGGGTGATGGATAGGACTGGGGCAGAGGATGCTGATTGTAAAACCTGTAGGTGCCTGAAAGAAACCTGCAGAGAAAGGGAGAAGAGACAGGACGTCACCTCCACAGCAAGAAGAGTTGTAATTGGGTGAAAAGGAAATATTAAATAACCTGAGAGCCCAGACTGTCACGACTTCTGCCGAAGTCGTTGCCTCTCCTTGTTCGGGCGGTGCTCGGCATTCGACGTCACCGGTCTTCTAGCCATCATTGATCCTTTTTTCATTTTCCATTGGTTTTGTCTTGTCTCCCCACACACCTGTTTTCTATCCCATTCATTACCTGTTGTGTATTTAACCCTCTGTTTCCCCTCATGTCTTTGTCAGAGATTGATTTTGTTGTCAGTGTAGTGTGATTGTTTGTATAGGTGCGCATCGGGTCCTCGTACCCATGTTTTGTTTGTTTGTACATTTATTGTTATGGAGCATACTCTTGGAACTTTATTAAAAGACTCCATATTTACACTCCATTTGACTCTCCTGCGCCTGACTTCCCTGCCACCTATTACACCTATGCGTGACACAGACAGTGTGGAGGGTAATTGATTCATAATGGATTAGCAAGGAAGATCGCCGCAGCAAAGGAAAGAGAAGTGGGAAAGTGGTTGGGGGGCTAAATGTGTGTGTGTTTCGAGTTTAAAAGTCTATTCGCAACAGGTACAGAGTACAGTGAACAGTACAGTGAAATTCTTACTTTGAGCACTTTCCCAACAATGCAGTGATAATAGGGCTGTGGTGTTCACACACACACAGACCTTTGGAACATCTACAGTACATTTTAAAAAGTTTAATATATTTAACAAATCCATTATTTAATTTAGACAGGTCTAAAGAAGCATGACATGAAGAAAATGTAGTCTATTTCAGAAGAACAGAACAACATACTGAGTCGTCCTTATGTTCGGTCCTGATCTGGCTATGCCAAATGGCTGTGGGTTACACTAGTTCATTTAGCAGGCAAGACTTGCTTTGAATTCCATGAAGAAATGTATTTTATATTATTGTCACGTTCTGTCCATCGTTCGAATGTGTTTTCCTTGTTTTAGTGTTGGTCAGGACGTGAGCTGGGTGGGCATTCTATGTTGTGTGTCTGGTTTGTCTATTTCTATGTTTGGCCTAATATGGTTCTCAATCAGAGATAGGTGTTAGTCATTGTCTCTGATTGGGAACCATATTTAGGTAGCCTGTTTTGTGTTGGGTTTTGTGGGTGATTGTTCCTGTCTCTGTGTTTGCACCAGATAGGACTGTTTAGGTTTTCACTTTTCTTGTTTTGTATAGTCTGTTCATGTATAGTCGTCTTTATTAAAAACATGAATAACCACCGCTGCATTTTGGTCCGCCTCTCTTTCACCAGAAGAAAACCCTTACAATTATGAAGATGAACAATTGAACAAAGCTGAATTTTTCTCCAAATGATTTGAGGGAATGCACACATGCAGCTATTCTGTGTTAACAAATAAATAATTATTCCTATATGCTTCATTTAGAGTTATAAATGTAACTTTAGTTGTTCTACAAACGTTGGGCTATATGTTTTAATACATTGTAAAGCTGCATGATTTGAAAAAAGTCGCGAGAAAGGCAGTCCCTCATCCACACTTTGACAAGCACTTGATAATGCCTAGAATTTCACGGTGGCATCCTCTTTGTGTGGCCGTAATGCAACCTCAAGAAATACATGCCTGTGGCGATTGTGCCCTTCTCCCTGAGTGCTGTACGCTCTAAAGCATCTCTCACTCACATGGCTCTCCATCACGTGATCGGGTCTTTCTCACAGGCTACTGTAACAATAGTTCTAGTGCCAACTCAAACCTAGGCGCAGAGAAACACAGCAAGCAGAGGTAATGGTAAATCCAGAACTTTTACTTAGAGTCTTAATAACAGAAACAAGGCAACCGCACAAGAGCACACTAATAAAACACGAGTCCTGAGCAAAGATGCAGGCCAACTGAGGAACCTAAATAACAAGGCAACCAGATGAACTGAGAAGGGATTTAAATACAGGTGAATCCAATAAGTAATACTCAGGGTAACCTGGAAGCTAGAAAGCAGGGTAAGGGTGCCCTCCATCGGTAACCTAAGGAAACATCAATGAAATAACAGAAACTGTGACAACCATCCGTCCACAGCCCTGAGATATGATGTACCCCAGGAAGGAGATCTGAGGAACGTGAAACTCATACTTTTCAGCCTTCATAAACAAGTGGTGAGAGAGGAGTCTTTGAAGAACCTGGCAAACATGTTGGATGTGTTCAACCAGGGACCTAGAGAAGATGAGTTATGTCATCCAGGTACAACAAACATGAAAGTTGCGCAGCACATCATTAACCAGGGCCTGGAAAATGGCTGGAGCATTATTAAGTCCAAATGCCATGACACGGTACTTATAATGTCCATTTGGGTGTTGAACGCTGTCTTCCACTCGTCTCCCTGTCTGATGCACACCAGATTGTACGCATTCCATAAATCCAATTTTGAGAGAACTATAGCTCCCAGGAGTCTCTCAAAGGCTGGTGACATAAGTGGAAGAGGGCAACGGTTCTTGATGGTAATGTTATTTAAACCACTGTAATCGATACAGGGACGTAATGCTTCATCCTTCTTTCCAACAAAGAAAAAAACAGCTCCTGTAGTTGAAGTAGACGGCCGAATAAAACCAGCCACCAACGCCTCCTTAATATAACTGTTCATGGCTGCAGTCTCTGGACCTCAGAGGAGTTTTATTTTAATTTAATTTGACCTTTATTTAACTAGGCAAGTCAGTTAAGAACAAATACTTATTTTCAATGACGGCCTAGGAACAGTGGGTTAACTGCCTTCCGGTTACTAGTCCAACACTCTAACCACTAGGCTACCCTGCCGCCCCAGCAGATGCCGGGCAGGAGGTCAATGGTACAATCGTGGGACTCATGAGTAGGCAATTCACTGTCACTTCTTTGCTGAAGACTTGACCCAGATCCCAGTAATCCCGTGGAACATGGGAAAGATCCGGCTTGTCATCTCCAGCCGGGGGAACAGGAGAATCGGAAGCCTCCAGACGAGCAGTGCCGGAAAGATGTGGAGAGAGTTGCTGGCAGGTGGACTGGCATGAAGGATTCCATCCCAGAACTCTTGCAGAGGGCCAGTCAATTTGAGGAATATGGATAGAAAGCCACAGATGTCCAAGAACCAGGGGAAGCTCAGGAGAGTCCACCAAATGTAACTGGATAAACTCCACATGCTAATCCATAACTCGTAGCTGAATAGCCATGGTGAGTTGTTTGACCTTCCCAGATCCTAGGGGTTAATCATCCAGTGCAATGACCGACAACAGAATGTCCAGCTTAGTGAGAGGCAGCCCCTGTTGGTAAGCTAATGTGCGATCCAGAAAACAACCGGTAGCCCCAGAGTCTATGAAAGCAGGAATGTCCGACTGCCTATTGTCCCAACGGAGGTTGGCCAGAAGCAAGGTGCGTACCGTGGCGGCAGCTGGAGAATGTATCTGACTCACCAGTATTCTCCCGTCTACTGATGAGTCATCCAGTTTCCCGTCAGCTTGGGACAGGTGGCATGGAAATGTCCAGACTGTACACAGTAAAGACAACTTTGCTCGTTAATCCTGCACCTTCTCTCCAGAGTGGAAAGTCTTGTGTGTCTCAATTGCATCGGCGCTTCTGAAGGATATGAAGGAGAACCAGAGCCGAATTGAGAACAGGACAAGCAGACACAGCGTAAGGAAATATCGACTCCCTCAGCGGAACCCGAAACACTGAAAACAACTCGGAACCCTTCCGTCCCGAAGCCGGTTGTCAATCCGGATGTCCAGAACGATAAGCTCATCCAGAGTATCAGGGTTGTCCCGGGAAGCCAGTTCATCCTTGAGAACCTCGCTGAGTCCTTTCAGAAAGGCTGAGTGAAGTACCTCTGTATTCACCGCGCTCTAATCGGCGAGCGTAGGAAAGTCAATGTCGTAATCAGCTATGCTCCGGCTGCCCTGCTGAAGCGCAATGAGTCTTCGGGCAGCGTTCCTGCCACTGATGGGGTGATCAAAAACCCTCTTCATCTCCTGGGTGAAGCTTTGCCAATTAAAACAAATGTCTGATTGCTGCTCCTATATGGCTGTGAACCAGTCCAGAGCCCGTCCTGAGAGCAAGGGGACGACTTATGCCACACTGGAACTCTGTGGGAAACCTTGATGCCTGTAGCTTGAAGGCCAGCGAGCATTGAAGCAGGAACCCACGACACTCCCCAGGATGCCCCTCAAATCGCTCCGGTGCCGGGAGACGATGCTCCCGAAGGGAGGAAGAATCTGAGCTGGTCGGGAGTGGGGGATTAGGAACAGCCACACGTGCAGCAGCCATTGCTCCCGCCTGTCCTGTCTGCAGAGCAGAGTTCTTGAATCATCCGACAATGCCTGCAGCCGCGTCTCATGGTAGGTGAGAGCCGACCATAAATGGTGGAGTTCCGAATGTTCCTCGGATGACTGAGAAATCTCTGCTGGGTCCATTGTAGGCTTAGGTCTACTGTAACAATAGTGCTAGTACGAACTCGAACATAGGCGCAGAGAAACACAATAAGCAGAGGTAAGGGTAAATCCAAAACATTAACTTAGTCTTAACAGAAATAAGGCAACCACAAAGAGCACACTAATAAAACATGACACGTAAGCAAAGATACAGGCCAACTGAGGAACCTAAATAACAAGGCAACCAGGTGAACAGAGAAGGTAATTAAACATAGGTGAATCCAATAAGTAATAATTAGGGTAACCTGGAAATTAGAAAACAGGATAAGGGTGCCCTCCAGTGGTACCCTAAGGAAACAACAACAAATAACACAGAAATTGTGACAGGCTACAGTTGAAGTTGGAAGTTTACATACACTTAGGTTGGAGTCATTAAAACTAGTTTTTCAACCACTCCACAAATGTCTATAGTTTTGGGAAGTCGGATAGGACATCTACATTGTGCATGACACAAGTCATTTTTTCAACAATTGTTTACAGACAGATTATTTCACTTATAATTCATTATATCACAATTCATTGGGTCAGAAGCTTGCATACACTAAGTTGACTGTGCCTTTAGACAGCTTGGAAAATTCCAGAAAATTATGTCATGGCTTTAGAAGCTTCTGATAGGCCAATTGACATAATTTGAGTCAATTGGAGGTGTACCTTCAAGGCCTACCTTCAAACCCAGTGCCTCTCTGCTTGACATCATGGGAAAATCTAAAGAAACCAGCCAAGACCTCAGAAAACAATTGTAGACCTCCACAAGTCTGGTTCATCCTTGAGAGCAATTTCCAAATGCCTGAAGGTACCACGTTCATCTGTACAAACAAAATAGTATGCAAGAATAAACACCATGGGATCACGCAGCTGTCATACAGCTCAGGAAGGAGACGCGTTCTGTCTCCTAGAGATTTGGTGCGTACTTTGATGCAAAAAGTACAAATCAATCCCAGAACAAAAGCAAAGGACCTTGTAAAAATGCTGGAGGAAACGGGTACAAAAGTATCTATATCCACAGTAAAACGAGTCCTATATCGACATAACCTGAAAGGCCGCTAAGCAAGGAAGAAGCCACTGCTCCAAAACCGCCATAACAAAACAGACTACAGTTTGCAACTGCACATTGGGAACAAAGATGGTACTTTTTGGAGAAATGTCCTCTGGTCTGATGAAACAAAATTAGAACTGTTCGGCCATAATGACCATTGTTATGTTTGGAGGAAAAAGGGGTCGGCTTGCAAGCCTAAGAACACCATCCCAACTGTGAAGAACCGGGGTGGCAGCATCATGTTGTGAGAGTGCTTTGCTGCAGGAGGGACTGGTGCGCTTCACAAAATAGATGACATGATGAGGAAAGAAATTTACATGGATATATTGAAGTCACATCTCAAGACATCAGTCAGGAAGTTAAAGCTTGGTCACAAGTCTTCCAAATGGATATTGACCCCAAGCATGCTTGCAAAGTTGTGTCAAAATGGCTTAAAGACAACAAAGTCAAAGTATTGGAGTGGCCATCACAAAGCCCTGACCTCAGTCCTATAGACAATTTGTGGGCAGAACTGAAAAAGCATGTTTATTTATTTATTATTATTATTATTATTATTATTTATTTATTTTTATTTAACCAGGTTGGCTAGTTGAGAACAAGTTCTCATTTGCAACTGCGACCTGGCCGAGATTAAGCAAAGCAGTTTGACACATACAACAACACAGAGTTACTCACGGAATTAACAAACATACAGTCAATAATACAGTAGAAACGTCTATATACAGTGTGTGCAAATGAGGTAGGATAAGTATGGCAATAAACAGGCCATGGTGGCGAAGTATTTACAATATAGAAATTAAACACTGGAATGGTAGATGTGCAGAAGATGAATGTGCAAGTAGAGATACTGGGGTGCAAAGGAGCAAGATAAATAAATAAATACAGTTTGGGGATGAGGTAGTTGGATGGGCTATTTACAGATAGGCTATGTACAGGTGCAGTGATCTGTGAGCTGCTCTGACAGCTGGTGCTTAAAGCTAGTGAGGGAGATATGGGTCTCCAGCTTCAGTGATTTTTGCAGTTCGTTCCAGTCATTGGCAGCAGAGAACTGGAAGGAGAGGCGGCCAAAGGAAGAATTGTCTTTGGGGGTGACCAGTGAGATATACCTGCTGGAGTGCGTGCTACAGGTGGGTGCTGCTATGGTGACCAGTGATCTGAGATAAGGCGGGGCTTTACCTAGAAGAGACTTGTAGATGACCTGGAGCCAGTGGGTTTGGCGACGGGTATGAAGCAAGGGCCAGCCAACGAAAGCATACAGGTCGCAGTACTGGGTAGTATATGGGCCTTGGTGACCAAACAGATGGCTCTGTGATAGACTGCATCCAATTTGTTGAGTAGAGTGTTGGAGGCTATTTTGTAAATGACATCGCCAAAGTCGAGGATCGGTAGGATGGTCAGTTTTACGAAGGTATGTTTGGCACCATGAGTGAAGGATGCTTTGTTGCGATATAGGAAGCCGATTCTAGCTTTAATTTTGGATTGAAGATGCTTAATGTGAGTCTGGTAGGAGAGTTTACAGTCTAACCAGACACCTAGGTATTTGTAGTTGTCCACATATTCTAAGTTAGAACGTCCAGAGAAGTGATACTGGACGAGTGGGCAGATGTGGGCAGCGATCGGTTGAAGAACATGCATTTAGTTTTACTTGCATTTAAGAGCAATTGGAGGCCACAAAAGAATAGTTGTATGGCATTGAAGCCCGTCTGGAGGTTTGTTAACACAGTGTCCAAAGAGGGCCAGAGGTATGTCGTCTGTGTGTGTGAGCAAGGAGGCCTACAAACCTGATTCAGTTACACCAGCTCTGTCAGAAGGAATGGGCCAAAATTCACCCAAGGCTACTCGCAATGCTACCTAAATTGAGTGTATGTCAAATTCTGACCCACTGGGAATGTGATGTTAGAAATAAAAGCTGAAATAAATCATTTTCTCTACTATTATTTTGATATTTCACATTCTTAAAATAAAGTGATGATCCTAACTGACCTAATACAGGGAATTTTCACTTGGATTAAATGTCAGGAATTGTAAAAAACTGAGTTTAAATGTATTTGGCTAAGGTGTATGAAAACCTCCGACTTCTTCTATACAAGTGAAGAAAGACACATCCGCGACACAACTGTGAAGATATTGGAAGAACTGTCCAAATGTACTTTTCATCAGCTAGCTAGATGAGTAGGCCTAACGGACAGCAAAAGCATGAGCCTATGCCAATCTAATATCCCCATTGTACTAAAAGTCGACCTATTCTTTTCTGTGCAAAAATAATAATATTCCAAACATAGTATGGGACAGTTGTGGGATACGATAGTTACCAAATGAATACTACCACTAGCATCAACATTTTTACGCAATGTGGCTGACGCAACAGATCAGAACGTTTCCCTTCAAATGTTGATAAACTGCAAATGCAATTATGCATGTAATTGTTTTATTTTAAAGGTGCATTTTTATGGTGAACATCTTCTTCCCCAAACTTGAAACTTATGCGTTGCATATGTATGCCAGTTAGGCTCTTTTACAACCCTTGTAAAGTGGATTAATGTGCTTAATTTTAAGAAATTATTTGGACACTTTAGTTGTGATTTTACAAACCTTATGAAAATAAATAGTCCTATGGTCTAGGCTACATGAGGTGTGTGACAATGATTAAAAAATGTCACAAGTGATAATATATAACCCATTAGACTATTCTTAATTTAATCTAGTCTTACATATACTAAATCATTTATGTGCAAAATTGTTTTGGAATAGAATGAACCATTATCATGCACCTGTATGGAAACAGGGGCATCGGGAAGAAATACATGTCATCTATGCACAAAAACAGCGAATGGAGGGTGCGTTTCCTGTGGTTCATTTTCATGCCAGCCAGGTACAGTAGGCTATACTCCTGTTGTAAATATAAGCAATTTGCTTAATATTAGGAGTGTTGAGAAATACATACAGTAGGCCTAGTCTATAGAAGGCTGATGGGACTCTTTTTAGTAGAGGCCATCACTCTGTTTTCTCGTACAATTGCATAGCCTATAGAAATGTTGCGCAACAGGAGCTCGTGGGCTCTCATGAAGTGTTTGATTAGATTTTCGATTACATTTGCATTGATGTCAGTGGGATTAGAGGGACAACAAAGTGCTGAGTAGCAGGCAGTTAGCAAGTTTGGCAGGCTACTAATGTCCAGCAGCAGCAGCATAAGAGCATGGAGAAGCCTAATTACCGTGACTAAACGGTCATGTGAAATTTGACTGCCTTAATGACTCGTGACCGGCGACGTGGCGGTAATATGCTCACCGCAACAGCCCTAAGTGATACTAATATATATAGATATAGACTAGAATAGTTACTATTTGCTAAGGTTGGTAGAAAACGTCTTAGTTTTAAGTTTGGTGGCATAGTTCTGAACTCCTTGAATGTATGGAACCGGGTGGAAAGGATCACAGATCATCAGACAATATGACATCAGTTATCTCAAATATGGAATTTCCATTTATTGACGGGTGGACATCCTTTCACACAGGCCTTTTGGTCTTCAAAGGGTGTCTATGTTTTGTAGGACACTTATTGTGAGATTGGCTTGCACACATTTCAGGATATTAAAGACAACTAATTCCCTGCCAGGATCCTCATACTTTCTGTATCTGCAGTTAAGGTCAGCGATGAAAGCTTACGGTGTACCCTGGAATTTGCCCTTGCCAGAACACCCAATGGCAGGCTGGATAGGTCCAGACAGGAGTTCTAGAGGGCTAGTAGCAAAGATATATGACTCACTTACAGGGAAGACATAAGAAATTACCCATGGAGGTGGTATGGGAGACCGTTGGAGAGGATGGGATTAACACCTGATTGGAATAGGATATGGTCAAATCTGAGCAAGACATTTAAGAATCTTAGCCTTCGGCTCATTCACTTCAAATACACAGAGCATACGCAATTCCATGTAAACGTTTTCGGATGGAAATAATAACTAACCAAACAGCACACTCTGTACAAATAATGCTGAAGGTACTGTTATGCATACGTTCGGGATTGTTCAGTTTTTTACACACATTTTGGAGGAACATATGCTTGGTGCTGTCAAGATTGAGGAGGGTAAACCTTATCCCAGATCCTTACCTGTGCCTGTTGAATGATGACTCATCTTTATCTTTGGCACTCATTCAACGTACGGTTCTACTAGCCGAATTTACTGCAGGAAAGAAAGCAATTTTGCGGTTATGGTGGAACCCGGGGCTGGTCCTTGAAATGTACTGGATTAATGTTTTCCAGAATATTGTGAATTAGGAGGCCGTCCACAGCACAGGCGTGGGCAGGGGTATCCTCTGCCTTAAGGGACCAACTGGTAGGGTGACTTATACCTCTTTTTTCTTCCCCTTTTTCGTTTCCTTTTTCGCTAATATTTGAGAAGTTTGCTACGAGCTGTTGGTTGGAGATGTGATTTTTCAGAGGCTGGAGCCGCTTGTATAACATTGTGTGATGTTGACTCTGCTGGTTATGTCTGTTTTGTTTGTTGATTTATTTTAAAAATAATGGTGTTGTGTGAAAACTCAATAAACGCTTAATCACAAAAATTCTAATCATCTAGATAATAGATAATACAAATAAATAAATAAAAACATACAACTAAGATGTGAGAAACACAAGAATGCAAGTATATACAGGTATGCTGACATTGAGGGAGAGGTTGTTGTCCTGCCACCACACGGCCAGTTATCTGACCTCCTCCCTGTAGGCTGTCTCATTGCTGTCAGTGTTCAGGCATAGCACCGTCATGTCGTCAGCAAACTTGATAATGGAGTTGGAGTCATGCAAGGCCACACAGTCATGGGTAAACAGTGAGTATAGGAGTGGACGAAGTACTCACCCCTGGGGGGCCCTCGTGTTAAGGTTCAGCATTGCTGAGGTGTTGTTGCCTACTCTCACCACCTGGGGTCAGCCCATAAAGGAAGTATTCAGTCCCAGGGTCCCGAGCTGGGGAGCATTATGGTGTTGAATGCTGAGCTGTATTCAATGAACAGCATTCTCACATAGGTATAGGGCAGTGTGGTGTGTAATTGAGATGACATCATCTGTAGAGGAAGAATGCAAATCAGAGTGGGCCTAAGGTGATGGAGGTGATGTGTGCCATGACCAGTCTTTCAAAGCACTTCATGATTACATCGAAATTTGTCTCATTTAGCAGGCGCTCTTGTCCAGAGCAACTAGGGTTACGTGCTTTTCTTAGGGGCACATCAAGAGAGTTTTCACCTAATAGGCTCCGGGATGCGAACTAGCAACCTTTCGGATACTGGCCCAACGCTCTTAACCGCTAGGCTACCTGCCACCCCAATCACAGCTCTTTGTACTACAGGGCGGTAGACATTGAGTTCTTAAGAACAGTAATGATGATGGTCAGCTTGAGACGTGGGGATTACAGACTGGGACAAGGAAAGGTTGAAAATAACCTTGAAGATGTCTGCCTGTTTTTGTCGAAACATGCATAAAATGTATTGAGTCCGTCTGGAGAGGCATCGTTGGATTGATCACGGCTAGGTCTAATTATTTAATTCCTTACGGACCGTAGCCCCTGCCAAGTCGAGTGTAATAGGACTCTACCTTGTTCCTATACCGTCCTTTTGCCTGTTTGATGGCTCTGCGGAGGTCGTAGCGAGAATTCTTGTACATGTTTGTGTCCTGAGCCGTAGCCTCAGGGTTAGCTGTGACAGCCCTGTGAGTAGTAGCTCTGTCCTTTAGCATACCACATACCTCAATGTGAATCCAGTGCTTTTGATTGGGGAAGCAGCGAACCTTCACTGTGGGGAAATTTTTTATGATGCATTTCCTGATGAAGCCTGAGATGGAGGTGGTTTGCTCATCCCAAAACATATTCCAGTCAGTGCTACCAAAGCAGGCTTGCAACATAGCCTCTGTTTGGAGGACCATTTCTCTACCGAGCATGTCACAGGTACTTCTTGTTTGAGCTTCTGTTTGTAAACAGGAAGCAGGAGTATATAGACATTATCTAATTTGTTGAATTGGGGGATGAGGGAGGGCCTTATATGTCTGCTTGTGGATTGAGTAACAGCGATCTAGGACTTTATCACCCCCTAGTGGCGAAGGAGACATGTTGATGGAAGTTGAGCAGCATGGTTTCCTTCCTTTATTTATTGCCTCGTACATATCGTTAAGTGCCAGCTTGTTGTTGTTATTGTCCTGAGGTGGAATATACACAGCAGTCACGATAGCAGATTTCAACTCTCTCGGGAGGTAGAATGGTCATCATTTGACCATCAGGGGACTGCTATCTATAACCTGAAATGGTTCTTCAGCTGTTCCCATGGGAGAACCCTTTAATGAAACCTATTGGTTCCGGGTAGAACTATTTCCACAAAGTGTTCCACCTGTGACCAAAAAGGATTCTCCTTTGGGGACAGCCAAAGAACCATTTTGGAACCCTTTTTTCGAAGAGTGTAGAATCTGCACACCATCTGTTGTTAATGAAACGACATCCCCTCCCCCTCTGGATTTCCCTGAATCCAATGACCTGTGCGCTCGGAGAATGGAGAATCCATCGAGTTGGATAGCTATGGGAGGTATCTTGTCCGAAAGCCATATTTCAGAAAAACAGAGAATTATTGCAGTTATGAGAGTCCCGTTGTTCGCAAATCCACCAAGTGGTGGCCGGTTTTCTCTTTGCCTTAGTCTCAACAGGACACCCGATCTCTTGCCTATTTTTCGCATGTGCTTTATATTTTAAATTATTATATATATTTTTTAATTGAATGAATATTCGAAACATACAATTAACTTGCAGTGAAGCCACTCAACAACGACATCATACCAGTCATCCAACAGATTCCCATTCAGAGCGACACACAGAAATATCCACGGTCAATGCCCTGCTCAAGGGCATGTTGACCTATCTACCACCAGGCCAAAAAACGTGAACCCGAAGCCTCCAGATTCATCTTGATTAGCCCGAAGATTGAATCGGAGGTACATAAAGAGCCCAGGCCGGATGAGTCGTTGAAGCCAAGTAGTAACTGCCGATGTGATGTTCAAAAGTTTTAGTTGATTATTAGAAATTATAGAGGATACCGCAGAAGGTTGGTGGCAACTTAATTGGGGGGGACGTGCTTGTGGTTGTGATCGGAGTGGAATAGTACCAATATCAAACACATGGTTTCCATTCACTTCGTTCCAGCCAATATTATGAGCAGTCCTCCCCTCGGCAACCTCCTGTGGCAGATACATTTAGGGCAAAGAAAGTACCAAAGAAATGGTGTATGTGTGTGCATGCGAGAGAGAGTGTGTCAGTTTGCTGGAGGGTTGAAGGATGGGAGGAATATGTGCATGTGTGGGTAAGAGAGCAGGAAGTGGGGTTGTCTGGAAGAGGAACCGGAGCGGCCTCTTGGGCACATTCATGTTGAATTACAAACCTCCACCAGTAAACAGACACGCATGCACACACAATTCGCTTATCTTGTGCCTACTCTGTGATGTGAAATTAATACAACCATCAGCTAGCTACACCAATGGACGGTAAGGTGAAACCACCTCTGCCTAATGGCTTCTCACTTCTTCATTCAACTGAAGATGATACAAGTCCCTGGTGCGCCCTGAAATATCCTCTGTAAGCATTTCCAAGATTTTTGTAATAGCTGGAATACAAAGTTCCACTGGAATCCCAAGGCAAAACAAACACTAAACCGCATTGCTACATCTTGGTAAACACTTGAATAATTTAGAGTAGGCGGTGAAGTGGGGATCCTTTCTCCACACGGGAGAACCAGAGAATCCACTCTGAATGACAAGTTAACCCCAAGGGCCCAGAGAGAGAGAACTTGTCTAGGAACCTCCATCTGTACCCAGGAACACCCATCTGTAACCAAGGAACACCAACTCAACCTAAGAGAAAAGACTGGAGCCTAACCACGGCTTGGGGCATGGGAGCAAACTAAAATGGGGAAAGGCCTCGCAACTAGCAAACATTCTCCATTCTTATTTGGACTCTCCTATGGAGATGATAACATTTTAAAATGACATTTCCCTACCTCTTCAGTCAGACGCCAAATTGTTTTTCTCTCCAATACACAATAGAATGAGAGGGGACAATACCAGTCCCAAGCATGCAATCTCTGCAATCCAGTCTGTTTCTCTTTGACAGTTTGTGGTGTGTGTGTGTGTGTGTGTGTGTGTGTGTGTGTGTGTGTGTGTGTGTGTGTGTGTGTGTGTGTGTGTGTGTGTGTGTGTGTGTGTGTGTGTGTGTGTGTGTGTGTGTTTGAGTGTGTACGTGTGTGTGTCTGCTTGAATTTGTTTATATATTTGTGTGTGTGATTTTGTATTGGGAAACAGATTCCCCTGCCTGAGGTGAAAGGGACCTCAGTCTTTGCCAACCTGGAATAGGCGTTGTCAAACCAGCGTTCAAAAGACCTCATCAAATCAAATCAAACCAATTTATAAAGCCCTTTTTACATCAGCAGATGTCACAAAGTGCTTGAAAAGAAACCCAGCCTAAAACCCCAAACAGCAAGCAATGCAGATGTAGAAGCATGGTGGCTAGGATAAATTCCCAGGAACCTAGGAAGAAACCTAAAGAGGACCCAGGCTCAGCCGGGTGGAGATGTTCAAACGTTCATAGATGACCTGTAGGGTCAAATAATAATCCCAGTGGTTGTAGAGGGTGCAACAGGTGGAGTAAATGGAGTAAACGTCTGTTTTCTTTTTCACAGTCTAGCATTCAGAGGTAGAGACAGCAGGTGTGGGTAGTGAGAGTGAGAGAGAGTGAGAGTGAGAGAGAGAGAGAGGGAGAGAGAGAGTCGAAAATAGCAGGCCTGGGACAAGGTAGCACGTCTGGTGAACAGGTCAAGGTTGCACAGCTACAGGCAGAACAGTTAAAACTGGAACAGCAGCACGATGAGGTAGCATGCCTGGTGAACAAGTCGGGGTTCCATAGCCGCAGGCAGAACAGTTGAAACAGCAGCATAACCACATATTGATAAACAGGAGAATAGGTGTTCAGTTGGCGGAATAATATGCATCAAAGCAGCAAAGGGACTGGTGTGTATGTGTGTGTGTTCGTGTGTGTGTCAACTAGAAAACACTTATTCACTGGCAAAATTACGGGCTACTGACTTTGCCAATGGCAAGCCACTCTTGGGCCTCCATAAGCTTACTGTGTGTGCATGCTTGCGTGCGTGTCCGTGTGCATATGCGTGTCAGTGGAGACTGCTGAGGGGAGGATGGCACATAATAATGGCTGTCACCGAGCTCACGAAATGGCATCAAACCAAGTGTTTGATGTATTTGATGCCATTCCACTAGTTCCGCTCCAGCCATTACTACAAGCCCGTGCTCCCCAATTAAGGTGCCACCAACCACCCGTGGTGCGTGTGTATGTGGGGTGTAGTGACTCATCCATCTCTCTAGGCGTGGGGTGATGAGGCATAGTCACTCACGATTCAGGACCAAGACCAGAATAACACCAGATAACATGATTGACCTGGTTCTAAAATAAATGCCTCCTCAGCTCCACTTCTCAAGGAGGTGTCAAATGGAGCTCACAATCAGTGCATCACATTTAAGAAAGGGTTTCTCAAAGAGCCTCAGCATTTTAAAAACATTATTAAAGTTAACTTGCCCTGAGAGAATGTCACTAAAATCTTGTTTTCATAAACAGTCCCGCTTCAGCAGAAGCTTACCAGCCAAAAAGCTGACGCATGGGGAATTAGAGCCCTTGTGATGTCTATCTCTGGCAAAGACCAGAGTCGATTGTAAGCCATATTGCCATAAAGTCGCATAAAGACGGTAGGCTAGGGGAGGTGTGGGGGGGGCGTTGTGAGCCAGTGGGGGAGACCAGATGGAGGCTTGGCCATTTTGGACAAGGGCCCTCTGGAGCTGTGTCTGACACAGCTTTGGGTTCTGTCGTGCTAATTTAGCCAACTTGCTTAGAATAATTACAGAGGGTATGGGGTCTCATTGTTCTCACTTCCTTTCCTATCTCCTCTTGAACTTGTACTCGTTTGTTTCAAGCTCCTTTTTTTTATTCATGTTCCTTAGAACAAGTTGCCATTGTTGTCGGTGGGGCGGCAAATCGACCGAGACTTGGGAGGTCACAGTAAGGACAGCTTACTCAATACAGACTGGGACGAAGAGAAGAAGCACAAAGGTACAACCGTGCACGAGATGTTAAAGAGCATCAACTGTTAGCCCATTTGCATGGATGTAGGACTTTTTTTTTTGTTGCATTGCATTAGCTCAACATGAAAGATGAACAAGTGTAAGTTGTAAAAAGGTCTGGGAAAATGTATGAAATCACAAACACAAGAACCTAAAGTGCCCTTGATCGATGGAGAAGAAAAAAAAAGCAGCAGTCATGTGCACAACAGTAGAAGCCATGTATTTTTTGTAGATGCCGATGAATGTCTGCTTTATACCATCATTATTTGACCGTGACTAAGTAACGTCTTCAGCCACAATAACATTGGTTGTTGCCTAAGGCTTGTTCTCTTTCTACCTCCATGACAAGTCGTGCAATAACAAGACCCATTTAGTTCAACTCAAAGGAGGGAGAAAACCTACTTTGATATATATATTTCTAGATATAGATATTATTTACTGAAAGTTCTTTTCCGCTGGTGTTTCCGCAAACTCCAAACCCATTAGGCAAATTACAGTTGGGCCAGAACAGAGCAGCACGGCTGGCCCTTAAATATACACAGAGAGCTAATATCAAGAACATGCATGTTAATCTCTCCTGGCTCAAAGTAGAGGAGAGATTAACTGCATCACTACTTGTCTTTGTGAGACGTATTGAGGTGTTTTCAACGCAGCGAACTTGTCTGTTCAGACAGATAACACACAGCTCAGGAACCCATACATACCCCACAAGATATGCCACCAGGGGTCTCTTCACAGTCCCCAAGTCCAGAACAGATTGTGGAAAACACACTGTAGTACATAGAGCCATGACTAAATCACATTTTATTAGTCACATGAGCCGAATAATATAGGTGTAGACCTTACAGTGAAATGCTTACTTACAAGCCCCTAGCCAATAATGCAGTTAAAATTTTTTTTTTTAAATATACATTTACATTACATTTAAGTAATTTAGCAGACGCTCTTATCCAGAGCGACTTACAAATTGGTGCATTCACCTTATGACATCCAGTGGAACAGCCACTTATTATATATATATATATATATATATATATATATATATATATATAAGAATAAGAAAGTAATTAAAGAGTAGCAGTAAAATAACAATAGCAAGACTATACCCTGGGGTGCGGGGGATCCGGATATTCAATGTAATTGAGGTAATATGTATGTACAGTGGGGCAAAAAAGTATTTAGTCAGCCACCAATTGTGCAAGTTCTCCCACTTTCTCCCACCATATTATTTTTAATTAATTTGTTTGCAAATTATGGTGGAAAATAAGTATTTGGTCAAAAACAAAAGTTTATCTCAATACTTTGTTATATACCCTTTGTTGGCAATGACAGAGGTCAAACGTTTTCTGTAAGTCTTCACAAGTTTTTCACACACTGTTGCTGGTATTTTGGACCATTCCTCCATGCAGATCTCCTCTAGAGCAGTGATGTTTTGGGGCTGTTGCTGGGCAACACAGACTTTCGACTCCCTCCAAAGATTTTCTATGGGGTTGAGATCTGGAGACTGGCTAGGCCACTCCAGGACCTTGAAATGCTTCTTACGAAGCCACTCCTTCGTTGCCAGAAATCTTGCTTGTTTGTAGGTGACCAAATACTTATTTTCCATCATAATTTGCAAATAAATTCATTATAAATCCTACAATGTGATTTTCTGGATTTTTTCCCCTCATTTTGTCTGTCATAGTTGAAGTGTACCTATGATGAAAATTACAGGCCTCTCTCATCTTTTTAAGTGGGAGAACTTGCACAATAACTTTTTTGCACTCAATACTTTTTTGCCTCACTGTACATCAATTCCAGATTGGTTCAACTCCATTTCATTGAAATGACGTGGACACAATGTTGATTCAACCAGTGGGATGGCGCCAGAGAAGAAGGCTGACGTTTTACGTGTTCCTATCCAATAGTTTTTTTTGTTTGTTTCTTTGTGTTGTAGGATTTTTAATGAATTTATTTGCAAATTATGGTGGAAAATAAGTATTTGGTCACCTACAAACAAGCAAGATTTCTGGCTCTCACAGACCTGTAACTTCTTCTTTAAGAGGCTCCTCTGTCCTCCACTCGTTACCTATATTAATGGCACCAGTTTGAATTTGTTATCAGTATAAAAGACACCTGTCCACAACCTCAAACAGTCACACTTCAAACTCCACTATGGCCAAGACCAAAGAGCTGTCAAAGGACACCAGAAACAGAATTGTAGACCTGCACCAGGCTGAGAAGACTGAATCTGCAATAGGTAAGCAGCTTTTTTTGAAGAAATCAACTGTGGGAGCAATTATTAGGAAATGGAAGACATACAAGACCACTGATAATCTCCCTCGATCTGGGGCTCCACGCAAGATCTCACCCCGTGGGGTCAAAAAGATCACAAGAACGGTGAGCAAAAATCCCAGAACCACACGGGGGGACCTAGTGAATGTCCTGCAGAGAGCTGAGATCAAAATAACAAAGCCTACCATCAATAACACACTATGCCGCCAGAGACTCAAATCCTGCAGTGCCAGATGTGTCCCCCTGCTTAAGCCAGTACATGTCCAGGCCCGTCTGAAGTTTGCTAGAGAGCATTTGGATGATCCAGAAGAAGATTGGGAGAATGTCATATGGTCAGATGAAACCAAAATATAACTTTTTGGTAAAAATTCAACTCGTCATGTTTGGAGGACAAAGAATACTGAGTTGCATCCAAAGAACACCATACCTACTGTGAAGCATGGGGGTGGAAACATCATGCTTTGGGGCTGTTTTTCTGCAAAGGGACCAGGACGACTGATCCTCTGTGTAAAGGAAAGAATGAATGGGGCCAAGTATTGTGAGATTTTGAGTGACAACCTCCTTCCATCAGCAAGGGCATTGAAGATGAAACGTGGCTGGGTCTTTCAGCATGACAATGATCCCAAACACCCCGCCCGGGCAACGAAGTAGTGGCTACGTAAGAAGCATTTCAAGGTCCTGGAGTGGCCTAGCCAGTCTCCAGATGTCAACCCCATAGAAAATCTTTTTTGCCCCACTGTATGTGCCCAGTGGGATGGAACTCTTCCACATCAGGTAACTCAAGCGAGCTATCAAGGCCCAGGAGAAGACCCAGATGCAGACAGTTTCAAGTAACAAAAGTTTCTTACAGAAACAAGGGGGCAGGTAAAGGACATGTCATGAACAGGCAGAGGTCAGTTGTCCAGAGCAGAGTCCGAAAGGTACAGAATGGCAGGCAGGCTCGGGGTCAAGGTAAGCTGAGGTCAGTAATCCAGGGGGGTGTGACAAGGTACAAAATGGCAGGCAGGCTCAGGGTCAGGGCAGGCAGAATGACAAGCACAAAGACAGGTGAAACAGATCAGGGTGTGACACTAGCAGAAAGGTTAACACAGACGTTTACAGCTTACATATATATGGTCAAGAGAATTGGGGGGTAGATGGAGTATTACATAACAAATACACGGAAAAACATATGAAAATACATGCATGAAAATATACTGTGGACAAAACATTAAGAACATCTGCTTTTTCCAGGACACAGACTGACCGGGTGAATCAAGGAGAAAGCTACACTCCTTTATTGATGCCACTTGTTAAATCCACTTCAATCAGTGTAGATGAAGGGGAGGAGACAGGTTAAAGGAGGATAGTTAATTCTTGAGACAACTGAGACATGGATTGTCTAAGGAGCTGTCAAAGTATGAGGCAACACCAACATACTTACATGCAGACATAAGCCCACCTAAACACATACACACATACACACACGCGCACACACACACACACACACACACACACACACACACACACACACACACACACACACACACACACACACACACACACACACACACACACACACACACACACACACACACACACACACACACACACACACACACACACCTTCTGGGACAAGCTGTACCTGTATTTTCTTATGTTGATGAGACCCAATCATTGCTAAACTGACAACAACGTCATTATAATATGTTACGATTTAAGATGGTTTCTGATTGTTTAAGATTGTGTAATATTGATTGCCATAACCTGTCACGATGCTTTCTGACCGGTTAATACGAGCATACTGACAAGCATTAGTGACGGGAAGTTTAGCTCTTTTTACTGACTCGATTCTTTATGACCCGTTCAGTCAACAGAATGAATCTTTCGACTAATTTCATTCACTTAAGCCAGTAATGCCCAGAGCACCCAGGACCCCCATCCGGCGAACAATGAACAAAAAACTCGAAAGAATCAGGATTTTAACTAGATTGTGAACGACTCTTGGCGGAATGTAATTCTTGCAACATGCAATCATTTATCAGTTCGAAACATGTACTTTCCCTCTGCATTCTGCCTGCAGCATGATCTATGTTTCTGAGTGCACATGATTGACAGTTGGTGGTCAAAGCATGTCTGTGGAGCCACTGAACCGGAGGAGGGCACATTAATCCTGCTGTAGAATTCATTGCGGGCCTGCATGTCAAACAAATGACTGAAATGAACGAGTCACTCGAAAGATGTGGCATGACTCTCGAGTCAGTAAAATGAGTCGTTCAAAAAGAACAAATCGTTTGCGAACTGCACATAACCAACCATACTGTCAAGCCAGGCCCAAACTAAGTCTATTGGAACGGATCCTCTGTTGTGAACCATCCAAAGACAGGCTGGGAAACCTCAGCCAAGACTGTGACAGTTTTCCTAGGTACACTCATTGCTCCAAGGCATGACCGTAAAACTAAAGACTTCACACAACCCTATGGGGGAACAATAAAAGGCTCAGTCTTTATGGGAAAACACACTAGTTGGCAGGGTGTGTCTGTTTATGCCAGGTGCATGACTCAGCAGGCCAAAACTCCAAACTTGGAAAAACAAGCAAGCTGTTAGAATAACATATGTGCAACTTTGTTCTCACGAGTTCCCTCTCCTGCACACCTGAGATTAGGGTTGGGCTCTCTGGGCCGACAGGATGGATATTTGGCGCCTTTATTTAGTCATTTATTCCTCATATTATTTATCCATGTTAGTTTCATTGATATAAAATCCCTTTTGCAAGAGAGATAATGGCAATACCACCATCTCAGTAAAAAATGTCACCAACAATGTTCATTTTAGATAGCATGTTTTGTTATAATACAGACAGGTTGCACATATCCAAATGTATAATTCGTATAAGAAATGAACATCCCAATACCAGACAATTGTGTTCACTGCATCCTGAACATCATCATGGATTAGGGTTAAGGGTTACTCTCATACCTTTTATAATTGAAACCTGTGAGTGGCTATGATGGAAAAGCAAAGCAACAAAAAAAATAAACTGGATTTTCAGCACAGGATTTATGGAAATCCTACTTTGTTGACCTCCAGTGCTATTAGTGCCCTTTTAAGGACTGCACTGCTTAATAGGTTATGCAATACATACATAAAAACACCAACAGCAGAAGGCATTGTGGGTAACAGTCGACTGCTCCTTAGCCAGAAATCCACAGATCATGTTCAAAACCACCCTACGACACCCCGGGTCCCTGCGTTTCAGTACTGAGCAGTGCAGAGAGCACAAAGACTTCTGTTGAATTAAGGATGATGTAAGCTTACACAAGTTCCCGAAAAGCGAAAATAATAACGTTAGCGCTCATCAACGATTTCAGGTTTCATTTCGCACTCGTTCTCCAGTTTGCTTGCTTAATCTGGAGCGTGTGTTAAATCGGTCTATGGGCAAACAGTAGACCTTGTCATTGGCACACTGGCTCCAGTGATCTTTGTATTCAATTCCATTTTAATAACTTCATTTGGAGCTATAATATGTGGTCTTGGAGGGCTCTGCAGGGGTCGAAGACGGAGGCAACACTACAGCTGCATTGGGCCATATGTCTGTCACTCTGTCCAGGCATCTGTAATTTATATATTAATAGTGAATGATCCAGCCATGGGAATAGCAATGCCTCAATATGGTGAGGCATACAGTACCAGTCAAATGTTTGGACACGGCTTCTCATTCCAGGGTTTTTCTTCTTCATTATAATTATGATCATTTTTTACTATTTTCTACTTTGCAGAATAATAGTGAAGACATCAACCCTATGAAATAACACATATGGAATCATGTAGTAACCAAAAAAGTGTTGAACAAAATCAAAATATATTTTAGATTTTAGATTCCTCAAAGTAGCCACCCTTTGCCTTGACGACAGCTTCGCACACTCTTGGTATTCTCTCAATTTCTGTCCTTCTTAATGCATTTGAGCCAATCAGTTGTGTTGTGATAAGGTAGGGGGTATAGAGAATTATGGCAAGAACAGCTCAAATAAGCAAAGAGAAACGACAGTCCATCATTACTTTAAGACATGAAGGTCAGTCAATATGGAACGTTTCAAGAACTTTTCTTCAAGTTTCTTCAAGTGCAGTCGCAAAAACCATCAAGCGCTATGATGAAACTGGCTTTCATGAGGACCACCACAGGAAAGGAAGACCTAGAGTTACCTCTGCTGCAGAGGATACGCTCATTAGACTTACCAGCATCAGAAAAAGCAGTCCAAATAAATACTTCACAAAGTAACAGACACATCTCAACATCAACTGTTCAGAGGAGACTGTGTGAATCAGGCCATTATGGTTGAATTGCTGCAATACCAATACCATAATTTTGTACATTTTTATTTAACCTTTATTTAACTAGACAAGTCAGTTAAGAACAAATTCTTATTGACAATGACGGCCTATTCCGGCCAAATCCAGACGACACTGGCCGAATTGTGCGCCGCCCTATTGGATTCCCAATCACGGCCGGATGTGATGATGCCTGGAATCAAACCAGGAACTGTGGTGATGCTTCTTGCACTGATATGCAGTGCCTTAGACCGCTATGCCACTTAGGAGCCCAGAAGGACACTAATACTCATACTAAAGGAAATTAATGAGAAGAAGAGACTTGCTTGGGCCAAGAAACACTATCATGGACATTAGACCAGTGGAAATCTGTCCTTTGTTCTGATGAGTTCAAATGTGAGATTTTTGGTTCCAACTAGCGTGTCTTTGTGAGATGCAGAGTAGGTGAACGGATGATTTCCGCATGTGTTGTTCCCACCGTGAAGCATGGAGGAGGAGGTGCGATGGTGTGGGGGTGCTTTGCTGGTGACACTGTCAATGATTTGCACACTCAACCAGCATAGCTACTACAGCATTCTGCAGCGATGCACCATCCCATCTGGTTTGCGCTTAGTGGGACTATCATTTGTTTTTCAACAGGACGATGACTCAACACATCTCCAGGCTGTCTAAGGCCTATTTGACCAAGAAGGAGAGTGATGGAGTGCTACATCAGATAACCTGGCCCTCACAATCTCCTGACCGCAACCCAATTGAGATGGTTTGGGATGAGTTGGATGGCAGAGTGAAGGAAAAGCAGCCAACAAGTGCTCAGCATACGTGGGAACTCCTTGAAGACTGTTGGAGAAGCATTCCAGGCGAAGCTGGTTGAGAGAATGCCAAGAGTGTTCGAAGCTGTCATCAAGGCAAAGGGTGGCTACTTTGAGGAATCTAAAATATATTTAGATTTTGTTTAACACTTTTTTGGTTACTACATGATTCCATATGTGTTATTTCATAGTTTTGATGTCTTCACTATTATACTACAATGTAGAAAATAGTTTTTTTTTTAAAATAAGAAAAACCCTGGAATGAGTAGGTGTGTCCAAACTGTTGACTGGTGCTGTATCTATATGTCCTCTTGTCACATTTTACAAGGGATTGTATATGCATACACACTACACACATGTATTTGCACATGCTCATTACTTAACACACATATTATTGAGACAAAAATTGCAAAAGCCAGACATCTTGCACAGACATGGCGTGTACCCAGGAATGTTTGGCCTACTGCAATTCAAGGAATGAGACGAATTCGCTGAACCCAGGTATCTGCTGTGGTCGACAGAATCATACACGGTGCCTTCGCCTTCCAATGATTACAGCTAAGGTTACAGCAACAGGGCTGGCAGGCAATGGGTTTTCCAGTACTATGTCAATGGAGGAGTCTGAATAATGCTAGGGCCATCGCTTTGTCCAGGTCTCTCTTGACAAATAGATTTTTTTTATATCTCAACGAGACTAACCTGGTGGGAATTTTTTTTTTTTAAAAGCCCAGGGCAATAGTTAGCCCAGCGCAACACTGCACAGCATGCCTTTTTGACAGCATGCGATGCAAAGCATAGGAACACCGGGAGGTGATAATCGACACTGAGGCCTCTGCCTGCTCTGGCGTAATGGGACCTGTTGACTCCTAAGCTCAACAGCTGCTCCCGCTCCCTGCCAAAAGAGGCCAAAACACACAGCGGTTTTTATAGTTCACATGAAACAACAAGGGTGTTTTGCATTTGTATCCCGGGAGACAGAAGTAAACCAGACTACCAGAGTAGGTGCTTGTCATATGGGAGTGCTACTAAGACCCCGAATCAATGTAATCTGGATGCTTTCGGACACCAGGAACTGATTTAGAATCAACTCTTTCTATCTAAGAGTTGAGATGATAAGAGGGATAGGATTGTAAAGAAAGAGAGAGAGATTGTGTACTGTATATGTGTGAGTTTATATGCTTGTACGTGTGTGTGTGTGTGTGTGTGTGTGTGTGTGTGTGTGTGTGTGTGTGTGTGTGTGTGTGTGTGTGTGTGTGTGTGTGTGTGTGTGTGTGTGTGTGTGTGTGTGTGTGTTGTGCATTCATGTGTTATTTCAGTCCGGGACCACAAACAACCAGTTAATTAAGTATAACAACATATTTACAGCAGTCACATGATAAAATACATTCTGTGTCCCTTGTGTTCACTGTTTCGTAACAACAGAGGGTACTTCACTGGGGAGACTTTTATGACTTTTTGGAAACTCGGATCTTCCACATGGCATTCATCTTTGAGAAGCATTTGGTTTTATGTTGTGTGCCTGCTTTTGGGGAAGCTACTGGGTATTAGAAGAGCATTTTGGGGGGTTCCAGAATATTTTACATGCTCATATCCTCTCGTTCCCTTGATAAAGATGTAGGTAAGTCCACTTTATCCTTCTGATGTCTATTCATCATGTGGAGGGTCAGTGTGATTGCCAGATTAAACTATTCAGTGTGTATGTGTGTGTGTGTTCACATGCATGTGTGCATATGTGCGTCTATGTGTGCGTGTTCTTTTCTCTATGAGTGTGTATGAGTGTGTTTGTGCCACATACCATACCACTGCATGCCTCCAGTGCAAACACTGTGGGAGGTGTGGTGTGCGTGATGGACTCCCAGCAGAGAGCCTGGGAGCTCCCTGGCTGCCTGTGAAACACACCTCAATGGGGATCCTCGCTGCCAAACAAACCGCCTCTTCGTCCTGTCGGTCAGTGTGCGTCTCCCTGACAACTCAGACTCAGACACCCCTCCTGAGGCAGTGTAGCCCTCACTGCTCTATGTACAGTTCCTCCCTCCTTCATCCCAAGGGATCCGCACAGGGCACCCATTAGGTGACTTTCACTGTTGTGATTGCAGACACAGTTGTTTAGACTGGAAACCAAGACATGTAAAAGGTCAGGTATCGCTGACATCAGTTATCTGCTCCGGCATGCCTGTCAGCAATACCTCTGTTTTACTGCAGTTGAGGAAAAATGTTTCTATTTTCTTATCTTTTACGGGCAGTTTGCCTGGGTTGACTTGGTGATGGATGTGTCAGGTGTAGGTTGTTTTTTTATTTGTTTGGCTCGGTTTCAATATAAACCATAACAGCGGTTTTGACGTCCATGCCAACGGAGGGAACCTACGGAAAAATAGATGACATAATTGCACTTTGACAATGGTTGAACGGAATGCAAAGTACCATCAAAGTACCTACCATCACCGTGCCAGCTCTGACCATGTCATTGTTTATGGACTAAATCCGTTTTCTCTGTAATGGACGGACCCTTAAAACTTGGTCAGCTCCAGCTGCCGAGGGAACATTTGAATGAAAAGTCACGCGAAGTCTCAGAGGGCTTCTATTTCGCATTAAGACTGGAGATCACTCTTCTTATAGGGGGGAGGGGGGGCGACGGAGGGCCTAGAGGCCTATAAGACTTTTATTGATTGAACCTGCTGGCGTAAAGCCCTCTGGCCGGTGGTTAAATCTCCCTATCAGTGGCTGGCTGTCGGTCTGGCTGAAGCTCGGGGTAGATGGGGCTTTGAGAGTAGGGCCAAAATAAACAGAATTCATCTCTATAAAGGGGCTGAAGCCCCTGCAGAGAAGGCTCTCAACAGCAAAGAAGTGAACCTCCTATTCCCCACTCCCTACAACCAGATATCCAATCAAAAAACTCTGATTACCTTTCCCTCTTCCCCAATGATGTGATACCACATCCATTGACCCTCAATATCAAGAAACAGGGTCCTTCTTAATCAACAGGCTCTTTTAGGACGTCACCCAACAGAATATAAAAACACCCCTAGAAGAGTTTCTCCATTGGTTTGTTCTCTATGGGATAGAGAAGGTGGATACTGTAATGGTTTTCTTCATCTGAACGAGAGGCGGACCAAAGCGCAGCGTGGTTGTTTTGATTCATGCTTTAATAAATCACTTCACATGAGCAAACTAACAAAAAAACAAGAAATGTGAAAACTCAAAACAGTCCTCTCTGGTGCAGAGACAGAGACAGGAACAATCACCCACAAACACACAGTGAAACCCAGGCTACCTAAGTATGATTCTCAATCAGAGACAACTAATGACACCTGCCTCTGATTGAGAACCATACTAGGCCGAAACATAGAAATTCCCAAAACCTAGAAAAACAAACATAGACTGCCCACCCAACTCATGCCCTGACCATACTAACTAAATACAAAACACAGGAAATAAAGGTCAGAACGTGACAGTACCCCCCAAAGGTGCGGACTCCGGCCGCAAAACCTTGACCTATAGGGGAGGGTCTGGGTGGGCGTCTGTCAGCGGTGGCGGTTCTGGCGCGGGACGCGGACCCCACTTCACCATTGTCTTAGTCCGCCTTCGTGGCTTTCTCACCATGGCAACCCCTCTCAATGACCCCACTGGACAGAGGGGCAGGGGCTCGGGACAGAGGGACAGGGGCTCTGGCGCCTCTGGGCTGAGGGGCTCCGGCAGCGGCGCCGGACAGGCAGGACGCTCCGGCAGCGGCGCCGGACAGGCGGGACGCTCCGGCAGCGGCGCCGGACAGGCGGGAGGCTCCGGCAGCGGCGCCGGACAGGCGGGACGCTCCGGCAGCGGCGCCGGACAGGCGGGACGCTCCGGCAGCGGCGCCGGACAGGCGGGAGCACCTGCAGGGAGGAGACTGAGAGACAGCCTGGTGCGTGGGGCTGCCACAGGAACCACCAGGCTGGGGAGACCTTCAGGAGAATTGGTGTTAGGAGGAGCCTGAAAGACCGGGCTGTGGGGGAGCACTGGAGCTCTGGTGCGCAACCTTGGCACCACTTCCCCAGGCTGGACAACTACTCTAGCCCGGACCCTCCAGAGTGCAGGCACAGGTTGAACCGGGCTGTGGGTAAGCACGGGAGATCTAGTGCTTACTACACGCACCTCTCCCCTAGGCAAGAGCGGAGCGCAGGCAGAGGACGCACTGCACCCTCCCAGCGCCCCGGAGACACAGCACGCAGAGCCGGCGCAGGATAACCTGGACCAAGACTGCGTACCGGCGACCAGACCCGCTGAGCAGGCACCATACGCCCTGGCTCAATGCCCACACTCGCATGGCACTGTCGGGGGGCTGCCCTATAGCACACCGGGCTATGGACACGCACTGGCGACACCGTGCGCTTAACCGCATAACACGGTGCCTGACCAGTAATGCGCTGCTTATCATAAGCACGAGGAGTGAGCTCAGGTCTTCTACCTGGCTTAGTACCACACCTCGTGTGCCCCCCCCCCCAAAAAAATTTGGGGCTGCCTCTCGTACCTGTCGCACTGCCGTGCTGGCTTCGCCAACCTCATTCTCCTGTAACCTTCCTTGCATTGCTCCATCGAATCCCAGGCGGGCTCCGGCACTCTCCCTGGGTCGACCGCCCACCTATCTATCTCCTCCCAAGTTGTGTAGTCCAGATTCTGCTCTGATGCTGGCCACTGTTGTTGCTGCTGCTGCTGTCATCGCTGTCCTTTACCACGCCGCTTGGTCCGATTTGGGTGGGTGATTCTGTAATGGTTTTCTTCATCTAAACGAGAGGCGGACCAAAGCGCAGCGTGGTTGTTTTGATTCATGCTTTAATAAATCACTTCACATGAACAAACTAACAAAAAAACAAGAAATGTGAAAACTCAAAACAGTCCTCTCTGGTGCAGAGACAGAGACAGGAACAATCACCCACAAACACACAGTGAAACCCAGGCTACCTAAGTATGATTCTCAATCAGAGACAACTAATGACACCTGCCTCTGATTGAGAACCATACTAGGCCGAAACATAGAAATTCCCAAAACCTAGAAAAACAAACATAGACTGCCCACCCAACTCACGCCCTGACCATACTAACTAAATACAAAACACAGGAAATAAAGGTCAGAACGTGACAGATACAGTTATTTACCAAGGTTTGGTACATTTTTACTACGCATATAGAAGCAGTTTCTTATTCCACAAATCCAATGCTTTGAAATATACCATATGAAGACATTGTAAGATCAACATCATTGCGTGTCCTAATCTTATTTTAAACCTAGTCTGTTGCGATGTTCTTTCTAACAGTGATGCTGTCAGGTAAACTATAGAAATAAAAAAAAGTAAATTAGATTAAGCTGTTTTTCCTGACTTAACTCTTTCTTGAACTGCCTTGTCGGTTAAGAGCTTGTAAGTAAGCATTTCACAGTAAGGCCAACACTTGTTGTATTTGGCGCACGTGACAAATAAAGTTTGATTTGATATGGTAGGAAGCTTATGTATCTGATGGGACGCTCTATTTGTCTGCATTTTGAGTGAAGGTTGATCATGGGAGTGATAGGAAGTCTGTCAATCCTCTTTGATGGTCCTCTTTGAACTATGTTACTCCTGTATCACCCAGAAGTTTTATTTTTGGTCATCTCAGCTACAGCGGCAATTTCATAATATCCTGATTCCCTACCACCGTTTGTGGTGAGGCAGGCAGCCAGAGCAAGTGCAAAGCACTCCATAAAGCTATCATCTGTAAGACCCCCTTATAGATACAATACCCAGAACCCCAAGTGTAATTACGTGGCCTAAATTGTCTCTGATTACAGTTCTCCTATGGCACATCATAAAACGTGGAAATCAAAGTGCGCGTGGGGCCGCTCAATTTTAAAAAAAAAAAGGGGTCTAGATAGAGTAAGGCAATATTCAGCCAATTAAGTCACCTCAACACGATGCCTAACATGTGGGACCTTTGATTCTGCTCCTTGATCTAGAGAAGGAGGCTTGGCTCATTAAGGCTGTAAAAAGACATCTGTGTACTGTAGGACTCCACCTCTCACCAAGACCCTTACCCTCCCTCCCTCCCTTCCACACACACACACACACACACGCACACGCACACGCACACACACACACACACACACACACACACACACACACACACACACACACACACACACACACACACACACACACACACACACACACACACACACACACACACACACACACACATTATCCCTTCCTACCGGTCCGCACCATCACACAAACATGGTTATTGTTGTTCCTCTATCGTGACGTATACCTCCCAGGACTAATACTACAGTTACGGGGTCTCTACTCTGATTGTGAGTCAGAGAAAAGAGTGGGGCTGAGCCAAGAATCAAATCAAATCAAATGGTACTTGTCACAGGCTTTGTAAAACTACAGGTGTAGACCAACAATTAAATGCTTACTTCCCGACAATGCATAGAAAAAAATGAGGAATAATTACACAATGAGGAATAAATACACAATGAGTACCAAAACGACGAGACAGCCTATAGGGTGGAGGTCAGAGACCTGTCCTGGTGGTCCCAGAATAACAACCTATAAAAAAATATAAAAAATAAATGTAAGAAAAGAACAACCTATCCCTCAACGTAACCAAGACTAAGGAGATGATCGTGGACTACAGGAAAAGGAGGACCGAGCACGCCCCCATTCTCATCGACGGGGCTGCAGTAGAGCAGGTTGAGAGCTTCAAGTTCCTTGGTGTCCACATCACCAACAAACTAGAATGGTCCAAACACACCAAGACAGTCGTGAAGAGGGCATGACAAAGCCTATTCCCCCTAAGGAGACTGAAACTATTTGTAATGGGCCTTCAGATCGTCAAAAGATTCCACAGCTGCACCATTGAGAGCATCTTGTTTAGCTGCATCACCACTTGGTATGGCAACTTCTTGGTATCTGCCGGCAAGGCACTACAGAGGGTAGTGCGTACAGTCCAGTACATCACTGGGGGCCGAGCTGCCTGCCATCCAAGATCTTTATACCAGACGATGTCAGAGGAAGGCACTAACAATTGTCAAAGACTCCAGCCACCTAAGTCATAGACTACTGCACGGCAAGCGGCACTGATGCACCAAGTCTGGACCCAACAAGACCCTGAACAGCATCTACCCTCAAGCCATAAGACTGCTAAATAGTTGGTGAAATAGTTAACCAATAGCTACCCGGACTATCTGCACTTACCCTTTTTGCAATAACTATTTTGGCTCATCACATACGCTGCTGCTACTGTTTATTTTCAAGCCTGTTACCTGAGTCAATGTATCCCTAGCTACATTATATGTACATATCTACCTCAGTTACCTCATACCCCTGTCCATCGACTCAGGACTGGTACCCTGTGTATATAGCCAAGTTTCAAATCAAATCAAAGTTTATTTGTCACGTGCGCCGAATACAACAGGTGTAGGTAGATCTTACAGTGAAATGCTTACTTACAGGCTCTAACCAACAGTGCAAAAAGATATTAGGTGAACAATAGGTAAGTAAAGAAATAAAAACAACAGTAAAAAGACAGTGAAAAATAACAGTAGCGAGGCTATAATAGTAGTGAGGCTACATACAGGCACAGGTTAGTCAGGCTGATTTAGGTAGTATGTACATGTAGATATGGTTAAAGTGACTATGCATATATGATGAACAGAGAGTAGCAGTAGCATAAAAGAGGGGTTGGCGGGTGGTGGGTGGCGGGTGGCGGGACACAATGCAAATAGCACAGTTAGCCAATGTGCGGGGGCACTGGTTGGTTGGGCCAATTTAGGTAGTATGTACATGAATGTAAAGTTAAAGTGAGTATGCATGTTTGATAAACAGAGAGTAGCAGCAGCATAAAAGAGGGTTTGGGGGAGGGGGCACACCATGAAAATCGTCCGGGTAGCCATTTGATTACCTGTTCAGGAGTCTTATGGCTTGGGGGTAAAAACTGTTGAGAAGTCTTTTTGTGTTAGACTTGGCACTCCGGTACCGCTTGCTATGCGGTAGTAGAGAGAACAGTCTATGACTGGGATGGCTGGGGTCTTTGACAATTTTTAGGGCCTTCCTTTGACACCGCCTGATGTAGAGGTCCTTGATGGCAGGCAGCTTAGCCCCAGTGATGTACTGGGCCATAGGCATTACCCTCTGTAGCGCCGGAGGCCGAGCAATCCGAACATCCCTACCAGGCAGTGATGCAACCAGTCAGGATGCTCTCGATTTTGCAGCTATAGATCCTTTTGAGGATCTGAGGACCCATGCCAAATCTTTTTAGCTTCCTGAGGGGGAAAAGGTGTTCTCGTGCCTTCTTCACTACTATGTTGGTGTGTGTGGACAAGGAGGAACTTGAAGCTCTCAACCTACTCCACTAGAGCCCTGTGGATGTGGTGTGCTTTGTCCTCTGTTTCCTGTAGTCCACGATCAGCTCCTTCGCCTTCGTCTGATGTTGAGGGAGAGGTTGTTGTCCAGGCACCACAATGCCAGGCCACTGGCCTCCTTCCTTTAAGCTGCCTCGTCATCTTCGGTGATCAGGCCAACCATCGTTGTGTCGTCAGCAAAACGGTGTTGGAATCGTGCGCGGCCATGCAGTCGTGGCTGAACAGGGAGTAAGAGGAGGAGACTTAACGTGCACCCCATAGGGTCAATTTTTAGATTAATGCTATGCATTTTCAGCCAATCCTGAACCTGAGACCAGAAACAGGCTACCTGAGGGCAATACCAAAATAAATGGTCTATTGATTCTGTATCCTCACAACACAATCTGCAGAGCTTCGATGACTTTATGCCCCTAATATTCAACATTTGTTGGTGGCAAGAATTCCATATAATAATTTTAGCTGAAAAGCACGAAGTCTTGAATCCTTTGTTGTTTTATATATCAACCCATACACCCTACCATGGAATCGGTACATCGAAAATCTCTTCCCAACTAAAAAGCTAATTATTCTGCAAATTATTTTTGTTAGCGTTCCTGTATAGGAGATTCAGGAAGAATTTTGTGCATTTTTCTCCATATTCTATCCAGTTTGCTTTATTTTTGTAATAGATTACATTAGATCGTTCTTGAATAAGTTCCTTGAGTTCTTTTTGTTTTTCCTCTAACTTATTTTGTATCTTTGTAGTATTGTTTTTATTGCTATCTACCTGTACTATTAGTTCATGGATATCCCTTGTTAGTCATGTCTCTTTAGCCAGAAACATATTTTTTAAATTATTGATGAATATTGAATTGAATGACTCCTGGAAGTACATTTAAAGGTATTCCAAAAATAAGGGGATTTGCTGAACTTATATTATACTGGAAAAAATCAGTTATAAATTATTTTGTCTTAGTTAAAAAAGTATCTTTTTCATTACATTTCATTACATTTCATTATAGTACAACGGTTTGTACAACGGTTTGATTTGTCTAATCTTAGCAATTTCTTCTTAGCTAGCTACATAGCCGTCTTTGTATCAAAGATAATTGCATAATTATCGTATTTTGTCGTCCTAACGTAGTCTTCACTGCTATTTGCCCAGCAGCTAGCCAGCTAGCAAACGCCCACCGATTAGCAGCACTGTAGTAACTATTACACTCAACTGAACGACTTGATTAGTGTAGTGTTAGATAGCTACATAGCTGTCTTTGCTGTCTTCGTATCCAAGATAATTGTGTAGTTTAGAGTGTGTAGTCTTAGAGTGATTATCTTATCTTAATTTACCGAGGTTAGCTAGCCAGATATTTGTCGTTCTTAACGTAGGAGACCCAACAGCTAGCCAACAACTAGCCAACAGCTAGCCGACAGCTAGCCAACAGCTAGCCAACGTCTACCGAATAGGACTCAACAACCCGGTCGCATTCACAGGTAGTATCACATTTTCATTTCATTTCATTACAGTACAGCGGTTTGATTTGTTTGATCGTAGCTAGCTACATAGCTAGCTACATAGCCGTCTTTGTATCAAAGATAATTGTGTAGTCTAGAGCGATTTTCTAGGTTAGCTAGCCAGCTATTGTCGTTCTTTTAACGCAACGTAACGTAAACAACACTGCTAGCTAGCCAGCTAGCCCCCGAATAGCAGCACTGCAGAAACTATTACACTCAACGGAACGACTTGATTAGTGTAGTGTCAACAACGCAGCCACTGCCAGCTAGCCTACAAAGTCAACAAGGCAGCCACTGCCAGCTAGCCTACTTCAGCAGTACTGTATCATTTTAATCATTTTAGTCAATAAGACTCTTGCTACGTAAGCTTAACTTTCTGAACATTCGAGACGTGTAGTCCACTTGTCATTCCAATCTCCTTTGCATTAGCGTAGCCTCTTCTGTAGCCTGTCAACTATGTGTCTGTCTATCCCTGTTCTCTCCTCTCTGCACAGACCATACAAACGCTCCACACCGCGTGGGGTCGCGGCCACCCTAATCTGGTGGTCCCAGCGCGCACGACCCACGTGGAGTTCCAGGTCTCCGGTAGCCTCTGGAACTGCCGATCTGCGGCCAACAAGGCAGAGTTCATCTCAGCCTATGCCTCCTCCAGTCCCTCGAGTTCTTGGCACTGACGGAAACATGGATCACCACAGACAACACTGCTACTCCTACTGCTCTCTCTTCGTCCACCCACGTGTTCTCGCACACCCCGAGAGCTCCTGGTCAGCGGGGTGGTGGCACCGGGATCCTCATCTCTCCCAAGTGGTCATTCTCTCTTTCTCCCCTTACCCATCTGTCTATCGCCTCCTTTGAAGTCCATGCTGTCACAGTTACCAGCCCTTTCAAGCTTAACATCCTTATCATTTATCGCCCTCCAGGTTCCCTCGGAGAGTTCATCAATGAGCTTGATGCCTTGATAAGCTCCTTTCCTGAGGACGGCTCACCTCTCACAGTGCTGGGCGACTTTAACCTCCCCACGTCTACCTTTGACTCATTCCTCTCTGCCTCCTTCTTTCCACTCCTCTCCTCTTTTGACCTCACCCTCTCACCTTCCCCCTACTCACAAGGCAGGCAATACGCTCGACCTCATCTTTACTAGATGCTGTTCTTCCACTAACCTCATTGCAACTCCCTCCAAGTCTCCGACCACTACCTTGTATCCTTTTCCCTCTCGCTCTCATCTAACACCTCCCACACTGCCCCTACTGGATGGTATCGCGCCGTCCCAACCTTCGCTCTCTCTCCCCGCTACTCTCTCCTCTTCCATCCTATCATCTCTTCCCTCTGCTCAAACCTTCTCCAACCTATCTCCTGATTCTGCCTCCTCAACCCTCCTCTCCTCCCTTTCTGCATCCTTTGACTCTCTATGTCCCCTATCCTCCAGGCCGGCTCGGTCCTCCCCTCCTGCCCCGTGGCTCGACGACTCATTGCGAGCTCACAGAACAGGGCTCCGGGCAGCCGAGCGGAAATGGAGGAAAACTCGCCTCCCTGCGGACCTGGCATCCTTTCACTCCCTCCTCTCTACATTTTCCTCCTCTGTCTGTGCTGCTAAAGCCATTTTCTACCACTCTAAATTCCAAGCATCTGCCTCTAACCCTAGGAAGCTCTTTGCCACCTTCTCCTCCCTCCTGAATCCTCCTCCCCCTCCCCCTCCTCCCTCTCTGCAGATGACTTCGTCAACCATTTTGAAAAGAAGGTCGACGACATCCGATCCTCGTTTGCTAAGTCAAACGACACCGCTGGTTCTGCTCACACTGCCCTACCCTGTGCTCTGACCTCTTTCTCCCCTCTCTCTCCAGATGAAATCTTGCGTCTTGTGACGGCCGGCCGCCCAACAACCTGCCCGCTTGACCCTATCCCCTCCTCTCTTCTCCAGACCATTTCCGGAGACCTTCTCCCTTACCTCACCTCGCTCATCAACTCATCCCTGACCGCTGGCTACGTCCCTTCCGTCTTCAAGAGAGCGAGAGTTGCACCCTTCTGAAAAAACCTACACTCGATCCCTCCGATGTCAACAACTACAGACCAGTATCCCTTCTTTCTTTTCTCTCCAAAACTCTTGAATGTGCCGTCCTTGGCCAGCTCTCCCGCTATCTCTCTCAGAATGACCTTCTTGATCCAAATCAGTCAGGTTTCAAGACTAGTCATTCAACTGAGACTGCTCTTCTCTGTATCACGGAGGCGCTTCGCACTGCTAAAGCTAACTCTCTCTCCTCTGCTCTCATCCTTCTAGACCTATCGGCTGCCTTCGATACTGTGAACCATCAGATCCTCCTCTCCACCCTCTCCGAGTTGGGCATCTCCGACGCGGCCCACGCTTGGATTGCGTCCTACCTGACAGGTCGCTCCTACCAGGTGGCGTGGCGAGAATCTGTCTCTTCACCACGCACTCTCACCACTGGTGTCCCCCAGGGCTCTGTTCTAGGCCCTCTCCTATTCTCGCTATACACCAAGTCACTTGGCTCTGTCATAACCTCACATGGTCTCTCCTATCATTGCTATGCAGACGACACACAATTAATCTTCTCCTTTCCCCCTTCTGATGACCAGGTGGCGAATCGCATCTCTGCATGTCTGGCAGACATATCAGTGTGGATGACGGATCACCACCTCAAGCTGAACGGAGCTGCTCTTCCTCCCGGGGAAGGACTGCCCGTTCCATGATCTCGCCATCACGGTTGACAACTCCATTGTGTCCTCCTCCCAGAGCGCTAAGAACCTTGGCGTGATCCTGGACAACACCCTGTCGTTTTCAACTAACATCAAGGCGGTGGCCCGTTCCTGTAGGTTCATGCTCTACAACATCCGCAGAGTACGACCCTGCCTCACACAGGAAGCGGCGCAGGTCCTAATCCAGGCACTTGTCATCTCCCGTCTGGATTACTGCAACTCGCTGTTGGCTGGGCTCCTGCCTGTGCCATTAAACCCCTACAACTCATCCAGAACGCCGCAGCCCGTCTGGTGTTCAACCTTCCCAAGTTCTCTCATGTCACCCCGCTCCTCCGCTCTCTCCACTGGCTTCCAGTTGAAGCTCGCATCCGCTACAAGACCATGGTGCTTGCCTACGGAGCTGTGAGGGGAACGGCACCTCAGTACCTCCAGGCTCTGATCAGGCCCTACACCCAAACAAGGGCACTGCGTTCATCCACCTCTGGCCTGCTCGCCTCCCTACCACTGAGGAAGTACAGTTCCCGCTCAGCCCAGTCAAAACTGTTCGCTGCTCTGGCCCCCAATGGTGGAACAAACTCCCTCACGACGCCAGGACAGCGGAGTCAATCACCACCTTCCGGAGACACCTGAAACCCCACCTCTTTAAGGAATACCTAGGATAGGATAAGTAATCCTTCTCACCCCCCTTTAAGATTTAGATGCACTATTGTAAAGTGACTGTTCTGCTGGATGTCATAAGGTGAATGAGCCAATTTGTAAGTCGCTCTGGATAAGAGCGTCTGCTAAATGACTTAAATGTAAAATGTAAATGTTGTCCTCCAGTAAACTTTGATTATATTTACAATATCTGCGTCCATGTGGAAAATGTATAATATCTGCATCCATGTGGAAAATGTATAAGAGTTATGTGAATGCCAATTAGATGATGATCCGATCGCATTCTGTCTCTTATTAAAACGTTTTTAACCTTTGATGAAAGAGAGAAAGAGACAAGAAAGTAGTCAAGACGACGAGTTTGATTAAGTCTCCTCCATGGATATCTCACTAGGTCGCGTTTTTTTTCGTCTCCAAATATCCACTACTTCTAATGTGTCCATAATATTTGTGATTTCTTTAAGGGCACAGTGATGATAGTTTGCAGAATGATTTCCTTTTAGTACATTTAATTTTTTTTAAACTAGGCAAGTCAGTTAAGAACAAATTCTTATTTTCAATGACAGCCTGTTCAGGGACAGAACGACAGACAGACTTTGTCAGCTCGGGGGTTTGAACTTGCAACCTTCCGGTTACTAGTCCAACGCTCTAACCACTAGGCTACCCTGCCACCCCATTGAGGTACTTAACATTGTGTTATAGTCTCCTACCACAATGATTAGATCATTTGTTGCCTATAAATTCAATAAATTGGTATAACTGTTTTCAAAGAGGTGTGTATCATCCTGATTTGGACCATATAGATTAATGAGACAAATCTCTTTTTGGTCCACTTTCATATTGAAAAGGTTCCACCTTCCTTGCGAATCATTCCTGACTATTTGCACATTCAGACCGAAATTTTTGTTAATTACTATCATCACACCCTTTGAGTTCCTTTGTCCATGACAGAAAATTATTTCACCACCCCATTCCTTTTTTCCACGCAACTTCATCTAAGGATGTAGAGTGAGTTTCCTGTAAACAGCATATGTTATATTCCTTTTCTTTTAGCCACATAAAGACTGATTTTATTTTTTTGTAATCTGCTAATCCATTGCTCACAAAGACAAGAAGGAGTACTCCGGTTGGAACTTTAGTGAAGCTATATGTTAAAAACATCCTAATGATTGATTCTGTACTTAGTTTGAAATGTTTCTTCGACCGGTAATATCACTTTTTGCAGTTTTTGTCCTATATAACGCTGACCAGAATTAGCGTTTGGACATGTATACCAAACGCGCTAACAAAAGAAGGTATTTGGACATAAATAACGGACATTTTCAAACAAAACAAACATTTATTGTGGACCTGGGATTCCTGGATTGCTTTCTGATGTAGATCATCAAAGGTAAGAGAATATTTATCATGTAATTTCTTGTTTATGCTGACGCCATCTTTGCGGCTGTGGTGTTTTTACTTCCGAGTGCCGTCTCAGATTATTGCATGGGTTTCTTTTTCCGTAAAGTCTTTTTGAAATATGACACAGCGGTTGCATTAAGGAGAGTGATGTTGAATGATGTGGCTATGCAAAATCACTGGATGTTTTTGAAACTAGTGAATCTAACACGCCAATGTAAACTCAGAGTTTCTGATATAAATATGAACTTTATCAAACAAAACATGCATGTATTGTGTAACATGAAGTCCTATGAGTGTCATCTGATGAAGATTATCAAAGGTTAGTGATTCATTTTATCTCTATTTGTGCTTTTTCTCTCTCTCTTTGGCTGGTAAAATTGGCTGTGTATTTTAGTGAGTTGTTGGTGACCTAACATAATCGTTTGTGGTGCTTTCCCCGTAAATCCTATTTGAAATCGGACACTGTGGTGGGATTAAGAACAAGACTACCTTGAAAACTATATAAATACATGTATGTTTGAGGAATTTTAATTATGAGATTTCTGTTCTTTTGAATATGGCGCCTTGTACTTTCACTGGATGTTGTTATATCGCTCCCGGTAACGGGATCTCAGCCATAATTAATATTCATAATGATAATTGTAATCCATATCGTATCACCATCATAGTTGCATCATAATTACCTTTAACATAATTGAAAAACACATCACAGCAATTCCAAAGCAATTGACGTTTCACATGATCATGATCAGGTTCAACCTGTGCCTGCACTCTGGAGGGTCCAGGCTAAAGTGGTCATCCAGCCTGGAGGAGTGGTGCCAAGGCTGCGCACCAGAGCTCCAGTTCTCCGCCACAGCCCGGTCCATCCGGTGCCCTCCTGTCCGGAGCCGCCAGAGCCGCCCGTCAGTCAGGAGCCGCCAGAGCCGCCCTTCACTCCGGAGCCGCCATAGTCGCCTTCAACTTAGAAGCTGACAGAAACTATTTCGGAGTTGCCAGAGGTTTTTGCGGCCGGAGTCTGCACCTTTGGGGAGGGGGGTACTGTCACGCCCTGGCCATAGAGAGGCTTTTAATTCTCTATTTTGGTTAGTTCAGGGTGTGACTAGGATGGGCGTCCTATGTTCTTTTTTCTATGTTTTTGTATTTCTGTGTTTTTGGCCGGGTATGGTTCTCAATCTGTCATTGTCTCTGATTGAGAACCATACTTAGTCAGCCTGTTTTCCCATTATGAGTTGTGGGTAGTTGTTTTCATGCAGAACTGTTTTGATTTTCATTTCGTTGTTTCATTTGGTTATTTAGTATTCAGTTATATTTCATTCAAATGGACACTCACCACGCTGCGTTTTGGTCCGTTCCTCATACTCCTCCTCCTCCTCAGAAGATTGTTACACAAACAATAAACACATTAAATTACAAAACAGCTCGACAATAGAGAGGGAGAGAAGAGAAGAGAAAAGAAAAGAGAGAAAGAGAGAGTGAAAGAAGAGTTCAGGTGTGTGTGTGTATGTATAAGTCCGTATGTGTCTGCAAGCATGTAATTGTGTATTTGTGTGTTCATATCCACTTAATAATGTTCAGATATTTTTTACAGTTCCCATACCTTCTTTTTTTCCGTAACCTGTAGAATTTAGTACAGCCACGGTGTTATGGAGCTGTCTGGGAATAGCTGTCCATCTATAAATCGTTTGTCCACATGATAAAGGCACACTTACCGTTCTCCCTTTGTTGTCTTTGTACCTGATACAGTCTCTTACGACGTTCGTTTATCTCCCTTGGAAATGAGTCATTGAGACCGAATTTGGTCCCTTTAAGCTCCCTTCCCCTGCTTTTGATCAGCTCCTTTTGTTGGTAGTGTTCGGTCGGGGACCCTTGGTCTTGTCACTCCGAGCTCCAAGTCTGTGTACTCAGTGGAAAGCCACCTTGTTTACAGTCTCCATAGGAAGTTTCAAGGTGGATTGCATGAATTCTCTGATAGCGCCCTCTGGATTATTCGATGCGTCCTCAAGAATCCCGATTTTCACACATGCTATGACTTTGTATGTCTAGTAGCGACTCCTTCATCACCCTGTTTTCCCTGAGTAGACAATCCATGTTGGAATCGTGTATTTTTACCTTGGCTGTGAGTGCCTTGTTTTCCACTTGGAGGTTGTGAATTTCACTCTGGCTGAACTCCAAACTCCCCCTCAAGTCCTGCTACCTCCTCACACAACTTTTCCACTGTTGTATGGATTCCAGCCAGAGCACTAGCATCTACTTCAATGGTAAGTAAATCATCCGTGTCTGTAGATGAATCTGTTTTTCTTTTTTTGGTCAGGTTAATGTTATTTTGTGAGGTGGTCAAATCTTTCCATGATGTAGTATGTTGTTCCTCCATAGCGTAAAGCTGTTGGTACTCGTCGATTTCCCTCAGGATCTCCTTAATATCCAGATTGGCGCTTTACTGCAACCAGTTGTTTTACGAAAAGATAACAATGAGTCTTTCCCATGACAACAACAGGTGTCTGTAGTACAGCCAGCGAGCACTCGCGGAATCCACGCCAAGAAAGGAACACAAACTTGCAGTCCCAGCCGTAAAGGCTAACCACGTCACGGAATCCTTAACAATAAAACTTTAGTTCAGATTGGTCTCTTTTTTTTGCTTTATTGATTAAGGCAGCTCCAAAATGCAGGTGTTTCAGCCTAGATCAGTTCTTTCTGTGGTGAAGCTGCTGCCAGCATAAAATACAGAGCGTAGGGGTTGGTAATCTTCTCTAGTTGAACGCTGAGCTATAGTCAATGAACAGCATTCTCACATAGGTGTCTCTCTTGTCCAGGTGGGAGAGGGCAGTGTGGGGTGAAACAGAGATTGCATAATCTGTGGATCTGTTGGGGTGGTATGATGATGGTGTTGATGTGAGCCATGACCAGCCCTTTAAAGCATTTCATGGCTACAGATTTGAGTGCTACAGGGCAATTTAGACAGGTCACTCTGGGGTTCTTAGGCACAGGGACTATGGTGGTCTGTTTGAAACATGTAGGTATTACAGGCTGGGTCAGGGAGAGGTTGAAAATGTCAGTGGACACTTGCCAGCTAGTCAGCGCATGCTTGGAGTGTGCGTCCTGGTAAATCTGCGGTCTTGTGAATGTTAACCTGTTTAAAGGTCTTACTCACATTGAATCCTCGAAGCGTCGAGCCAAGAGAAGCACAATGTGTCAGTGAGAGTGACGAGGCAGGGCGAGGCAGCCAAGCATAACCGCTTCCTTGCCCTTGCTCCAGAAAGTGATAACAGCTGTGCACCCTTAGCTTCACCACACCACATACGCTGCTCATTTGGAGTCTGGCGATAAAGGCTTTATCCACCTGTACAGAGAGGAGATGCTCAGCTCTGACGGTGGGGGTTTTGATGGAGCAGTAAAGGCCGGGGGTGACATTTATGTCACTACACCTTTACAGAAGCATCACCCCCCACACATGTCTTTGTCTGGGTCTCTCCCGGGCTTTGATGGCGGCTTCCTTTCATAACATAGCCATGTGCGGGTGGTGTGATGAAAAAGCGAGGCAACCTGTTTTCATCAAGTCTCCTTTTTTTTGTCAAAATAATTCCCCAGCCATGACCCCCATGATGAAAGCTGATGAATAATCAACGCCCCATTGTTCCCGTTCATTGCTTCCTCTGCATTTTAAATGCATGACAGACACAGAACACAGGGCTCAGTTATATTGTGAATTGAGCATATTTCTGATTAAGCTATAAGCTCTTTATAAAAGTGTCTAATATCTCCACCTCCAGGCAAGCATAGCCATAAGCCCATTAAGTGCAATGTACTAATATGCTAAGCTGGCTGAACAGTGAACTCATAAACAAACATTTGCTTCATAGATGTACATATAAGGCAATGGCTGCTCATTAGTCACCGACTCCGATCACAGATGCCATAGGTAAGTAGGCAGAGACAGCTCACTAGACTAAACAGACTGTTAGGCACTTTCTCTCTAAATGGGGTACCTGTAAGAAAAATATATATAATAATAATCTTTTGTATCTCTGTGTTTCATAATTTTTCTAAACAATTGTAGGCCACCTATCTGATGCTGTCTTGTCCAAAAGAGTATGACATTGTTGCCGCCCGTGGAACTGAATGCAGTGGAAGCCAGCAAGCATTTGGCATCCCATGATATAAAAAATAATTATAATAATAGCCAATCAGCGTTGAGCTCAACTAAGTGACTGTTTACTGTATACTTTTGTAAATAAGGTATTTCTGATTTTTTACATTTATAAAAACCTGTTTTCTCTTTTTCATTATGGGATTTTTTATTTATTTAATCGATTTTAGAATAAGGCGGTAATGTAATGTAATATAACAAAATGTGTAAAAAGTCAAAGGGTCTGAATACTTTGTGAATGCACTGTATATATAGCATTCTGTTGATGGAAAGATTTTTTTAGAATAATTTTTATTTAAAAACTTGAAGTGTTGTTTTTTGTACCAGTTCATAAACCATTTGCCATGGAATCGGTACATCAAAAATCTCTTCCCATTTATTTTTCAACTTGTATGGTGCAGCTGTCAACATCGTTTAAAACATTTTTTTTTCTATTTATACCAATTCCTTTCAGCCAATTTGTATCTTTAATATATGGCAGGCAAACAAGTTCCCCACCTTCTGCTGCAATTGAGCAGACATTTCCATATATTTACGATTGCTGCATATGTGACATAATTCATCCGTTTCTATTCATAATATCATTAATAAAAATAATACAATTTTTTAAAATCCCATAAATAATGTATTTTTTCTTAATCAGTGTATTTGAGTTTAACCATAACATTTGTTGTAATATTTGTTCTATCTTTTCTAGAGTATAAAACTAAATTGTAACCAGCATTGTAAGGCTTGTTTAAGAAAGGGCGATACTTTAAACTAAATGTAATTTTCATGAAATGAGAAGTTTTAATCTGTATAAAGGCAAAAAAGGCCATTTTTGAACAAAGGATGAGCCGTTCTTAATAATCTACAGGAGATCCATTTAGAGTTTAAGTATAATTTATGTATGAGTGAAGCTTTTAGTGAGAGGTTTAAATCTTTAATATTTAACTATTTTAGCCTCCAAACTCATATTCATGATATAAATAGGCTTGATTTTTAGCCAGGTAGCCTCGGACAACAAAAAATGAAAGCGTGAACTGTATATGATAGACCGTTTCTTCGACATGAAAGAGACGAGGGTGGCATTGGTATTTCTCTACAAGCAGGGTAAGTTGACATGCTTTTTCTACTTGAAACAGTGCTGGAGTAGCAGAGGCAGCTCACACCTTGCGGTAACTCCCTGTGGTTCTAAATCAATAGTTGTTTAGTGGTCCAAAAAATGTCAGAAACATTAACTTGCTTGACCATGCTGTAGGTCATGCACATATAACTGTTTGTTACATGCAATATGCTTTGTGGGCTTCACCGGAGAGAGGTTGCTCTCTGGTTTTGTGATGAAACAAAGTTATGGTTGAATTTATTCTGCCACCATGTCTTCTTATTGTCTCAGCCTTTGGCCTATATATCACGGTCGCAAGGCATATGAACTAGCAGGTTATGGAGCAAACAATTAAATTAATATGGCTTTTTTTTCTTTCTTGGCTTCCCCAGTGATTTTACCCACACTCCATTACTGTGTTGTGCTCCCCCCACCCACACCCCACACCCTTTCATTGAGAAATATTTGTAAAAAAAAAAAGTGATTTTTTTTCTCCCACCTTCCTTTGCTTCCTGTCACGCCCTGGGGCCTTGGTTATCTTTGTTTTCTTTATTATTTTGGTTAGGCCAGGGTGTGACATGGGTGGTTTATGTGTTTTGTCTTGTCTAGGTTTTTTTTGTAGATTTATGGGGTTGTGTTCTTTTAGGTGTCTAGGTAAGTGTAACGGTTCTCTTGGTGTGAAGGAGAGTCGGACCAAAATGCAGCGTGTAGATTGCGATCCATGTTTAATAAACAAACATAAAACACGAATCAACTATAAACACTACAAAACAAAGAACGTAACGAAAACCGAAACAGCCTATACTTGTGTAAACTAACACAGAGACAGGAACAAGGACACTAAGGACAATCACCCACGAAACACACAAAGAATATGGCTGCCTAAATATGGTTCCCAATCAGAGACAACGATAAACACCTGCCTCTGATTGAGAATCACTTCAGACAGCCATAGACTTAACTAGAACACCCCACTAAGCTACAATCCCAATACCTACACACCACATACAAAAACCCCATGCCACACCCTGGCCTGACCAAATAAATGAAGATAAACACAAAATACCTTGACCAGGGCGTGACAGTAAGTCTATGGTTGCCTGGATTGGTTCTCAATCAATAGCCAAAGCGGAGAGGCGGCGGTTTGAAGAGGCAGCACGGAAGCAGGGCTGGAAACCCAAGTGTCAGCCCCAAATATTTATTGGGGGGAGCACACAGGAAGTATGGCAAAGCCAGGTAGGAGACCTGCGCCAACTTCCTGTGCTTACCGGAGAGCGAGAGAGACCGGGCAGGCACCGTATTATGCTGTGGAGCGCACGGTGTCCCCAGTGTGGGTGCATAGCCCAGTGCGGTACATACCAGCTCCTCGCATCGGCCGGGCTAGAGTGGGCATCGAGCCAAGTGCCATGAAGCCGGCTCTACGCATATGGTCTCCAGTGCTTCTCCTTGGGCCGGCGTACATGTCACCAGCTTTACGCATGGTGTCCCCGGTTCGCCTGCACAGCCCAGTGCGGGCTATTCCACCTCGCCGCACTGGTAGGGCGACTGGGAGCATTCAACCAGGTAAGGTTGGGCAGGCTTGGTGCTCCAGTGCGCCTGCACGGTCTGGTCTATCCAGTGCCACTTACATGCACCAGCCCTCCGGTGACAGCCCCCCGCACCAGGCTTCCTGTGTCTGTCCAGAGCCCAGTACTCCCTGTTCCTCCTCCCCGCACTTGCCCTGAGGTGCGTGTCCTCGGCCCGGGATCTTCCAGAGCCGCCAGTCAGCCGGGATCTTCCAAAGCCGCCCGTCAGCCGGGATCTTCCAGAGCCGCCAGTCAGCCGGGATCCGCCAGAGCCGCCATTCAGCCGGGATCCGCCAGAGTCTTCAGCCAGTCCGGAGCTGCCCTTCAGTCCGGAGCTGCCCCTCAGTCCCGAGCTGCCTCTCAGTTCGGAGCTGCCCCTCAGTCCAGTAGGGCCATTTAGTAGGGTTGCCAATCCTAGGTCGGCGACGAGGGTCGCCGTTCCTAGGATGCTACAAAAACGGACTAAGACTATGGTGGGGTCCACGTCCCGCGCCAGAGCCGCCACCGTGGACAGACGCCCACCCAGACCCTCCCCTATGGGTTTAGGTGTGCGGCCGGGAGTCCGCACCTTTGGGGGGGGGTTACTGTCACACCCTTGTCTTAGTTATCTTTGTTTTCTTTATTATTTTGGTTAGGCCAGGGTGTGACATGGGTGATTTATGTGTCTTGTCTAGGTTTTTTTTGTAGATTTATGGGGTTGTGTTCTTTTAGGTGTCTAGGTAAGTCTATGGTTGCCTGGATTGGTTCTCAATCAGAGACAGGTGTTTATCATTGTCTCTGATTGGGAGCCATATTTAGGCAGCCATATTCTTTGGGTATTTTGTGGGTTATTGTTTCCTGTCTTTGTGTTTTATGCACCAGTTAGGACTGTTACGGTTTTCACTTTTATTGTTTTGTAGTTTGTTCATGTTTGAGTTTTCTTATTAAAGAACCATGAACTATAACCATGCTGCATTTTGGTCCGCCTCTCCTTCCCAGGAAGAAAACCGTGACACTTCCTCTATCAGGTTGTCCTAGAGTCATTCTAGTAAGCTGACATTACATTAGAGGTCTGTCCACGCTAATTAACGCCTAATTTGAAAAAGTCCCCCACGTTCTCTCTCTCCCTTAATCTCTTTTTCTCACTTCCTCTCTCTTCTCGCTCCCTCTCTCACTTTCTCTCTCTCTCCCTCCTTCTCTTCTACCCCACTCCACTGTGGCTTCGTCGTTTGTTACATTTTGCATTTCCATAGAGAGACAGAGGCAGGATATGCCTTGGGACTGAGGGTATGAAACACCACTCGGTGGGCACCCACCTAACTCCCAACCAACATCCTCATCCGTCCGTACGTCAGTAAATAAATCCTCCCCGCATTCACATCGCTGCCTTCAACCTTTGAAGTCAGATCATTAGTTGCTTTACACACCTGAATAATCACATGTTAGGAGATGGAAACATCAAATGCACTCGAAACGAACCACAGCAGGGAGAGACACCTGATGAAAAAATAGAAAGGTGCTGGAAGAGTTTCTGAGAGAACCAAATGGCACAAGCAGCGAGGCAGATGATCATACATACACTACCGTTCAAAAGTTTTTTTTTGTCAGACTGGGCAATAAAAATAAAAGATTAAGATGGGCAAAAGAACACAGACACTGGACAGAGGAACTCTGCCTAGAAGGCCAGCATCCCGGAGTCGACTCTTCGCTGTTGGCGTTGAGACTGGTCTTTTGAGGGTACTATTTAATGAAGCTGCCAGTTGAGGACTTGTGAGGCATCTGTTCCTCAAACTAGACACTCTCATGTACGTGTCCTCTTGCTCAGTTGTGCACCGGGGCCTCCCACTCCTCTTTCTATTCTGGTTAGAGACAGTTTTCGCTGTTTTGTGAAGGGAGTAGAACATAGCATTGTACGAGAGCTTCAGTTTCTTGGCAATTTCTCGCATGGAATTGCCTTAATTTCTCAGAACAAGAATAGACCGACAAGTTTCAGAAGAAAGGTCTTTGTTTCTGGCCATTTTGAGCCTGTAATCGAACCCATAAATGCTGATGCTCCAGATACTCAACTAGTCTAATGAAAGCCAGTTTTCAGCTGTGCAAACATAATTGCAAAAGGGTTTTCTAATGATCAATTAGCCTTTTAAATTTATAAACTTGGATTAGCTAACACAACACAGGATGGTTTCTGATAATGTGCCTCTGTATGCCTATGTAGATATCCCATAAAAAAACAGCCGTTTCCAGCTACAATAGTCATTTACAACATTAACAATGTCTACAGTGTATTTCTGATCAATTTGATGTTGTTTTAATAAACAAAAAAATATATTTTCTTTCAAAAACAAGGACATTTCTAAGTGACCCCAAACTTTCGAACGGTAGTGTACGTTTTATCACTCAATTATCAATCCCTAATCCGTCATCAACACAGAGACATTCCCGACAGTAACGTCCTTGGAAATACGCTTCATTATAAACCTAATAAAGAAGGAAGATGATTTGAAAAAACTAATTTTTCGGTATGAATATTCGGTTCTTAGGAGAGAGAGCTGCTACTTCTGAGGTGGAATCTGATTTGTCACTGATTGTGTACACAATAAAAAATAACAACATTGTTGTTTTTTTTTACGGTAACTTAATGGTAGCTAGTTACTGTATAAAAGATACAGTATGTTACTGTAAATTCAAAATCAACTTTTGTTTAACAGTACATTACTGTGAACTTTGTGTGCGCTCCTCCGCCCATCCTCCACCCACCCTCCACTCATCCTCCCTGCACTCTCAACTCCACAGTCCCAGCATACATTGCACCCACACCACAGTGAGCTGAGAAAGCTGGATAGAGTCTATGGTTTTTACCATGGAGGGATTAATCATGTTAATGATTATGCACTCTACCAAAATCCTCCACTGGACATTAACTGGGAATTAATTACATTTGAACTTAGGATCGGGGTAATTTATTATCTCCTCGATCAATGATTGCCTGTCTTAACAGCTGTCCTGTAGACATGAAGGACTAAGTTATAATTAGAATATATCTGTTGCATCTTCAAATTACTGTAGGCCCTGAACCCTGCCGTTATGAAAGGTCCGTAATGACTCCATGTGGTGTAGGAGAGAGAACAAAAAAAAATGTGAATCTTAATAAGACTCCACATCTAAAAGTATTCATTCGTTCTATTAATTGCTCATTTCCACAACCTAACTTGTTTGCTTGGTTTGATTATCTGATTGCAAAAAATGACAAAAGATAAGCCTAAGTGAGCTAATTGTCTCTTAGAAACCCCACACACCGTAGGCAAAAACAAACCAATGTCGTCATTAGTATTCTCCTATTAAAATCTTTGTCATTGGCCTTCCTCTGGCTGCTCTGTCTGTCCTCCTGCTCTATTTTTGTCCCGGTCACTACACACACACACACACACACACACACTTCATTGGCAAGGTGAACTCAGCAGGGGGCACTGCATGTAGCTTTGACGATGCAGATGTGAGAGGTCTTCTAAAACTCACTGTGTATGTGTATGTGTGTGTATATGTGCGGATGAGTTCAGTCAGGGCCAGGCCTTGCCTTTTGGGGGCCTGTCATGCCAAACAGTGTCCCCCTCTACATCACAATGGGATTCGATGAGTTCTAGCTTCTGTTGCTAGGGCTGTTGCTAGAACGTGCAACATTCTGACCGGATTAGGTAATGAACCAAAGCTTGCTGGTTGCTTGGCTCTATTTTACCCCGGGAGGAGGATGCGGGCAGTTCTAGTTCTATTTCACCGCATAAACGCTTGCTCAGTCCGTGCAAAATTACCTCAGAATTGCTCTCCAAGGACAGGGTTTTTGATGGTGAAAACCTGCTGACTACCTGCTGTTTCAAAGGACCCGAAAAAACTGGAAAGAAAACACTTTCGAAATTTTGGAAAGCACAATGGGGAGATATGGCCTATTTCAGTCATGGATCAAATCATTCTGCTGGTGGTTTGACACTTATTCACAAGTTTAAAGGTGACATTCTAGAATCCACATCTTCACAATACGGCAGATGGGTCATAGTAACTGTTAAACTTGACAATGCAATTTTCATCATCTGTAATGTATACGGACATAACTCACATGCTCCTAATAAGACCCTTCTTACCCAATTTACCAGGGAAAGTACAGGATTTAAGCAACAAATACTCAGAGGCTTTTCTAATTATTTCGGGGGATTTTAATGAAACACCTGATGAATCTGCTGATTGTTTTCCTCCTAGAACGAGTCAAAACCCTCAAAATAGTAACATTATCATTACATTCTGCAAGGATCTCTGTGTTGAGGATGTCTGGTGTTATTTCATTCCAGATGCTAAGGGTTATACCTGGACCAACAAAACTATGTGATGTAAATCTAGAATAGATGTATTCCCAATTTCCCCTTTTTTGTTACAATTTGTTATAGATGTAGATCATCAGTTGGCTCCCTTTTCTGATCATCACTTGATTTCCCTGAATTTACAAGCTACTAAAAAATCAAAAGGTACTCGAGGATATTGGAAATTAAACAACACACTTCTTAAAGATACTACTCTCATTGAAAACATCAAATCATTAGCTAAAGATATTTTTGCAAGAAAAAACTTGGGTCATGGAAGTAGATGGGAATTTTTAAAATATAAAGTCAGAGTGGTAGCCATTAAACTCGCCAATGAGCTGATGGAATTAAAGAACCTCAGAGAAAAGGTTGACAGGTTATCTTTCTTTAGAAAACTATCTGAAGAAGATGAGTCTGTGTTCAGGTCTTTACAACTAGAATTAGAGCAGCTTTACATGGATCTGGCAAACGGAGCCCTTGTAAGGTCAAGAGCATAATGGATTGAAGAGGGGGAAAGAAACACTAGTTACTTTTTTGCACTTGGAAAGAGAAACTACAAAAGAAAATCTATAACGGCACTCAAAATTAGCAATGTTTTATGCAAAGATCCCATTACAATATCATAATTTGTCAATTCCTTTTATGAAAACCTTTACAGCTCTCAATTTCAGGAAGATGGTTGTGAAAGCTACATTTACCACATTCTGTCACGTTCTGACCTTTATTTCCTTTGTTTTTGTATTTATTTTAGTATGGTCAGGGCGTGAGTTGGGTGGGCAGTCTATGTTTGTTTTTCTATGTTTTGGGGTATTTCTATGTTTCGGCCTAGTATGGTTCTCAATCAGAGGCAGGTGTCATTAGTTGTCTCTGATTGAGAATCATACTTAGGTAGCCTGGGTTTCACTGTGTGTTTGTGGGTGATTGTTCCTGTCTCTGTGTTTTGCACCAGATAGGACTGTTTTAGGTTTTCGCACGTTTGTTGTTTTGTTAGTTTATTCGTGTACAGTTTCTTTATTAAAGTACAATGAATAACAACCACGCTGCATTTTGGTCCGCCTCTACTTCACCTAAAGAAAACCGTTACACATTCAGAATTATGTCCCTGCAATTTAGGATGATTTCCACTCAGTTTGCGATTTACCTGTGTCAATTGGCTCTGAATTCAATGAAAAAAAGGGAAATCACCTGGCCCTGATGGTCTGTCAGTGGAATTCCATAGACAGTTTTGGGAGTGACTAGAAGACCCGATTTTCAATATGTTCCAAGATTGCATTAAAAATGGGGAAATGGTCTCCACTATGAAACAGGGTCTTATTTCATTGATTCCGAAGCCTGACAAAGACCCTTCTCTCATTGAAAATTGGAGACCAATTACTTTATTAAATGTTGATTACAAATGGATTGCTCTGGTTTATGCCAAAAGATTAAAGAAAGGAATAGATACCATTATAAATGATACTCAAACAGGATTTATGAAGGGCCGTCAGATAAGATCTAACATTAGTTTAGTATTGGACCTTATAGATTATTTAGATTTAGACTCAGCTGCGGTTGTCCTATTTTTGATCTTCTGTAAAGCCTTTGACACAATTGAACATGAATTTCTCTTTAGGTCTCTTAAACATTTTGGATTTGGTGAAAATGTTATTGGAGTAATTTGCATGTTTTACAAAGATATAAATAGTTCTATGCTCCTAAACCTCAATACTTCCAAAAGATTCAGTATAAACAAAAGTGTACGACAGGGATGACCAATTTCGCCATTTTTATTCATTTTGGTTGTGGAACTTCTATCTCTAGATATTCTGAATAATGCAAATTTGTATTGCTTAACCATTTTTAACATATAAATCAAAATTTCCCAACTGGCTGATGATACTACTCTTTTCTTAAGAGACAAAGACCAGGTCGCACATGACCTTAATACTATAACTGCATTTTATATTGCATCAGGATTAATGCTGAATGTTTCTAATTGTGAAATCTTATGTTTATTTGACTCTGATGATAAAGAAATAGAAAATATTCCTGTAAAGGACTGTGTTAAATATTTAGGAATACATCTGTCAAAAAACACTTAGTCAGACAACATTTGAATTTCTCTCCTAAAATTTAAGAGAACTAAAAATATATTTAATAATTGGCTACAAAGAGATCTTTCTATACTCGGGAGAGTACTTATGTTCTGTCGTTTTGTGTATACCTCATTATCGTTATGTGTAAATCCAGCTACTTGTAAAGAGATTAATAAGACTGGAAAAATAAGTCTCACAAACTAAAAAAATCTGTCCTTTCTTACAAAAGAGCTGAAGGCGGTCTAGAAGTGTTGGATTTTGTTCACATAAATAACATTTTTAAGATAAACTGGTTGAAAAAAATGTTTGATCAATACTGATTCAATATGGTATTTAATTCCAAATAATGTGTTTAATGAATTGGGAGGTCTTCAATTTTTACTGAAATGTAATTATATTCCTGAAAAATTACCTGAATTGGCTAGGTTTCACCAACAAGCTTTAATGGCCTGGAAAATATGTTTCCTGTACAATTTTTCCCCACATAAAGCTCTTTTGTGGAATAATTCAGACATAACTGTAAGGAACAAGTCATTGTTCTACCCCAGCTGGCATGAGAGGAATAATGACTTTGTTCTTGATATTTTTGACAACAAGGGTAATATTCTTACATATGAACAATTTATAACATTGAAAGAGCTTCAAATACCATTCAGAGAGTTTATTTCTGTGATCAAATCCATTACCAGTGGTCTAACTACACTTATGAAAACTCATCTTAATTTTGGGAATGATCACAAAGTTTATCCAGAACTCAGATCGGAAGACGTGGGCTTACTTGAGAGATCTTGTTGTAATAAATATATAAGACAAATTCTTCATTCACAAAACCAGCTTACGCCAAGAGGAAAAATGTTCTGCAACATGCTTATTCGTGACATTGTCTGGAAAAATGCATGGCCTTACAAATTCTGTATACAAAACAAAGTTAAGGAAGTGCACTCCAAAATTTTACACAAGATATATCCATGTAATTCTATGATTTCGAAATGTGTGGCTATTGATGATATCTGCGTTTTCTGTGAAAAAGGTGAGAATCTGTCTCACTTGTTCTTTGAATATAAATTTGTGTCAGAATTTTGAGAAAACCTTGCAAAATACTTATTTACCATTATGAACACTGCCTATGTTTTTGGCATGAAAGATATAATAGGTTACTATTGCAATGGTACATTAATAAACATTAACCCTAGTGAACAATAACAACAAAAACATTTTCGTAAATCATTACAATAAGATTTTTTCAGAGTGATTACAATTGCATTATTATTTTATTTATCTTTTTGTTTTTCCCCAGTATTTTCTCATTAATACCTGCGTTCTGTTTTGTATGATGTAAGAATGTAAATTGTTGATCCTTATTTGATTTTTTTCAATAATAAAAAAGAACACTTTCTTTACCATGTATTGTCTAACTACATATTATTAAATAAGAATATGTAATTTAAGCTGTTTTTATAGATTGACACTTCTAGCTACTGTACTTATGTACCTCAGCCTGTCTGTAGACAGTTTTATTTAGCTAACATTGGCTAGCAAGCGAGTAAGCTACTGTAACTTTCATTGCAGCTTTCTGTTTGTATGAAGCTTGCACTTCAATGCCATCCCTCGAGGAGATTTTCTTTTATCTTTTCAACCAGGTGGAGTACTATTTAGACACCACTGATCTCGACAAGAGGCGCAAAATTCAGATAAATTCACAATTCAGGGTAACGTTAAGCAGTTCACTTCAATTAGATAACTGGATGGATTTAGTTATGAACAACCATTACCCATCTAACGTTAGCTAGACTCAAGCTATACACATAGTTCATTGGAGGCTGCTGAGGGGAGGATGGCTCATAATAATCTCTGGAATGGAGTAAATTGAATGGTATCAAATACATGGTTTCCACCATTCAAATGAATCCATTCCAGCCATTATTATGAGCCATCCTCCCCTCAGCAGCCTCCACTGATATAGTTATATGTCTGTCATATTGAGGTGTCTAGCTATAAGTTAAACCTGATCAATCAAATGGACAGGTGTAAACTAGGTTTCTTTGTGAGAAATACACAGGGGGGAGAAAGTGTGAAAGAAAGGATGAAAGTAAGAGAGGGAGAGAGAGGTGGGTAGAGCGTGGAATACTGTACAGGGAGAGAGATGGAGAGAGAGAAACACAGCAGTGTAAATATACTTGAGGATTTCAACAACTCTTCTCTCCCAACTTGTTAGGCAATGATATATACCTACGGAGGAAGGATGGCCAGCCACACAGGAGGGTGATTTTTTACTACGGATGGGAAGGAGGGCGTGCTGACCGAAATGTATGCTGGCCATTTCGGAGTGAACCCCATGAATGCTAAAATCAACATAAGCGTCTTCTGACGGGGAATTGTCAAGGAGGTGGACAGTTGGGTAAGGGAAATAACCTTTTGTTTATCAATCACATTATATCATATCTGAAATGATTATTATTTCAATGAATGTCATATCAGAGAGCACACAATGTTTCAATTTGTCTCTTTTTGCTTAAAGGTCAGTACCCTGTCTAACCTGCTAGAAGTTTGAGAGGGCGAAGTCTGTGGCCCCGGAGTTGAAGCCCATCAAAGTTGTTTCACCATGGCATATGATCGGTGTAGTGTTCCAGTTCAAATTTTGCCCTGATTAGTTGTTTTGTAATGGTTTCTTTATTTGACCACTTGTGAGGCCACCAAGGCAATGGTGGACATCTTCAACACCCACGGTTCTCCTGAGGTCATCTTGAGTGACCGAGGTCATGAACACTGGAACAAGGGACTGTACGGATGTTATAGATTATATTCTGTCATTAATGGTTTGTTTTATACATTTTTTACAATTTGTTTTTGTTTTTCCATAGTACATAATTAGACATATTTAAATATCTTACAATGTCAATAGATATCGCTTTCCTAACCCCCGTCCTCAAGGTTTGCTGACTGACCAACCAGACCCTCAAGACTGCCATTGGCAAGTCCCTTGATTGGTACAGTACCAGGAAGGGTGGGAAAACAACCTGAAGGTAATTCTCTTTGCACACAACAGAAGCATCCAGGCCGAGTGTGGACAGGAGCCGTAGCTGTTGACTGAGGTAAACAATGCAACTCTATATACAATTATTGCATATGCTGTAGTCTTTCAAATTTGTGATTGACTTAAGTGTTTTTGTTTATCTATTGCTAGTTTTGTATAACGTACTTACTGAAACCCCACCTGATGTGGTGGAAGTTGTCGAACCAGATCAGAATGCCATTGAGTACTTCTCAGGAAGGATGTGGAGGTTTTTGACCAGGTAAAAATGATTGTCCGCTTGTTAATTTATTTTACAACACTGCACTAATCCATTACATTTTCTCACAGTTGAGTGTAACCTGTGTGTTTGCTTGTTTACGTCTCTGTCTCCTACCTACTTCCTTTTAACTCTGCTCCGGTTCTCCAGGAGATAGGGGTTCTGCCCATCACCCAGACGTGGATCCACCCTATGTCCTCCATTACATACCACCCTCTAACTTTTCATTACATCATCTACAGCTACTGTTGTTGTCATGTTGTCATTATCTGCTAAGAAAGTTTTCTTGCTCTATCTAACACTAAAACACGCACTGCAAACGCGCAGAACAAAGAGAGCAGCAGTGCCTGGACTTTGCAGTCTCCCTCTTCAAGTCCCCCTTCTGAGACTGGCAGCTTGTTGAGAACAAGTGACAGGCAGGATTCCACACACCAGAATTCAGTATTTTAGTCTATGATTGCCATGTGAGTGCACAAAACATCTGTGAAAATAAATTAATGACACAACTGTACCAAAAACGATCAACGTTTATGTATTAAAAATGTAAATATTGCCAGGTTGGTTTTCACAGCTGTTTCACAAGGTGTTCATTATTGTAAGTTGTAAGGTATCATTTGATGGTGTTTATTTGTTCCACATTATTAATTGTTGTATCCTAGGACCTACAATAGATACATACTGTATATGAGCTAGGTGAGAAAAATAACTCGTAATAAAGGACTACTGAAATTATATTATTTCAGTGTAGATAAGAGAAGGGCAGGCTAAAATAAAAACATGACAGCCTGACAAGCCTGACAATCAAATGGATTTGCATATGAATGGAGTAGAAATTAGCTGACTTTGGGTTCTGTAAGGTAAGTCACTTCAATGTGTCAAGCAGATTACACGTTTCTTTGAAGAGGTAGAAAGGATGCTGCTGTCTCCTTTGGACGACAAGTCACCTGGTACCGATAATCTTGGCGCCAACTTGCTTAGAGTTACAGCTAACCAAATATCTACCCCAATCTCTCATATTTTTAATAAGTACTTGATGTATGGGGAGCACGTGATGCCGCGGAGCTGAGCAGACGTTGACAAACCGAGCTCTTCAAAGTTATTCTATTTTTACCTAAATAACAACACTGAAACAATATTCCAACATCGGCTGATAAATTGTCAAGTACTTACCTTCCCAAAGAGCCATGGACCTCCGACTGAGAGGCAATAAGGACGACTAAAACGTCGTTGATTCCCAAGATAACGATAATGCTACAGCTAGCAAGATTAGCATTAGCCCTCATAACTCAGACGACAGTTCCAGACTGTTGCTCTCAGCAGCCTCTTGCGAGCCTGCCGACATGCTGGCTTACTCTCCTCCGGAAAATTCAGGATGGTAACAGAGGCCTTTCTATGAAAATTGATAAGAAATCGGCTGAAATCCATTCTTCCATTGACGACCTGAAATCCTCCATGAATGATCTCCTTTTGAGAACGACCGAGGCAGAGTTGCGCATTAGCACAGTTGAAGATACCATCGCTTGACATGACCAGGTCTTGATACAACTGCAAAAGGACAATGCCTACCTCAAAAACAAAACAGAATGAAGATACTGCAACTCGCAAGAGCCAAAGGGGACATCACCATCGATGGAAAGAGGGTCAGCCTTTCCCAGATATGAGCGCGGATCTCGCCAGACATCGCAAGCAATTCAGACCTGCCGCCAAAGCACTGAAGGACAAGAACATCACCGGCTACCTCATCCACCCTGTGCGGATGAAAGTTCAGTACAAAGGCTGAAGCCATCTCTTCAACACACCGGGAGAAGTGCACACTTTTCTCAAAGAACTGAGCAACGTCTGAGCCAGGACGGTCTCTCTGGGGGATAAAATGCAGTTTGTTTGTTTTCTCTTATCCGGTACTGAACTGCTGGTATCTCCCGGTCACTATAATTGATTTGTTCATTTTCAACTAACCGTATCTTTCCGGGGTGAGTTCTATTACATTTACAGGAGAGTATATTTTGGTTTAGTCCATATCCACTGGGCGAAGCAATAAGTGGGCTCAGGCCCACTGCTTTCCCCCTCATTTATGTTAATCTTTCGAAAAGAGACTCAAGCAGCCCTTACCATGGGCAGTAAATATTCAGCCATGAATATCTATTCACAACGTTTGTTTTCAACTTAGAGAGCTCGCAGGTTTTAGTTTACGCCAAGGTTTAGCTAGTAAGAGCAAGATGGAAAGCGAGCAGCGACGTATCTCTACAAGTGTATTCATGTTTGATTGTTGGGATTGTTGTTTTAGTCTGACAATCGGGGTGGGTGGGATTTTTATTATTTTCTTCTTCCTTTTTTCTATGTTTATTGTTTCCTTCCTAAAGAGACACATAGGTCACTTTTGTGCTCAAACCAAAGTTGAATCATTTCCTAATTATCTGCATATGATAGATTTCCATTCAGTTACATATTTGAAACCCAACCTATGCTTAATCCACAAAGATATGTCACATTCAACGTAAAAGGTCTTAACAGCCCGATTAAAAGGAAAAGAGTCTATACATACCTTAAGAAATCAAAGGCTGACATTGTGTTTTTACAAGAAACACATCTTACAGCCAGTGAACAAAAGAAATTGAAGAGGGAATGGGTAGGACAAGTACAAAGCAAGAGGAACTGCAATTTTGATAAGTAGACACATCCCCTTCTGCGTCAACAACACCATCTCTGATCAATCCGGCAGGTTTGTTTTGGTGCAGGGGCATATGTTTTCAGAGTCTTGGACCCTATTGAATATTTATGCTCCTAACTTCGATGATCATATGTTTATTCAGAATGTCTTCCTTCATGTCGCTCAAGCACCACCAGGATGGCTACTGGTTGGAGGAGATTTTAATTTCTGATAAACCCTCACTTCTTACCAAAGCCGGCAAGCTCACCATGTCATTCATGAAAGATCTTAATTTACAAGACATCTGGAGACAGTTGCACCCACAGGATAGGGACTACTCTTTTTATTCACACCCACACAAGACACACACACGCATAGATAACTTTTTACTTTCGACACAACTGTTTCATAGAGTGTTAGATGTCGAGTATCTCCCCAGATTGCTTCGTGACCATTCTCCTCTGGTATTATCAATCTCCATTCTACCAAAAACCTACCAAAGAGGCCCGACTAAAGATCTATACAGGCTTTTGGAAAATAAAACACTTAAATATAACATTCTGAACACATATCAAGCTGAGAGGGCCATCACTAAATCAAAACAGCGTTATTACGAGCTTGGAGAGAAAGATCACAAAGTATTGGCATGGCAACTGAAAGCAGAGGAAAGTAAGAGGACAATTTATGCCATAAAACTCTTACTAATGAGATATCTTTCGACCCTACTGAAATTAATAATACTTTTAAGAAATACTATGAAGACCTCTACACTTCCCAATCAAGACTCCTTTCTCTCCTCTCTCAACCTCCAATGCCTGTAAGTGGAAGACAGCGAGCGCCTGAGTGAACACTTCTCAGTTCCTGAATTGTTGAAGGCCATTAAATCCTTACCTTCTAATAAATCTCCTGGGGAGGATGGCTTCCCTCCAGAGTTCAATAAAGAATTTAGGGAGCTGTTGGTCCCCTACCTTATGGAGGTACTTAAAAAAAACAGAGAAGACAACTGCTTTCCATAGTCCTTCTCTCAAGCAGTGATTACTGTAATCCACAAGAAAGGGAAAAACCCGCTAAAGTGCGCCTCCTATAGACCAATCTCTCTCCTTAACACAGATTGTAAACTGGTCACCAAGATGCTATCTAAGAGACTGGAGTCATGTCTTCCCCTGTTGGTCAACCCAGATCAGACTGGCTTCATAATTAATAGATTGTCCTCCAATAATCTCAGAAGGTTCTTTGATATAATTCACCTTGCTAACAAAAACAAAATACCTAGTGTCGCAGTCTCCCTCGACGCTGAAAAGGCCAGTTCGGTTTAGGTACTGTGTTTGTAAATTTGATAAAATCACTCTACAACTCTCCTAAAGCTAGGATTGCTACCAATGGGATTACTTCCTCCTCTTTCCTTCTAAATCAAATCAAATTTTATTTGTCACATACACATGGTTAGCAGATGTTAATGCGAGTGTAGCGAAATGCTTGTGCTTCTAGTTCCGACAATGCAGTGATAACCAACAAGTAATCTAACTAACAATTCCAAAATCGGTGTAAGGGGATAAAGAATATGTACATAAGGATATATGAATGAGTGATGGTACAGAGCAGCATACAGTAGATGGTATCGAGTACAGTATATACATATGAGATGAGTATGTAGACAAAGTAAACAAAGTGGCATAGTTAAAGTGGCTAGTGATACATGTATTACATAAGGATGCAGTCGATGATGTAGAGTACAGTATATACGTATGCATATGAGATGAATAATGTAGGGTAAGTAACATTATATAAGGTAGCATTGTTTAAAGTGGCTAGTGATATATTTACATCATTTCCCATCAATTCCCATTATTAAAGTGGCTGGAGTTGGGTCAATGTCAATGACAGTGTGTTGGCAGCAGCCACTCAATGTTAGTGGTGGCTGTTTAACAGTCTGATGGCCTTGAGATAGAAGCTGTTTTTCAGTCTCTCGGTCCCAGCTTTGATGCACCTGTACTGACCTCGCCTTCTGGATGATAGCGGGGTGAACAGGTGGTTCGGGTGGTTGATGTCCTTGATGATCTTTATGGCCTTCCTGTAACATCGGGTGGTGTAGGTGTCCTGGAGGGCAGGTAGTTTGCCCCCGGTGATGCGTTGTGCAGACCTCACTACCCTCTGGAGAGCCTTACGGTTGAGGGCGGAGCAGTTGCCGTACCAGGCGGTGATACAGCCCGCCAGGATGCTCTCGATTGTGCATCTGTAGAAGTTTGTGAGTGCTTTTGGTGACAAGCCAAATTTCTTCAGCCTCCTGAGGTTGAAGAGGCGCTGCTGCGCCTTCTTCACGACGATGTCAGTGTGAGTGGACCAATTCAGTTTGTCTGTGATGTGTATGCCGAGGAACTTAAAACTTGCTACCCTTTCCACTACTGTTCCATCGATGTGATAGGGGGTGTTCCCTCTGCTGTTTCCTGAAGTCCACAATCATCTCCTTAGTTTTGTTGACGTTGAGTGTGAGGTTATTTTCCTGACACCACACTCCGAGGGCCCTCACCTCCTCCCTGTAGGCCGTCTCGTCGTTGTTGGTAATCAAGCCTACCACTGTTGTGTCGTCCGCAAACTTGATGATTGAGTTGGAGGCGTGTGTGGCCACGCAGTCGTGGGTGAACAGGGAGTACAGGAGAGGGCTCAGAACGCACCCTTGTGGGGCCCCCGTGTTGAGGATCAGCGGGAGGAGATGTTGTTGCCTACCCTCACCACCTGGGGGCGGCCCGTCAGGAAGTCCAGTACCCAGTTGCACAGGGCGGGATCGAGACCCAGGGTCTCGAGCTTGATGACGAGCTTGGAGGGTACTATGGTGTTGAATGCCGAGCTGTAGTCGATGAACAGCATTCTCACATAGGTATTCCTCTTGTCCAGGTGGGTTAGGGCAGTGTGCAGTGTGGTTGAGATTGCATCGTCTGTGGACCTATTTGGGCGGTAAGCAAATTGGAGTGGGTCTAGGGTGTCAGGTAGGGTGGAGGTGATATGGTCCTTGACTAGTCTCTCAAAGCACTTCATGATGACGGAAGTGAGTGCTACGGGCGGTAGTCGTTTAGCTCAGTTACCTTAGATTTCTTGGGAACAGGAACAATGGTGGCCCTCTTGAAGCATGTGGGAACAGCAGACTGGTATAGGGATTGATTGAATATGTCCGTAAACACACCGGCCAGCTGGTCTGCGCATGCTCTGAGGGCGCGGCTGGGGATGCCGTCTGGGCCTGCAGCCTTGCGAGGGTTAACACGTTTAAATGTCTTACTCACCTCGGCTGCAGTGAAGGAGAGACCGCATGTTTTCGTTGCAGGCCGTGTCAGTGGCACTGTATTGTCCTCAAAGCGGGCAAAAAAGTTATTTAGTCTGCCTGGGAGCAAGACATCCTGGTCCGTGACTGGGCTGGGTTTCTTCTTGTAGTCCGTGATTGACTGTAGACCCTGCCACATGCCTCTTGTGTCTGAGCCATTGAATTGAGATTCCACTTTGTCTCTGTACTGACGCTTAGCTTGTTTAATAGCCTTGCGGAGGGAATAGCTGCACTGTTTGTATTCGGTCATGTTGCCATGTTGACACCTTGCCCTGATTAAAAGCAGTGGTTCGCGCTTTCAGTTTCACACGAATGCTGCCATCAATCCACGGTTTCTGGTTAGGGAATGTTTTTATCGTTGCTATGGGAACGACATCTTCAACGCACGTTCTAATGAACTCGCACACCGAATCAGCGTATTCGTCAATATTTTTATCTGACGCAATACGAAACATGTCCCAGTCCACGTGATGGAAGCAGTCTTGGAGTGTGGAGTCAGCTTGGTCTGACCAGCGTTGGACAGACCTCAGCGTGGGGGCCTCTTGTTTGAGTTTCTGCCTGTAGGCAGGGATCAGCAAAATGGAGTCGTGGTCAGCTTTTCCAAAAGGGGGGCGGGGCAGGGCCTTATATGCGTCGCGGAAGTTAGAGTAACAATGATCCAAGGTTTTACCACCCCTGGTTGCGCAATCGATATGCTGATAAAATTTATGGGGCACAGACAAGGTTGCCCAATTAGCCCCCACCTCTTTGCCCTCGTCATCGAACCGTTGGCTGAGGCTATTAGAACGTGCCCTGACATACATGGCTTTGAGGTGGGCCCCCATACCCATAAATTATCACTCTTTGCGGACAACCTTATCTTATTACTAACAAACCCAGAACACTCCCTCTCTCACTTGCAGATCCTACTACAGTGTTATAGTTCTTTCTCTGGATATAAGGTCAATTTTGATAAAAGCGAAATCTTACCATTGTCTTTCTTTGACCATCATACCATCAAGCACAAGTTTCCTTTTAGATGGTCGCCTATGGGCTTCACATATTTGGGCATAATGGTGGATGGTAATCTGAACAACCTCTATAAACTCAATCTGGCCAGTTTGTTTCAAAAGGTGAAGGTTGACCTTTGTAAATGGATGGACTTACCTCTCACTCTACTGGGTAGAATCAATGTAATTAAAATGAATGCCCTGCCCAGATTTCTATATCTGTTTCAATCTCTCCCTATCCCTGTTCCCGCAGCATTTTTTTACTCTCTCGACAAGCTGACCAGACGGTTTATCTGGCACGGCAAAACCCCTAGGGTTTGCCTGGATAAACTGACCCTTGATTACAGTCAAGGGGGCTTAAACCTCCCCAATTTTAGAATGTACTACTGGGCTGCACAGTCTAGGTTTCTGGCTCAGAGGTTTGACAATGGTCCCTCTCCCTCATGGTTGAACATTGAAAAGCTTGAGGTAAATGATGACACTGGGGCAGAATTGTTTTACAAATGGGACAGAAAATCTATAAAAACCACCACAGACAACCCTTTAATCATACATTCTGTCCTAGCATGGTGCAAACTGCATGAGCTGTTCGGACGAGAGGGATTCCTTTCCCCTAACACCCCTTTATGGAACAATAGATTGATCCCTATGTTTTTCCAGAATAGTAACTTTGGACCATGGTCTGATAAGGGGATCATTCTTCTGGAACATTGTTACGAGGAGGGAGTTCTTATGTCTTTTGATCAGCTGAAACAGAAATACCACTTGCCTAACAGGGACTTCTTTAGCTACCTACAACTATGAAACTTTATTAGGGTGACTCTCAAGGGGCAATGGAACCTACCTAAGATGTCACCTATTGAACAACTCTGCCACGCAGACCAACCACTGTTCAAGACCATTTCCCATGTATACGATGCTCTTATGTCAGGACTAACACTGTCTGGGCTAGATAAACCCGGACATAGATGGGAAAAAGATCTGGGTATTGATCTTGATGAGGATCTATGGAGTGACCTATGCAGGGATGGTGTTACATCCACATTGAACGCCAGATACATACTGATCCAGTTTAATTTCCTCCATCAGCTCTATATCACCCCATCTAGACTGCACAAGTTTAACCCAGATATCTCCTCCCTGTGTTTTAGATGTGGCTCAGATGAAGGAACATTCCTCCATTCCAAACTACACGGTTTCTGGCAGGGGGTATGCAATACCATATCCTCAATTCACGGGGTTGCATTCCCTTTAGACCCGGAGGTCTGTCTACTGGGTAACTTTACTAACACCAATCTTAGGCAAAGCCATACTATAAAGCTAACAAAAATATTGCTAGCGATTGCCAAGAAATGTATTGCCTTGAAATGGAAATTGGATTCCTCCCTGCCAGTTGCAATGTGGCTATCGGAAGTTAATAGTTGTATGCCTTTGGAGAACATCACTTACTGCTTGAGGAATAAGTTAAAGACATTTTACAGAATTTGGCAACTTTTTATTGACTATATGGAGAATCTCCCCCCACATCTCATTGATTGACTCGATATATAATCCTCACATAATGTTTCACACGTAATGTATAATATGTAGCCTACGGCTGGTGATCCAATGTCTCGTTATTATTATTTTTCTTATTGTATGTTTGTATATATAATTATTATTATTATTTTGTTGCGCTCGTCTTTTACTGTCACTTTGTCCTATCGTTGTCTAATATATTTTCACTTTTGTTTTGAATGTTCTTAATTGAAAAGTGCAAAAATAAGATATTCAACTAAAAACAGTACTTGATGTATGTATAGGGTGTGCCCAGAAGTCTGGAAAGAGTCAAAGGTTATTAGCACAAATTAAAAATCCTACAATATGATTTCCTGGATTTTTTTCCCTCATTTTGTCTGACATAGTTTAAGTGTACCAATGATGAAAATTACAGGCCTCTCTCATCTTTTTAAGTGGGAGAACTTGCACAATTGGTGGCTGACTAAATACTTTTTTGCCCCACTGTACATGTATCTTATACCATTTTAAAGGTAATCTTGTTGTTAATCCCACCACAGTGTCCGATTTCAAATAGGCTTTACAGCAATAGCACCACAAATGATTATGTTAGGTCACCACCAAGCCACAGAAAAACACAGCCATTTTTCCAGCCAAAGATAGGAGTCACAAAAATCACAAATAGAGATAAAATTAATCACTAACCTTTGATGATCTTCATCAGATGACACTCATGGGACTTCATGTTACACAATACATGTATGTTTTGTTTGATAAAGTTCATATTTATATCAAGAAATCTGAGTTTACATTGGTGCGTTACGTTCAGTAGTTCCATAAACATCCAGTGATTTTGCATAGCCAAATCAATTTTAAAGAAATACTCATCATAAATGTTGATGAAAATACAAGTGTTACACATGGAATTATAGCTATCCCTCTCCTTAATGCAACCGCTGTGTCAGATTTCAAAAAAGCTTTACGGAAAAAGCAAACCATGCAATAATCTGAGAACGGCGCTCAGGTTATGTTGACTCCATGTTGGAGTCAACAGAAATCAGAAATAACATTATAAATATTCCCTTACATTTGACGATCTTCATCAGAATGTACTACCAGGAATCCTAGTTCCACAATAAATGTTTGATTTGTTCGATAATGTCCATTATTTATGTCCAAGTAGCTACTTTTGTTCCAAACGCTTGTGCAGGTCCAGCCGAACGTCGGACGAAAAGTTCAAAAAGTTATATTACAGGTCGTAGAAACATTTCAAACTAAGTATAGAATCAATCTTTAGGATGTTTTTATCATAAATCTTCAATAACGTTCCAACCGGACAATTCCATTGTCTGTAGAAAAGCCATGGAACGCAGGTCACTTTCATGTGAAATGCACATGACCAGGACCTGGCTCTCTGCCAGACCACTGACTCAAAGAGCTCTCAATGCAGTAGAAGCCTCATTCAAGTTTCTAAAGACGGTTGACATCTAGTGTAAGCCCTAGGAAATGCAACATAACCAATATCCCACTGTGTGTTTGATAGGGCTGAGTTCAAAAACTACAAACCTCAGATTTCCCACTCTCTGTTTGTTTTTTTTCTCAGGTTTTTGCCTGCCATATGAGTTCTGTTATACTCACCGACATCATTCAAACAGTTTTAGAATCTTCAGAGTGTTTTCTATCCAACTGTACTAATAATAGGCATATATTAGCAACTGGGACTGAGGAGCAGGCCATTTACTCTGGGCACCTCTGGACACCTTTCATCCAATCTACTCAATACTGCCCCTGCAGCCATAAGAAGTTCATGTTTGTGAAGTCTTGATTTGTGGTTGTTTGTAATGTCTTGTTAATTGGTGTTGGACCCCAGGAAGATTATCTAGCGTTACGGCTTTAGCTAATGGGGTTCCTAATAAAAATGACAAAAGTGACAAAATCTTTCCAAATAAATGTGCAACGCATGTGCGGGACAAAAACGGTGGAGAAATGGTGGAAAACCACAAGCTATAAGGCAAGACAATTTAATTATCGCTGGCTTTAGGCATAAAGGAGGGGGTGGGTAAGTTACCTTAGATAACCCCAGGGCAAATTAATGGCATGAATGGTGGACTGACGATGTGTGCAGCTCACTCACTCACTTTGCAGACGTTTAGGAAATCACTAAAGAAGTTTTAAAGGAGAGATATTTAATCTCCACGATTTCATCGGCCCAAAAGGCTGCATTCAAGAAAAAATGACAAGTTCCAAGATGGGGCTAAAAGTTAAGAGACTGGATGTGAGCGACATGCTAACAGAGGGTGTTTCAATGAAACATGGTGAAGCCCCAAAATTGCCCTCGCTAGAAGCATGTGTTTCAGACATAAGGAAGTGGATGGCTGCAAACTTTCTACTTTTAAACTTGGACAAAACAGAGATGCTTGTTTTAGGTCCCAAGAAACAAAGATATCTTCTGTTGAATCTGACAATTAATCTTAATGGTTGTATATTCATCTCAAATAAAACTGTGAAGGACCTTGGCGTTACTCTGGACCCTGATCTCTCTTTTGACAAACATATCAAGACTGTTTCAAGGACAGCTTTTTTCCATCTACGTAACATTGCAAAAATCAGAAACTTTCTGTCCAAAAATGATGCAGAAAAATGAATCCATGCTTTTGTTGCTTCTAGGTTGGACTACTGCAATGCTCTACTTTCCGGCTACCCGGATAAAGCACTAAATAAACTTCAGTTTGTGCTAAATACGGCTGCTAGAATCCTGACTAGAACCAACATTTTTTATCATATTACTTCAGTGCTAGCCTCCCTATACTGGCATCCTGTCAAGGCAAGGGCTGATTTCAAGGTTTTACTGCTAACCTACAAAGCATTACATGGGCTTGCTCCTACCTATCGTTCTGATTTGGTCCTGCCGTACATACCTACACGTACGCTACGGTCCACAAGACGCAGGCCTCCTAATTGTCCCTAGAATTTCTAAGCAAACAGCTGGAGGCAGGGCCTTCTCCTATAGAGCTCCCATTTTTATGAAATGGTCTGCCTACACATGTGAGAGACGCAAACTCGGTCTCAACCTTTAAGTCTTTACTGAAGACTCATCTCTTCAGTGGGTCATATGTAGTAGTGTAGTCTGGCCCAGGAGTGTGAAGGTGAACGGAAAGGCTCTGGAGCAACAAACCGCCCTTGCTGTCTCTGCCTGGCCGGTTCCCCTCTTTCCACTGGGAACCCACTCAAGTGATTCCCTACTGTGGTATTGTCAAAGACAATATGACAGGTCAAGATAATGGTTCAATAGACCTTTGCAGTGGAGAAAGCCTTCCCTCTGTCCAACAGGTCTTGCAAAAAGCATAGAACCTTGTAAAAACATCCCCACCCCGCTCTCTCCCATAAAGGGAGGTAGAGAGGGTAGTAGCCCACTGCGTTTACCAAGCACACTGGTAGAAGGGAACAGAGGAATATGTCTGAGCATTGTGTTCTTGAAAGTACCAGATAGCTGTTTGGGGCTCGGTCACCTGATAAGGATACTGTTACTCCCATCTTTTTTTTACCAGAAAGTATTGCTAATGAAAAGCTATAGACAGGTTGGCTGACAAAGTCACAAAAATTATGCGCGGGCATCGATATAGCCGGAAGGCATGTGTTGTTATGATTCTAAATGGTCAGATAGCAAGCAACAATGACAAGTAGCTGCCATGTGGGGAATCGTAGGTGGCTCTTTTCAGCTCATTTTATCTTGTTATTTATGTTATGTTTTGTTGTGAGGTGTTTGACTGATGTCATATCTATGCTAATATGTCTAAAATACGCAAGCTAGCTAGCTAACTAACAACTGTAACAATGTATTTCAGAGAAAAGTTGTGCAAATGTATTTATGTTTTTCATAAACATTTGGAAATTAAACATAGTTTACATGTTGTCAACAGTCTAAGCCAAGGCCATATTTTTCCCCCCATAGTAGCGCGCACGCAGCTTTTGTTGCTCAACAACCAACCTGTCTATACTGACTGTGGATCTGAGTTGCTGTAGGCTTGTTGAAAAATCCCAAAAGCCCTGAGGGGGTTTTGTAGTGAGCCAAGAAAACCTCTACCCTTGGGAACCCAAACACTTGGGAACCCCGGGGATGAAACTGTTTGAGCTGGTGACGTACCGAGGAAGTGCACTCGTAAGTCTGTTCTATTGCAGGTTTTCACAAACCGTCTCGGGGCTCGCCCCAGGTGTATGTTTTGGTTTTTGCCCTAGCACTACACAGCTGCGTCAAATAGCCACATCATCAAGCTAAGATTATTTTAATCAGCTGTGCAGGGCAAAAATAAAAACGTGCACCCAGGGTGGGCACCAGGACCGAGTATGGGAAAACCCTGTTCTATTGTGTTCACTTTCACGTAATAGATAGTTTAGAGGCAAAATGCTTTGAATGATTAGAGGGCCATGAAAGATGACGACTGGCATTCTGTCATCCTGCTCCGTTAGTCTGATGAGACCGGAGGGAGAGCAGACATGCTGACTTGGCTAGGCACTGAAAAAGGCACTGAGAGAGAGTCTAAGGGAGAAGGGCACTTATGGTTAAAGTGCCCTCTCCTCCTTTTTCCGCGTGAGCAAGGTCACGCAGTGAGCTGCTGCACAGCGAATAGGGTTTGTTTCCCCACTGCCGTGTGTGTCGGAGAGAGGGAGGAATGGCTCACGTTAAACCTGAGTAGGACAGGGGACCATAGGTCTTGCACACTATCCTCCTCTGCCACTAGGGCTGTGCACTAGGTTGGTCGATCCCTCTTGCCCCCTCCATGGGGGTTAAGAGGGCGAAACCTTTCTGTGGCTGCAGCAAATGACTCCGGATCAAGGGTTTAACCTGGGTATGGGCAGTCTGCTGTGTCGCCGGAGATCTAAGACCCCCAAAGCCAGCTTGTTGCCTCCTCCCAGCTGTGAGGCTGGGACAAATAGCTGCAGGAACTGACAGGCTGCCACGGAACCCGGGTCTGCGGGGCAGGCAGAAGTTGAAGGCTTCGTCTTTGTCGTGACATGTGTCAATGAGATCCAGAGGAATTTAGGTTGTAGGCCTATGTGATTGCTATTGGTGTAGTGGGCTCATTAGGAATTTGGGGCACCACGGGTAAAGTTTATTTAATGAGTTACCGTTTCCTGAATTAACTCGAAGAACATATCCATATCATACCAGTCATCAATTAATAATTTCCTCATATCAGTCTCATTCTGAATTTCGTTGACTTCGTAAATCTGCACAACACTAACCTAAGTGATGAATCAGTGGAACAGAAATTGGCTTAATTATTTATTTACTAACTAACTCGGTCCGTCTATGGGAAGTAGTTCAATGCAAGTCTCTGGTTGTCCACCAGAGGTCACAATGTCCTTCTTAGTTAAAGGCTTATTTTCTTCTGGCGTGTTCTTAGAATGGATACATCAGAGGTGCACCACATGGTGGTGAGATGTATCTATTCTTCCCACCCATCTTTGATCAATTGTCCTAGACTACTTTACATGCAGAGCTGCAGGCGATGCATGGTTTGGTCTAGTCTTTACCTTCTTCACTCGTCGAGAGTTTCAGAGGGTCTTACCATTTTCTGGTCTTGTAGTTTTTACCATTTCAACGTGTGGACCACATCCTCACATTCTCTGGTCTGTATTTAAATTCTCAGCGCATCCTATTTAAGCACTCTGGCCTTGGAGGGCGGTTCCATCATGTGGACACAAACTCTGACCTCATTAGGGGTGTGGCTTAGTTAGTGTGCAACAGACATGAAAAACCATTATCTCATTTGAAGACTTAACTCACATTTCTATCTTTTCAAAAAAGTATTTTCATGCTTTTATTTTATACAACATTTAGATGCCAACCTGATAACTAGGATGTGTACACTTTCAGAGTTACAGTTATCTTGTTTTACAGTCTTTCTGATCATTTTAATGACATCACAAAATAGACATAATTTTTCATATTCCATCCCTTATCATCCCCAACGTTTGGATGTTAAAATATATTGTCCCCGTGTCCGTTGTTTGATGTTGAAGTTTTGGCAAGAGTCTCTCTCTACACACAGCACATTCCTTTGTTCAATTCTGCAGAGCAAGTTGGAGAAAGTTTACGACCGGTGTTAATTCATAAAACTGGCCCAACTCCCCCTTCCTCTCTGGTGGGACAGGGGGGGTCTGGCTATCTGTCAGACCTGTGCCGAGCTGATCTGAGTCATGACTCCTTCTTTCTTACGCATGTAACACTCCTGCAGCATGGCGGTGACAGTGGGCCCGGACAACTCCTTGGGTTACACTGGGGGATCCAGGAGATCCACTTTTCCTTTGTCAGTTAAGCTGGACAAGTTTAACAAAAGTGCCCTCTCTTTCCACCACTGCCAAGCCTTGTATGGCATTACGGGAGGAGCAGCGGTTTAGGTCTGTAACTATACAGATCTCATCCCAGGCATCTGAATCCCAGGCATCTGGATCCAGCTGTTTCCCTACCTCCTCCAGTAACTCAGCCTGGTAAGCAATCAATTAAAAGTTCACGTTAAGTGCTCTGATTGACTGGGCCGAGGCATTGTAAGTCTTCTGGAAAATTGATGCAGAAAAGCTCTCTGACTTTCGAGGGAGGGAGTTACTGGAGGTGTTAGCAGCACAACGTTTGGAGATGAGGTAGTCAGCCAGTGACGACTCCACCGTAGCGGAGGAAAACACGATTTCTTCCGTGTTTAGCATGTCCAGGCTAGGGGACCCCTTAGCAAGGATCTTGCTTGTAAAGGGATTTTTTTAGCATCCCTAAGCAGTTGTTTAACTTGGGCCACACGAGCCGGGAGTCTTTTCCAATTGTGCATTGCAAGAGAGTCTGACTCTCATTGCAAGAGAATCTGGCCAAAGGCTCTCTTGCAAATGTCTAAGTGCCCAAACTCCAAGCGTAGGGGATACGCATTATATTCCCAAGACAATCTCAGGGTGTTGGATAGACAACTTTTACCACCCTTACGATGACAGTACCAAGAGAGCCCACTACACCAACAGCAATCACATAGGCCTACAACCTAAATTCCTCTGGATCTCATTGACACATGGTTGTCTCCCTCAACTCCAACCCTCCAAGGCTACTCAGGTCTAGTGGCAAAAGGCACTGCATCTTTCTGTGAGACTGAATATATTTTAAAAAGTGACAGTGGAGATTTCACAACAGCTGCATTCCACACAAACATGAACAAATGTCACCTATTGGAACAAATAAGAAATATTCTAAGAAAGATCTTAATATTCATCCTCATGTTCATCCTTGATCTCCGTGATTTGAGCAGTTCATGTCCATATCAACTTCTGTCACAGTATTCACATTTTCCCCACTACAATACAAGTGGAACCTGTAGATTTGTGTTGACTGACAAAATCTGTCCGCCTGCCAATATCAGGTGTGCAAAAGCTTCATCCAAAAGAAGACCATTTATTTAAAGGTCCTAAACATTAACGATTGAACTTGAAATTGTGTAAGTCCTCAATTGCTCAACCCCAGCTGTTCTTTCTCATTATCCGTGCAATGTGGGAAAAGGAATATTTCCCTCCTTGAGAAAATAATCATTTTTTACGCTTTTAATGATGAATGTCACGCTGTGTCTGGATGCTCCATATAGAACCATATGCTGCAATAGCTTCTTCCTGCTCCCCACACCACCTCTGTTTGCCCTCGCAGACACAGTGCTACAGCTTTTCCTGGATGCCATCTGCTGCTAACTAAGCACTCACAACTCCAGCTCCTCTAAGCCCCTTCCATGTTCCTTGACTGGGTATTAATTAGGACCAGACTACCAGTGTTGCAGAATGGGTGAAGTGCGTCATGACAACCATGATCTGCATCTCATTAAAGAAACTCGTTGGCGGATGTCATGTGAACTCCAGAACTCCATGATGTGTGCATTTGTATGTGTGATGAACAGGAACACAGGGTTTTCATCAACATTACAGTCATTCACACGTCAAGATAGGAGGTGAGAATGGATATATTTCGATATCTAACTCTGTTTCTCTGACATTGAGACCTGTGTGAAATGTTGTCACATCAATCATGCTAACACCCCTTCATTAACCAAGATATCATCAGCACTCCAGGATTTGAATGGGCAGACATTGTCCTTTAGATTTTTGGGCTTTAATGGCTATTACCTGTTAAGTAACACCAGCTGTTCTAGACAACTGTACGATAACGCTCTCGGTAGCCGATGTGAACAAAACCTTTAAACAGGTCAACATTCATAAAGCCGCTGATGTACTCAAGACATGCGTGGACCAACTGTCAAGTGTCTTCACTGACATTTTCAACCACTCCCTGTCACGTTCTTTCAAAATCGAACCCAGAAGCAGACCAGGACAAGGAGAGTAGGAAGAAGGTGAGTATTTATTTACAAGTGAATGTGAATGGGTAGATATATCCAGGTGGCGTAGCGGGCAGCGGTGGTGAGTTGATGGGAGTAAATAGGTGGATCCAATGGGGTAGCGGAATCCTCCGACGACCAGGCGGGAATGGGGTAAATGATCCGGGTGAGTAACTGAAGACAGAACAAACGGAGGTAAGTTTAACCTGTTAGGCCGCCCCATCCCGGATCCGGGATTGTGACTACAGCCTCAAGCTCATTACCATAACGCAACATTAGCGATTTCTGAAAATTGCAAAATAAATGAAATAAATATGCCTGTCCTCAAGCTTATCCTTTTCTTAACAATCCTGTCGTCTCAGATTTTCAAAATATGCTTTAGAACCAGAGAAAATCAATAATTTGTGTAAGAGTGGTGATAGCTAGCGTAGCATTTAGCGTTAGCATTTAGCACGCAACATTCACAAAAACCAGCAAAGGGATCAAATAAAATAATTTACCTTTGAAGAACTTCAGATGTTTCAATGAGGAGACTCTGTTACATAGCAGATGTCCAGTTTTTCCTGAAAGATGCTTGTGTAGGACACAACGTTCCGTTTTGTTACTATGCATTTGGCTACCGAAACTAACCGAAAATTCAGTCACCTAAACGTCGAACTTTTTTCCGAATTAACTCCATAATATCGACTGAAACATGGAAAACGTTGTTTGAATCAATCCTCAAGGTGTTTGGTCATATATCTCTTCATTGAAATGCCAGTCCTAGACACGTGCATTCTTCTCTGATTCGGATGGAAAAATACTGGGACCTGACTTTTGCGCACCAATTTCCACGGACACCATGCGGGACACTTGGTAATTGTAGGCTCTTATGGCCAATCTTCCAATGATATGCCTACAAATACGTCACAATGCTGCAGACACCTGGGGAAACGATGTGCCATTCACAGCCATATAAGGAGATCATGGAAAACGTGCCTTCAAAAATCCTGTTGATTTCCTGGTCACTCAAACATCTTGGTTTTGCCTGTAGATATTGTTCTATGGCACTCACAGTGAAAATCTTTGCAGTTCTGGAAACGTCAGAGTGTCTTCTTTCCAAAACTATCAATTCCAAGCATAGTCGAGCATCTTTTCGTGACAAAATATCGTGTAAAACGGGCACGTCTTTTATCCAAAAATGAAATACTGCCCCTAGAGTTCTAACAGGTTAAGGCAAGTAATACGTAAAAAACAACAAAACAAATTCTATCCAACTTGAGGCTGATACTATGGCACAACATACTGTTCATGGCTAACGATCCGGCAGGGAATGGATGTCAGGTCCGGGCTTATGAAGAGGAGAGATGATGATCAGGACCAGGTGTGCAGATAGCTGATGGGATACAGGTGCGGGTAATCAGAACTCCCAACTGGCTACATTGCCCAGCAACCAGACAGGGTGCGTTCCAGGACGCCGAGAAAAAAAACACTCCAAGACAGAACACAGGCAAAAAACAGACTCGGGAAACGGGATTCGTGACACTCCCTGACTGAGTCTGTAATAACTACATGTTTTAAGCAGACAATCATAGTCATTTACATTTACATTTACATTTACATAGTCCTTGTGCCCAAGGAAGCGAAGTAACCTGCCTAAATGATTACCGCCCGTGGCACTCACGTCGGTAGCCATGAAGTGCTTTGAAAGGCTGGTCATGGCTCACATCAACAGCATCCTCCCGGACACCCTAGACCCACTCCATTTCGCATACCGCCCCAACAGATCCACAAATGACGCAATCTCAATCGCACTCCACCCTGCCCTTTCTCACCTGGACAAAAGCAACATCTATGAGAGAATGCTGTTCATTGACTACAGCTCAGCATTCAACACCATAGTGCCCACAAAGCTCATCACTAAGCTAAGGACCCTGGGACTGAACACCTCCCTCTGCAACTGGATCCTGGACTTCCTGACGGGCTGCCCCCAGGTGGTAAGAGTAGGCAACAACACACCTGCCATGCTGATCCTTAACACTGGAACCCCTCAGGGGTGTGTACTGAGTCCCCTCCTGTATTCCCTGTTCACCCACAACTGCTTGGCCAAACATGACTCCAACACCATCATTAAGTTTGCTGACGACACAACAGTGGTAGGCCTGATCACCGACAACAATGAGACAGCCTATAGGGAGGAGGTCAGAGAACTGGCAGTGTGGTGCCAGGACAACAACCTCTCCCTCAATGTGTGCAAGACAAAGGAACTGATTGTGGACTACAGGAAAAGGCGGTGCCAAACAAGGGTAGTGTGCACGGCCCAGTACATTACTGGGGCCAAGCTTTCTGCCACCCAGGACCTATATAATAGGGAGTGTCAGAGGAAAGCCCATAAAATTGTCAGAGACTCCAGTCACTCTCTTCTCTGATATCGCACGGCAAGCGGTACCAGGAGGACAAGTCTAGGACCAAAAGGCTTCTCAACAGCTTCTACCCCCAAGCCGTAAGACTGCTAAACAATTAATAAAATCGCCACCGGACAATTTACATTGACTCCCCCCTCCCCCCTCCCTTTTGTACACTGCTGCTACTCGCTGTTTATTATTTATGCATAGTCACTTCACCCCCACCTACACGTACAAATTATTATATAGCCTTGTTATTGTTATTCTTATTGTGTTACTTTTTATTTTAGTCTACTTGGTAAATACTTTCTTAACTCTTATTGAACTGCACTGTTGGTTATCTGCTTGTAAGTAAGCACTTCATGCTAAAGTCTACACTTTTGTATTCAGCTCATGTGCTAAATAACGTTTGATTTGATTTGATCAGGTTAGCCAACTCCAAGAAACACACAAATGACAGAAATGGTGGGGGAAAGCTGAGACACACACACACACACACACACACACACACACACACACACACACACACACACACACACACACACACACACACACACACACACACACACACACACACACAGTGCAGGAACTGTATATACTACAATGATGCAATATATTTATAGGCATAAAAAACATTGACAACATGCACATGACCATATGATGTGACAAACATATGTAGAGGGTCTTTCTTGCAGATAAACATTGACACTATACAATATACAGACTCTAGCACACATACTGTACATACAGTGCCTTGCAAAAGTATTCATCCCTATTGGCATTTTTCCTATTTTGTTGCACAACCTGTAATTTAAATGTATTTTTATTAGGATTTCATATTATGGACATACACAAAATAGTTCAAATTGGTGAAGTGAAGTGAAATTTCTAAAGATCTGGTGCAACCAATTACCTTCAGAAGTCACATAATTAGTTAAATAAAGTCCGCCTGTGTGCAATCGAAGTGTCACATGATCCGTCACATGATCTCAGTATATATACACCTATTCTGAAAGGCCCCAGAATCTGCAACATCACTAAGCAAGGGGCGCCACCAAGCAAGTGGCACCATGAAGACCAAGGCACTCACCAAACAGGTCAGGGACAAAGTTGTGGAGAAGTCCAGATCAGGGTTGGGTTATAAAAAAATATCTGAAACTTTGAATATCCCTCAGAGATCCATTAAATCCATTATTAAAATCTGTAAAGAATATGGCACCACAACAAACCTCCCAAGAGAGGGCCACCCACCAAAACTCACTGACCAGGCAAGGAGGGCATTCATCAGAGAGGCAACAAAGATACCAAAGCTCCACAGCGGAGATTGGAGTATCTGTCCATAGGACCACTTTAAGCTGTAGACTCCACAGAGCTAGGCTTTACAGAACACATTGTGTGTTTGTCAAAAGGCATGTGGGAAACTCCCCAAACATATGGATGATGGTACTCTGGTCAGATGAGACTAAAATTTAGCTTTTTGGCCATCAAGGAAAACGCTATGTCTGGCGCAGTCCCAACATTTCTCAACACCCCGAGAACACCATCCCCACAGGGAAGCATGGTGGTGGCAGCATCAGGCTGTGGAGATGTTTTTCATCTGCAGGGACTGGGAAACTGGTCAGAATTGAAGGAATGATGGATGGAGCTAAATACTGGGAAATTCGTGAGGGAAACCTGTTTCAGTTTTTCAAAGATTTGAGACTGGGACGGAGGTTCACCTTCCAGCAGGACAATGACCCTAAGCATACTGCTAAAGCAACACTTGAGTGGTTTAAAGGGAAACATTTAAATGTCTTCGAATGGCCTAGTCAAAGCCCAGACCTCAATCCAATTGAGAATCTGTGGTATGACTAAAAGATTGCTTTACACCAGCGGAACTCATCCAACTTGAAGGAGATGGAGCAGTTTTACCTTGAAGAATGGGCAAAAATCCCAGTGGAGAGATGTGCCAAGCTTATAGACATACCCCAAGAGACTTGTAGCTGTAATTGCTGTAAAAGGTGGCTCTACAAAGTATTGACTTTGGGGGGTGAATAGTTATGCACGCTTAAGTTTTCTGTTATTTTGTCTTAATTCTTGTTTGTTTCACAATAAAAAAATATTTTGCATCTTCAAAGTGGTCGTGTATTGTGGTGTAAATCAAATGATACAACCCCCCAACAAATCTATTTTAATTCCAGGTTGTAAGGCAACAAAATAGGAAAAATGCCAGGGGGGTTGAATACTTTCGCAAGCCAGTGTATAACCTGGCACTGTACAAACTGGAATAATGATATACACTCAGTGGCCAGTTAATTAGGTACACAAATCTCGAACTGGGTCGGACCCCTCTTTGCCTCAAGAACAGCCTGCATTTTTGTATTTGTATTTATTAAGGATCTCCATTAGCAGCAGCTACTCTTCCTGGGGTCTAGCAAAATTAAGGCAGTTTATACTATTTAAAAACATTACAATACATTCACAACACACTGTGTGCCCTCAGGCCCCTACTCCACCACTGCCATATATCTGCAGTACTAAATCCATGTGTATATGTGTGTATGTTGCGTATGTTATTGTGTGTATATGTGTGTGTGTATATGCATGTGTCTATGCCTGTTTGTGTTGCTTTACAGTCGCTGCTGTTCCATAAGGTGTTATTTTATCTGTTTTTTAAATCAAATTTTCTGCTTGCATCAGTTACTTGATGTGGAATAGAGATCCGTGTAGTCATGGCTCTATGTAGTGCTGTGTGCGCCTCCCATAGTTTGTTCTGGACTTGGGGACTGTGAAGAGACCTCTTCAAATCAAATCAAATTTTATTTGTCACATACACATGGTTAGCAGATGTTAGTGCGAGTGTAGCGAAATGCTTGTGCTTCTCGTTCCGACAATGCAGTAATAACCAACAAGTAATCTAGCTAACAATTCCAAAACTACTACCTTATGTAAGGTGTAAGGGGATAAAGAATATGTACATAAAGATATATGAATGAGTGATGGTACAGAGCAGCATAGGCAAGATACAGTAGATGGTATCGAGTACAGTACAGACATATGAGATGAGTATGTAAACAAAGTGGCATAGTTAAAGTGTTTAGTGATACATGTATTACATAAAGATGCAGTAGATGATATAGAGTACAGTATATACGTATACATATGAGATGAATAATGTAGGGTATGTAAACATTATATTAGGTAGCATTGTTTAAAGTGGCTAGTGATATATTTTACATAATTTCCCATCAATTCCCATTATTAAAGTGGCTGGAGTTGAGTCAATGATGTTGGCAGCAGCCACTCAATGTTAGTGGTGGCTGTTTAACAGTCTGATGGCCTTGAGATAGAAGCTGTTTTTAGTGAGTCTCTCGGTCCCAGCTTTGATGCACCTGTACTGACCTCGCCTTCTGGATGATAGCGGGGTGAACAGGCAGTGTCTTTTTTGTGTGGCACCTAACCACACGACTGAACAGTAGTCAAGGTGCAACAAAACTCGGGCCCGTAGGACCTGCCTTGATAGTGTTGTTAAGAAGGCAGAGCATCACTCAATTATGGACATACTTCTCCCCATCTGTTTACAATCCAGGGTTACTCCAAGCAGTTTAGTCACAACTTGCTCAATTTACACATAATTTATTACAAGATTTAGTTTAGGTTTAGGGTTTAGTGAATGATTTGTTCCAAATAAAATGCTTTTAGTTTTAGAAATATTTGGGCTAACTTATTCCTTGCCACCCACTCTGAGACTAACTTGCAACTCTATGTTAAGTGTTGCAGTCATTTCAGTTGCTGTAGTAGCTGACGTAGTAGCTGACATGTATAGTGTTGATTCATCTTCGGGGCATGGCGTTCAATCGTTGCTGGTATCAAGGGAGCTAACATGTGCCAAGATAACATTTCCCACACCAGTACACCACCACCACCAGCCTGAACTGTTGACCCCAGGCAGGATGGATCCATGAATTCCTGCAGTCTACACCAAATCCTGACACAAGATTCATCAGACCAGGTGATGTTTTCTACACCTCAATTGTCCAGTATTGGTAATTGTGTGTCCACAGGAGCTGCTTTTTCTTGTTTTTAGCTAATAGGAGTGGAACCCGGTGTGGTCGTCTGCTGCAATAGCCCATCTGTGACAATGATCGACGAGTTGTGCGTTCCGAGATGGCGTTCTGCACACCGCTGTTGTACTGCGCCGTTATTTGTCTGTGGCCCGCCTGTTAGCTTGCATGATTCTTGCCATTCTCCTTCGACCTCGCTCATCAACGAGATGTTTTCGCCCCTAGGACTGACTTTGACTTGGATGTTTTTTGTTTGTCACACAACTCTCGGTAAACCCTAGACACCGTTGTGCGTGAAAAGCCCAGGAGACCGGCAATTTCTGAGATACTGGATGCGGCACCGACGGTCATACCATGCTCAAAGTCGCAAAGGTCACTCGTTTAGCCCATTCTAATGTTCAATCAAACAGTAACTGAATGCCTTGATGCCTGTCTGTCTGCTTTATATAGCAAGTCACGGCCACTGATTGTAGGAGCGATCCATTTTTATAAACTGGGTGGTGTCCCTAAGAAACTGGCTACTGTACCCAGAGAATTCATCATGATAGGTATAGATATTTCAGGCATACAGAAACCTGATACAATAATGTGTGTGTTTGTGCGCACGTGCATGTGTGCGTGCTGTCATGCGTTCGTGCGTGTTTGCATGCATGTGCCCATGTGTACATGTTATGTTAAGTGGGGTTGTTAAACCCAGTATGATTTATTATATAAAGGTGCCATTGATTGTGCATTTGAAGGTCTCTCTCTCACTTTTCCTCTGCTCTCTCACATGGAGAAGAGGGAGGAGAGGGAGCTAAACTTGGCACTCCCTCCTTCCATCCCTCTCTATATGCATCTCATCTCCCGCTCCTGCCTCCATATATAAATTAACACACCTATATCCAGGTCCTGTAAACAGAGAGGACTGGGTGGAAACGCACACACGAACACATGTGTGCTCACACAAACACAGACAGAAACACACACACACACAAAGACATACAAGAACCCTAGAGGTTGGGCCTTTTATAAAACACTTTTGGTTGACATCAGCTCTCTTCTCAGACTTCTCAGTCAAAACAAGTATTCATTTACTCTTACAGCCCACACTGTTGAAACAATCATTGGAGAAAACACTGGATTATACTGTGAGACCTTGTTTGCCAAACATAGTAGACATATGTGGCTGCTGAAAGCAGGCAGAAACAGAGATTGGAGGTGATACCTGATATTTGACAAGGGACAGCCAGATATTGCAGTACTGTATGAAACAAGAGTGCTGCACCATTGTGTGATGGCTTTGGGTCTCCAATCTTCTCTCAATGGTGAGTGTACCACCATTAGGCAGTAACCAATGCTATCAGAGTACAAGATATATAACCTCTACCCACTTTCCCTCTCTAGTTAACATCGCTGCTCACAGTTTCCCAGCTCATCTGAGATCAATCTTCTTCCACGTGTGAGTCAGCTGGCTTCACGTTGATTACCCAGGATTATCGGCTCATCGGAGGGAGCGACAATGTTGCCAGCTTCTGAGGGGAGGGACAGCTCTACCGATCAAGGTTTTATTATCCGCAGGCGTTAAATGAGTTTGGGTTGTCGACCGTGTGATAATTAGATGGAAGGGCATGCACATCTGTCAGAGCCAGTGGCAGAGTGGTGTAGGGCACTGGAGCTAATACACTCAATGGTGGCAGGTCAGTTATGTGGAGGTCAGGAGATCATGTCTGTTTGTCTGTCTGTCTGTATCAGTGGCCAACATTTTATTCTCATCTTCCCCTAATATGAGGAGAGAAAAATGTGAATCCCTCATTTGTATATGCCATGTTTAATCACCGTCATTTACATATACAGTATATACCTTCCAATGTCTTAGCTCCTGAGAATCCGTTCTTAATTTGAATTTGGAGCAACCACAGCCAGTTTGGGAATTCCACTTCATTTTTGGGGGTATTTCTGCCTGTTTTTTTTTTTTACACTTTGCGCTTGAGCGAGCTGCCTCCTTAGAGCTTTCTACTAAGGGCACTGGGAGTTCAGCAGCTGGATACAGACACATCGTTATTTCAAGGGAACATGAGCGGTGGCAAAACGTAACCTGCCGCCGAAACCACTCTGGAAGTTTACATTGAGGAGGATTATTAGCCTGCGAGCCCATCCAAAACCTGATGAATACCGTATGAGAATGCTAATTATAAGTCCTACATGATGCCAAGAGTAAATCGAGATCCCTAAATGATGTTCTTCCCACTGCTAACCATATTTGACGATGAGAGGAGAGAGCTTTTTTTTCCCGCACTCAGCCCGTAAGCTACCGTATACCAGAGCTGGGGTTGGGGAGGGGTGAGGAAAGGGCCATGTGTTTGCTGAAGGGATGGTTGTCTGAGTTTCATACCAATGTGAATATGTCATGGCTAAACAGATTCCACTGTGATGACGGATGATGACAAAACGGTCATAAAATACCTGGAGAGGTGAAACAAACGGCAACCGTGATGGAAATAGTTTCAGTACGAGATTCTTGTTGGAGTAATTTCTCCTATTAGGACCCAAGAGCATAGATAGGTAAAGCCAAGGAAGACCCACTTGTAAGCCCTGATACCCCTTGAGGGTTCAGTCTATCCCAAACAGATTTATTTGCTGGGACTCCTGAGGGCTTAGGATATTTGTTCTGAGAGTTGATTATTCATCCAAAAAAGGCATGAAGAAGAAAAAGCATATACACTACATGACCAAAAGTACAGTACCAGTCAAAAGTTTGGACACACCTATTCATTCCAGGGTTTTTCTTCATTTGTACTATTTTCTACATTGTAGAATAATAGTGAAGACATCACAACTATGAAATAACAACATATGGAATCATGTAGTAACCAAAAAAGTGTTAAAAAAATCAAAATATATTTGAGATTCTTCAAAGTAGCCAGCCTTTGCCTTTTTACCACCTTTATTTAACTAGGCAAGTCAGTTAAGAACAAATTCTTATTTTCCAATGACAGCCTAGGAACAGTGGGTTAACTGCCTGTTCAGGGGTAGAACAGCAGATTTGTACCAGTCAGCTCAGGTATTCGAACTTGCAACCTTTCGGTTACTAGTCCAGTCTAATGCTCTAACCACTAGGCTACCCTGCCTTGATGACAGCTTTGCCACAGAATTGTCTAAATCAAATAACATTTTATTGGTCACATACACATGATTAGCATATGTTATTTCAGGTGTAGCAAAAGGCTTGTGCTTCTAGCTCCGACAGTGCAGTAATATCTATCAAGTAATATCTAACTAATTACACAACATATACCCAATACACACAAATCTAAGTAGGAATTAATTAAGACTATATACATATGGACGAGCGATGTCAGAGCGGAACGGACTAAGATACAGTAGAAGAGTATAGAAAACAGTATATACACATGAGATGAGTAATGCAAGATATGTAAACATTATTAAGTGAATACGATACTGTAGAATAGTATAGAATACAGTATATACATATGAGATGAGTAATGCAAGATATGTAAACATTAATAAAGTGACTAGTGTTCCATTCCTTAAAGTGGACAGTTTTGTCTATGTCTATAGGCAACAGCCTCTAATGTGCTAGTGATGGCTGTTTTAACAGTCTCTCGGTTCTAGCTTTGATGCACCTGTACTGACCTCATTTCTGGATGATAGCGGGGTAAACAGGCTGTGGCTCAGTTGGTTGATGTCCTTGATGGTCTTTTTGGCCTTCCTGTGACGTCGGGTGCTATAGGTGTCCTGGAGGGCGGGTAGTTTGCCCCAGCAATACGTTGGGCAGTCCGCACCACACTCTGGAGAGCCTTGCGGTTGCGGGTGGTGCAGTTGCCGTACCAGGCGATGATACAGCCCGACAGGATGCTTTCAATTGTGCATCTGTAAAGGCTTGTGAGGGTTTTAGGTGACAAGCCAAATGTCTTTATCCTCCTGAGGTTGAAGAGGCTCTGTTGCGCCTTCTTCACAACACTGTCTATGTGGGTGGTCCATTTCAGTTTGTCAGTGATGTGTGCCCCAAGGAACTTGAAGCTTTCCACCTCCACTGCTGTCCCATCGATGTAGATAGGGGGGTGCACCCTCTGCTGTTTCCTGAAGTCCACGATCACGTCCTTTGTTTTATTGATGTTGATTGAGAGGTTGTTTTCCTGGCACCACACTCCCTGAGCCCTCACCTCCTCCCTGTAGGCTGTCTCGTCATTGTTGGTAATCAAGTCTACTACTGTTATATCCTCTGCAAACTTGATGATTGAGTTGGAGGCGTACTTGGCCACGCAGTCATGCGTGAACAGGAAGTACAGGAGGGGGCTGAGCACGCACCCTTGTGGGGCCCCAGTGTTGAGGATCAGTGGAGTGGAGGAGATGTTTCCTACCCACACCACCTGGGGGCGGCCTGTCAGAAAGTCCAGGACCCAGTTGCCCAGGGCCTCGAGCTTAATGATGAGCTTGGAAGGTACTATGGTGTTTTATTCTGGGCTATAGTCAATAAACAGCATTCTTAAATCCTTTTGAAGTCGGAAGTTTACATACACCTTAGCCGAATACATTTAAACTCAGTTTTTCACAATGCCTGACATTTAATCCTAGCAAAAATGCAATGTCTTAGGTCAGTAAGGAAAACCAATTTATTTTAAGAATGTGAAAAGTCAGAATAATAGTAGAGAGAATGATTTATTTCAGCTTTTATTTCTTTCATCACATTCCCAGTGGATCAGAAGTTAACATACACTCAATTAGTATTTGGTAGAATTGCCTTTAAATTGTTTAACTTGGGTCAAACATTTCAGTTAGCCTTCCACAAGCTTCCCACAATAAATTGGGTGAATTTTGGCCCATTTCTCCTGACAGAGCTGGTGTAACTGCGTCAGGTTTGTAGTCCTCCTTGCTCACACATGCTTTTTCTGCCCATAAATGTTCTATAGGCTTGAGGTCAGGGCTTCGTGATGGCCACTTCAATACCTTGACTTTGTTGTCCTTAAGCCATTTTGCCACAACTTTGGAAGTATGCTTGGGGTCATTGTCCATTTGGAAGACCATTTTGCGACCAAGCTTTAACTTCTTGCGTCAAGCCAACCCGGATCCGGGATCATGACTACAGCCTCAAGCCCATTACCATAACGCAACGTTAACTATTCATGAAAATCGCAAATGAAATGAAATCAATATGCTAGCTCTCAAGTTTAGCCTTTTGTTAACAACACTGTCATCTCAGATTTTCAAAAATATGCTTCTCAACCATAGCAAACTAGCATTTAGCATTTAGCATTAGCATTTAGCGTTAGCATTAGCAGGCAACATTTTCACAAAAACCAGCAAAAACACTCAATAAATCATTTAACTTTGAAAAACTTTGGATGTTTTCAATGAGGAGACTCTCAGTTAGATAGCAAATGTTCAGTTTTCCTGAAAGATTATTTGTGCAGGAGAAATCGGTCCGTTTTCTGCGTCATGTTTGGCTACCAAAAAAAAAAGAAAATTCATTCATCCAAACGCCAAGCTTTCTTCCACATTAACTCCATAATATCGACTGAAACATGGTAAACATTGTTTAGAATCAATCCTCAAGGTGTTTTTCACATATCTCTTCATGATATATCATTCCTGGAAGTCTCCTCTCAGTCTCAATCACATGGATGAATGCGAGCAGCTTGGAGATTACGTAACAATTTCAACAAAGGACACCGGGCGGACCCCTGGTAAATGTAGTCTCTTATGGCCAATCTTCCAATGATATGCCTACAAATACGTCACAATGCTGCAGACAACTTGGAGAAACGATAGAAAGGGCAGGCTAATTTGTGGCGCTTTCACAGCCATATAAGGAGACAATGAAAAACAGAGCGTCAAAAATCCTGCTCATTTCCTGTTTGAAGTTTCATCTTGGTTTCGCCTGTAGCATCAGTTCTGGGGCACTCACAGATAATATCTTTGCAGTTTTGGAAACGCCAGAGTGTTTTCTTTCCAAAACTGCCAATTATATGCATACTCGAGCATCTTTTCGTGACAAAATATTGCGCTTAAAACGGGCACGTTTTTTATCCAATAATGACATAGCGCCCCCATAGGTTGAAGAGGTTAACTTCCTGACTTATGTCTTGAGATGTTGCTTCAATATATCCACATAATTTTCTTACCTCAGGATGCCATCTATTTTGTGAAGTGCACCCGTCCCTCCTGCAGCAAAGCACCCCCACAACATGATGCTGTCACCTCGTGCTTCACGGTTGGGATGGTGTTCTTCAGCTTGCAAGCTTCCCCCTTTTTCCTCCAAACATAACTATGGTCATTATGGCCAAACAGTTCTATTTTTGTTTCATCAGACCAGAGGATATTTCTCCAAAAAGTATGATCTTTGTCCCCATGTGCAGATGCAAACTGTAGTCTGGCTTTTTAAGCAAACTGATGTGGGTCTAGGGTGGCAGGTAAGGTGGAAGTGATATGATCCTTGACTAGTCTTTCAAAGCACTTTATGATGACAGAGGTGAGTGCTACGGGGCAATAGTCATTCAGTTCAGTTACCTTTTGCCTTCTTGGGTACAGGAACAATGGTGTCCATCTTGAAGCATTTTTTGGAGACAGCAGACTGGGATAGGGCCGGCAGCCTTGCGAGTGTTAACACGTTTAAATGTTTTACTCATGTCGGCCACGAAGAAGGAGAGCCCACAGTCCTTGGTACCGGGCCACGCCGGTGGAACGGTGTTATCCTCAAAGTTTGCGAATAATGTGTTTAGCTTGTCTTGTGTAGTCTGTGATTGTCTGTAGTCCCTGCCACATACGTCCCGTGAGCCGTTGAATTGCGACTCCACTATCTCTATACTGATGTTTAGCTTGTTTGATTGCCTTTTTTTAGTGAATAACTACACTGTTTATATTCTGCCATATTACCAGTCACATTGCCTTATGGTTAATCCGCCAAACCAAGATTTGTCGGTGCCAGATTGAAGCATCACACTCCAGACAATTACGTGCTACGCTCTTCAGCACACTGTGGTTATGTTCTGTAAGCTTGTGTTGCCTACCAGTTCGCGGCTGAGCCGTTGTTGCTCCTAGACATTTCGACTTCACCAAAACAGCACTTACAGTTGACTGGGGCAGCTCTAGAATGTCACTTAGCTCTTCAGTAAAGCCATTCTACTGCCAATCTTTGTCCATGGAGATTGCATGGCTGTGTGCTCGATTTTATATACCTGTCAGAAACGGGCATGCCTGAAATAGCAGAACCCACTAATTTGAAAGGGTGTCCACAAAGTTTTGGATATACAGTGCCTTGCGAAAGTATTCGGCCCCCTTGAACTTTGCGACCTTTTGCCACATTTCATGCTTCAAACATAAAGATATAAAATTTTTTTTTTCTACTGTGTTATTGACTTGCTAATTGTTTACTCCATGTGTAACTCTGTGTTGTCTGTTCACACTGCTATCTTGGCCAAGTTGCAAATGAGAACTTGTTCTCAACTAGCCTACCTGGTTAAATAAAGGTGAAATAAATAAAATAAAAAATAAAAATATAAAACTGTATTTTTTTGTGAAGAATCAACAACAAGTGGGACACAATCATGAAGTGGAACGACATTTATTGGATATTTCAAACTTTTTTAAATTGGGCGTGCAAAATTATTCAGCCCCTTTACTTTCAGTGCAGCAAACTCTCTCCAGAAGTTCAGTGAGGATCTCTGAATGTTCCAATGTTGACCTAAATGACTAATGATGATAAATACAATCCACCTGTGTGTAATCAAGTCTCCGTATAAATGCACCTGCACTGTGATAGTCTCAGAGGTCCGTTAAAAGCGCAGAGAGCATCATGAAGAAAAAGGAACACACCAGGCAGGTCCGAGATACTGTTGTGAAGAAGTTTAAAGCCGGATTTGGATACAAAAAGATTTCCCAAGCTTTAAAACATCCCAAGGAGCACTGTGCAAGCGATAATATTGAAATGGAAGGAGTATCATACCACTGCAAATCTACCAAGACCTGGCCTTCCCTCTAAACTTTCAGCTCATACAAGGAGAAGACTGATCAGAGATGCAGCCAAGAGGCCCATGATCACTCTGGATGAACTGCAGAGATCTACAGCTGAGTTGGGAGACTCTGTCCATAGGACAACAATCAGTCGTATATTGCACAAATCTGGCCTTTATGGAAGCGTGGCAAGAAGAAAGCCATTTCTTAAAGATATCCATAAAAAGTGTTGTTTAAAGTTTGCCACAAGCCACCTGGGAGACAACCAAACATGTGGAAGAAGGTGCTCTGGTCAGATGAAACCAAAATTGAACTTTTTGGCAACAATGCAAAACGTTATGTTTGGCGTAAAAGCAACACAGCTCATCACCCTGAACACACCATCCCCACTGTCAAACATGGTGGTGGCAGCATCATGGTTTGGGCCTGCTTTTCTTCAGCAGGGACAGGGAAGATGGTTAAAATTGATGGGAAGATGGATGGAGCCAAATACAGGACCATTCTGGAAGAAAACCTGATGGAGTCTGCAAAAGACCTGAGACTGGGACGGAGATTTGTCTTCCAACAAGACAATGATCCAAAACATAAAGCAAAATCTACAATGGAATGGTTCAAAAATAAACATATCCAGGTGTTAGAATGGCCAAGTCAAAGTCCAGACCTGAATCCAATCGAGAATCTGTGGAAAGAACTGAAAACTGCTGTTCACAAATGCTCTCCATCCAACCTCACTGAGCTCGAGCTGTTTTGCAAGGAGGAATGGGAAAAAATGTCAGTCTCTCGATGTGCAAAACTGATAGAGACATACCCCAAGCGACTTACAGCTGTAATCGCAGCAAAAGGTGGCGCTACAAAGTATTAACTTAAGGGCGCCCAATTTTTCAGTTTTTGATTTGTTAAAAAAGTTTGAAATATCCAATAAATGTCGTTCCACTTCATGATTGTGTCCCACTTGTTGTTGATTCTTCACAAAAAAAATACAGTTTTATATCTTTATGTTTGAAGCCTGAAATGTGGCAGAAGGTCGCAAAGTTCAAGGGGGCCGAATACTTTCGCAAGGCACTGTATATAGTGTACCTGCAGTCAGGCAGCTGCAGCATTGCAATGGCATGTCTTTGGATGGATATTATTCCATTCCATTTCATATTTAATTAAAGTTTTTCTGAGAGTATTGATTCCTCTTCCAGTGAGTTTAGACAGCATGGGCCACACAGGACTTGCAGTTTGCACTCGGAGGGAAAATTATTGACTGATATTTTGGTGAGGGACTCTAAGCTGAATACTACATGAAGTTGTTAGATAAATAAAGTGATCAAAGCCATATATATTCAAACTAGATGTGAGAGACAAATAAACATAGTTTGAACATTAGTTTTATAACAGGTGCAAATGAGGGTATGTTAAATGTTTTTGCCTCAGTGCAGTGTGTACTGAGGTCATAGGGTTGGGGTAAGAGGGCTAAATTTATAAAGTTTTATATTTCCCTAAATTAACAATGTGGAAAGCATATTATGACCAGTGAACTGAAGAAATCTTTGCCCTCTAGGAAATATTGTTTTGATAAATAGACAGAGGCCTTCATGTAAAGTCACATGAACTCCTCCTGAAATCTATTAGCTATTTCAAAACAGATGTTATGCTTCTAGGAAAATGACCATAACACTGCATATCCCCTTCACCCACCTACCCACCCCCCTCCCCTCTCACCCCGCCTCCAACTTCCTCCCCTACCCAATGGCATGAAGATCTTAATTTATCCATCAGGATATTTTAGAGCAGCCTCTCTCGAAGGGGTTACTGCTGTTTTAACACAATGACGATGGGTTCTGCCTGACTCTGTGTTGTGGAAACAACAAAGAACTTCAGCCTTACTCTGATTTACGGGATGTACACTACTCAGATTTTCCAGTGACATTGGCATTGGTAAATGATGCTCTCGCTATGTGTCTCTCTGTTGTGTTCTTGTTGTAGGAATACTCTGTTAAACCGCAGCCTTGGGCTGTATAGTTCCAATTACACTAGGTTGGCATCATAACCTGCACACAGTAAGTCGTGAAAAGTGCCCAGAGTTTCAAAAACAAGGAAACGCACTTGAGAGCTATACCCACTGAGCACACACTGGTTGAATCAATGTTGCTTCAACGTAATTTGTCAATATGTTGTGGCGTGAAAGAGCTTGAGGTAGTCACCTCATACAAGTACTTGGGAGTATGGCTAGACGGTGCACTGTCCATCTCTCAGCACATATTAAAGCTGCAGACTAAAGTTACATCTAGACTTGGTTTCCGCTATCGCATTCGCTCCTCTTTCACCCCAGCTGCCAAACTAAACCTGGTTCAGATGACCATCCTACCCATGCAAGAGTACAGAGACATAATTTATAGATCGGCAGGTAAGGGTGATCTCGAGCAGCTAGATGTTCTTTAACATTCGGCCATCCGATTTGCCACCAATGTTCCTTATAGGACACATCACTGCACTCTATACTCCTCTGTAAACTGGTCATCTCTGTATACCTGTCGCAAGACCCACTGGTTGATGATAATTTAGAAAACCCTCTTAGGCCTCACTCCCCCTATCTGAGATATCTACTGCAGCGCTCATCCTCCACATACAACACCCGTTCTCACCTTTTGGGTGAGGATCATAGCCCCCCCTTTCCCACCACAGGTTTATGACGGTCGTAAATACCGAAACTCCTTTCCCCACTCTGCAAAATGAAAGTTGAGAATCCCTTTGTTACCACGGAGAAAGACTTTGCAGAACGGTAACCTTCAAAATGTTGAATAATGTAACAATATTTCTGTATTCCAACCATTTCAATAGTCAGTGGGTACTTAAAGGACAATCATTAGCCTTCTAAACGAGATAATTGTTTTCATATTAAGCCTGAACCAAGTCAGGGGCCACACCCCCATGAGCACAGACATTATACTCAAACGTCATGGAGCATCCATTTCCACAGAGTTAATAAAAGGACTCGTGACAAAATGGACATTTAGTCAAGAATACGCAGGGACGGGGTCCCCACGTTGAAATGGCTTCCACTCTATAGACCAAGCAGACTAAGGCATGAGCCGGATGTTGCAGAATGGTTTAAACTACAACTCTACCAAAGGACAAGACCAGAGAACGTGGTTAATGGTTAAGAAACCTACAAACTAAAGACCAATTATTCAGTCTGCAGCTGTTTAAATACTTTAGACTGGTAAACGCAACCTATTGAACGACCGAATGGTACTCAAAAAGATCCATTCTGGAGAACATTTCCTCATCAAGCGACCATTGATACGTCTTCAAAAAGATCCATTCTGGAGAACGTTTCCTTATCAAGCGACCATTGATACGTCTGCCGTATCCACTACAACAGACACTATCCAGAGCCCGCTGAAAAAGCTACAACCATGAAAGACGTACAACCAGAGACTTTCTGTCAACTCTCTCCAGAAGACGGACCGTGACCAAAGAGAGATAACAAAGGCACACACTCGTAAATATGTAAATTACAATTTATTTTTGAATGAGCGGCTGTTCATGTTCAAAGTATTAGCATTTCTATGAGTGTAGTCAACTGTATGTACGTGGGTCCACTCTGAGTTTCCCGCTCTTGAGCTGTCCCCACCCCTTTCCCTTGTCTACCAAGCCTTCATATCGGTTATGTCCACTAAGGGACTTTTCTTTGTATCATGTGAGTAACCAATGTATAACCTATCCTGTGTGTGTTTATGTAATTCTGTGTGATTATTTCGTTAGTTAGTAAATAAATAATTGAGTCAATTTGAATATAGCTCATTCATAATTGATTCTATGGTTTGCAACATTCAGAATTTTTTATGTTATTTTTATTTTTTTACCTTTATTTAACCAGGCAAGTCAGTTAAGAACACATTCTTATTTTCAATGACGACCTGGGAACAGTGGGTTAACTGCCTGTTCAGGGGCAGAACGACAGATCGGGGGTTTGAACTCGCAACCTTCCGGTTACTAGTCCAACACTCTAACCACTAGGCTACGCTGCCGCCGAATATGACTGATGAGGTAATAATACATTTTTTAAAAAATAATAATAAATAAAAAAAAAAATATATATATATATATATATATTTATTTAACCAGGTAGGCTAGTTGAGAACAAGTTCTCATTTGCAACTGCGACCTGGCCAAGATAAAGCATAGCAGTGTGAACAGACAACACAGAGTTACACATGGAGTAAACAATTAACAAGTCAATAACACAGTAGAAAAAATGGGCAGTCTATATACAATGTGTGCAAAAGGCATGAGGAGGTAGGCGAATAATACAATTTTGCAGATTAACACTGGAGTGATAAATGATCAGATGGTTATGTACAGGTAGAGATATTGGTGTGCAAAAGAGCAGAAAAGTAAATAAATAAAAACAGTATAAAAACAGTATGGGAATGAGGTAGGTGAAAATGGGTGGGCTATTTACCTATAGACTATGTACAGCTGCAGCGATCGGTTAGCTGCTCGGATAGCTGATGTTTGAAGTTGGTGAGGGAGATAAAAGTCTCCAACTTCAGCGATTTTTGCAATTCGTTCCAGTCACAGGCAGCAGAGTACTGGAACGAAAGGCGGCCAAATGAGGTGTTGGCTTTAGGGATGATCAGTGAGATACACCTGCTGGAGCGCGTGCTACGGATGGGTGTTGCCATCGTGACCAGTGAACTGAGATAAGGCGGAGCTTTACCTAGCATGGACTTGTAGATGACCTGGAGCCAGTGGGTCTGGCGACAAATATGTAGTGAGGGCCAGCCGACTAGAGCATACAAGTCGCAGTGGTGGGTGGTATAAGGTGCTTTAGTGACAAAACGGATGGCACTGTGATAGACTGCATCCAGTTTGCTGAGTAGAGTGTTGGAAGCCATTTTGTAGATGACATCGCCGAAGTCGAGGATCGGTAGGATAGTCAGATTTACTAGGTTAAGCTTGGCAGCGTGAGTGAAGGAGGCTTTGTTGCGGAATAGAAAGCCGACTCTTGATTTGATTTTCGATTGTAGATGTTTGATGTGAGTCTGGAAGGAGAGTTTGCAGTCTAGCCAGACACCTAGGTACTTATAGATGTCCACATATTCAAGGTCGGAACCATCCAGGGTGGTGATGCTAGTCGGGCATGTGGGTGCAGGCAGCGATCAGTTGAAAAGCATGCATTTGATTTTACTCGCGTTTAAGAGCAGTTGGAGGCCACGGAAGGAGTGCTGTATGGCATTGAAGCTCGTTTGGAGGTTAGTTAACACAGTGTCCAAAGCAGGGCCAGATGTATACAGAATGGTGTCGTCTGCGTAGAGGTGGATCAGGGAATCGCCCGCAGCAAGAGCAACATCATTGATATATACAGAGAAAAGAGTCGGCCCGAGAATTGAACCCTGTGGCACCCCCATAGAGACTGCCAGAGGACCGGACAGCATGCCCTCCGATTTGACACACTGAACTCTGTCTGCAAAGTAATTGGTGAACCAGGCAAGGCAGTCATCCGAAAAACCGAGGCTGTTGAGTCTGCCGATAAGAATATGGTGATTGACAGAGTCGAAAGCCTTGGCGAGGTCGATGAAGACGGCTGCACAGTACTGTCTTTATCGATGGCGGTTATGATATCGTTTAGTACCTTGAGTGTGGCTGAGGTGCACCCGTGACCGGCTCGGAAACCAGATTGCACAGCGGAGAAGGTACGGTGGGATTCGAGATGGTCAGTGACCTGTTTGTTGACTTGGCTTTCGAAGACCTTAGATAGGCAGGGCAGGATGGATATAGGTCTGTAACAGTTTGGGTCCAGGGTGTCTCCCCCTTTGAAGAGGGGGATGACTGCGGCAGCTTTCCAATCCTTGGGGATCTCAGACGATATGAAAGAGAGGTTGAACAGGCTGGTAATAGGGGTTGCGACAATGGCGGCAGATAGTTTCAGAAATAGCGGGTCCAGATTGTCAAGCCCAGCTGATTTGTACGAGTCCAAGTTTTGCAGCTCTTTCAGAACATCTGCTATCTGGATTTGGGTAAAGGAGAACCTGGAGAGGCTTGGGTGAGGAGCTACGGGGGGGGCGGAGCTGTTGGCCGAGGTTGGAGTAGCCAGGCGGAAGGCATGGCCAGCCGTTGAGAAGTGCTTATTGAAGTTTTCGATGATCATGGATTTATCGGTGGAGACCGTGTTTCCTAGCCTCAGTGCAGTGGGCAGCTGGGAGGAGGTGCTCTTGTTCTCCATGGACTTCAGTGTCCCAGAACTTTTTGGAGTTGGAGCTACAGGATGCAAACTTCTGCCTGAAGAAGCTGGCCTTAGCTTTCCTGACTGACTGCGTGGATTGGTTCCTGACTTCCCTGAACAGTTGCATATCACGGGGCTATTCGATGCTATTGCAGTCCGCCACAGGATGTTTTTGTGCTGGTCGAGGGCAGTCAGGTCTGGAGTGAACCAAGGGCTGTATCTGTTCTTGGTTCTGCATTTTTTGAACGGAGCATGCTTATCTAAAATGGTGAGGAAGTTACTTTTAAAGAATGACCATGCATCCTCAACTGACGGGATGAGGTCAATGTCCTTCCAGGATACCCGGGCCAGGTCGATTAGAAAGGCCTGCTCACAGAAGTGTTTTAGGGAGCGTTTGACAGTGATGAGGGGTGGTCGTTTGACTGCGGCTCCGTGGCGGATACAGGCAATGAGGCAGTGATCGCTGAGATCCTGGTTGAAGACAGCGGAGGTATATTTGGAGGGCCAGTTGGTCAGGATGACGTCTATGAGGGTGCCCTTGTTTACAGAGTTAGGGTTGTACCTGGTGGGTTCCTTGATGATTTGAGTGAGATTGAGGGCATCTAGCTTAGATTGTAGGACTGCCGGGGTGTTAAGCATATCCCAGTTTAGGTCACCTAACAGAACAAACTCTGAAGCTAGATGGGGGGCGATCAATTCACAAATGGTGTCCAGGGCACAGCTGGGAGCTGAGGGTGGTTGGTAGCAGGCGGCAACAGTGAGAGACTTGTTTCTGGAGAGAGTAATTTTCAAAATGAGTAGTTCAAACTGTTTGGTTAGGGACCTGGAAAGTATGACATTACTTTGCATGCTATCTCTGCAGTAGACTGCGACTCCGCCCCCTTTGGCAGTTCTATCTTGACGGAAGATGTTATAGTTGGGTATGGAAATCTCTGAATTTTTGGTGGCCTTCCTGAGCCAGGATTCAGACACGGCAAGGACATCAGGGTTAGCAGAGTGTGCTAAAGCAGTGAGTAAAACAAACTTAGGGAGGAGGCTTCTGATGTTGACATGCATAAAACCAAGGCTTTTTCGATCACAGAAGTCAACAAATGAGGGTACCTGGGGACATGCAGGGCCTGGGTTTACCTCCACATCACCCGCGGAACAGAGAAGGAGTAGTATGAGGGTGCGGCTAAAGGCTATCAAAACTGGTCACCTAGAGCATTGGGGGCAGAGGATAAGAGGAGCAGGTTTCTGGGCATGGTAGAATATATTCAGGGCATAATGCGCAGACAGGGGTATGGTGGGGTGCGGGTACAGCGGAGGTAAGCCCAGGCACTGGGTGATGATGAGAGAGGTTGTATCTCTGGACATGCTGGTTGTAATGGGTGAGGTCACCGCATGTGTGGGAGGTGGGACAAAGGAGGTAACAGGGGTATGCAGAGTGGATCTAGGGGCTCCATTGTGAACTAAAACAATGATAACTAACCTGGACAACAGTATACAAGGCATATTGACATTAATAAGTAACTGTAATCGATAAGATATGAAAATATCTGAAGAGAGTTTAATTCGGGAAATAATAAGTCTTTAAACATTTTCCCGTGGTGCCTCAATTTCCTAGTTAATTACTATTCCGTGATTTGTTTAGTCATGCAATAATTACACACAGAGAATTTATTTGATAATACAACAGTCTTCACATTTAATGAACAGCAAACATTTCGACACTACCGACCGTAGATCTCACGTCTGTAGCCATGAAGTGGTTTGAAAGGCTGGTCATGGCTCACATCAACACAATCATCCCAGAAACCCTAGACCCACTCTAATTTTCATACCGCCCCAACAGATCCACAGATGATGCAATCGCTATTGCACTCAACTCTGCCCTTTCCCACCTGGAAAAAAGGAACACCTACGTGAGAATGCTGTTCATTGACTAAAGCTCAGCGTTCAACACCATAGTGCCTTCAAAGCTCATCACTAAGCTAAGGACCCTGGGACTAAACACTTCCCTCTGCAACTGGATCCTGGACTTCCTGATGGGCCGCCCCCAGGGGGTAAGGCTAGGCAACAACATATCTGACTCACTGATCCTCAACACTGGGGCCCTTCAGGGTTGTGTGCTTAGTCCCCTCCTGTACTCCCTGTTCACCTATGACTACGTGGCCAAGCACGACTCCAACACCATCATTAAGTTTGCCAATGACACAACGGTGGAAGGTTTGATCACTAACAATGATGTGACAGCCTATAGGGAGGAGGAAACAACCTCTCCTTCAAGACAACAACCTCTCCTTCAACGTGATCAAGACAAAGGAGATGATCGTAGACTACAGGAAAAGGAGGCCCGAGCACGCCCCCATTCTCATCTATGGGGCTGTAGTGGAGCAGGTTGAGAGCTTCACCAAAAAACTATCATGGTCAAAACACACCAAGACAGTCGTGAAGAGTGCACAACAATGCCTATTCCTCCAAAGGAGACTGAAAAGATTCGGCATGGGTCCTCAGATCTAAAAAAGTTTGACAGATGCACCTTCGAGAGCATACTGACTGGTTGCATCACCGCCTGGTATGGCAACTGCTCGGCCTCCGACCTCAAGGCACAACAGAGGGTAGTGCATATGGCCCAGTACATCACTGGGGCCAAGCTTACTGCCACCCAGGACCTCTATACCAGGTGGTGTCAGAGTAAGGCCCTAAAAATTGCCAAAGACTCCAGCCACACTAGTCTGAGACTGTTCTTTGTTACCGCACGGCAGGTGGTACCGGAGTGCCAAGTCTAGGTCCAAAAGGCTTCTTAACAGCTTCTGCCCCAAGCCATAAGACTGCTAAACAGCTGATTAAATGCCTACCCAGACTATTTGCATTGACCCCCCCCCCTTTTTTTACGCTGTGGCTACTCACTGTTAACCCTAACCCTACATGTACAGTACAAGTTTGACTATTTTCAACATTGTAGAATAATAGTAACGACATCAAACTATGAAATAACACATATGGAATCATGTAGTAACCAAAAAAGTGTTAAACAAATCAAAATATATTTTAGATTTTAGATTGTACAAAGTAGCCACCCTTTGCCTTGATGACATCTTTGCAAACTGTTGGCATTCTCTCAATCACTCTACAAACTTGTTGGATGCATTTGCTGTTTGTTTTGGTTTTGTTTCAGATTATTTTGTGCCAAATATAAATAAATGGTAAATAATGTATTATGTTATTTTGGAGTCACTTTTATTTGAAATAAGAATGGAATATGTTTCTAAACACTTCTACACTAATGTGGATGCTACCATGATTACTGATAATCCTGAAATAATCGTGAATAATGATGAGTGAGAAAGTTACAGACGTACAAATATCATACCCCCCTCCAAAATGCTAACCTCCCCTGTTATTGTAATGGTGATAGGTAGCATGTCTTTCATTTTGTATGTATTAAATGTATGTCTACATTCAGATGTAGATCTCTCTGTTTAACATCACGTACCCTTCCATTTCTTGACCAGTTGTCTAGGACAGGGATATTGTTTCAATGTGCCTTTTCGTAGACAAGCTCTCTGCTTTTGAGACCGACTAAACCCATGAAACTGGTCCGCGAGAATCGTGGGTATGTTTAGCAAGCTCAGACTCCATCAGATAAGACCTTGTGTGCCTCTGCTACTCTATCATATCCACTCTTTCTTTTTTTTTTCAATGTACCACTTCAGTGTCCTTCAGTCTATTTGTTCATCCTTTGCTGATGCTTGAATGGACTTCCTCCCTTCTCTCACTTCCTTGGCTGTTCTCTCAAGAACCTCCAGGGGGGGATAGACCCCCTGCTTGTTTTACGTTTGTATACACGGGGCATGATGATGTCTGCTCTGTAACAATACAAATACTGTCAGCGTCGTGTGCATAGGTGGCAGGGAAGTCAGGCGCAGGAGAGTCAAAATGAAGTGTAAATGGAGTCTTTTAATACATGTCAACAGAACATGCTCCATAACACTAAAACGTACAGACATGAACAAACATGGGTACAAGGACCCATCGCGCACCAACACAACAAAATGACAACACTGACAATTAAACAATCTCTGACAAAGACATGAGGGGAAACAGAGGGTTAAATACACAACAGGTAATGAATGGGATTGAAAACAGGTGTGTGGGAAGACAAGACAAAACCAATGGAAAATGAAAAATGGATCAATGATGGCTAGAAGACCGGTGACGTCGAACGCCGAGCACCGCCCGAACAAGGAGAGGCAACGACTTCGGCAGAAGTGGTGACAAATACACGGCTTAAATTCATTTGCATGATACATTGCAAAAAGAACGATGCATGTTTTTGCATAAAACGTAGAAAATGTAATCATAATTTGTGGGTATAACGGCCTTTGGCTCAACTTACCCCATGGCCTTTGGCTCAACTTACCCGAAGACAAACATTTTGACTATATTAGGCCACACAGCTACGAGGATACACTTTCAAGCTAGGTTTAGGACCTCATATTGTAAATAATAGAGACCCCAGCTAATCTATAAGCAATCTTAAAATGATATACTTTGGTTTAGATGCAAGCATCATGAAACCTATAACACAAATTCATTTGACTTTGAGAAAATCATTTTTTTCACGGACCTAACTTAAGGAAGAAACCACTTTGACAATGTTCACAGACTCCATGAAATGATGACCTCTTCCTAAGTATTTGGTCACACTTACCCCACTCTCTCCTATATCCATGAAGCCTGGTCTATCCATGTGCTGGCTGAGCATCTGTTTTTCTTCACACACCGCTTCATGGATTACGTGGGGTAGCACTTAGATTTATAGACTTCAGTGTTCTGTTTAAAGTCCACTCTTGGAACTCGAATCTCTCCTTGGAATGACTTGCTCATAATCATAACAAAAATGTAATACAAATCGGCTTCAGTTTTGATGTGCGAGAGTAATACACATTCTCAACGTTAAGCCTCACAGTCATGTACGCACAACCGAGCACTATAGAGAGAGGATTGGTTACGCGAAACAGAAAAATGAAAGTGTGGAATTGCCATCAATCTCCTTCATTTGTCATAGCCAACATAACTAGGCCGGGGTAGTGTAACACACTTGTTGGCGGCTAATCTGTAGAGAGAGTAGAGAGTAGAGAGAATACAGCATGGGAACATAATGACCATATTTAGCTATTTTGTATAAGTCACTTGAATTTAATCAAAAGTGTTTTTGAGGTTCCAATAGCTCAGGGAGTTAAAAGCATCTGTTCATGTCTATATCCATCTACCTGTATATCTAAACAGAGAAACATTCGGAGCAAATCAGAGAGCAGTTGGGATCACTTACAGGAATTCTGTTGGTGTCTATTGAGGCTGATTCTTCGGATCCATCTCTCCATTGGTGCTTGAAGGGAGGCGGGATGGCAGTGGGAAGACGGCTTCGGATCGATGCCCCTGCGTCTCCGTGACTTTGGGAAAATGAAGTGTCGGGGCTCTGGCGGCCTATTCCTGGAGTGCTGATGGGATTGCTTTTGTAATTAGCAATGCGTGAGTCCTTGACGGTGTGGCGTCTCAGTGGGTACACACTAGGGAGGACAGAGCTCTCTAGCTGAAGGACAGCCTCCATCGTTTTGTCCCTCGAGTTGAGACCTGACGTTCTGTGACCTTTATCAAAATCCTCACACCCCATTGTTCGGCACCAACGGCAGGGTACAGCTCTCGTTATCAATCTCGGGGGTCCCTAAGGGTCCGTGTTTCACCTGGGCTGTTTTCAGTAGGCGCAAAACAGAAAGAAATTCCTTGAAACAGGGAGCTTCTACCAGAACGTGTCCAATAAGAACTGTTCATTATCCTTTCCCAAACATTTTGCTACGGTGTGTCCGACTGAACAGGACCAAGGCCTCCCCTAGAGACCCATACGGTACTTCTCTACTCATCAGAGGGAGCAGCAGCTCTGTCATTGTCTGAGTGAATGACAGGTGTGTGGTTATAGTACTAAGTTCCTCAGGGTGGTTTTACTCATATCCATTACTTTGATTGATGGCCTCGACGAGAGGCTCATTTCCCTGCACCGATGTGTGCAAAAGAGATTAAAAACAATAGATGTGTAAAATGTGCCTCCCCTTCTCCTCATTGATTTGTTTCCCTCTAGTGGGGTGTTATCAAAGGGACAAGGAGCGAAGCAGCCTGAATATAGAGGGAGTAAAGACATTTTGAGCACGGGATATCAGTGTTAAAAAAAGGGTTGTTTGGATCCTGGATACTGATTGGTTAATATGCGGGAGATGTGGGACGTGTTATTGTCAAAATTCCACTGTCTGCAGCCCAGGAAAAAAGCGTTTAAAAATAAATTGCCATTCTAGTATTTGTTTTGCAACAGTTGTTTTTTTTTATAAACAAACACTACCATTCAAAAGTTTGGGGTCATTTAGAAATGAGTTGCAAAATGAATAGGAAATATAGTCAAGACGTTGACAAGGTTAGAAATAATGATTTTTAATTGAAATAATAATTGTGTTCTTCAAACTTTGCTTTCGTCAAGGAATCCTCAATTTGCAGCAGTTACAGCCTTGCAGACCTTTGGCATTCTAGTTGTCAATTTGTTGAGGTAATCTGAAGCACCTCCCACAAGTTGGATTGGCTTGATGGGCATACGGTCAAGCTGCTCCGACAACAGCTCAATAGGGTTGAGATCCAGTGACTGTGCTGGCCGCTCCTCTGTCCAGTGTCTGTTATTTTGCCCATCTTAATCTTTTCTTTTTATTGGCCAGTCTGAGATATGGCTTTTTCTTTGGTTGAGATCCGTTGACTGTGCTGGCCACTCCATTATAGGCAGAATACCAGCTGACTGCTTCTTCCCTAAATAGTTCTTGTTGTAGGAGAAAATTGTCTCCAATTAACTGCCGTCCACAGGGTATGGCATGGCATTGAAAAATGGAGTGATATCCTTCTTTCTTCAAGATCCCTTTTACCCAGTAAAAATCTCCCAATTTACCACCACCAAAGCACCCCCAGACCATGCTTGACAGGTGGCGTCAAGCACTCCTCCAACATCTTTTAATTGTTTCTGCGTCTCACGAATGTTCCTCTTTGTGATCCGAAAACACCTCAAACTTAGATTTGTCTTTGTCCATAACACTTTCCAGTGTCTGTGTTCTTTTGCCCATCTTAATCTTTTATTTGTATTAGCCCGCCTGAGATATGGCTTTTTCTTGACAACTCTGCCTAGAAGGCCAGCATCCCGGAGTTGCCTCTTCACTGTTGAGACTGGTGTTTGGCGGCTACTATTTAATGAAGCTGCCAGTTAAGGACTTGTGAGGCGCCAGTTTCTCAAACTAGACACTCTAATGTACTTGTCCTCTTGCTCAGTTGTTCACCAGGGCCTCCCACTCCTCTTTCTTTTCTGGTTAGGGCCAGTTTGTGCTGTTCTGTGAAGGGAGTAGTACACAGCGTTGTATGAGATCTTCAGTTTCTTGGCAATTTCTCGCATGGAATAGCCTTCATTTCTCAGAAAAACAATAGACTGACGAGTTTCAGAAGAAAGTTCTTTGTTTCTGGCCATTTTGAGCCTGTAATCGAACCCACAAATGTTGATGCTCCAGATACTCAACTAGTTTAAAGAAGGACAGTTTTATTGTTTCTTTAATCAGTACAACAGTTGTCAGCTGTGCTAACATATTTGCAAAAGGGTTTTCTAATGATCAATTAGCCTTTGATTAGATTAGATGGATTAGCTAACACAATGTGCTAAGAGTGATGGTTGCTGATAATGGGCCTCTGTACAATGTAGATATTCCATAAAAAATCTGCCGTTTCCAGCTACAATAGTCATTTACAACATCAACAATGTCTACACTGTATTTCTGATCAATATGATGTTATTTTAAGGAACAAAAATATGCTTATCTTTCAAAAACAAGGACATTTCTAAGTGACCCCAAACTACTGAACGGTAGCGTATATATCACTCTTACCTATTATTTATTATTTGTAAACGTTTCCATGAAATAAGCAGCAGCAGTACAGAACCATCTCTTTGACCGGCACATTAGACCACACGTTGCACAGGACACAATCCTCACTTGCTCGATTCGCAATTAAAGAACAAGATGTGCAATTAAAGGGGAATTACACTCAAATCAAAAATGTGTTAGCTTTCTTCCACACCTAAAAATGTCTTCAGATGTAATTTAAGCATTGATATGGACTCAGAATCTTCCAATTTTGTTGTTTCTCTGTGAACAATTGAAATTTTGAGAGTGAAAAACCCCCAAAATCTAAAACCAGGTTAAAATATAACTGGGAAAACATCATTTGGGAAAATAAATCACATTTATATTTTATTAACCTTTATTTTACAAGGTATTTTGCCAGAAAACAGTGCACTACTTCCAGCAGCGTTACAATTTTTTAAAAGTAGCTCTCATGCTAGAAAGGGCTGGAGACCCTTGTCCTAGGCTATGGTTATTTTCAATGCTATATCTGAACAGCAGAACAGGAGGGATGCCATCCTGTAGCGTACGAGTGCACCATGCTGAGATGGTGGTTTTAAATACCACAGTTGTGCTCAGTCGATATGTCTCTAGTCTCAGCATATCTAAGGGCTGGATCCACACGTCACCATGAATAAGCAGTGTGGAGCTGCCCACACAAAACGTTGTGCTTTTACAAGAGATTTCTCAGTGTGTAATGTAGGTAGTTCGGAAACGTGCTGGGTCCCGGAGCTAATGCCTAGGCTTTAGCTCACCTGGCTAACACCGTCTTGTGGTGTGAGGAGATCCGGGTTTGAAGTGCACATTCATCATAAACATTCCAAATATCCAGTCACTTCTCATACTCATACAATGGTACATGAACTGTTCATATCATGATCTAAAATAACATACAAGTCCTGCTATTTATAGCTGAAAACAAGACCAACACATACTGCCTCATTGCCTGCGAGCAATGATGAACAGCCTTTGCTCTACAGCTCTCTAAAATACACAACCAGATATTACGTATTGAGTGCATTACACAACACGATATGAAGTTGGATAGAAATAGCTCGGCTCTGCCCACACAATACCCCCACAGCCTTTCCGAGGGCTACTACTCTCACCCGGCGATTGCGGCTACCTGTAACGCACAGGTCAACAGTGTCACCGAGTGATAAATAGTGGTTGTTTGGCGCCCACCTCGGGGCCCACATGGTATCCCAGATGTCACAGCGATAAATAACAGCCAATCCAGTGACATTCCCCTGTCTGGGCAGTTTGCCGCAACCCAGACGTTTCACAGCAGCCCCTCATACGTGTAGCATGTACGTGTAGCATGTACGTGTAGCATCAGGATTTCATGCTTGACATATTGCATAATGACATCAAGCCTTGCACTTCCTTAATGTCTACTGATTTAATCCTGTCACATTGCAATGATAAAAAAAGCAACAGCAGTTCCTATACCGTATCGACTGTGCCATAATATTTCATGATGGAAGTTATCTTAGGAGAGGAGTTCGCTGTAATATCAGAAGGATTTATTTGGGGAATAAGAGACTGGCCATTGTTGGCTTGAAGAGGATTTTATGAGAAGGTACAGTGACCATTTGAAGACCACAGCCCCATTGGTGTTAATGGGGGCCTGTTCGGCCCTCCTTTTCTTGTAGTCCACGATGTTGTCCTGGCACCAGACTGCCAGGCCTCCTCCCTATAGGCTGTCTTATCGTTTTCAGTGATCAGGCCTACATTATTACGCATATTATTTGTAAATCTGGAAATAAATTAAGATATGCAAGATATTTTTATATATTTTATCATCATTAGATGAGTTAAGGTATATAAGATGAAGTGGAGCAGTTGAGGTTAAGTTTGGGACTTTGAAGAGGGATTGGTTAGGTTGCGGTCCAATTTATGTACTGTAACAGATTTGACCTGATTGCTTCACAACATCTATGTAGATTGTTCACAGAAGATTCAGACCAGCTGGAAGTTCTCAGAAAAGGAAACCAATGAGTTTTTTTGTGAAAGGGAATTAAATATGAATGATAACCAGATGTATGGAGCAGAAAACAGTCCATAGCATACAGACTCTACTGGGGCCACCTGGTCCAGCTCAAGTACAGGTCACCTGCCTCTCTCCCATGAGTCCTCAAGTGGCATGTGGTTATATGACTCTCAATCTCCACAGATACGAAACACAGAAACACACACACACACACACACACACACACACACACACACACACACACACACACACACACACACACACACACACACACACACACACACACACACACACACACACACACACACACACACACACACACACAGTCTTGGTCTTATTAATTCCCTCTTCTCTTAAAGGGATATCTCGGGATATGGGCAATGAGGCCCTTTATCTTTCTCAGATAACCTTGTGGATACTATTTGTATGTTTCTGTGGTCAGCATGAAGGAAGTTAGAGGTAGTTATGCGAGCAAATGGGGCGGTAGGTAGCCTAGTTTTTAGAGAGTTGGGCCAGTAACTGAAACGTTGCTGGATCGAATCCCGAGCTGACAAGGTAAAATATGTCATTCTGCCCATCAGCAAGGCAGTTAACCCACTGTTCCCTGGGTGCCGTGTAGATTTAAATTAACGCAGCCCCCCACACCTCTATGATTCAGAGAAGACACATTTCAGTTGAAGTCATTCAGTTGTACAATTGACTAGGTATCTCCCTTTCCCAATGCTAACTAGCATTAGTGCAATGACTGGAAGTCTATGGGTATCTGCTAGCATGCTACACATAGTCATTGCACTAATGCTAGTCAGCAACTTCCTTCAAACTGCACAAGTTCAGATGGCTGGGTAAGTAGATCAAATAAAAATCTAACTTTATTTGTCACATGTGCCGAATACAACAAGTGTAGACCTTACTGTGAAATGCTTTCTTGATGTCATGGCTTTAGAAGCTTCTGATAGGCTAATTGAGTCAATTGCAGGTGTACCTGTGGATGCATTTCAAGGCCTACCTTTAAACTCATTGCCTCTTCACTTGACATCATGGGAAAATCCAAGTAAATCAGCCAAGACCTCAGAAGAACAATTGTAAACCTCAACAAGTCTGATTCATCCTTGTGAGCAATATTAAAACGCCTGAAGGTACCACGTTCATCTGTACAAACAATAGTACGCAAGTATAAACACCATGGGAGCACGCAGCCGTCATACCACTCATGAAGGAGAAGCCTTCTGTCTCCTAGAGATGAACGTACTTTGGTTCGAAAAGTGCAAATCAATCCCAGAACAACAGCAAAGGACCTTGTGAAGATGCTGGAGAAAAAGTGTACAAAAGTATCTATATCCACAGTAAAATTAGTCCTATATATCGAAATAACCATAAAGGCCGCTCAGCAAGGAAGAAGCCACTGCTCCAAAACTGTCATAAAAAAGCCAGACTGCGGATGGCAACTGCACATGAGAGAAATGGGAGAAATGTCCTCTGGTCGGATGAAACAAAAACAGAACTGTTTGGCCATAATGACCATCGTTATGTTTGGAGGAAAAAGGGGGAGACTTGCAAGCCGAAGAACACCATCCCAACCGTGAAGCACGGGGGTGGCAGCATCATGTTTTAGGGATGCTTTGCTGCAGGAGCGACTGGTGCACTTCACAAAATAGATGGCATCATGAGGAAAAAAAATTATGTGGACATATTGAAGCAACATCTCAAGATCAGTCAGGAAGTTAAAGTTTGGTCGTAAATGGGTCTTCCAAATGGACAATGACCGAAAGGATACTTCCAAAGTTGTGGCAAAATGGCTTAATGACAACAAAGTCAAATTATTGGAGTTGCCATCACAAAGCCTTGACCTCAATCCTATAGAAAATGTGTTGGCAGACCTGAAAAAAACACGTGCGAGCAAGAAGGCCTACACACCTGACTCAGTTACACCAGCTCTGTCAGGAGGAATGGGCCAAAATTCACCCAACTTATTGTGGGAAGCTTGTGGAAGGCTACCCGAAACATTTGACCCAAGTTAAGCAATTTAAAGGCAATTCTACCAAATACGAATTGAGTGTGTGTTAACTTCTGACCCACTGGGAATGTGATGAAAGAAATTAAAGCTGAAATAAATAATGCTCTCTACTATTATTCTGACATTTCAAAATTAATTGGTGATCCTAACTGACCTAAAACAGGGAATTTTTACTAGGATTAAATGTCAGGAATTGTGAAAAAATGAGTTTAAATGTATTTTGCTAAGGTATATAAACTTCCAACTTCAACTGTAGGTAGGGGTGAAGTGACTATGCATAGATAATAAACAGTGAGTAGCAGTGTACAAAACAAACGGGCGGGGGGGTCAATGTAAATTGTCCGGTGGCCATTATGGCTTGGGGGTAGAAGCTGTTACGGAGCCTTTTGGTCCTAGACTCGGCGCTCCCGTAACGCTTGCCGTGTGGTAGCAGAGAAAACAGTCTGTGACTTAAACGGCTGGAGTCTCTGACAATTTTGTGGGCTTTCCTCTGACACCGCCTAGTAAATAGGTCCAGGATGGCAGGAAGCTTGGCCCCAGTGATGAACTGGGCCATACGCATTACCCTCTGTAGCTCCTTACGGTAAGATGCCGAGCAGTTGCCACACCAGGTGGTGATGCAACCCGTTAGGATGCTCTTGATGGTGCAGCTGCAGAACTTTTTGAGGATCTGGGGACCCATACCAAATCTTTTCTGTCTCCTGAGGGGGGAAATGTGTTGTTGTGCCCTCTTTATGATAGTTTGTTGGTGATGTGGACATCAAGGAACTTGAAACTCTCGACACGCTCCCCTTCAGCCCCGTCGATGTTACTGGAGGCCTTCCTCATTGGCCTCATTGCCAAAATCCTGAAGTTTCCTTTTAATAACAGGCCCTGCTTCCTCCCCAGGGTCTGTATTTTAGCCCATCTCTATCTTTTATTTCTCCCTCTTGCTATCTATCCCTCTTCTCTCAATTCATGGCTTTCTTTTTACAGACACAACATCTGTTCTCCCTCTCTTTTTCCCAAACCAGGCTCTGGTCTCTTAATTGCTTTGTGTGCATGTTCATGCACAAGAGTGTGTGTGTGTCATAATCCAGGGCGCTTTGATTTATGGAGTCAGTTATGACAGTGCCCTTGGTCTACTGCTACTTCAGTAGGCGAAGCAGGCACCTCCTTTTCATTTTCACTTCCACACTTAATCTCTCGATCTCCATTCCTTTTTGGAGATTTTTCCATCTCTGACTCTCACCTTTCTCCCTCTGTCCTTTCCTTTGCATATTGGTCCCTCCTTTCTTGTCAATCTATCTCTTACAGTACTTCCCTCTCTCCTGCTTTTTCTCATTCTCTCTTTCTCAGACCTATAGCACTTTTTACTGCATTTGGAGAAAGCCTTGCTGTCGTCGGCCTTACAAGCCTATAGAGGAGAATGTCGGAGGATGACAGATTCACAGTCACATATTTGCAGCTTGACTAATGGCATTCAGTCTCTGTGCCATTCCTGCCTATCCTGAATCAAGAAATATGTGTTTATGTCATTGGTTTTGCATACCTGTAGTATATTTTAGTATGTTAATTAGTATTAACGATACTGTATAGCATGTCCCATGACCATTTACATGTTGAACGTGACATTTAGACAACTTCCTCTACCAGGTCTTTCTACAAAGCGTGTGAGCCACAATCCATTTTCCTGTCCAATTCTCCTCTAAAAGGGCAAGGGACCTGCAGAACATCATTTATCAAAGAAGATTTCATGAAAATGTCAACGAGAACATCCTTAAAACCGCATGATTCAATGTGATTAGCCTTTAGCTGTGCACTGCAAAGCTTGTAAAAAACTGTGGGTGAAAGATACCTGGACAACTGGCACGGAGTGTACGCGGGCGGTTCTTTGATGTCACACACTCAGGTCTGTACAAAGAGAGCATCCCTGTGATGGCTAATTACAGAGCAGAATAGATGCTATCTTGTAAATACCACAATTAGCTAGAGTTAGCTTCAATGCTAATGCTAAACTGGCTATGGAGACTAATGATTAGCAGGAGTTAGTCCAGCTGGTGTTCCCTGTTTGGAGGTCAAACTTAAGTCAGGGAAAGGACAAAAGGTCAAGGCACCAGAATGTCGATTCTGTGTAAATGATCGTAAGATTTGTTCTGTTTTGTTGTATTATTTCATTTGCCTCAAGCCTTGAAAATATACATTTGTGACATTGATACATTTTTAGGAGAATCTAAAAAAGTACATGCTTCTAATTGTCCACTGAAAAAGAGGGAAGCATGTTCATTATCCTCCTTATCACTGGAATACGGTTGTCATGACTGTGAAAACTCAATAACATTTATAGCAGGGTCTCGCATGAGGGAAGCACAGCGGGTGAAAAATGCATGTTTATCAGAGAACCCAGGACTGGGAGAGATAAAAACGGAGGGGTGGAGTTGAGAGGGAGCACAGAGTTGAAAGGAAAGGGAAATATGTTGCAGGGTACACACTATATAATTGATGGAATACTATTTTTACTGAGATGGGGAACATGGGAACACAGATAGGTCTTGAGAAAACACATCGAGGCATATTAGTTTTAAAAAAAATGTGTGTTGTCCTGTTAGAGTAAAGAGAGCAAAACACTAGGAATAGCCGTAGCGAAGGTGCTGAGATCACGAAACCATGTTGAGAGTATTATAGTGCAGAGCAATCGCATGATGTGCTAAATCTATTACATAGAGAATAGTTCAGATAATCTACTGCAACAGAATATAAAAAAAAAAACTGTTACACTGTTAACTAAATTAATGGAATGAAACATTGTGTAGACTAGCAGAAATAACATTTCTCTCAGTCACACACAACCCCTGACATCCAGCTCTCAGGCCTCCCGCTGCTCCATGTCGCGCAATGTACGTTATTTTTATTAGAGTCAGTATAGCAATGTAAAGTTATTGATCTGTCGGTGTCCCTAACTAAGTCCCTATTTTTCACACTTACACGGCATAAACAGCTCTACAGGCTTCACTGTCATTGTGCACTGTCAGTACACACTACACAACACTATGCTCATCATGTCTTAGCAGTATCGATGGCGACTGGTGTCCCAGCAGGGTCAGACAGCCAGGGAAGACAAGCGTCCAGAGCTCAGGTGAATTTTACAGTATATTATAACAATCAGTGAATGATAAAGTTCCATCTTGTGTTGATGTGTAGGCCTACAGTAGATACATGACAGCAGTTTAAGCTTAAAGCTATCCTGGGGTCTGGGGATAATGGTAATTTCAATTATTGAAACATTGATAATATTCATTCTTAGCAGGATCGGATGGTGACAGGGCTCTCAACAGGGTCAGTCAACCAGGGAAGACCAGTCTGTGGCGGCACTAAGGTGAACTTTTGCAGATGCAACACTTTATTCTCTCTGTGCAGCAAACACTGGACAAGCCAGAAGCTTCAAATGTTTGAACTATTTTAAGGGAGTCTGACAAACCTCTAAAGTTGATTACAAAACTGTATCAAGGGTTGATGGATGCTTTTCTCGATGACACAAAACATGTCAAACTAAAATTTGAGGAAGACCTGGGAGACGCTATTGATGATTATGAATAGATACAGATATGTTTGAATGCCCAGTCATGTTCATATAATCTCAAACATAAATTAATGCCGTTTTAAGACCATCCATAGATAGTATTATATGCCAGTTAAACTGAATATCATCCACACAGAAATGTAATGTCTCTGCTGGAGGTGTAAAACACAAAAGGTGACATATTTGCATATGTTATGCTCTTGTGAAGGCTGTTTGAATTCTGGCAAAGAGTATGTTCTTTTATCCCAGCATGTATACACATTCTCCCTTCTCCCTGTTTTTGTTGCTTGGAAATGTTGATACTGGAGACTATCAGAATAAATTGTATAACCTAGAATTCATAGCAGCTAAGAAAAGCATTGCCATTAATTGGAAGGTTGGTCATTTGTCACGATGTCACAATAGATGGCAGAAATGTCAAGTTATGTTTAACTAGATTCTGTTTATTACAAGATTAAGGGTAAACTGTGCAAATTCCACAAGGTCTCGATACCTTATATGGAATGCTAAACGACAAAAGGAGTCTTTATTGAAAACATGCCCACGTCACAGGGTAGATACCTATTTAGGCGATACCTAGCTGCAGGGCTGCTCAGTCCTGGTCATGGGGGTCTGCCCTACTGTTGGTTGTCACTCTGGCCTTGGCCTAACACACCTAATGAATGTTTCACTAAGATCCTAAAGCCGAGTCGGTATGTTTGGTTGGGGCGATCAGGGCGATCCATCTATATTGTGTTTAAGCACAAAGAGCTCTACAGTACTGTTAGGCCTATGATATGAACGACAGTGCCCTCCGTGTGAAACATTTTTCCTTATTTTGTCTCTATACTCCAAAAGTTTGGAATTGAAATCAAACAATGACTATGAAGTTAATGTGCAGATTGTCATCATTCATTTGAGGTTATTTGAATCCATGTAGGTGGAACCGTTTAGAGATCACAGCATTTTTTGTACATTGTCCCCCCATTTTAGGGGACCAAGAGTATTGAGACAAGTTAACATGTATGTGTATAAAAGTAGTTAAAAGTTAAGTATTTGGTTCCACATTCATAGCACACAATGACTACATCGAGCTTGTGACTGTACAAATTTGTTGCGTACATTGCTGTTTGTTTTCAGATTATTTTGTGCCCAATAGAACTGAATGGTAAATCATGTATTGTGTCAGTTTGGAGTCACTTTTATTGTAAATAAGAATAGAATACGTTTCTAAACACTTCTACATGAATGTGAATGATACCACCGTTACGGAGCTCTAGAAATATGCCAATGTCCAACTAACAATTCCAAGTTGAATGAACTTTCAAAACCATTTTTCCCAACTGGATCTCGTTTTGACCGAGTTCCCAGTTATCTTCAACGCACTGAAGTCGGAAGTCAGAGATTTCCAAGTTCCCAGTTGTTTTGAACACTGCATTACTATCAACGGAGGGAGTGAGAGAGCAGCTGCATGACAAGGTGGCCCAGAGGAAGCCAGCTGTTCTCAATCCCTACATTGAACCCCCTTACCCCGAATAGAGTTGCCCCTGATCCAATTTTAACTCCATCTCTCTCTATGTCTCTCTTCCCCACAGCCCCCACACACACAGGCACACAATATTGTTTTTTTAATTAGTGTTATAATGATGCTCTTATTTGATTACATACAGTACCAGTCTAAAGTTTGGACACACCTACTCATTCAAGGGTTTTTCTGTATTTAAAAAAAATATTTTCTAAGTTGTAGAATAATAGTAAAGACATCAAAACTATGAAATAACAAACATGGAATCATGTGGTAACCAAAAAAAGTGTTAATCAAATCAAAATAGATTTAATATTCTTCAAAGTAGCCACACTATGCCCTGACGACAGCTTTGCACAGTCTTGGCATTCTCTCAACCAGCTTCTCCTGGAATGCTTTTGCAACAGTCTTCCAACATATGCTGAGCACTTGTTGGCTGCTTTTCATTCGCTCTGTGGTCCAACTCATCCCAGACCATCTCAATTGGGTTGAGGTTTTGTGATTGTGGAGGCCAGGTCATCTGATGCAGCACCATCACTCTCCTTATTGGTTGAATTGCACTTACACAGCATGGAGGTGTGTTGGGTGGTCATTGTCCTGTTGAAAAACAAATGATAGTTCCACTAAGCGGAAACAAGATGGAATGGCGTATCACTGCAGAATGCTGTGATAGCCATGCTGGTTAAGTGTGCCTTGAATTCAAAATAAATAACAGACAGTGTCTCCAGCATAGCACCCCCACACCATCACACCTCCTCCATGCTACATGGTGGGAACCCCAGATGCGGAGAACATCCGTTCATCTGTTGTTACTTCTATTGTCAATTATGTTGTTAATTTGTTGTTAATATTGTTACAATTTGAATCAATGTATTTTATGTGTAAATGTATTGGCGGCAGCGTAGCCTAGTGGTTAGAGCGTTGGACTAGTAACTGGAAGGTTGCGAGTTCAAACCCCCGAGCTGACAAGGTACAAATCTGTCGTTCTGCCCCTGAACAGGCAGTTAACCCACTGTTCCCAGGCTGTCATTGAAAATAAGAATATGTTCTTAACTGACTTGCCTGGTTAAATAAAGGTAAAATTAAAAATTAAATAAAAAAAATACATTAGGTTTCAGGGAGAATTTCACTGTAATTTTACAGCATTATACTGTACTTTTGATTTACAGCAGAGATGCTGTAATATATGTTAAAGTACTATTTTCCTTACTGTAAAACATTACAGCAGCGCAAAAATAATAGTTAAAGTTAATGAGCTAGCTAGCTAACATTAACCAACTTTTGGCTAACTGTAATGGTACATCAACTGGTGAAAACTAGCCAATTTAACTTACTTCTGTTGAAATGGGACAAAACAAAGGCTAGAAAACATTTCCATACACACAACAGCTGTTAGATATTGCTACCTGACAGATACTGAGATAGCTAGATACTAGAGCTGAATTGGCTGTGGTAGCTACTAGCTAGCTACTGTAGCTACTAGCTAGCTACTGTAGCTAGCTCATTCAATGCATACAGAACTCAGTCGAGAGGGGATGAAACATGAGCTAACTTTACATGTCAGTCAGCTAAACTACTTGCTCAGCACTGGGAATAAATACTGAAATCTGAGATTTCCGAGTTCGCAGTTCTGAGCTCCCAGCTCCCAAATCCAGTAAAATAATATAAAAAGCGAATGATTTCAATTCATGCTCAGCTGTGCCATGCAACTGATCTATTTTGTTATCAAAGCTCAAGTTTTAAAATATATATGCTCTGAGAATAACAAAATTGTCAGACCAGGCATATAGCCAAAATGCTGTGATAATGTGTTAAGCCTACTGCACAAACCTCATACATTTTTTTTAGGTTTATGTAATTTTTTGAATCAGGTTAAACAAAGCACGTGAGTCATAGATCTCGTCTTTCTTTTTGAATGTAAATGTAATCTTGACTCAAAAAAGGTTGGTGACCACTGGCCTACACAATACCATAGAATATTTTACAAGACTCAAAACATTTAGCCTTATTTCTGTGCCACCATATGTTTGCAAACTACTGGTAGTGAACAGGTTTAGCTAATACTATAGCATTATGGAATAATTTAGTTTAAATTAATAAATGGTTAGCTGGGAGAGGCTATGGACACTAATTGCCTGCAAAACTATGATGAATGTCGCGCAGCTTAGAGCCGAGTGAACCCGAATCACACAGGATTGTGACAGCTAAGGAGAACACTGTGTCCCGGTGTTGTTGCCGGTTCATGCTCTCCCAAATGAGTAGACTATATAAAGGTGACATCTAGATGGCTACCAATATTATTCATTTCTTTTGTAGGCTGCATTCCTACTTGAACTACAATCATTGATTGGAGAAAAACTGCTCACGTTATTAGCTTGCGACACTGTACCGGTGTACTGGTCATTCACATTGGCTTTAGCTGCTTGTGAGTACGGCCAACGAAATGGTTTATGTGTAAAATGCTGCCCGCTAATCCCCCCCACCCCCCCAAAAAACATTGCATCAGTAATATGGGTCATATCTTTTGAACTGCTACAAGACATTTTCTCTGTAATAATGGTGAAAACATAAGTCACAAATCTGCACTCAGTGTATTCTCAATATAATTCAGAGGCTGCGGTACAGGCAGCAAAGCCGATCATCATCACAGCAATTCATATCTAGGTGATGTTGTTCTAGGTTGCACAGCAAGGTACAGTGCATTCAGAAAGCATTCAGACCCCCTGAATTTTTCCACATTTTGTTACGTTACAGCCTCATTCTAAAATTTATTATTTTTAAAATTCTCAATCTACACAAAATACCCCATAATGACAAAAAGAAAAAACATAAATACATTATTTACATAAGAATTCAAAACCTTTGCTGATTCGACTCGAAATTGAGCTCGGGTGAATTCTGTTTCCATTGATCATCCTTGAGATGTTTCTTCAACTTGACTGGAGGCCACCTGTGGTCAATTCAATTGATTGGACATGATTTGGAAAGGCACACACCTGTTTATATACGGTCCCACAGTTGACAGTGCATTTTAGATTTTAAAAAAACAAGCCATGAGGTCGAAGGAATTGAGATCCTTGATGAAAACCTTCTCCAGAGCGCTTAGGACAACAGACTGAGGTGAAGGTTCACCATCCAATTGGACAACGACCCTAAGTACATTGCCAAGTCAATGCAGGAGTGGCTTTGGGACAAGTCTCTGAATGTCCTTGAGTGGTCAAACCAGAGTCCAGAACTTGAACCCGATTGATACTTCTCTGGAGAGACCTGGAAATAGCTGTGCAGCGACACTCCCCATCCAACCCAACAAAGCTTGGGAGGATCTGCATAGAAGAATAAGAGAAACTCCCCAAATACAGGTATGCAAAACGTGTAGCATCATACCCAAGAAGATATGAGGCTGTAATCGCCTCCAAAGGTCGTTCAACAAAGTACTAAGTACTTATGTAAATGTAATATTGCAGTTTTATTTTTAATACATTTGCAAACATGTCCAAAAGCCTGTTTTGCTTTGTCATTATGGGGTATTGTGTGTAGATTGATGAGGGATAAAACAATTTAATACATTTTAGAATAAATCTGTAATGTAATAAAATGTGGAAAGAGTCAAGGGGTCTGAATACTTTCCGAATGCACTGTATATACACTACCATTCCAAAGTTTGGGGTCACTTAGAAATGTCCTCGTTTCCCATGAAAACCTACATGAAATGAGTTGCAAAATGAATAGGAAATATAGTCAAGACGTTGACAAGTTTATAAATAATGATTTTTAACTGAAATAATAATTGTGTCCTTCAAACTTTGCTTTCGTCAAAGAAACCTCCATTTGAAGCAATTTAAGCCCTGCAGACCTTTGGCATTCTAGTTGTCAATTTGTTGAGGTAATCTGAAGAGATTTCACCCCATGCTTCCTGAAGCACCGCCCACAAGTTGGATTGGCTTGATGGGCACTTCTTACATACCATACGGTCAAGCTGTTCCCACAACAGCTCAAAAGGGTTGAGATCCGGGTTGGCCACTCCATTATAGACAGAACACCAGCTGACTGCTTCTTCCCTAAATAGTTCTTGCATAGTTTGGAGCTGTGCTTTGGGTCATTGTCCTGTTGTGGGAGGAAATTGTCTCCAATTAAGCGCTGTCCACAGGATATGGCATGGCATTGCAAAATGGAGTGACATCCTTCCTTCTTCAAGATCCCTTTAACCCTGTACAAATCTCCCACTTTACTACCACCAAAGCACCCACAGACCATCACATTGCCTCCACCATGCTTGACAGACGGCGTCAAGCGCTCATCCAGCATCTTTACCTTTTTTCTGCATCTCACGAATGTTTCTCTTTGTGATCCGAAAACACCTCAAACTTCGATTTGTCTGTCCACAACACTTTTTTTCCCCATCTTCCTCTGTCCAGTGTCTGTGTTCTTTTGCCCATCTTAATCTTTTATTTTTATTGGCCAGTCTGAGATATGGCTTTTTCTTTGCAACTCTGCCAAGAAGGCCAGCATCCCGGAGTTGCCTCTTCACTGTTGAGACTGGTGTTTGGTGGGTACTAATTAATGAAGCTGCCAGTTGAGGACTTGTGAGGCATCAGTTTCTCAAACTAGACACTCTAATGTACTTGTCCTCTTGCTCAGTTGTGCTCTGGGGCCTCCCACTCCTCTTTCTATTCTGGTTAGAGCCAGTTTGCGCTGTTCTGTGAAGGGAGTAGTACACAGCGTTGTATGAGATCTTCAGTTCCTTGGCAATTTCTTGCATGGAATAGCCTTCATTTCTCAGAACAAGAAGACTGATGAATTTCAGAAGAAAGTTCTTTGCTTCGGGCTGTTTTGAGCCTGTAATCGAACCCACAAATGTTGATGCTCCAGATACTCAACTAGTCTAAAAGCCAGTTTTATTGCTTCTTTAATCAGTACAACAGTTGTCAGCTGTGCTAACATAATTGCAAAAGGGTTTTCTCATGATCAATTAGCCTTTTAAAATGATAAACTTGGATTAGCTAACACAACGTGCCATTGGAACACAGGAGTGATGGTTGCTGACAATGGGCCTCTGTATGCCTTTGTAGATATTCCATAAAAAAATCTGCCGTTTCCAACTACAATAGTCATTTACAACATCAACAATGTCTACACTGTATTTCTGATCAATATGTTATTTTAATGGACAAAAAATGTGATTTTCTTTCAAAAACAAGGACATTTCTAAGTGACCCCAACATGCGACATGTAATATGTAATTAGCCCTTTGTCAAATGAATGGATTCATATACAAGGCATACATCTTAAGTTACAAAGCATTAACAAGCAGCACAAGGCATTGTTCAAAGCATGGTCAGAGAGAAAGAGAGAGAGAGAGAGAGAGAGAGACAAAGAAACTATCGATTGTGCCATGGCCTATAGCACATGGGAGAGGGAGAGAAAAATAAAGAAATTGAGAGAGAATATGTCACCAAAGCAGGTCAGGAACATAAGTGAAAGCACAATGCATCTAATGCCCTTTTGTAAGCCTTTCAGTCGTTTGGAATCCAAATCTGAGTTGTCGACCAATAGTATTACTGTACAGTTAACCTCCAATCAGATATCAGACTTATATGATGTAACCGCTGCTTCTCAGAGGTGAGACAATGGACTGCGGAATTCCTAAGACAACACAGAGGAAATTCTTGCTTATAGTTGATAAGAAGAGTCACTTCGGAGGTAGTGCTGCCCTACACGTTTCAAACACAAGGCCTGCGGGCCGAATCCTAACACATTTCTATCTGGCCCGCACAATGATTTGGGTTGTCAATTCATTTTGGCCCGCTTCCATACAGCCAGGGATGCACTGCACGACAAGTCACAGCCAAATGGCAGTGCATTGTCACACACACACCCCTTCTCCCAGACCTACAAATACACCCACACATGAGCCAGCCAGTTATCTGTATCATATCAAGTCATTTACTGGACAGAAAGTTTAAACATGTTGTAGGCTGAATGTTCATGCCAAGTTTTGGTTCCAACTGGTTATTGCTGTAGCCTACAGAATATGTCATTTTGGCTGTCAGGAAGTTAGAAGATAAAGGAGTCACGTGCGATTGAGCTGCTTTCCTGTGTCCCGTTTACCGCGCACAGTGGAAAGTAAAATGTACAGATCACGTCCTAGCTAGGCTAATACAATTTTGCAGTCTGGCTTCAGTTTTTAAAGCTTGACAATGAATAACCAAAATACTAAACCTGCAACAAAACACCATGCAAAGGAGAAACATGTAGGCCCATGACAGCAACATTTGAGCAGTAGCCTAGGCTGGCTACTCAACTACAAGACATTTTGAGTGCACCACACAGCAGAGGAGGCTGATGGGAGGAGCTATAGGAGACAGGCTCCTTGTAATGGCTGGAATGGAGTAAATGGAACAGTATCAAATTAATCAAACAAATGAAATCAACGTTTTACTCCATTGTATTTACAACCATTACAATGAGCCTGTCCTCCTATAGCTCCTCCCACCAGCCTCCACTGCCACGTAATGACAAAAAAAATGAAAAACATGTTTTAAGTTGAAATATTACAACAACCTAGCTACGTTTTTGTTGTTTGGAGTTGTTAAATACATTTGATTAGGGTTGCTGCATATTATGCACACCAAGTATAGGAGCAAAGGCTGGACAAATACTATGTATCTCTTATGTTGTTTTAATATGTAAACAGTTTTATATACAGCATCTTAAGTACATACTGAAAGTGGACATTATAAAAAGGGACATATTTTTTCTAACAAAACAATGGCCAGTTTGGGTGGCAGTTGTATGCAATTTATTTTGTTAAAACAAACATAATAGGCTATGACTGGCCTGCAAATTCATTGTGTTTTTTTTCAATATGGCCCTTGTGCTGATAGAGTTTGACACCCTTGAACTAAAAGCTTCAGCGATACAGATTGAATAGAGCCACCAGTCCCATACTACTATAATGCTTTGTCAATGCATTAATAATTGATTTGTTAACTAAGTACCGCAGACCAATTCATGTAACCGTGTTATAAAGTGTTACCTACCTCTCCTGCCGTCGCCCCCAGCCGTTAGTGGTAATAAGCCACGGTGCAGCTAAGGTGCACTCCAGGTGCTAGCTATGGCAATACATCAACTACTTAGCAGCCTGTCATAGTAATGCAGCAGTGCTTTTTCTTTTTTTAATCAGAGAGCATTCTAAAATCTATCATTCTCTTTCACTGTGACCTGCTGAAGAAGTTTCTCCCCACGTGACATGTGCACAGACCCTTTAGATTGCATTGTTTTGCCAACAGCTTGAAGCAGTCACCTTCTGGTGAAACCTGAGGAAACGTAGCCAAATAAACCGTGCTGACACAGCAAAATATGACTAAAATAACCATTGGAGATGGTTGGAGTGGGTTAGAGAGACAGGAAAGTTTTCAAGAGCCTGTGGAGAAGGATGAGAAACCATGTTTTATGTAAGAGCTTTCTGAATTGACACCCTCCTGTAAAAAAATTTAAAAAACAAAAAAACATCTCCCTCGAAAAGGGGTTTTCTTCATGGCTATGTTGGAAGAGCGTTGCAGGTGTCTTCGACTGAAAAACTCAGGAGAAGTTAATGGCTGGTTTCCACTAACAAGGAAAATGTGCACCCCGTCTCTTATTCACTCTCTTGCTCTCTCCCTCTCTCTGTCTCTCTCTGTCTCCCTCTGTGTCTCTCTCCCTCTCTCTGTCTCTCTCTGTGTCTCTCTGTGTCTCTCTCTCTGTCTCTCTCTCCTTCTCTCTGTGTCTCTCTCTCTTTCTCTGTGTCTCTCTCTCTTTGTGTCTCTCTCTGTGTGTCTCTCTCTCTTTCTCTCTCTCTGTGTGTCTCTCTCTCTTTCTCTCTCTCTGTGTGTGTGTGTGTGTGTGTGTGTGTGTGTGTGTGTGTGTGTGTGTGTGTGTGTGTGTGTGTGTGTGTGTGTGTGTGTGTGTGTGTGTGTGTGTGTGTGTGTGTGTGTGTGTGTGTGTGTGTGTGTGTGTGTGTGTGTGTGTGTGTGTGTGTGTGTGTGTGTGTGTGTGTGTGTGTGTGTGTGTGTGTGTGTGTGTGTGTGTGTGTGTGTGTGTGTGTGTGTGTGTGTGTGTGTGTGTGTGTGTGTGCGTCTTACAGCTCCCGATGATGTTACAGGAAGAAGGGATTTGGGGCACGGTGCTGTTAAACCCCTTCGCGGTTCTCTGTTAGGGACTGTGACTCAGTGTGTTTTGGCGTCACACAGCCTTCCTACACTCCACTACTTTGTCTGTATCTGCCACCATCTCTATCCTCCACTGTTGAGGTGCCCAGTGGGACAAGTCCTCTCGTAAAGAGCTAGCTTTCAACAAGACGTGACAGAGGCAGGCAGGCAGGCTTTCCATTAGTAGCTAGAAGATAGCACACCACAAATGCACCATGGCACTCACATTCTTTGCCTTGGAACACAGGCTCCCGTCACATTTACAGGCTCATTAGAACCTTCAAGATGGGCAGAAAGCCTGAACCTGGCACAGTCTGCATGGCTTATCCATTACTCCAGCTCTGGCTGCTCTGGCTGGTAACCAACCAGATTTGAATCACATCAAGATCCAAATGAAGATCACGTAGATCTTGCTGTGGTTTGTTATGTTAATCAGAATGCGCAAAAATGCTGGTGGTGGTTATTCTGTTAAAACCACTTTGGCTGCCAAGTTGGCACAGTAAAATGCCTTGGTATTAGTTCAAAAAGAAAAGGGCAGCAGGGATCAAATTGAATGTGTTTCCATCATCATCATCATCATCATCATCAGAGTATTTGACAGTGGCACAACCACCCTATTGAGAACATGCACAAGAAATGGACTGAACTGGAGGTCATCTTGATCTTGTAGTGGTCAACCAGCTCAACACTGTCACTGTCTCGAGAGCTCCACACCAATAAAAGCCCTTCCACCCCCCCCCCCCAACAGTGCCTCTCCAAAGGGGTCTTGCTGGGAGCAAAATGGCTAATTATCCTGCTGTAATTAGGAAAAACGAGGCCAATGTGCACCGACATGCCAATTTTCACAGTTCAGCTGCTCTTGGTAATGAGAAGCTGTAGTTCATTTGGAGTGTGACGAGTGTGTGCATGTGTGTGTCTGTGTGCATTCGTGTGTGTGTGTGTCCATGCATGTGTATAGGGGGACACGACACAGAGGAGAACCCCCGCAACCCTCCCCCTCCAATATCTGGCCCCTGTATGGAACACCAGGGGGGTTCTGAGTTTACAAAAAACTACAGAATGCTTGGCTAACCCTGCCAATAGCCACTTTCATTTAGTCATCGGCTTTTCACCGGAGATATGCTGCTCTGTGCCTCACACTCCATTAGTTACAGACATGATGAATTCTCAAAAACTGACAGACCGCGAGCATGAACAATAATTAAGACATGTATTAAAGTGCAGTACTGTGTGCTTGGTTACGGGGGTATGGATTTGTTGTTGTCTTGCAAGCTGATAGTAACGATAACGGTACACTAGTGGTGAAGCTCTGAACTCTCTGCTCTGTCCTTCCTACCTACAGGTTATGGAAAATTTGCTCTTTTAGTATTTCTCCAGTAGGCTTCCTCAGAGAGAAAGCCACTCACTTCTATGTTAAAGATAATAAAAACAAAAACACTTTAGTAAATACTTCAGTAATGTCCCCAAATATACTACTGTATAATACAGTTTGTAAAAACACTACATTAAAAACGACATTATACCGTACTACAATCCGTAAAACACTACAGTAAACACTACATTATACTACAGTAATTACTATAGTATATAGTATTTTTTTTACTACAGTATTCATACTATAGTTAACTGTAAATACTACAGTATACTACAGTAAATACTACAGAATTCACTAATGTTTTTGTGGACTTCAATACTCCAGTAAAGTAGTATTCCTGCCATAGTATACGCTATAGCATTTTTACATGTGGACAGGGAGAAAGGGAGAGCGGGGAAGCCTTGAGAGGGAAGCCTTGACCGGAGTTGATGGTTCAGGTCACTGCTCTTGTTGTCACGCCTTGGTCTTAGTATTTTGTGTTTTCTTTCTTTATTTGGTCAGGCCAGGGTGTGACATGGGTTATTGTGGTGTGTTTTTTGTCTTGGGGTTTTGTGGGGTGTCCACGTAGTCTATGGCTGCCTGAGGCGGTTCTCAATCAGAGTCAGGTGATTATCGTTGTCTCTGATTGGGAGCCATATTTAGGCAGCCATATTCTGTGAGTGTTTCGTGGGTGATTGTTCCTGTCTTTGTGTTTGCACCAGATAGGGCTGTTTCGGTTTTCGTTATTTCATTTAGTTATTTTTGTAGTTTCTGTATGTATAGTTTTTCCTTCATTAAAATATAATGAATCATCATCACGCTGCATTTTGGTCCGATCCTTGTTCTACCTCTTCGTCAGAGGAGGAGATAGAAGAGAGCCGTTACACTTGTACAGAATATGCACCATAAACCTCTCCATGGTACAGCTCGTGGATGCTTTAAATACAATTTGACTAATTTATTGATTGATCTCACTTAGGATCACTTCCATGGTGTTACAGCTGTCATATATCCTCCACTTCTTTGTATCCTTACACACAGAGGTGACCTTGAGCTCAATCTGTTGTGGACCAATCACTGAGGCCTTAGCAACCGTGTCCCTGTGTGTGAGCGACTCACCCAGGACCTCCAGGAGCCCAGGTCTTTACACACCATCAGATCAGAAGATGATCCATGCTTGTCCAGTCATACCATGGGCCCTCCACAGCTACAAGATTCCACACCGATCAGTCATCTCCGCCTAGTCCAACCTATAAAATGACACATAGCACAGTGATATCAAGGGCCTGGGATGATGAGGGGGGAGAAAAACAGAAGACTGAGTGACAGCACGTATGAGTTCGATTTAACTTAAATTGGACAGCTACTCAACAAAAACACCCGCAGGAATACTATTCAGTAATAATTTCCCACAGGCCAATGCAAACAGGGAAGGAGCAAAGATTGTAGTCCAATATGATTTTCACTAGAGCGTGGACCAGTGACATAAAATCCTAATGGAAATGATTGGGAACCGTATCGAATATCAGATAAACAGAGAGAGAGAGAGAGAGAGAGAGAGAGAGAGAGAGAGAGAGAGAGAGAGAGAGAGAGAGAGAGAGAGAGAGAGAGAGAGAGAGAGAGAGAGAGAGAGAGAGAGAGAGAGAGACAGCGGTGTGGGGGAATGGACAGAGTAGAGCAATGGGCTTCGAGTAAGAGAGGAAAAATACTATCTCTCAAATTAATTACTTAAATCATACATTGTGATTTTCTGGATTTTTGTTTTAGATTCCGTCTCTCACAGTGGAAGTCTACCTATGATAAAAAATTACAGACCTCTACATGCTTTGTAAGTAGGAAAACCTGCAAAATCGGCAGTGTATCAAATACTTGTTCTCCCCACTGTACCTAGAGTGCACGGAGTCACATTAAGAGAAATCCCAAAACACTGGAATATGAGGTGTAGGCCTAATCTACACCTCGATCTGACCGTAAGGCGCTACAGAGTGTAATGCGTACGGACCAGTACGTCCCTGGGGCCAAGCTTCCTGCAATCCAGGACCTATATAATACGCGGTGTCAGAGGAAAGCCCATAAAATTGTCAGAGACTGCAGTCACCCAAGTCATAGACTGTTAACTCTGCTACCGCACGGCAAGTGTTACCGGAGCGCAAAGACTAGGACCAAAAGGTTCCTTAACAGCATGTACCCCCAAGCCATAAGATACTCCCTTACCTCACCTCGCTCATCAACTCATCCCTGACCGCTGGCTACGTCCCTTCCGTCTTCAAGAGAGCGAGAGTTGCACCCCTTCTGAAAAAACCTACACTCGATCCCTCCGATGTCATCAACTACAGACCAGTATCCCTTCTTTCTTTTCTCTCCAAAACTCTTGAACGTGCCGTCCTTGGCCAGCTCTCCCGCTATCTCTCTCAGAATGACCTTCTTGATCCAAATCAGTCAGGTTTCAAGACTAGTCATTCAACTGAGACTGCTCTTCTCTGTATCACGGAGGTGCTCCGTACTGCTAAAGCTAACTCTCTCTCCTCTGCTCTCATCCTTCTAGACCTATCGGCTGCCTTCGATACTGTGAACCATCAGATCCTCCTCTCCACCCTCTCCGAGTTGGGCATCTCCGGCGCGGCCCACGCTTGGATTGCGTCCTACCTGACAGGTCGCTCCTACCAGGTGGTGTGGCGAGAATCTGTCTCCTCACCACGCGCTCTCACCACTGGTGTCCCCGAGGGCTCTGTTCTAGGCCCTCTCCTATTCTCGCTATACACCAAGTCACTTGGCTCTGTCATAACCTCACATGGTCTCTCCTATCATTGCTATGCAGACGACACACAATTCATCTTCCCTTTCCCCTTCTGATGACCAGGTGGCGAATCGCATCTCTGCATGTCTGGCAGACATATCAGTGTGGATGACGGATCACCACCTCAAGCTGAACCTCGGCAAGACGGAGCTGCTCTTCCTCCCGGGGAAGGACTGCCCGTTCCATGATCTCGCCATCACGGTTGACAACTCCATTGTGTCCTCCTCCCAGAGCGCTAAGAACCTTGGCGTGATCCTGGACAACACCCTGTCGTTCTCAACTAACATCAAGGCGGTGGCCCGTTCCTGTAGGTTCATGCTCTACAACATCCGCAGAGTACGACCCTGCCTCACACAGGAAGCGGCGCAGGTCCTAATCCAGGCACTTGTCATCTCCCGTCTGGATTACTGCAACTCGCTGTTGGTTGGGCTCCCTGCCTGTGCCATTAAACCCCTACAACTCATCCAGAACGCCGCAGCCCGTCTGGTGTTCAACCTTCCCAAGTTCTCTCACGTCACCCCGCTCCTCCGCTCTCTCCACTGGCTTCCAGTTGAAGCTCGCATCCGCTACAAGACCATGGTGCTTGCCTACGGAGCTGTGAGGGGAACGGCACCTCAGTACCTCCAGGCTCTGATCAGGCCCTACACCCAAACAAGGGCACTGCGTTCATCCACCTCTGGCCTGCTCACCTCCCTACCACTGAGGAAGTACAGTTCCCGCTCAGCCCAGTCAAAACTGTTCGCTGCTCTGGCCCCCCAATGGTGGAACAAACTCCCCCACGACGCCAGGACAGCGGAGTCAATCACCACCTTCCGGAGACACCTGAAACCCCACCTCTTTAAGGAATACCTAGGATAGGATAAAGTAATCCTTCTCACCCCCCCTTAAAAGATTTAGATGCACTATTGTAAAGTGGCTGTTCCACTGGATGTCATAAGGTGAATGCACCAATTTGTAAGTCGCTCTGGATAAGAGCGTCTGCTAAATGACTTAAATGTAAATGTAAATAAGACTGCTGAACAAATAATAAAATGGTCACCGGACTATTACATGAGAGCCGGAATTCTTACTTTGTTTTGTACACTGCTGCTATTCGTTGTTTAATATCTATGCATAGTCACTTCACCCCTACCTACATGTACAAATTACAGTGCCTTGCAATAGTATTCACCCCCCTTGGCGCTTTTCCTATTTTGTTGCATTGCAACCTGTAATTTAAATATATATTTTGGGGGGATTTCATGTAATGGACAAACACAAAATAGTCCAAATTAGTGAAGTGAGATAAATAAAAAATACTTGTATGAAATAATAAAAACAGAAAAGTGGTATGTGCATATGTCTTCACCTCCTTTGCTATGAAGCCCCTAAATAACATCTGGTGCAACCAATTACCTTCAGACGTCACATAATTAGTATAATTGCACACAGGTGGACTTTATTTAAGTGTCACATGATCTGTCACATGATTTCAGTATATATACACCTGTTCTGAGAGCCTGCAACATCATTAAGCAAAGGGCACCACCAAGCAAGCAGCACTATGAAGACCAAGGAGCTCTCCAAACAGATCAGGGACAATGTTGTGGAGAAGTACAGATCAGGGTTGGGTTATAAAAAATATCAGAAACTTTGAACATCCCACGAAGCACCATTAAATCCATTATTAAAAAATGGAAAGAATATGGCACCACAACAGACCTGCTAAGAGAGGGCTATCCACCAAACTCACAGACCAGGCAAGGAGGGAATTAATCAGAGAGACCAAAGATAACCCTAAGGAGCTGCAAAGCTCCACAGCGGAGATTGGAGTATCTGCCCAAAGGACCACTTTAAGCCGTACACTCAACAGAGCTGGGCTTTACGGAAGAGTGGCCAGAAAAAATAAGCAAACGTTTGGTATTCGCCAAAAGGCATGTGGGAGACTCCCCAAACATATGGAAGAAGGTACTCTGGTCAGATGAGAATAAAATTTAGCTTTTTGGCCATCAAGGAAAACACTATGTCTGGCGCAGACCCAACACCTCTCATCACCCCGAGAATACCATCCCCATGGTGGTGGTAGCATCAGAATCAGTCTGCGGGGATGTTTTTCACCGGCAGGGACTGGGAAACTGGTCAGATTTTAAGGAATGATGGATGGCGCTAAGTAAAGGGAAATTCTTGAGGGAAACCTGTTTCAGTCTTTCAGAGATTTGAGACTGAGATGGAGGTTCACCTTCCAGCAGGACAATGACCTTAAGCATACTGCTAAAGCAACACTGGAGTATTTTAAGGGGAAACATTTAAACGTCTTTGAATGGCCTAGTCAATTGAGAATCTGTGGTATGAGTTTAAGATTGCTGTACACCAGCGGAACCCCTCCAATTTGAAGGAGCTGGAGCTGTTTTGCCTTGAAGAATGGGAAAAAATCCCAGTGGCTAGATGTGCCAAGATTAAAGAGACTTGCAGCTGTAATTGCTGCAAAAGGTGGCTCTACAAAATATTCAGTTTGGCAGATGAATAGTTATGGACGCTCGTTTTATTTTTACCCCCCCTTGTTTGTTCCACAATAAGAAATAGTTTGCATCTTCAAAGTGGTAGGAATGTTGTGTTATCAAATGATACGACCCCCCCTAAAATCCATTTTAATTCCAGGTTGTAAGGCAACAAAATAGGAAAAATGCGTAGGGGGTGAATACTTTCAAAAGCCACTGTACCGCAACTAACCCCTACCCCCGCACACTGACTCGGTACCGGTACCCCCTTTATATAGCATTGTTATTTTGTTACTTTTTAATTGGAGGGCTCGCAATTCAAATAAATAATCAGAAAATGATGGATATTAAACATTTAGGTAGATACAAGTGTCTTATATCGGTTAATTCTTGTTAATCTAACGGTCTTCTTTCCAATGGTACCAATTATATGCATATCCTGGCTTCAGGGCCTGAGCAACAGGCAGTTTACTTTGGGCACATCAGTCAGACAGGAAGTTGAGTAAAATAGACCCTAGCCTGAATTTAAAGGCTTGTAAGTAAGGATTTCACAGCAAGGTCTACACTTGTTGATTTCAGCGCATATGAGAAAAGTTTGATTTGATTAGGCTGATGGAAATTCTCATTATTTAGTTGAATAATTTTCAATTTGAGCATCATTATTTCTATATAGCCTACACTTTCTCGTTCTGAACTTCTAACGCAAGTGGAACTGGTGTGGCTTCGTGACAATGATCAAGAGCAGCTGCTCATGGATTTGACAGGTACAACGCCAAAACATCAGCTATGTGGGTGTCGGATATCGCCGTTTAACACTTGATCTTAATTTAATCTAGGCCTAAGTCGTTGTATAAATAAACAACAGGTTTTTCCAATTGAACTTTGGTTTACTATTAAATGGTTGAAAGCGAATTGATTCACATTTAAACAAATCCAAATTTATTTGTGACATGCGCCGAATACAACAGGTGTAGACTTTGCCGTGAAATGTTTACTTACAAGCCCTTAACCAACAATGCAGTTCAAGAAATAGAGTTAAGAATTTATTTTTTATTTTTTAAGCAACAATAAAATAACAATAACGAGGCTATATGCAGGGGATACATGTACCGAGTCAATGTGCAGGTTAGTTGATGTAATTTGTACATGTAGGGGCAAAGTGACTATGCATAGATAATAAACAGCGAGTAGCAGCAGTGTAAAAAATAAAGGGGGGCAGTCAATGTAAGGTGGCCATTTGATTAATTGTTCAGCAGTCTTATGGCCTGGGGCTAGAAGCTGTTAAGAGAGTCTTTTAGTCCTAGACTTGGCACTCCGCTACCACTAGCCCTTTAGTAGCAGAGAGAACAGTCCATTGTTTTACCTTCCTCTGACACCGCCTGGTATATAAAAGTTGAAGTCGGAAGTTTACATACACTTAGGTTGGTGTCATTAAAACCCGTTTTTCAACCACTCCACAAATGTATTGTTAACAAACTATAGTTTTGGCAAGTCGGTTAGGACATCTACTTTGTGCATGACACAAGACATTTTTACAACAATTGTTTACATACAAATTATTTCACTTATAATTCAATGCATCGCAATTCCAGTGGGTCAGAAGTTTACATACACTAAGTTGACTATGCCTTTAAACAGCTTGGAAAATTCCAGAAAATTATGTCACAACTTTAGAAGGTTCTTTGCTTGACATCATGTGAAAATCAAAAGAAATCAGCCATGACGTCAGAAAAAGAATTGTAGACCTCCACAAGTCTGGTTCATCCTTGGGAGCAATTTCCAAATGCCTGAAGGTACCACCTTCATCTGTACAAACAATAGTACGCAAGTATAAACACCATAGGACCACGCAGCCATCATACCGCTCAGGAAGGAGACGCCTTCTGTCTCCTAGAGATGAACTTACTTTGGTTTTGAAAATGCAAATCAATCCCAGAACAACAGCAAAGGACCTTGTGAAGATGCTGGAGGAAACAGGTACACAAGTATCTTTATCCACAGTAAAACGAGTCCTATATCGACTTAACCTGAAAGGCCACTCAGCAAGGAAGAAGTCACTGCTCCAAACCGCCATAAGAAATCCCGTCTACAGTTTGCAACTGCACACGGTGTCACGCCCTGGTCGAAGTATGTATGTTTGTCTTCATTTATTTTGACAGGCCAGGGGGTGACATGGGTTAATGTGGTGCGTTTTTGTCATGGGGTTTTTGTGGGGTGTTCTTAATCAGAGTCAGGTGATTATCGTTGTCTCTGATTGGGAACCATATTTAGGCAGCCAGGGGACAAAGATCGTACTTTTTGGAGAAATGTCCTCTGGTCTGATGAAACAACAATAGAACTGTTTGGCCATAATGACCATCGTTATATTTGGAGGGGAAAGGGGAGATTGCAAGCCAAAAAACACCATCCCAACCGTGAAGCACGGTGGTGGCAGCATCATGTTGTGGGGGTGCTTTGCTGCAGGAGGGACTGGTGCACTTCACAAAATAGATGACTTCATGAGGAAGGTAAATTATGTGGATATATTGAAGCAACATCTCAAGACATCAGTCAGGAAGTTAAAGCTTGGTCGCAAATGAGCCCAAGCACACTTCCAAAGTTGTGGCAAAGTCAAGGTATTGGAGTGGCCATCACAAAGCCCTGACCTCAATCCTATAGAAAAGTTGTGGGCAGAACTGAAAACGTGTGTGCGAGCAAGGAGGCCTACACACCTGACTCAATTACACCAGCTCTGTCAGGAGGAACTGGCCAAAATTCCCCCAACTTATTGTGGGAAGCTTGTGGAAGGCAAAACAAAACATTTGACCCAAGTTAAACAATTTAAAGGCAATGCTACCAAATACTAATTGAGTGTATGCAAACCTCTGACCCAGTGGGAATGTGATGAAAGAAATAAAAGCTGAAATAAATAATTCTGTCTACTATTATTCTGACATTTCACATTCTTAAAATAAGGTGGTGATCCTAACTAACCTAAGACAGGGACTCTTTACTAGGATTAAATGTCAGGAATTGTGAAAAACTGAGTTTAAATGTATTTGGCTAAGGTGTATGTAAACTTCCAACTTCATCTTTATATAAAAACACAGGAAAATCACTTTTTATATATTACTGGGCTTAACTAAATAGAGCTCCCACAGGTGCTTCTAACGATCACGGATTATAGAAAGAACGCTAGTTTTGTCGTGGACACCAACGCTGCCCTATCGGATAAGTTAAACACATTATTATTACGCTTAAAGCATAATGACTCTGAGCTGCCAAGGAGAGCCCCTGAGGACAACGAGGGCTACGTGTTTACGGTCTCCACAGAGGATGTACAGTGGAGCAAAAAAAGTATTTAGTCAGCCACCAATTGTGCAAGTTTTCTGGGCATGTACTGGCTTAAGCAGGGGGACACGTCTGGCACTGCAGGATTTGAGTCCCTGGCGGCGTAGTGTGTTACTGATGGTAGGCTTTGTTACTTTAGTCCCAGCTCTCTGCAGGTCATTAACTAGGTCCCCCCGTGTGGTTCTGGTATTTTTGCTCACCGTTCTTGTGATCATTTTGACCCCACGGGGTGAGATCTTGCGTGGAGCCCCAGATGGAGGGAGATTATCAGTGGTCTTGTATGTCTTCCATTTCCTAATAATTGCTCCCACAGTTGATTTCTTCAAACCAAGCTGCTTACCTATTGCAGAGTTTGGAGTGTGACTGTTTGAGGTTGTGGACAGGTGTATTTCATACTGATAACAAGTTCAAACAGGTGCCATTAATACAGGTAACGAGTGGAGGACAGAGGAGCCTCTTAAAGAAGAAGTTACAGGTCTGTGAGAGACAGAAATCTTGCTTGTTTGTAGGTGACCAAATACTTATTTTCCACCATAATTTGCAAATAAATTCATTAAAAATCCTACAATGTGATTTTCTAGATTTTTTTCTCATTTTGTCTGTCATAGTTGAAGTGTACCTATGATGAGAATTACAGGCCTGTCTCATCTTTTGAAGTGGGAGAACTTGCACAATTGGTGGCTGACTAAATACTTTTTTGCCCCACTGTATGTAAGTCATTCAAATGTGCTAACATTCGCATAGCTAGCCATACATTTCTGACATTTTCAATCTCTCTCTAGCTCAGGCCATTATCCCCTCCTGCTTCAAGATGTCCACTATCATCCAGGTGCCCAAGAAAGGGAAAGTAACTATAATTTTTTATTTAAGCTTGATTTAACTATGCAAGTCAGGGTAACGGGATTGCAGCCCAAAGAGGTTAAGAACAAATACAAATTATTGTTTACAATGACGGCCTACCCCGGCCAAACCCCAACGAAGCTGGGCCAATTGTGGGCTGCCCTATGGGACTACCAATCACGGCCAGTTGTGATACAGCTTGGAATCGAACCAGAGTCTGTAGTGACGCCTCTAGCACTGAGATGCAGTGCCTTAGACTGCTGCACCACTCGGGATCAAACTGAACTGAATGTCTACCAACCCATAGCACTCACTTCCGTCACCATGAAGTGCTTGGAAAGTCAAAGACCACATCACCTCCTCCCTACCCGACACGACACACCCAATCGAATTCGCCTAACTCCCCGATAGATTCACAGATGATGCAATCGCCACTGCCCTCACCCACCTGGACAAAAGGAATCCACATGTGAGGATGCTGTTCATCGACTACAGCTCAGCCTTCAATACCATAGATCACAACAAAGCTCACTGCCCTGGGACTAAACTCTTCCCTTTGCAACTGAGTCCTCCACACTGATCCTCAACACACCCCACAAGGGTGCGTCTTCAGTCCCCTCCTGTACTCCCTGTATACCCATGACTGCAAACAGTTCCAACTTCATCATCAAGTTCGCTGACGACATGACAGTAGTAGGCCTCATTACCTACAACGACGAGACAGCCTACAGAGAGGAGGTAGGGACTCTTACAGTGTGGTGCCAGGTAAACAGCCTCTCCCTCAACATAAAGCAAAACAAAGGAGCTTACTGTAGACTTCAGGAGGAACCAGGCTCAGCAATTGAACCCATCCCCGAGGGCCCTCACAGTGTTCTACAGGACCACCATCGAGTGCTTACTGTCGGGCTGCATCACAGCTTAGTATGACAACTCTACCGCCGCTGGCTGCAAGGCTCTAGAGAGGTTGGCACGCTCAGAAGAAAGCACCATTGGGTGCACACTGCCTGCTCTCCAGGACATCTACAACACCAGGTGTCGCAGAGAGGCCAAGAAGATAATCAGGGTCCTCAGCCACCTGAGCCACAGCCTGTTCTTCCTGCTTCCATCACTCAGACGAGGGCAGTACAGGAGCATCATGGCAAAAACTGTCAGACTGGCCAATAGAAGCTAATCATCCCCGCCTCTTTACTCTAATGCAGGGGTGGGTAATTCCAGTCATCGAGGGCCTGATTGGGTGTCACAGTTTTGCCCCAGCTAACACACCTGACTCCAATAATCAACTAATCATGATCTCCAGTTTAAAATGCAATTTGATTAATCAGCTGTGTTTGCTAGGGATGGAGAAAAATTGTGACACCAATCAGGCCACCGATGACTGGAGTTGCCCACCCCTGCTCTAATGGAAATCGTATTGACGGCATTTTAATTGCTACTGTCTGCAGGGCAGTGACACCGGGGATTGTCATTAGCCAATGATGTTGACTGGCACAGAGGTCATTGGGATCGATACAACTGTCAATCACTGAGATTAGGGAGAGAGAGGGAGAAATATAGAGTTTGAGAGGGAGGGAGAGAGAGAGGAGCGAGAGAAATTAGATAGAAGGTACAGTGAGATAGAGGGAGATAACTCTGTGGAGCTAGACGGAGAAATGAGAGAGGTACTGTGAGAGAGAACAAGAGAGGGGGAGGAAGAGGGAGAGAGTGAGAGAATAGGCTCAGTACACTACACCACCCTCATCACCTTCCCTAAGATAGCCTGCAATTATACTAAGCTATATTAGCTTATTTACCTCAATTATATAGTTATAAAGTGATAGAATTCACTGTCATAGCTGATGGGTGGCACTGATTGGCCTATAGGTGGCACTGTTACAGTATAAGCAGTCTCACTTAAACCCTCACAGCCCTGTTTGACCTAGAGACTTGAAACTTTGTACAGTATGTAAAGTCTTTCCTCATGCTGAGCAAATGTGTTGCAATGACTAAATAACAATTTGATTATAAAGGACTATTATGTCTGGTTGATTGACTGTACACCCCACATACCCATCTTGTTGGTCAACTAACTAGGCAGCTGGGGGTCCATTCTTGCTTCCTTAAGATAGATAGATAGATCATAGGCATTTGTGATACTTTAATCAAAACACATAGGCTGTCTAGACATGACAATTACTATATAAATAAAAGGTTTCTCGGCCCATCCGAAAATGAGACCGAAAGGCGACATCATCGTACCAAGGGATGACTTCCTCCACATAAGCCTCGACTCTGCCAATCAGCTGCTCACTTTGTGTCGATACACCCACTATACTCTTTAGCCACTCAGTGACAATCGGGAACAGAATCTAAAAAATCTATTATGGCGGAAGCCACAGCTAAAACCAAAATGTACGTATTGGATCCATTGTGTTATCAGCAAGAGCTGCACTATCGAGAGTATTCTGACTCTTTGCATCACTGCTCGGCCTCCGACTGCAAGGCAGTACAGAGGGTAGTGTGTACGGCCCAGTACATCATTGGGGCCAAGCTCTCTCTGCTACCGCACGGCAGCGGTACCAACACGGAAAGTCTAGGTCCAAGAGGCTTCTAAACAGCTTCTACCCCCAAGCCATAAGACTGATGAACATCTAATCAAATGGCTACCCAGACTACTTGCATTGCCCCCCCCCACCTCTTTTAAGCTGCTGCTACTCTCTGTTATTATCCATGCATAAGTCACTTTAATAACTCTACCATCATGTATATATTGCCTCAATTAGCTTGACTAACCGCTGCCCCCGCACATTGACTCTGTACCGGTACCCCCTGTATATAGCCTCGCTATTGTTATTTTACTGCTGTTCTTTAATTATTTGTTACTTTATTTCTTATTTTTGGGTATTTTTCTTAACTGCATTGATGGTTAAGGGGCCTGTAAGTAAGCATTTCAGTGTAAGTTGTATTCGGCACATGTGATAAATAAAATTTGATTTGATTTCAAGAGTAGCTACAACTAACATAATGGAATGTTTGTGTTAAAATAACTTTCAACAAGCTTTTTGAAACTAACACATTGCTTGTTGAACCTGGCTCAGCATGGACCAGCTTGAAAATGATGTGCCGAAGTCGAGGATCGGTAGGATAGTCAGTTTCACTAGGGTAAGTTTGGCCACGTGAGTGAAGGAGGCTTTGTTGCGGAATAGAAAGCCGACTCTAGATTTGATTTTAGATTGGAGTTGCTTGATATGAACTCCTGGAAGGAGAGTTTACAGTCTAGCCAGACACCTAGGTACTTATAGATGTCCATATATTCTAGGTCGGAACCATCCAGGGTGGTGATGCTAGTCGGGCGTGCGGGTGCAGGCAGCGAACGGTTGAAAAGCATGCATTTGGTTTTACTAGCGTTTAAGAGCAGTTGGAGGCCACGGAAGGAGTGCTGTATGGCATTGAAGCTCGCTTGAAGCTCGCTTGGAGTTTAGATAGCACAGTGTCCAAGGACGGGCCGGAAGTATAAAGAATGGTGTCGTAATATCGAACAAGGATTCTAACAATTCCACAACAACTACCTAATACATACAAATCTAAAGGGATGGAATAAGAATATGTACATATAAATATATGGATGAGCAATGACGGCATAGGCAAGATGCGATAGATGGTATAAAATACAGTATATACATATGAGATGAGTAATGTAAGATATGTAAATATTATTCAAGTGGCATTATTAAAGTGGCCAATGATTCTGTATGTAGGCAGCAGCCTCTCCAGAGAACACAGGTGTAATACACTGGGGATAATGTGGAAGATGGGCGACACCTGGAGGGGGGTGGAGACGAGCACAAAGACAGGTGAAACAGTTTAGGGTGGGACATGAGTAAAGCCCTTAATGTAGGCTGAGTTCTTGTTGAAGACTGAGCTGTGGTTGAGTTCCACCTGAGCTCTGAGAAACAGACCAACCCCATAGGACAGTCAGCCTAGCTCCTTATCAGCCTCCAGTGTTACAGAAAACAACCCTCTGTCCTGCTGCGGCCCAGGAGAACAACTTGAACAGATTAGGCATCTGGCAGTGACTGCTAAAGTAGCTTGACCTCCAATCACGGCCCAGCTGGAAACCTGATCGTCTGTCAATTTGCCTTCAGGACCCCCGGAATGGTCACCATTCTGGGCAGCACTGCAGGCGAAACTGATAACCCCCTCTCCAATCAGCCTAGTTGTCCCCGACTCTCTCTCGTCCATCTAGTTCAGATCATCACCTACCTTTTATTTTTCCTCCTCTTGAATGCCATGTGGACAAGTGGCTGAGATGATGGATTTGAGGATAAATGGAGGATTAACTAGGGGAAAGGGAGCTTAACAATAGCTGATATTGAAGGGCAGTTTAGTGCTCTGGATCTTCTGCTGTGCTGAACCCATGCAAAGAGATGTAAAAACGTGTTTGGGTGCTGTAGCCCAGAAGAATGAAAAAGGACCGTTGTTACGCAACAGCTATGAAGGTATTAATTATGTGGGGCCTTACAGACAACATCATTCGTAAATAAATGAAGTTGTGCTGTCCTCCTTTTACCTTTTTAGTAATGTTCATCTTTTTACAGTTTTCCACAACAAACAAGTGATGTGAAACAGACCGGGGAAAATCTGGGTTGGCGTTGATGGGGATTATGTTCACATTGTGCATCATCCGGTTTTCTGTTGAAAACATAATGAGAGAAACAGGCCCACCTTTTCACCCACAAAATGTCATCTGTCACAAAGCATTAGCCTGCCCACTAACAGGACAAACCTTGTGTAACCCTCCAAACGCAGATGCTCAAATGAAAAATAACAACGATTATTTAGCATGTGTGATTCACTGTGCTCTTTTGATGACTCAGAGCCTACCATCAAGGGCAGAAGATTGTCTTATCTTTACACCCACACATTGTTAGATAAACACACACCCCTCACAGTCAAACCTCAGATAATAAGGTTTGGGTTACCCGTTTGTAATTACTGAAAATAAAATGTCATTTTGTAGATAAGGAGACATGAATACCTCATCGGAAGCAAAAAAATAAATATATATATATAAATAAATAATTAAGAAAAGGCTCTAAACTGGCAATCCAACCTGGTCTCAGAGCATTTTGTATTATTCTGAACATAAATACAAGACACTCCATTTAGTATATGTTACGTTTCATATGGTGTGTATTTGTGGATTTCCATCAACCATTTTGTATGATATGTTAGGAATTACAATTTGTTTAATATGTCACAAATTTGCAAAACATAATATGTTACAAATTTGCAAAACCTATGATATGTTACGAATTCTAGACAGATGGGTAACGTTAGCTAGCTGGCTAACATTATCTAGGCTATGGGTTAGGGTTAAATCTAGGAGAACTGAAAGGTTTAAGGTTAGGGGAAGGGTTAGTTAACAAGCTAAGTAGTTGCAAAGTAGCTAATAAGTAGAGTAGTATATAGTTGAAAAGTTGCTAATAAGATAAAATGCTAAAGTTGTCCGTGATGAGATTCGAACTTGCAACCTTTGGGTTCCTAGACATACACATTATACATCCACCCTTATGTAACAATCTGTCTTATGTAACCATACCAAATTTAGCATATCATACTCATTTGAGTGTCCTGGATTTACATTTAGTCTATGAGACCAGGCTGGGCAATCAAGGATACAGTATGTGCCTGAGTGCTTCCATAGATCTGATTACATTTAAAGGCATGGCTTTCGCAGATAATATTCTGCCCAGGGGAGTATGGGGAGCTGCTAGGTCATCATAGCAGAGGTTTTTAATGCAGGGCACACACATACACTCGCAGATTTATTCTCTTCCAGACTGCGTGATTCAGGGAGAAATCATCCTTTACTGTTTCCTCTCATTCTCATTTGGAAAGGATTGCAACAGTTTTGCAGGGTGCTGGGCAACAACACATGCAGCTGTCACGCCCTGATCTGTTTCACCTGTTCCTGTGATTGTCTCCACCACCCTCCAGGTGTCGCTTATTTCCCCCAGTGTCTTTATCCCCGTGTTTCCTGTCTCTCTGTGCCAGTTCGTCTTGCATGTTAGTCAAGTCAACCAGCGTGTTTTCCCCCCTAATCCTTTCGCTATTCTCTTTTTGATAGTCCTAACAGTTTTGACCCCTGCCTGACTCTGGACTCCTTTCCCGCCTGCCTGATCATCCTGCCTGCCCTTTGGTACCTTTTGGTTTTGACCCTTTTTCCTGTCCACGACCAGTCTCTTGCCTTCCCCTATTGGATTAATAAATATTGTAAGACTCCAACCATCTGCCTCCTGTGTCTGCATCTGGGTCTCGCCTTGTGTCATGATAGCAGCATATTCCTCTCCACCCTTCTTCCTGACTCAAGCAGGAATTAACCCTTTGAGTTCTTAGTCACAGCCACAAACATGCCAGTGGCAAAAACTGAATGAAATCAACATCATGGTAACACAATTTCAAAATAGATAAAACTTTATTAAAATGTTGAATTTCTACCTTTAAAACAACGTCAGAACTTCGTTATATCCACTATCAGAAAAGTAACTACAGGCTGGGCAGCACCTCCTACTAGAGAATGTATCTATCTACATTATCTTTCTGTCTCCCATCCAAGGTTTTAAAATATAATCTACTGTGAACGGATCAGCTTGTCCAAAGCACCCGAACACAGGTGGGAGGCATAAAATGAACAGACCAGAGGAAGTGGTTGTGGGTCCTTTTCTTGCGATTGTTTGCTAAATGGGTCTTCTTTCGCCCGACAACATAATTCCAGTACATGTCCAACGCTGAAACACCAGCCTAACAAAACAAATGAACATAAACTAAGCCGTTGACCAAAAGGCCGTGGCCAAAGAGGGAAAGCAAGACAACCATCAGCTACTCCTGTCTTTAGACTATCGTCTACACATAAGTTGCAGGAGGAACTGTTCTCTCTACCTATAGCTTGCCTTGGTTAACAGAGCGACAAGGTGCCCAGTCACATAAACCTTCTCTGAGGTAGGAAAAGCCGACATCCTCACAGGTCCCTGTCTCTACTCCACAATCTTCCACCAGCTCCTCTCCTTGCACACCTATATAGAGGAAGACCCGAAACAAGTAGTGGGCCCAGCTGTGTACTATTTGGCTTTATACTGAGTACTTATCCCCTGAGGAGGGTGCTGCCGTTCCTCCGGCTGGTCACTGAACTCTACCACTACGTAATCCCCAAAAGTTATTATTTGTCATGAGAGGACCATAAACAATATGCTGCATACTCCAAAACAGATAGAAATCTCACAATTCTGTTTTTAAAAATAGCTGAGGTCACTATTGAGGACAAGCTCTAGTATACTAAACACATCTGTGACCGACTGGCTTGATTCAGTCCTATGTAGCAATATTTGAAATTGTGTTTTTTTTATATTGAATAAAAATAGAGACTCAGAGCTTGAAAATTGTATATCATACACTGCAGTTGAGGAACAGTAGGAAAGTAATTATGCTTTGAAGTTGCTAAACTTGTAACCACACTTTTGAGAAAAAGGCCCTTGCACGTTTTGATACACCTACTGAGAGCTCTTCTGTCTACACCCATTCAGCATTGTTAACACCCTCTTAAGCCTTAGCCCCACCTATCCCTTTAAGGATTCACATGCTGTTCTCCACATTACCGTCTCTGCTAAACACACACTATATCATAAATGTTGTAAAAATATTTTTAAATTATTAGATGATTCTTACCCAGACACACCTGTCTAAATTGATGGGTGAAAGAAATACAGCTTGGCTGCTATGAAAGTGAACTGTGCTTATGTGTGACACACGTAGCTAACTTGATGGGTCATGTAATCATCTGGCGAAGTGGTCTTTTGTTAGCTAAACAATTAACCTAATGATGCTATCAAGAGAACTGGGAGGTGAAATCAGAAATCATGACGTCAGTGATCTTCAGGTCGGAAAGTCGGGGCTCTAATAAGAGGCCCGTGTTCCCGAGGTGGAATTGTTAGTTGGATGACATTCAAAACACATTTTCAGAGTCTGAGCTTTTTTTTTCAAGATCCCAGTTGTCTTGAACGCACTGAAGTCAGAGATTTCCGAGTTCCCAGTTCCGAGTTCATTTTTGTTTTAACGTGGCAATAATACCGGCAATACTACTGGCAATACAAACTGATTGACATAGCTAACAACCATGCATGAATCTGCAGGTAGCTAAAGCTAACCAACTAGGTTCAATGTTAGCTATCTTATTAACATTAGGCTATAGCTAGCATTGCAAATTGCTTTGAGATATGAATAACATTACTAAACAGATCATATACGTAACTTACAGTGAAAACAAATTTGACAAAATTAGAAATGTATAATATCTGAACATTTCACTTTGCTAGACTCTCTTACCCGTATACATGGATGAATGCTTCTCCCTCTCTGTCACGGATGCCATGGTTGCTCTTAGTTTGAAGGTGTAATCCGGAGACTGGTGTTTTATACAACAGCCTTCTGTGTACTCCCTCTGCATATTTGCAATCAAACGCCAGAATTTTCTCCATCTCCTTAGCTATTATACTCTGCTCCAAACGAGCATACCACTGATTTCAAAACTCGGTCAACTTCTTCTGTGACAACAACATGGTCTGATTCATTTTCAGTCAGAAAGAGTCCGCATGACACGATCATCCTCAAGAACGTGGAGATCAGTAGCAACACTTTTGCAGTTTTTCATAACATCTTTCAAAAAAGCCACGGTAGAAATGATTACCTACACATACGGACCAGCTCACGTTATAGACAGAAGCATGCTACATGGCAGACCAATCCAAACTCATCTCTTGGCATGTCCAGTCCATCACATTATCTCAGCCAATCATGGCTAGAGGGAAATTTCCTGCCTTTTTCTCTGGCTAAACCAACTAGGCTCGTAATTGAACAATTTTATTCGTATTTATAGATGGCATTCAAGTTTGTTATTAAGGCATATGAAAGTTCAAATGTTCCAAAATGCATTTTGATTAAAGAAAAGTTTTAGTTCAAATGCCTTTCCTGTGAAGTAGTGACATGCGACATATGCCTTGTTTCGTGAAACTAGTCACGTGATAAAAATGTCATTTTATGTGTTGCTTATTTTCCGATTTCAACAAATCTGTATGAATAAGGCTTGAAATGAATTGTTTTCTAAGTATATTATAATCCATTTATAAAACGACTAACTAAATTATTTAAACTTCCATATAACTCTAAAATACAAAATAAGGCCTCGATCAAACCATCTGGCCCCATCACTGTTAACGTCTCACGAAGCTTTAGCTTGCCTTCCTGAACTCGCCTTTCATCTCATATTAATCTTGTCAGTCTATAACAAACAGCACATGTTCTGTTTAAAATGTATGAATTATTTTAGATTACTGGCTATAAACCATATATACCAGGCATATGTGTTGTTAGTGGCTGTGACAGAGAATTCAGCCAAGGAGTTGAATTAAATGGTAGGAGGGTTCTCCCTGCATTAAGTGGTGTCAGATTTTACATGCAACTTCACACAGGCAGAAGAGACGTACTCCTGTGTCTGTGCGAATCAGGGATACTGCTCAGTGCAAGCCATTTAGATTGATAATGCAAAATTGTTGGTCGGAACCGGTACCAGAAGCACGCAGGTCCCCAAAACAGGGGACTTTACGTCTAAGAGTTAACCAAGCCCTGCTTAGCTATGATGTTTGTTACTATTACCAATGTGCTATCATGTGAATGATTGTTGAGAGATCTCCATTTAACTAAATAGATTCACTTCTGCTATCGAAGTCATTCCAAAGAGTCAGGTTAAACAGAGCAAATTAAATGTGACCATACTTTATCACTAATATTATGAATTATGCTATTTAGCCGAAGTAAAAAAATACTTTAAGTATTATTTAAGTCGTTTTTGGGGGTATCTGTACTTTGCAATTTATATTTTTTACAACTTTTAATTCACTACATTCCTAAAGAAGATCATGTACTTTTTCTCCATTCATTTTCTCTGACACCCAAAAGTACTCGTTACATTTTAATTGCTTAACATCTCTGCAAGATGGCATAGCAGTCAGACGTCCTTTGTCCTTGTCTTGTCCCGTGTATATACAGTGGGGCAAAAAAGTATTTAATCAGCCACCAATTTGTGCAAGTTCTCCCACTTAAAAAGATGAGAGAGGCCTGTAATTTTCATCATAGGTAAACTTCAACTATGACAGAAAAGATTAGGGGGAAAAAATCCAGAATATCACATTGTAGGATTTTTAATGAATTTATTTGCAAATTATGGTGGAAAATAAGTATTTGGTCAATAACAAACGTTTATCTCAATAATTCTGTTATATACTCTTTGTTGGCAATGACAGAGGTCAAACGTTTTCTGTAAGTCTTCACAAGGTTTTCACACACTGTTGCTGATATTTTGGCCCATTCCTCCATGCAGATCTCATTTAGAGCAGTGATGTTTTGGGGATGTTGCTGGGCAACACAGACTTTCAACTCCCTCCAAAGATTTTCTATGGGGTTAAGATCTGGAGACTGGCTAGGCCACTCCAGGACCTTCAAATGCTTCTTACGAAGCCACTCCTTTGTTGCCCGGGCGGTGTGTTTGGAATCATTGTCATGCTGAACGACCCAGCCATGTTTCATCTTCAATGCCCTTGCTGATGGAAGGAGGTTTTCACTCAAAATCTCATGATACATGGCCCCATTCATTATTTCCTTTACACAGATCAGTCGTCCTGGTCCCTTTTGCAGAAAAACAGCCCCAAAGCATGATGTTTCCACCCCCATGCTTCACAGTAGGTATGGTGTTCTTTGGATGCAACTCAGCATTCTTTGTCCTCCAAACACGACGAGTTGAGTTTTTACCCAAAAGTTATATTTTGGTTTCATCTGACCATATGACATTCTACCAATCTTCTTCTGGATCATCCAAATGCTCTCTAGCAAACTTCCGACGGGCCTGGACATGTACTGGCTTAAGCAGGGGGACACGTCTGGTACTGCAGGATTTGAGTCCCTGGCGGTGTAGTGTGTTACTGATGGTAGGCTTTGTTACTTTGGTCCCAGCTCTCTGCAGGTCATTCGCTAGGTCCCCACGTGTGGTTCTGAAATGATCACCGTTCTTGTGATCATTTTGACCCCACGGGGTGAGATCTTGCGTGGAGCCCCAGATGGAGGGAGATTATCAGTGGTCTTGTATGTCTTCCATTTCCTAATAATTGCTCCCACAGTTGATTTCTTCAAACCAAGCTGCTTACCTATTGCAGATTCAGTCTTCCCAGCCTGGTGCAGGTCTACAATTTTGTTTCTGCTGTCCTTTGACAGCTCTTTGGTCTTGGCCATAGTGGAGTTTGGAGTGTGACTATTTGAGGTTGTGGACAGGTGTCTTTTATACTGATAACAAGTTCAAACAGGTGCCATTAATACAGGTAATGAGTGGAGGACAGAGGAGCCTCTTAAAGAAGAAGTTACAGGTCTGTGAGAGCCAGAAATCTTGCTTGTTTGTAGGTGACCAAATACTTATTTTCCACCATAATTTGCTAATAAGTTCATTAAAAATCCTACAATGTGATTTTCTGGATTTTTTTCTCATTTTGTCTGTCATAGTTGAAGTGTACATATGATGAAAATGGCAGACCTCTCTCATCTTTTGAAGTAGAAGAACTTGCACAATTGGTGGCTGACTAAATACTTTTTTGCCCCACTGTATATTTGGCATTGAAGCTTTTCTGGAGGGTTGTTAACACAGTGTCCAAAGAAGGGCCAGAAGTATACAGCATCTTTTATATATTTTATTTTCCAACAACTCAACTTCAAAACACTCTCCTGCAACCCGTCTCACCAATTTAAAAATAAATATTATTTACCTCAAATCTGAAATCCGCTAGCCAGAAGCTAACCAGAAGCTAGCCAGAAGCTAACCAGAAGCTAGCAAGAAGCTAACCAGAAGCTATCCAGAAGCTAACCAGAAGCTAGCCAGAAGCTAACCAGAAATGTTAGTATTCAGCTAACCACGGTTGATGGTCATCAGCTATCCTTTAGCTCGAAAAGCTATTGCCAGTTTTGTACCCCGGATTTGAAGCGAAAGCTCTGGACATTTACATCTGGATCTCGCAGCTAGCTAGCTGCTATCCATGTTACTATTGGCTTATGACGATCCCGGAGCAAACATCAATTATTCCGGAGCTAGCCAGCTGAAGAGTTCCATCAGCCACTCCTGGGCTACAATAACCTATCCGGACCCATTTTACTGCCGATGCGGAGCCCCACCCTTCATGACTGGACTACCGACGTTATCTGCCCGAGGGAGTTATCCAACTGGCCCCTCCATCGCAACGTTACCTTAACGCCCATCTGCAGCCGGCTAATCGTTAGCTGTCTTATCAGCTGCTATCTGAATAGGTCTATCGGACAATTTTTCTTGGGTCACTATATCTATATCTATTTTGCCAATTGGATTGATCCCCTCTACCACAGGGAACCCCACTAATCTACCGACGGAAACACATGAGGTGGCTAATAACAGACATCCATCCTATGCTAGTTTGCTACCGATGGCCCGGCTAGCTGTCTGAATCGCCGTTACCCCAACCAACCTCACTACTAACTGGACCCTTATGATCACTCGACCAAGCATGCCTCTCCTTAATGTAAATATGCCTTGTCCATTGCTGTTGTGGTTAGTGTTTATTGGTTTATTTCAGTGTAGAGCCACTAGCGCTGCTCATTATACCTTATCCGACCTTTCAGTTCCATCACCCACACATGCGATGACATCACCTGGTTTCAATTATGTTTCTAGAGACAATATCTCTCTCATCATCACTCAATACCTAGGTTTGCCTCCACTGTATTCACATCCTACCATACCTTTGTCTGTACATTATACCTTGAAGCTATTTTATCGCCCCCAAAAACCTCCTTTTACTCTCTGTTCCGGACATTCTAGACGACCAATTCTCATAGCTTTTAGCCGTACCCTTATCCTACTCCTCCTCTGTTCCTCTGGTGATGTAGAGGTACATCCAGGCCCTGCAGTGCTTAGCTCCACTCCTATTCCCCAGGTGCTCTCTTTTTATGACTTCTGTAATCGTAATAGCCTTGGTTTCATGCATGTTAACATTAGAAGCCTCCTCCCTAAGTTTGTTTTATTCACTGCTTTAGCCCACTCTGCCAACCCGGATGTTCTAGCCGTGTCTGAATCCTGGCTTAAGAAGACCACCAAAAATGCTGAAGTCTTCATCCCGAACAACAACATTTTCAGACAAGATAGAACGGCCAAAGGGGGTGGTGTAGCAATGTACTGCAGAGATAGCCTGCAGAGTTCTGTCCCAGAGTTTTGTCTATACCCAAACAATTTGAACTTCTACTTTTAAAAATCTATCTCTCTAAAAACAAGTCTCTCACCGTTGCCGCCTGCTATAGACCACCCTCTGCCCCCAGCTATGCTCTGGACACCATATGTGAACTGATTGAACTTATCTTCAGTGCTCATGCTGCTAGGCGACCTAAACTGGAACATGCTTAACACCCAAGCCATCCTACAATCTAAGCTTGATGCCCTCAAACTCACACAAATTATCAATGAACCTACCAGGTACCACCCCAAAGCCATAAACACGGGCACCCTCATAGATATCATCCTAACCAACCTGCCCTCTAAATACACCTCTGCTCTTTTCAAACAAGATCTCAGCGATCACTGCCTCATTGCCTGCATCCGTAATGGATCAGCGGTCAAACGACCTCCACTCATCATAAGAAACAATACTGTGCAGCTGAATTCATTGATCTGGCCAAGGCTTTCGACTCTGTCAATCACCACATCCTCATCAGTAGCCTTGGTTTCTCAAATGATTGCCTCGCCTGGTTCACCAACTACTTATCTGATAGAGTTCAATGTGTCAAATCGGAGGGCCTGTTGTCTGGGCCACTGGCAGTCTCTATGTGGGTGCCACAGGGTTCAATTCTTGGGCCGACTCGCTTCTCTATAGATCAATGATGTCGCTCTTGCTGCTGGTGAATCTCTCATCCACCTCTACGCAGATGACACCATTCTGAATACTTCTGGCCCTTCTTTGGACACTGTGTTAACAACCCTCCAGACAAGCTTCAATGCCATACAACTCTCCTTCCGTGGCCTCCAATTGCTCTTAAATACAAGTAAAACTAAATGCATGCTCTTCAACTGATCGCTGCCTGCAACTAATAATTTCTTGTAAGGATTCTGCTGAACTGTGAAGACGGCGCTGCTTTGCCCCCCAAGTGCTCCTAGCAAGGTGATTGGAGACCTTTAATTTCCGAGTTTTGCTATTTAGCAAGTTAGCTGACTAGCTAACAATAGCCAGCTAGCTAGCTAGTGTTATGAGATGAGTGTGAATTTGTAATTCGCGTTGTTTAATGTTTTAGAGACTCCTGAGAAAACCAGCAAACCAGGTTGGCGTCTTGTGATACAGTGGATGCAAAGAATCTAGCTAGCTAAAGCATTTAGTGCAAATTGAATGTACTATTGTGTTCACTTGCCTTTCTTATATTTTCCATACAATACAGATGAAGTAACATAGCTAGCTAACTATTTGTTTGCTTATTGTGTAGTGCAGGATAAAAAATAACTGTATGCCTATGGATGTGTAGCTAGCTACAGTATATAGCCGATCTGTGTATGGACTCTAAAACGTTTGGTATGAATATTAGTTCAGAACCTATCTATGAACCTCAACCGCTATCATAGTTGTTGTAATGGCTTCAACTCTGAATTGCATTAATGGATGGATTGTGGATTGTGCCAAGAATGCAAGTCTTATATACTGTACATGTACTGTAGTTATTACCATGCATGAGATGCCCACATTGTAGCCTGTACATTGAATATTTTCACTGATCATGTACTCTTCCTTGGCAAATAAAAGTGTGGTTCAGGTATGAATCTCTGAGACATTCTTTTTCAGTCATATCCAATACCAGGTGTATCAAACTCTATTCTTTGAATGATGCTGTCTCTGCATGTATGTATTACAATTATACACTTCAACTGTGTTTTTCCACTCCTGCTCCTGAGACATCAATTATTACACATTGGAACTATGCAATAGACTAGAAACATGATTTATGTAAAGGCTGATTTGGAATTGATATATATAGAAATACACCTATGTATATCAAACTCCTTTCATCTGCATTAATCTGAGGACACAGGATAGGTGTAGTATTCTAATGACATACTTAATTTCAACCAGTGGAGAATGTGAAACACTTTATTGAAAGTTCATTGTCCAGGCGTTATAAAATCATTATACATGCATTATAAATATTATAATTGTAATGTCATATTACAAATACAAGTTCAATCTGTACTTCAATGCACATATGGCGTGCATTATAAAAAAAAGAGGAAGAAAAAGGAGGTGGGGAGAGAGGTAAAACAGAGGAGCAGGAAAGCGCATATGATTAATGAATTACAGTGCTACCCTAATATTCTCTCAGTTCATCACAATTACACAGTGTCTCTTGCAGTAACTCCTAACCAGCCTTGGGCTCCCCGTCGGCCCGAAGGTTATCATAAGAGCGGGTGAGGTGGCGATGACGGGACTGGCTTCCTCTCTCACATCAAAACATACCTGCAGACGAGAGACAGATTGATATAATTTTTTAAAAAACAAAGCTTAACCTCTTGAAGCTAGGGGGCACTATTTTTTATTTTTGGAAAAATAACGTTCCCAAAGAAAACGGCCTATTTCTCAGGACCAGATGCTAGAATATGCATATAATTGACAGCTTAGGATAGAAATAGAAAACACTCTAAAGTTTCCAAAACTGTAAAAATATTGTCTGTGAGTATAACAGAACTGACATTGCAGGCAAAATCCTGAGAAAAATCCAATCAGGAAGTGACTCTTATTTTGAAACCCCTGTCTATCTATGCATCCCTATTGCCCATTGAAAGGTTTATCAACCAGATTCCTTTTTCTGTGGCTTCCCTAAGGTGTCTACAGCCTTTAGACGTAATTTCAGGCCTTTATTTTGAAGAATGAGCGTAAACGTCCACATTGCGTAAGTGGTCAGTTGTTGGCTCTCAGTGTGATTTTTGCGCTAAACAGAGAGGTAGCCATTTTTCCTCCCGGTCCTAGTGAAAAGGTTCCAAGAGGTTAATCATGCTAACACGGTCAGTCATCACAATCATCAGGAGGTGAAATGCAAAACTGACCTTGGATCATTAACTCTGGGACGACTACATCTCTATCTGTATTTCAATGTAAAGCATCTCTTTAATAATACTTCCTGTATAATATAAGTATAATATCCCTTATAACAAATCATGATAACATCGGATGGATAGATACATGTGCAGCATGTGACAATTGCAGGATCATATCAAGGATAGTGTCACAAATGAATACATAAATACCACTTGAAGCTTGATGATGACTTGATCATTTGAATCAGCTGTGTAGTGCTAAGGCAAAAACAAAAATGTGCACCCCTTTGAGTCCCCAGGACAAGGACTGAGAACCGCTGCTCTTCATTGGGACCTCTTAATCTGCAGACAGGCTTTCACAGCTCTCCGTATCTGAGGACAGACAACCTCACAAGAAATAGACTACACAAAAGTACCTGTTCTGTCCAGAATAGCCTACTCTCTCACTTTGACAGCTGGGCCTGCTATCCTAAACCCATCTGTATTGGTGACGATAAATGTGGAAGCAACAGGGGCTTGATAGTCCAGTGAAAATAGCTGAGTGTTTATGTGGTGTAAATCTGAAAATTAGCAGCGGACATCTTAAGGTTTTTTAAATTAATGCATGTGAGACAGGTTCCATGTACAACAAGGCAGGCAGAGAGGAAGAGAGAAAAAGAACACAGAGCAGTAGAATTACCTCTGGTTATGGACACTTTTTCCAGCAATAAAGCTTCTACGGCCTGTTCCTCGGACAGTGAACATACATCTGACAATATCTACATTTTCGACCCCTTTATCAGCTCACATTCTGAAAGTATAGAAAATAGCTTATTTTTTTGTAGATATGAAAACAATAACTGAGATATGAATGTTCAATCTAAACCAGCAGATGCCATTTTCAGGATACGTCAGTACAGCACAGAAAGCTTAACACCAGACTGGTATTGTGGTTGTTCATTAGGTGATGGGACATATGCAAAGATACCTGTACCATCTACACACTGCAAAGACTCCCTAACTCTTCTCCATTATACACGATTGCCCAATTTCTTGGAGACTTCCTTTGATCATCCTAAAGCCCGGATGGGGAATCCTTGCCTTAATGGCCCTGACTTTCTGGTCTAACTCTTCATCTGACATAACAGAATATCATTCCCTGACAGACATATTGTGTTCTTTCATCCCTCTGAAAAAAAATTGACCGTTACAGTGTCATGAAATATGATTATATATCGACTATGAAACAAATAGGACATGGCCTGTTTATGAGTTGTCATGAAAGAAAGTTAGATGAATTCAACTGAAAATGGTGAGAACAGGCGTTCGTAGCTAAATATAAAAGTTTTGCTCTCGACGAAAATACATCCATTTGTTGCAAGTTGGGGAGGGGGGCTAATAGCTGAACAACAGACTATTCTACCTCCAGTAAAGAATAGTCTAATAGGGCAAATCTGGTCTGTGATAGGCTAACGACCAAGGGGGAGTTAGAGCACTGATTATGCTTTTGGGTCCCAGTGCACTACTGTGTCTCTAACTGAAAATGAATGGGCAATATAAACCAAATAATAAACTGATAATTGTGCACAACTTCAAATGAAACAAGCAGGGAGCAGGTTTCGAACCCTCAAACTTCTTGCCCAAAGTCCAGCGCGTTATCGACTGTACACGTTATGTTGGCTGGCAATTTATTAGCTATGCTGTCCTTACAAATCACATAGCATATCATTACAGCAGTATGTACCGGTATTTTAGCTATCTACGAAACGTTAGTAGTTATACATCAAACTTGACAGTATATTAACAAACTACCCAACGTTTATGGGCTTGATTATTCCCATCATTCTTAGCTTAGCTAAATGGTATAGTCGTTGTGCATTCTCAATGGACATTCGGGTGCTTTTGTAAATTAGCTCTGGCTATCTACTCCGATTTCAGAGCACTCTCGTCTGACTGTACCAGAGTGCAGAATAATGAATTGATGAGAGCTCAACACCCATTGAATATGGCCAGTGCCAGTAAACATCGGCAAAAAAGGGTAAAGAAATTGTTTCCAGCAGCACAGTTAGTCACCAACCCTCTGGTTAACACAAACGGTTTAACTAGCTCTGCTAGGGCAAATAAAATGGTCAGTGGTCTCATTCTTGTCTGGAAGTAGCTTGCAGGCTAGCCAACGTTAGCTTGGGTGCTTGACTGCCGTTGTAAGGCTAGAACGTTCAAATCAACCCTACTCCTTGGCCCAAACGTTCACTGTGTGCTCCGAGAGCGAAACGGTCTGAATTTCCCCAGAGGGTTTTTATTTTTTTCATGGAATAGAAACAACATAATATTAATCAAATTAATTAAGCAAGTACCAGTCAAAAGTTTGGGCACATCTACTCATTACAGGATTTTTCTTAATTTGTACTATTTTCTACAGTGTAGCATAATAATGAAGACATCACAACTATGAAATAACACATGTGGAATCAGTTAAGAACAAATTCTTATTTACAAGGACAGCGTACTCCTTCCTCTCCATTGGGGAATTGAACCCCGGTCTCCCGTCCCCACGACACATGGATTCTTTAGCTACATAGCACAGTACTGTACTGCCGACCGTCACGGTGTACAGCGCCATATTTTCCGTTCCTTCCTAACAGACACCCAGAGGGTTTTTCATTTTTCATGGAATAGAAACACCATCATATTAATCAACTTAATAAAGCAAGTACAGTGCCTTGCAAAAGTATTCATCCCCCTTGGCATTTTTCCTATTTTGTTACATTACAACCTGTAATTTAAATCCATTTTTATTTGGATTTCATGTAATGCACATACTCAAAATATTCCAAATTGGTGAAGAGAAAAATTACTTGTTTAAAAAAATGCTATTAAATAAATAACTAAAAAGTGGTGTGTGCATATGTATTCACCCGCGTTGCTTTGAAGCCCCTAAATAAGATATGGTGCAACCAATTATCTTCAGACGTCTAATAATTAGTTAGAATGCACACAGATGGACTTTATTTAAGTGTCACATGATCTGTCACATAATCTCAGTATATATACACACCTGTTCTGAAAGGCCCCAGAGTCTGCAACACCACTAAGCAAGGGGCACCACCAAGCAAGCCGCACTATGAAGACCAAGGAGCTCTCCAAACAGGTCAGGGACAAAGTTGTGGAGAAGTACAGATTTAGGGTTGGGTTCTAAAAAATATCTGAAAATTTGAACATCCCACAGAGCACCATTAAATCCATGATTAAAAAATGGAAAGAATATAGCACAACAAAGCTGCCATGAGAAGGCCTCCCAACAAAACTCACAGACCAGGCAAGGAGAGCATTAATCAGAGAGGCAACAAAGAGACCAAAAATAACCCTGAAGGAGCTGCAAGCTCCACAGCAGAGAGTGGAGTATCTGTCCATAGGACCACTTCAAGCCGTACACTCCACAGAGCTGGGCTTTACGGAAGAGTGTCCAGAAAAAAATGCCGTTGCTTAAAGAAGAAAAAGATAAGCAAACCCGTTTGGTGTTCGCCAAAAGGCATGTGGGTGTAATGCTCCGGGTGTCGTGGGTGTGGAGTCAAATGCAGGAGACAGAGTTCAATGCTGTGCGTCTTCTAATAGCACCAACGCACCACAGGGTGCTCACAAAAGTTACGTTCCCAAAACACAGGGAATCAAAAAATACAATGGAAAAATCACGACCAGGCACTAACACGTACCTTTACAACAGAGCCGAAGGTGACAATGAAAGCGGGCCGGCTGTCTAATAAAGACAAACTAATTAACCTGAACAGGTGCTACCACTAAACATACAAGGAGGGGGAGGAAAAACAATCAGTGGCAGCTAATAGGCCGGTGACGACGACCGCCGAGCTCCACCTGCCCGGGAAGGGGAAACACCCTCGGTCGGACTCGTGACAGTGGGAGACTCTCCAAACATATGGAAGAAGATACTCTGGTCAGATGAGACTACAATGTAGCTTTTTGGCCATCAAGGAAAACACTATGTCTGGCACAAACCCAACACCTCTCATCACCCCGAGAACCCTATCCCACCATCCCCCAGTGAAGCATGGTGGTGGCAGCATCATGCTGTGGGGATGTTTTTCATTGGCAGGGACTGGGAAACTGGACAGAATTGAAGGAATGATGGGTGGCGCTAAATACAAGGGAAATTCTTGAGGGAAACCTGTTTGTCTTTCAGAGATTTGAGACTGGGATGGATGTTTAACTTCCAACAGGACAACGACCCTAAGCATACTGCTAAGGCAACACTTGAGTGGTTTAAGGGGAAACATTTAAATGTCTTGGAATGGCCTAGTCAAAGCCCAGACCTCATTCCAACTGAGAATATGTGGTATGACTTAAAGATTGCTGTACACTAGCAGAACCCATCCAACTTGAAGGAGCTGGAGCAGTTGTGCCTTGAAGAATGGGCAAAAATCCCAGTGGCTAGATGTGCCAAGATTATAGAGACATACCCCAAGAGATTTGCAGCTGTAATTGCTGCAAAAAAAGTGGGGTGGGGGGGGTGAATAGTTATGCACGCTCAAGTTTTCTGTTCTTTTGTCTTATTTCTTGTTTGTTTCACAATAAAAAATGTTTAATGTGAACTAACTTTGTTTTTACATCGCGCTGGTCCCAAAAAAAAAACGTAATACTTCCAGATCAACTGTAATATCAATACCATTGTAAAGCAAAATTTCTCCCCTTTCCAACCAAATCAATGACGAGACCTTCATGATGTCCATCTCTCAATGATTCAAGAAGGCAATGAGCTCCGTACTGTCTTTTTGATAATGGCGGGTGGGAAAGCTAAATCTATTGCGTGATAGTGAGAAGGAGAGATGTCGTGTGGGGAAAAGTTCTGTCCAACTTGTCACCTTATCTCCTCTAAAATGTAAATAAAACACTATAAAGAGTTTATATAATGTGTCATTGCATTCCTATTTGAAGGTTTGTGTCGAATTTGAAATGGGTTTTTAGGGCGGTGCTAAAGTGATCTTCAGAATTAAACAGAGGCTTTTGAGAGACATGGTAGCTTGCAGTGATGATGCAAAAAATGACTAGGTATCCCCCTTTTACCCTGTCCCTGGCCCTTTCTTGTTTTGAGAGAAGAGCTACACCTGGTGGAGAGAGGCTGTAAGACAGAATTAGTTGCTTTATGGGTGCTGTACGTTAAACCGTGACACGTCACGTCAGTTTTTTCAACTTTTCTCCAATACCAGAGAGCTATTATCATGTCAATCAACGCTTGAATAGAAACGTAGTTCACACCCCAGAATTTGATGTCAACACAGTCGCTGGAGTCCCATTCGTTTTCTTTGCAGCCTTGTTTGAATGTCGCGGTTGCGCACATTTACATGAAATTGGGTTAGGGTACGTTATTGACATGCTGAATGCACCAGCTGTCTGTTTAAACTACAAGCACACAGCTCGGATACCCATGCATACCCCCATGCCACCAGAGGTGTCTTCACAATCCCCAAGTCCAGAACAGACTATGGGTGGCGTACAGTGCTTACATAGAGCCACGGCTATATGGAATTCTATTCCACATCAGGTAACTGATGCAAGCAGTAGAATCAGATTTAAGAAACAGATTTTTTTTTTAAATAGACCTTATGGAACAGCAGGGACTGTGAAGAGACACACACAGGCACATACACACACATGGATTTTGTATTGTAGATATGTGGTAATAGAGTAGTCAGCAAAGATGATTGGAGATATGGACTATCCTACAAATATACAGACAATGTTCTGCCTGTCTAGTCCTTTCCAACCGCCTCGCTCTGATTGCTACAACCGCCCACTTCTGTTGGGTTTTTAGCTTTAGTCTGACTTTAATTCGAGTTTGTCTACAAATGTATATTTGATATGTTTGATTGACATCTCCAACACAACCTAAAATCTCAATTAAAGAACAGGACTCAATCAAATCAAACTTTATTTAAAGAGCATTTGATGTTAGATTTAGACCTATTCTTTAACTTGGATTTTTGGTTGAGATGGAGACGTGAATCCAACATATCAATTATTAATTTGAAATGAGTAACGCATCCATGGCCACACTGAAGTTAATGTAAGTATACATTTCTTCATATGTAATCATATAAAGTGTGCATGTTCAAGATAGAATGCATAGATGGGTTGGCTGACAACTTCACGAAAATGATGTGTGCCCTTCCATGGAGCAGAAGTCAGATTGTTGTTGTGATTCTGGATGGGCAGATTGATAGCAGGAATGACAAGAAACTGCCATGTGTGGAATCGTAAGTGGTTTGTTTCAGCTTGTTTAATCTTGTTATTGATACCATGTCTGGTTTTGAGGTGTTGACTGATTTCATGTCAATGTTAATATTGCAAAATTCACTAGCTAGCTAACCAACAACTATAACGATTTATTGGAGAGACAACAAGTGGTCATTGTTCAAATGTATTTATGTTTTTAATAAATATTGGAGGCGAAATATAGCATACATGTCAACAATCTTAGCCAACCTCACCTGTTTTGCCCCATGGTTGCATGTGCATAGTTTTTTTTGCTAAACAACCAACCCGTCTATAGGTCATCGCAAGTCTGTGGAGCTCTTCACAATTGCTGTAATAATCTGTGTAAAATCTCAAACAGAATTGATGTACTTTTAATGTAATCTCAACTGCTATCCAGGTCATTTGGTTCTTCTGTTAGTTTAAGCACAGTGATTAACGCATTGCACAGTGATAAACGCAACATTAGAATGTTGTTGTGCTTTTAAATGGTTGAAAGCAAAATTAGTTGTCACCCAAATGCCTAAACCAAAAACATTTATTTTCCATTGCAATTTGGTTGTGCTTTTAGTGCCTTCAGAAAGTATTGACACCCCTTGACTTTTTCCACATTTTGTTGTGTTACAGCCTGTATTGAAATTGATTAAATGTAGATGTGTCACTGGCCTACACACACACACACACACACACACACAATGTCAAAGTGAAATTATGTTTTTAGAAATGTTTACAAATGAATTATAAATTAAAAGCTGACATCTCTTGAGTCAATATGTAATCAACCGCTTTGTTATGGCAAGCCTAAATAAGTTCAGAGGTAAAAATGTCTAGTTACAGTTTGGACTTGAATTGGCTTGAAAATCTATAGCAAGACTTGAAAATGTCTGTCTAGCAATGATCAAAAGCCAACTTGACAGAGCTAGAATAATTATTTTAATAATAATAATAATGTGTAAATATTGTACAATCCAGGTATGAAAAGCTCTTCCCCAGTCCTCTTCTGGCTTTGCAGAGTGGAGATTATAAATGTACGAGGCCATTAAGGCCAGATTGTTCTTCAAGATGTTCAAATGTTTATAGATGACCAGCAGGGTGTAACGGAGGACCAAAATGCAGCGTGGTTGGTGTTCAACATCTTTAATATCGACAATAAACGAGAACACTACAAAACACAAAACAACAAAAGTGAAAACCGAAACAGTCCTATCTGGTGCAATGACACAAAGACAGAAGACAATCACCCACAAAATACCCAATGAACATGGCTGCCTAAATGTGGTTCCCAATCAGAGACAACGACAGACAGCTGCCTCTAATTGAGAACCAATCTAGGCAACCATAGACATACAAAACTACCAAGAAAGGAAACAGCCCCATAAACATACAAAACCCCTAGACCAGTCGAAAACACATAAATCCCCCATGTCACACCCTAACCTAACCAAAATAATAAAGAAAACAAAGATAACTAAGGCCAGGGCGTGACACAGGGTCAAATAATAATAATTTATGTAAATTCGATATTTCAGTATTACATTTGTAATAAATGTGTAAACATTTCTAAAAACATGTGTTCACTGTGCGCACACAAGCCACTGATGCTCGACTTTGGAAGTCAAATGAATACATTTAATATATACCATCACAATAAATCCATTAATAATTTTAGGCAGGTTTAAAGAAACGTTACGATATGAAGAAAATGTTTTTCAGAGTTGAGTTGCCCTACTGCATGTTGTCTAGCTATGCTCCATGCCATAGGCTGTAGGCTTGTTACTTTAGCAGACGAATCAAATGTTATTGGTCACATACACCTGTTTGGCAGATCTTATTGCGGGTGTAGTGAAATGCTTGTGCTTCTAGTTCCGACAGGGCAGCAATATCTCACAAGTAATATCTAACAATTTCACAACATATATCCAATACACACAAATCTAAGTAAGAAATGGAATTAATATATAAATATGTGGACGGGAAATCTCAGAGCGGCATAGACTGATACAGTAGAATAGTATAATAGAATAGTAGTGCAAGATATATAAACATTATTAGTGATAATATTAAACTGATTAGTGTTCCATTTAGTAAAGTGGCCAATGATTTCAAGTCTGTATATAGGCAGCAGCCTCTCTGTGCTAGTGATGGCTATTTAACCGTCGGATGGCCTTAAGATAGAAGCTGTTTTTCAGTCTCTCAGTCCCCGCTTTGATGCACCTGTACTGGCCTCGCCTTCTGGATGATAGTGGAATGAACAGGCAGTGGCTCGGGTGGTTGTTGTCTTTGATTATCTTTTTGGCCTTCCTGCGACATTGGGTGCTGTGGGTATCCTGGAGGGCAGGTAGTTTGCCCATGGTGATGCAGGGTAGCCTAGCGGTTAGAGCATTGGACTAGTAACCGAAAGGTTGCAAGTTCAAATCCCCGAGCTGACAAGTTACAAAATCTGTCGTTCTGCCCTTGAACAGGCAGTTAACCCGCTGTTCCTAGGCCGTCATTGAAAATAAGAATTTGTTCTTAACTGACTTGCCTAGTAAAATAAAGGTAAAAAAAATAAAGGTAAATAAAGGTAAAAAAAAATAAAAATTGTGAAGACCGCACCATCCTCTGGAGAGCCCTGCAGTTGTGGTTGGTGCAGTTGCCATACCAGGCAGTGACACAGCCTGACAGGATGCTCTCAATTGGGCATTGGGCACTTCAAATAACACAGCAACGCCTCCATGCTGTGTGCTTTTGGCCCTGAGGCACATCCATGCCTGCAGAAATACATTTGGTCAGATGAACACGACTTGTGGCAGGAGCTGGATGAACCAGCTTCAGTGGGGGATGGACACCTTGTCACTGGGGGCTCCCATTCGGAGTCAGTGTCACTGTGAAAGAAAGTGTTCAGTTAGAATAGTTTCACCTATGAGCCCTGTATCAACAGGTATAATAAACAAACATATATAGAGTACAGGGAACATAAGGTTGAATATATTATTATAGACCTGCTAGATCTACTGTCTCATTTATATTATGACAGACCAGCAAGATCTACTGTCTATTTTATATTATGACATTTCAGCTAGATCTACTGTCTTTATTATATTACAACAGACCAGCTGTATCTACTGTCTCCATTTCCCTTTGGTCATTGTTGTGGGCCTGCCCTCCCCTCAACAGCCTCAAATAGGCTATTCCATTTCACAAATAATATTTTATATTATTAATTTCAATCAACGGCATTGGCATGAGAAAAACTTACCATTCCAAAACGATGTCCTCTCCGTTCAAAAAAATATTCCTCCATTTGGGAATCGCTAAATGAATCGTCCTCCAACAATCTCTGTCTCATTTTCCCGATCAATTTCCTCTAAAATTGTGTGTACATCTGTATATCTAGACTTAGATTTAGCTTTCCCTGACTTAGTAGCCATAATGATTGATATATAGACAGCTGAAGATGCGCTTTACCAAAACAACGCTGTGCGTGACATGCGTTGCTCCTTCCGGTATGAAACTTCAATGGCGAATGACCCTCTTTACGCCGGAGTTGACTACATGGGTTGGTCTTCCAACACATAAACAATACATTTTGCTGTTTACCTCAGCTCATTGGCTATCTACCCAGCTAGATTTCAAGATGATCAGTGGTCATTGGGTTAAAATACAGTCAATCAACGAAACAGCGGTCATATCATTGGTGCACAATGATGTCATTACTTGTTACTTGTGTACTTTCAGTCAATACGTCCCACGAAATGACCCATCAGGTTTGAGCTATTGCTTCTGGACGGTGTCGAGGTCCTCATTGTACCATTGGCGTCCTGGGTCCCGACCACAACAAGACCAAGGCTGTCCCCTCATGCCACTTCTTCAACAGGTTCACGTGGTAAATCTGTTGGGGTTTCTGTCTCCCCGGTTGCCGTACGCGGTAATTGACAGGTCCCAACTTCTCGATCACCTCTTATGGCACATGCCATGTTGCCAGGAACTTACTTTTGGCCATGGGGATTAAGACCAACACCCTGTCTCCCGCCTGGAATTCTCAGGGCTGGGCTCCCCGATTGTAGACCTGAGCTTGGGCACGTTGGGCCTTCTCCATATATTCCTTCACAACTGGCCGTATAGCTGCCAACCGCTCCCTCATCGTCTCCACGTGTTCTACCACGCTGCGTAATGGGGTCATTTGGGCTTCCCCCACCTCCTTGGCTAGGTCCAGTAGGCTGCATGGCCTCCTCCCATAGAGGAGTTTGAAAGGGGAAAACCCAGTAGAGGACTTCTCAGATTGAGAACATGGTGGGGTAGTAGCTGGTCCAAGTTCTTCACATCCTGCTGGATGACCTTCCGCAGCATTTGTTTGAGCATTTTAGAGGTGATTCCCTTGGATACCGCCGCCCATAGGGGAATGACCTCGGGATATCTGGTGGCATAATCTACTATCACCAGGATGTACCGGTGTCCTCGTGCTATTTTTACCAGGGGTCCCACTATGTCCATGGCGATGTGTTCAAAGGGCACCCCGATGATTGGTAGGGGGACCAGTGGGCTTTGGAAGTGTGCTCGGGAAGTGAGTTGACAATCCGGGCAGCTGCGACAATAGTCTTCCATGGCCCTCCTCATCCCAGGCTAGTGGAACCGGGCGGCGATCCGTTCCCGGGTCTTCTCTATTCCCAGGTGCGCCCCCAACAGGTGGATGTACCATCGGGGAAGCAACAATACCTCTCGAAGTTCCCTTTTTTGGTGCGACACCTGATACAAGGGGGTATCGCCAGTCACTCAACCCTGGAAGTAGCTGTCCATCCTCCACTTTCACTTGGGCTGCGGCGGATTTCAAGTTCGGATCCTCCCACTGGGCCGTCCCAAATTGTCCCCTCAGTTGGCTCCCAGCGAGTATCCCAACTGGCCCCCCAACTGAAATCGAGGAGGGGGAGGCTGGGCTCCTCCTCCAGTGGTTCCCCATAGGGGGTCAGGTTCCGGCGCCACCTCCGACTCCGACTCCAGACCCATAGATACAGGTTGGTTAACCGGTTGCTTCCGGGCCACACAGGCGATGGGTCGTCCCCGCTCTCTTCTTCGGCTGGCATCTTTTTCTTCATCTGGTGCACTCATACAGCAGACAATCCCATCCCACTAGGAGAGGAACAGGAAACTCCGGTACTGCACCCACCATCATCTGGCAGCTCCCTTGTGGCGCCACGATGTTGGTCCATACGGTTGGATACCGCTTTGTGTCACTGTGAACACAGGAAATGGACATCTCCCTACCCCGTCGGGTCTCCTGGTTCAGCAGGCTCGTGGTGACAAGCGTATCCATACATCCGGAGTCTAATAGTACTTCCGTGTCGTGTCCGTCAACTTTCACCGGTACCATAGGTGCAGTTGATTCGGGGTGCGCCCAACTGGAGGTGACATAGTTCACGGTATGATCCACCTCGCCTCCGGGGCTAGCTGATGGCATAGACTCCTCTCGAGCCTTGCTAATCCAATGTGCCCCCGGACACTCAAAACACCTCCTTTGGTTTCCATTTACCTGGGGTCGTCGGTAGCGGTTCGGCCCTACCCCAGCCGTCTCTCCATGGGTTTGAGGTCCTTTGGCCCTGTCGACTGTCGGTTCGGGGTACACAGTGGTGGGGCTGTCCTTCCGTCCCCTCGAACGGGTCGCCGACTCATCCTGACTCGCACTCAGCAGGGCCTGAGTGTTCTGATGTGTCTCCACTGCTTCCAGGAGGCCCTCCAAGGTCTGGGGCGCACATAGCCTCGCAGCCCTCTACATGTCGTTGTGTAGCACCCGTAAGAAGCGATCCAGGACCACTTTGTAGAGGATGGAGAGGTTGGATACATCGGTTAGGAGCCATATCCTGGTGACGTGCAATAGGTCGCTCATCTGGGCTCGGGGGATGCGTTGGGTAAGAACCTCCAGTCGTGGAACAGTTGAGCCAGATGGGCCAGGCTGTACCCGTAGCGGTTGAGTATCTCCCGTTTTGAGTCCGTTGTAGTTAGCCGCCTGTTCATCGTTCAGGTCCCAATATGCCTTTTGGGCATTCCCAGAGAGGAACAGGGCCAGCAGACTTGCCCACTTCTGTCTTGTCTGTGCTGTGCTGTGCTTGTCTGTGCTGTGTAAACGTCAACCCTGATCTGACCACGTTATCAGACGTGCCCGTGTTCTCCACCACTTGGGGCAGACCAGGGGGTTTGGTCAAGACGTTTACACAGATCAGACAAAGACAGAGTAGGAATAGCTCGGTTTCAAGGGTGTTTATTTAAATAATAAATCAAAATGATAGGTCTCCCCCATGAGACCCTCTCCGGGATACTGTCTTCTGGGCTCCGGGTCTTGCTGTAACCTGTCGGACACAAAAACTGAACTCCCTCCTGTTACCTCTGCAACCATCCCCAACTATACAGGAGTTCTTTCTTCCCCCACTCTTTGTGTGCTGCCCTTCTGGCAGCTTTATGGGACTTGCACAGCTGGTGAGCAATCAGCCCTTGATTACTCACCAACTCCCAATCAGCCCCAATTGGTCCTGGCAGGAGAGCCCGTCGAGACCTGGCACATCCAGCAGATGGAGCCATCACCTCTTGATGTATACTCCGTCTGTCACCAGGCCTCGACGAGTCTCCCCCTGGTGGCTGACCTGCTGTACGCTACAATATATATGCACATATACAGTACCAGTCAACAGTTTGGGAACACCAACTCATTCCAGGGTTTTTCTTTATTTGTATTATTTTCTACATTGCAGATAATAGTGAAGACATCAAAAACAATGAAAAAACACATATGGAATCATGTAGTAACCAAAAAAAGTATTAAAGAAATCAAAATATATTTGAGATTTGAGATTCTTCAAAGTAGCCACTGCCTTGATGGCAGCTTTGCACACTATTGGCATTCTCTCAATCAGCTTCATGAGTTCGTCACCCGGTATGCATTTCAATTAACAGGTGGCCTTGTTAAAAGTTCATTTGTAGATGTTCTTTCTTAATGCGTTTCAGCCAATCAGTTGTGTTGTGACAAGATACAGCGCCTTGCAAAAGAATTCACCCCCTTGACGTTTTTCCTATTTTGTTGCATTACAACCTGTAATTTAAATGGATTTTTATTTGGATTTCATGTAATGGACATACACAAAATAGTCCAAAGTGAAATGAAAAAAATTACCCCTATATAAGATCTGGTGCAACCAATTACCTTCAGACGTCACATAATTAGTTAGATTGCACACAGATGGACTTTATTTAGGTGTCACATGATCTGTCACATGATCTCAGTATATATACACCTGTTCTGAAAGGCCCAAGAGTCTGAAACACCACTAAGCAAGGCACACCACCAAGCAAGCGGCATTATGATGACCAAGGAGCTCTCCAAACAGGTCAGATACAAAGTTGTGGCGAAGTACAGATCAGGGTTGGGTTATAAAAACATATTTGAAACTTAGAACATCCCACGGAGCACCATTAAATCCATTATTTAAAAATTGCAAGAATATGGCACCAAAACAAACCTGCCAAGAGAGGGCCGCCCACCAAAACTCACGGAGAAGGCAAGGAGGGCAATAATCATAGCGGCAACAGAGACCAAATATAACTCTGAATGTGCTGCAAAGCTCCACAGTTGAGATTGGAGTATCTGTCCATAGGACCACTTTAAGCTGAACACTCCACGGAGCTGGGTTTTACGGAAGAGTATCCAGAAAAAAAATAAGCAAACACATTTGGTGTTAGCCAAAAGGCATGTGGGAGACTCCCCAAACATATGGAAGAAGGTACTCTGGTCAGATGAGACTAAAATTGAGCTATTTGGCCATCAAGGAAAACACTATGTCTGGCACAAACCCAACACCTCTTATCACCCCAAGACACCATCCCCACAGTGAAGCATGGTGGGGGCAGAATCATGCAGTGGGGATGTTTGTCATTTACAGGGACTGAGAAACTGGTCAGAATTGAAGGAATGATGGATGGGCTAAATACTGGGAAATCCTTGAGGGAAACCTGTTTCAGTCTTCCAGAGATTTGAGACTGGGACGGAGGTTCACCTTCCAGCAGGACAATGATCCTAAGCATACTGCTAAGGCAACACTTGAGTGGTTTAAGGGGAAACATTTAATGTCTTGAAATGGCCTAGTCAAAGCCCAGACCTCAATTGAGAATCTGTGGTATGACTTAAAGATTGCTGTACACCAGCGGAACACATCCAACTTGAAAGAGCTGGAGCAGTTGTGCCACGAGGAATGGGCAAAAATACTGGTGGCTAGATGTGCCAATCTTATAGAGACATACCCAAAGAGACTTGCAGCAGCTGTAATTGCTGCATAAGGAGACTACAAAGTACTGACATTGGGGGGGGTTGTACGCTCAAGTGTTCAATATTTTGCATCTTCAAAGTGATAGGCATGTTGTGTAAATCAAATGATCCAAACCCCCCAAAAATCCAATTTAATTCCAGGTTTTAAGGCAACAAAATAGGGAAAATGCCAAGGGGGTGAATACTTTTTGCAAGCCACTATAGCGGTGGAATACAGAAGATAGCCCTATTTGGTAAAAGACAAAGTCCATATTGTGACAAGAACAGCTCATATATGCAAAGAGAAATGACAGTCCATCATTACTTTAAGACATGAAGGTCAGTCAATAAGGAACATTTAGAAAACTTTGAAAGTTTCTTCAAGTGCAGTTGCAAGAACCATCAAGGGTTATGATGAAACTGGCTTTCATGAGGACAGCCACAGGAAAGGAAGACCTAGAGTTACCTCTGCTGCAGAGGATAAGTTCATTAGAGTTGCCAGCCTCAGATATTCTAGCACAAATAAATGCTTCACCGAGTTCAAGTAACAGACACATCTCAACATCAACTGTTCAGAGGAGACTACGTGAATCAGGCCTTCATGGTTGAATTGCTGCAAAGAAATCACTACTAAGAACACCAATAACACAAAGAGAATTGCTTGGGCCAAGAAACACAGCAATGTACATTAGACCTGTGGAAATCTGTCCTTTGATCTGATGAGTCCAAAAGTGAGATTTTTGGTTCCAACCGCCGTGTCTGTGAGACGCAGAGTAAACGAAGGGATAATCTCTGCATGTGTGGTTCCCACCATGAAACATGGAGGAGGAGGTGTGATGGGGTGGGGTTTCTTTGCTGGTAACACTGTCTGTGATTTATTTAGAATTCAAGGCACACTTAACCTGCATGGCTACCACAGCATTCTGCAGCGATACGCCATCCCATCTGGTTTGCGCTTAGTGGGAATATCATTTGTTTTTCAACAGGACAATGAACCAACACACGTCCAAGCTGTGTAAGTGCTATTTGACCAAGAGGAGAGTGATGGAGTGCTGCATCAGTTGACCTGGCCTCCATAATCACCCGACCTCAACAAAATTGAGATGGTTTGAGATAAGTTGGACCGAAGAGTGTGGGAACTCCTTCAAGACTATTGGAAAAGCATTCCTCATGAAGCTGGTTGAGAGAATGCCAAGAACGTGCAAAGCTGTCATCAAGGAAAAGAGTGGCTACTTTGAAGAATCTAAAATATATTTATATTTTTTTAGAAAAAATGGGTCACTACATGATTCCATAGGTGTTATTTCATAGTTTTGATATCTTAACTATTATTATACACTATAGAAAATACTAAAAATAAATAATAACCCTTGAATGAATGGGCTTGTCCAAACTTTTAACTGGTATTGTAGGTAGAGAACATTGAACAGAACAAGGCTATGTCAATAACTACATTTTAACAGAAATGCAAATACAACCATATATAGCGCATTCGGAAAGTATTCAGACCCCTTGACTTTTTCCACATTTTGTTATGTTTCAGCCTTATTCTAATATAGATTCAATTGTTTTTCCCCCTCATCAATCATTCTACACACAAGACCCCATGATCACAAATTTAAAACAGGTTTTTAGAAATTTTAGCAAATTTATTACATATGTTCAACTGAAATATTACATTTACATAAGTATTCAGACTCCTAACTCAGTACTTTGTTGACACATCTTTGGCAGCTATCACAGCCTCAATTCTTCTTCGGTATGATGCTACGAGATTGTTACAACTGTATTTTTTTGGAGTTTCTCCCATTCTGCTCTGCAGATCATCTCAAGCTCTGTCCGGTTGGATGGGAAGTGTCGCTTGCACAGCTATTTTCAGGTCTCTCGAGTGATGTTCGATCGGGTTCAGGTCTGGGCTCTTGGCTGGGCCACTCGAGGACATTCAGAAACTTGTCCCAAAGCCACTCCTGCTCTGTCTTGGCTGTGTGCTTAGGGTCGTTGTACTGTTGGTATGTGAACCTTCGCCCATCAAGGATCTCTCTACACTTTGCTCTTTTCATCTTTCCCTTAATCCTGAATAGTCTCCCAGTCCCTGCCATTGAAAAACATCCATACAGCATGATGCTGCCACCACAATTCTTCACCGTAGGGATGGTGCCAGGTTTCCTCCAGACGTGACTCTTGGCATTTAGGCCAAAGAGTTCAATCTTGGTTTCATCAGACCAGAGCAGACTCCAAGCAGGCTGTCATGTGCCTTTTACTGAAGAGTGGCTTCCGTCTGGCTACTCTACCATAAAGGCCTGGATGGTAGAGTGCTACAGAGATGGTTGTCCTTCTGAAAGATCTTCACAGAGGAACTCTGGAGCTCTGTGAGAGTGACAATCGGGTTCTTGGTCACCTCCCTGGCCAAGGCCGTTCTCCCCGGATTGCTCAGTTTGGCTGGGAAGCCAGCTCTGGTTCCAAACTTCTTCTGTTTAAGAGTGATGGAGGCCACTGAGTTCTAGAGGACCTTGCAATGCGCAGAAATTTTTTGGTACCCTTCCCCAGATCTGTGCCTCAACAAAATCCTGTCTCTGAGGTCTACGGGCTATTCCTTGGACCTCATGGCTCGGTTTTTGCTCTGACATGCACTGCCAACTATGGGACCGTATATAAACAGGCATGTGCCTTTCCAAATCATGTCCAATCAATTGAATTGACCACAGGTGGACTCCAATCAAGTTGTAGAAACATCTGAAGGATGATCAATGGAAACAGGATGCACCTGCGCTCAATTTCGAGTTGTACAGCAAAGGGTCTGAATTCTTATGTAAATAAGATATTTCTGTTCTGTTTTCGCTTTGTCATTATGGGGTAATGTGGGGTAATGTGTGTATTTTTTTGTATATACATTTTTGAATAGGGCTGTAAACCTTAAAGGCTGCTCAACAAGGAAGAAGCCACTGCTCCAAAACTGCCATAAAAAAGCCAGACTACGATTTGCAACTGCATGTGGGGACAAAGATCATACTTTTTGGAGAAATGTCCTCTGATCTGATGAAACAAAAATAGAACTGTTTTAGCCATAATGTCCATTGTTATGTTTGGAGGAAAACGGGGGAGGCTTGCAAGCCAAAGAACACCATCCCAACCGTGAAGCACGGGGGAGGAAGCATCATGTTGTGGGGTGCTTTGCTGCAGGAGGGACTGGTGCACTTCACAAAATAGATGGCATCATGAGGAAAGAAAATTATGTGGATATATTGAAGCAACATCTCAAGACATAGGTCAGGAAGTTAAAGCTTGGTCGCAAATGGGTCTTCCAAATGGACAATGACCCCAAGCATACTTACAAAGTTGTGGCAAAATTGCTTAAGGACAACAAAGTCAAGGTATTGGAGTGGCCATCACAAAGCCCTGACCTCAATCGTATCGAAAATGTGTGGGCAGAACTGAAAAAGTGTGTGCAAGCAAGGAGGCCTACAAACCTGACTCAGTTACACCAGCTTTGTCATGAAGAATTGGTCAAAATTCACCCAACTTATTGTGGGAAGCTTGTGAAAGGCTACCCGAAACGTTTGACCAAAGTTAAACAATTTATAGGCAATGCTACCAAATACTAATTTAGTGTATGTAAACTTCTGACCCACTGGGAATGTGATGAAAGAAATAAAAGCTGAAATGAATCATTCTCTCCACTATTATTCTGACATTTCACATTCTTAAAATAAAGTGGTGATCCGCACTGACCTACGACAGGGAATTTTTGCTAGGATTAAATGTCGGGAATTGTGAAAAACTGAGTTTAAATGTATTTGGCGAAGGTGTATGTAAACTTCTGACTTCAACTGGATGTAAGAATGCTGTTTATTGACTATAGCCCAGAATAAAACACCATAGTACCTTCCAAGCTCATCATTAAGGTGTATGTAAACTTCCGACTTCAACTGTACATCTAGGATACTTTTCTGTGAAAATGAAGTTATTGAAACTCACTACCATATTTCTTTCCACTTCAGACATTGTTTCTTCAATGAAGTACAATATACCACATTAGGCCTACTGGCCTTGTAGTCCGGTAAGAAAATTCTCTCAACTGTTTTCTCATTCATCTGGTGTGGACATTGCGCACGGGCTGTTTATTTTAATTTGTAAATATTTGCTTAACAAGAGATCAGCTGGCGATAAACTAGTGGCAAACCTTTGTTGCAATAGGCCCCTATGTTTATCTAGAAAGCTAGTATCCATGTGCTCTTTCAAAAATGTCACCTAGAATAATCAAAACTATTTGTACTGTTTGTCCATTTTAGAGCGGTTTCAGAAACCAAAAACAACCTTGATTCTCTCCTTAACTTTTCTCTCAGTCATCAGGTGTGGACGGTGTGTTCGCTGAAGTGAACAGCAATATTTACAGATTAAAAATAAACAGCTCGTGCGGAAAATCATTCACACAATAGTGCCAGCAATATGCAGAAACCTTGGAGCACAAAGCCAATTTTCACCATGGCAACAGAATACTTTGTTGAAAAAAATGAGGGCAAAGTATGAGAATTATTGGCATGGTCTCTAAGTGAAATAAACTGCAAATCAAAGCGTTCTGTGCAGTACAGTCCATAATGGGATTATTGAGTTCAGTGTTTCAGTGTTATTGATTGGTGTGAAATGTAATAGAATGAAATCAATTGCACATCTGAAACAATAAAATGAGGAAGAGATACATTTTTGCTCAGTAGCATTCTATATGATTTTTGGCAGGATTCTGATCTCAGATGTGAGGAGAGAGAGGAGAGCTGAGAGAGGAGGAGGAAAACACCCACGAGTACAAGAGCTCCAGGGCTACCTAAAACCCTGAGTTATTGAAATCAGCTGCAGTGGGGAGGAACTTGTGTGTGTGTGTGGAGGGGGAGGGGTGTGGCAAGTAGATAGGAAAGAGGGGGGTTTGTATATAGAATATCTGCCAGTGTGTGTGTATACAAACCACCATGTGTGAGATAAGTGTGCTGCCAATATACAGAGAGACCGTGGCTGTTTGCTGCTATTTTTATCTGTCCTCATCACCACGGGGAACAGCCACGATCTGCAGCGGAGTGGGCCATGGAGTTGAGTGAAAGGGGGATAGGAGTCAGCCAGGACACACACACACTCAGAGGTCTATTATTCAAGTTTAAAGCTTTAGCTTTTCTCTGACCCAGTGCTGTAGTTGTGTTAGTTGCAGCAATGAAGGTCTTGCTGGTATACAATCTGTGCAAGTGCAAGTGAAAAGGGACTGAGATTTAGGTCCAATGCACTCACAGATACGCAAGCACACACACATAAATACATACACACACATACCCAACAGTTTTGTAGTCTGCCGAACCATTGAGCCTGAACGAAATACAGCCAACAAACTCTCCCTCGTCTTCATTCTCCATCACTACCCCATTAAATAAATACCGTACCCTCTGCCTATTCTGAACCGTCCTTACTCCCATCCAGTCGTCCTCATCCCATCCTCATTCACAGACTTTGGGACCCTATACCTTTACGCATTGGCGATTTATATCATTCTGCCACTATAAATATCTCCATCACCCGGTGCATGGCTGGCACCCCACATCTCCTCTGCAGCATATGTCGTGGAGAATATTTCATTCATTAAGATTTAGGATGTGTTATTTTAGTGTTCCCTTTATTTTTTTGAGCAGTGCATATGTACTATGTCTATATTCCATCAGTTGGTCATTTGGCTGACACCCTCCTTTATGTGTTCCTCTGACCTCGGTATGTACAGCTGTCCTATGCACTCATGGCCTTGCTTTGGTTGTCTGTCCTATACAGCTGGCAGGGCTGCCCTGGTACACCATGGCAGAAACAGGACGAATTGCAAGCCAGTGTGTGTGCTCAATGCAGGGGGTTTCAGTGCCTCTAGAGCAGAGAGATGGGGAGAGAGAGAGAGAGAGAGAGAGAGAGAGAGAGAGAGAGAGAGAGAGAGAGAGAGAGAGAGAGAGAGAGAGAGAGATTACTCCAAACAGCAGGAGAGCAGGGATTTTGAAAACAGAAATCCCTTTGTGATAGTATTTGTAGACACTTGGTTATCACTGTAATTTCCTTCAAAGTGAGTGAGTATTGCCATTTCAACATCTTATCTAAACATGAAGTTAATCATAAGCACACAGTGCACACACTCCATCTCTACCCCGAGACTCACAACCAGAAGGGAAGTACGAACCCAAAACGTCCCTGGGTGTGTGTGTGTCCCTCTCTTTGAGCCAGCGATATGTTTTCTTACCTGAGGCATTTCACTCTCTAAGGTGTGCTCTGGATTGTTCCTTTATAACTTACACCCAAAGTTAACATAGTATCAGTAAACACAGTATCAGTATAAGTGACCAGACACATTGGTCCTTAACTCAGTCTGGTCCTTAACATAGCCTGGTTCCTCTTTAGGTGTCTTCCTAGGTGTTGGCCTTTCTAGGGAGTTTTTCCTAGCCACTGTGCTTCTACACCTGCATTGCTTGCTGTTTGGGGTTTTAGGCTGGGTTTCTGTACAGCACTTTGAGATATCAGCTGATGTACGACGGGCTATATTAATACATTTGATTTGATTTGATTTTGAGTCCACAGATGAACTCAGTCCACAAATGTCACCTCGTGGTAATTGTATGACTACAAAAGACATATTTGGACAAATGGAACGAAGAGCAGAGAACACATCAGTATTTGGATATATTTGACTATTTGCTGTGTTTTTGTAGCTGTGATGCCCACCTTATTTTTTTTTGCTAGTTCTGCAACCTATTGGTGCTAGGACATGTCCGTTCCACACAGAAAAACAATGCTCCCAATAGATGGGTTAGCAGAGATCAGCAGCTTCAATGGAGCAGAAGTCAGCGTGTTGTTGTGATTCTGGATGGCCAGACTGCTAGCAAGAATGACAAGAAACTGCGGATTTGTCAGTGGATCATTTCAGCTCATTTCATCTTGTTATTGATACCATTTCTTGTTTCGGGGTGTTTTGACTGATTTCATATCAATGCTTATATGACAACAATGTGCTAGCTAGCTAACCGACAACTGTTAACATTGTATTTGAGAGACAAGTGCTCATTGTGCAAATGTATTTATGTTTTCAATAAACATTGTTAATGAAATATAGCTTACATTTTGTGAACAATCTAAACCAACCCCACTGTTTTGCCCCATAGTTGCACATGCCTCGGTTTAGTTGCTAAACTCTTAGAATTAGAGAGGTCATTCTACTCTGGTAGAAGATCTATTATCACTTTTATACAATGGGTTACCAACATATTCAAATCATTATTGACATATTTTCATAAAAAAAAGTAATTTTGATGAATTTATTCATACTATTTCAACCTTCCAAGAGATATAGTCCCGACACAACTCTGAGGCTGGATGTTCGTCTCGATTGCCAGAGACGCGACCCAGTCGTTAAGTCTTTTAGTTCTGTATCTATGGATGTGACCCAGTCGTTCTTTCTAAATGTTCCATTGCCATACTGGTTGGCAACGTTCTTACCCCTTGCTTGCTAGCTAGCCAACTCTGGCTAACTTACAGTCAAGTCAAACAGTGCAGTCAGAATAACAGCAAATTAGCTGCATTTGTGTTTGTTTAACCTGTTTTCTAGTTGCATTTATTTGGATACATCAATTTTGGGCTCCCGAGTGGCGCAGCGGTCAGTGCAAGAGTCGCCACTAGTGATGCACCGATATGACATTTTTGGCCAATACCGATATCCAATCTTTTCCTTGCCAAAAAAAACGATACCGATATAAAAAATGTCTAGAATTATATTAAACATGTCTAACACAATAGATTTGAAGTGTGTTGCTCCAAGCCGCGCTTAGTGGTAATAACTATAAACAATAACTGATGGCCCACTATTGTGCCTAATCCTTATTGTGGCTAGCTTCACAACACATAACCGGGCCCGTTCGAGCCTCACTAGTAGATAAAGCAAGCTGGCTGCTTTCTAACCTTAGCTTTTGGGCAACATGGTTAAGTAGCTGGCTAGATATTTATTTTCATGAATTGAAGTTCAATTTCAATAATCGAACAACAAGTGGCTACCTACCTAATACTTACTCACAAGCATTCCTTAATCATTGCTAAGAATAATGAGAATGACTACAGTTTCTACTGGTCATTGTTTTCAGGCTGGTTGTATTGGTGCTAGCTAGGTACCAAGCTAAAGCTAGCTACCCCAGAAGTTGTGGTCAAACAAATAATGCTTTATTACTTTATTAATAACTTTAAGGTGGAAAGACTGAAAACTAGTTGCATTTCATTTCATTTGACCTGTTTAAGTTTGACATTTATTTGGATATATCCATATAAATTATGCCAGTTGATTCATAATTTCAACTGGCTAAGAAAAGCTGTCTGACTGTCTGCCTGTCTACAATAAAATATTGCAGTTTTGAAACTGCAGTAAAAGTGCACTAACTGCAGTCGACTCTGGTATTTTGGACGCTGCGCTCTAACACTAATCTGTTTTTACACTGCAAATATACTGCGGTAAAACAACTGTGTTATTTTGGATGCCGTATTTGCAGCATACTGCAGTTATACTGCACTCTGACTGCAATATTTTGATGACTCATGATGACGACTGCTAACTTGCTAGCTTGTTAACGGTACAGGTTCCCCTAGGGGTAACACACCCCCCCGCTCAACTGAAACAGTGGCGCACAGAATGCAAAAATATTCTTCGAAATATTTAACCTCCACACATTAACAAGTCCAATAGCTCAAATGAAAGATAAACACCTTGTTCATCTAGCCAGCGTGTCAGATTTCTAAAATGTTTTACGGCGAAAACATAGCACATATTTATGTCAAACCACCACCAAAGACACAGCCGATATACAGCCATTTTGTCGAACAAAAGATGCAATCACAAACGCAGGATTAAAAGAAAAATAAATCACTAACCTTTTGAAAATCTTCATCAGATGACAGTAATAGGACATGTTACACAGTACATTTATGTTTTTTTCAATAATATGCTATTTATATCCATAAATCACCGTTTACATTGACGCCATGTTCAGAAAATGCTAAAAAATGTCCGGAGAAATTATAGATAACTCCGCCAGATAACACCAGATAACAGCGATACACATCATAAACTTTGACTAAATATACATGTTCTACATATAGTTAGAAAGATACACTGCTTCTTAATGCAATCGCTTTGTCACATTTCTTTTTAACGTTACAGAAATTGTTCATTTTTCAATAATCTGAGACGGCGCTCAGACATAAGCAATATTTCTCTGCTATGTTGGAGTCAACAGAAACACAAAATTACAACATAAATATTCCCTTACCTTTGATGGTCTTCTTCGTTGAGACTGCTGTCGGGACTTGTGTTGTGTAGTGGCTTTGCTGTTATGCATCCCACTGCCCCTAAAGGTGTAGGCTACATGTGGACATTGCACAAACATCCCCCATCTTGAGTAGGAATACATTATCAACAAACAATTTATGGGTGTGTTCGTGTTACAAAGACAAAACATTTTCTGCTGTAAATATCATAGTGATGTGCTTATAAAGACAGTATTTCTACACTTAAACCTAGAAAATAAAAACAAGTTGTGTGTAGAGCACAACTTCAGCTGTCTTACTAAAACTCAGTGTGCAATGGACTCTGCAATAATACTGTTTAACATGCTTTTTGAATGACTACCTCATCTCTGTACACCACATATACAATTATATTTATACTTCATATTCTCAAGCCTGGCTGCATCATGTTATAGATGTGCTTGTCATCGGCAAGGGATAGGGAACAAAATCCTACAGGAAAACCTGGTTCAGTCTCCCAACAGATATTGGGAGACCCTTCAGCAGGGCAATAACCTAATACACAAGCCCAAATGTACACTGGAGTTGCTTACCAAGACCACATTGAATGTTCCTGAGTGGCCTAGTTAAAGTTTTACTTAAATCGGCATGAAAATCTATGGCAAGACTTGAAAATGGCTGTCTAGCAATGATGAACAACCAGTGGTGTAAAGTACTTAATAAAACATACTTGAAAGTACTACTTCAGTCGTTTTTGGGGGGTATTTGTACTTTACTATTTTTATTTTTGCCAACTTTCACTTTTAATTCACTACATTCCTAAAGAAAATAATGTACTTTTTACTCCATACATTTTCCCTGACACCCAAAAGTACTTGTTACATATGATAGGAAAATGGTCCAATTCACACACTTATCTAGAGAAAATCCCTGGTCATCCCTACTGCCTCTGATCTGGCAAACTCACTAAACACAAATGCTTAGTTTGTAATTTATGTCTGAGTGTTTGAGTGCGCCCCTGGCTATCCGTCAGAAAATTGTGCTGTCTGGTTTGCTTAATATAAGGAATTTGTTAAGGTTTATACTTTTACTTTTGATACTTTTACACTTTTACTCAAGTAGTATTTTACTGGGTGACTTTCACTTTTACTTGAGTCATTTTCTGTTAAGGTATCTTTACTTTTACTCAAGTATGACAGTTGAGTACTTTTTCCACCATTTGAACTGTCACGACTTCCGCCGAGGTCGGTCCCTCTCCTTGTTCGGGCGGCGTTCAGCTTTCGAAGTCACCGGTCTTCTAGCCATTGCCGATCCACTTTCATTTTCCATTTGTTTTGTCTTGTTTTCCCGCACACCTGGATTGTATTCCCTCATTACTCGTCTTGCATATAACCCTCGGTTTCCGCCCCATGTCCGTGTGTGGGATTGTTATGTGTAAATGTATGTGTACTCCAGGATGGTTTGCAAAGGGTTATTGTAACCCGTGTGTGGTTAGTTTTCTGAGTGCCGTGTTTTGTTCGCCTCAATAAAGGGCTCCGTTTGCTATGCATTTCTGCTCTCCTGCACCTGACTTCCCTGCTGCCAGGTACGCACTCCTTTACAGAATTGCACACCCGAATTATGGAGTCAGCAGGAGCAGGTACCCCTGGTAGCGGAGTCAAGGAGCGCGTCCAGGAGCACGCGGCGATGCTTCACCATCTCGGCGCTGCCATGGACCGAGCCGTCCAGACGATGGACCACTGGGAGAGACAGAGTCCCTCCAGCGCCCCCACCAGCCCAACAGGGGTCTCCACTACTCACCCCCTCCGGTTCCAGTGGGATTCGTCTCGCACTTCCCAGGGAGTACGATGGGGCCGGCACAGGATGGAACGACAGGGCCCTGATCGTCCACTATCGCTGCAGTTTGCGCAAGGACATCCGTCAGGGACACCACCCTCACCTTTGACCAGCTGTTGGACCTGTCCATTTGGCTGGATAACCAGCTGGCTACCCGCGGACATGCAGATTGGGATCTGCCGGTTCCATCCCCCAGCACCACTGCTCCGATACCTATAGAGCTGGGACGTGCTGCGCTCAGGGAGACCGGAGTAGGTTCCTTCACGTGCACTGTGGCCGCAGAGGTCACACTGCCGGTCGGTGTCGGGTTGGTTCCTCTGGGGGTCGAGGCAGCAGGCTGGGCACTCTGGCGTCACCCCAGGTGAGCCGGCACCATTCTCACCCAGAGCCCTCTGTTGCACACCTGTTTTTGCATGTTACTTTTCCTGAGCTTTCCTCGCATTCCCAGCATACGGTGCTCATCGATTCAGGCGCGGCTGGGAATTTCGCGGCTGGGAATCTCATAGACAGATCGACCTATAGGGTCAGGGTTAATTAGGGAGTCCACCGCTCTCCTGGGCATGGTGACGCAGGGGGGTCACAAGGAGAGAATTAGTCTCTTCCTTATTGACTCTCTTGCGATTCCCGTGGTGCTAGGCCTACCCTGGTTAGCCTGTCATGACTGTTTCTTGGCAACGGAGGGCTCTCACGGGGTGGTCGCGAGAGTGCTCGGGGAGGTGTTTAGGAGTTTCCGTTGGTGCTACTACGGTGGAAAGTCCAGACCAGGTCTCCAGCATACGCATTCCCCCCGAATATTCCGATTTGGGCCTCGCCTTCTCCAAGAAGAAGGTGACTCAATTACCACCCCATCGTCTGGGGAAGTGTGCGATAAAACTCCAGGTAGACTCTGCACTTCCTAGGAGTCATGTGTATCCCCTGCGGAGATGGTGGCTATGGAGAAATATGTCTCCGAATCTCTGCGTAAGGGGCTCATTCGGTCCTCTACTTCACCCGCCTCCTCGTGTTTCTTTTTTGTGAAGAAAAAGGAAGGAGGTCTGCGCCCGTGTATTGACTATCGAGCCTTAAACCAGATCTCTGTGAAGTACAGTTACCCGCTACCTCCTATCGCCACAGCGATTGAGTCAATGCACGGGGCACGCTTCTAGATCTCAGGAGCGCTTACAACCTGGTGCGTATCCGGGAGGATGACGAGTGGAAGACAGCGTTCAGTACCACCTCAGGGCATTATGAGTACCTTGTCATGCCGTACGGGTTGATAAATGCTCCATCAGTCTTCCATGCCTTTGTGGACGAGATTTTCATGGACCTGCACGGGCAGGGTGTAGTGGTGTATATCAATGACATTCTGATATACTCCGCTGCACGCGGCGAGCATGTGTCCTTGGTGTGCAAGGTGCTTGGTCGACTGTTGGAGCATGACTTGTATGTCAAGGCTGAGAAATGCCTGTTCATCCAGCAGTTCGTCTCCTTCCTAGGATATCGCATTTCCACCTCAGGGGTAGAGATGGAGAGTGATTGCATTTACTACCGGAGGTGTATCCGGGGTTTTGGTCAGGTAGCGGCTCCCATTACCTCACTGCTGAAGGGAGGACCGGTGCATTTGCAGTGGTTGGCTGAGGCGGACAGGGCTTTTGGTCAGCTGAGGGCTCTGTTTACCTCGGCTCCCGTGCTGGCTCATCGGGAACCCTCTTTGGTGTTCATAGTGGAGATGGATGCGTCCGGAGCTGTGCACTCTCAGGGCTCGGGTACGCCACCAAAGTGCCGCCCCTGTTCCTTCTTTTCGAAAAAGCTCAGTCCAGCGGAGTGAAACTATGACGTGGGGGACCGGGAGCTGTTGGCTGTCGTCAAGGCTTTGAAGTTGTGGAGACATTAGCTTGAGGGGGCGAAACACCCTTTTCTCATCTGGACTGACCACCGCAATCTGGAGTACATCCGGGTGGCGTGGAGACTGAACCCTCGCCAGGCAAGTTGGGCCATGTTTTTTACCCGTTTTGTTTTCACCCTATCCTTCAGACCAGATTCCCAGAACGCGAAGGCAGACGCACTGTCCCGGATGTATGACACAGCGGAGCGGTCCATGGATCACACCCCCATGTTCCCGGCCTCTTGCCTGGCGGCATCGGTAGTGTGGGAGCTGGACGCAGACATCGAGTGGACGTTACGTACAGAGCCCACTCCCCTCCAATGTCCAGCTGTTCGTCTGTACATTCCGTCTGCTGTCCGTGACCGTTTGATCTATTGGGCCCATACGTTTCCCTCCTCTGGTCATCCGGGCATCGGTCGGAGAGTGCGCTGTTAATGGGAAGTACTGGTGGTCCACTTTGGCTAAAGACGTGAGGGTTTATGTTTCCTCCTGCTCGGCTCCTGCAAGGCCTCTAGGCACTTGCCCAGAGGGAACCCTTACCCGTTCCACAACGGCCGTGGTCGCACCTAACGGATCTTCCTCCCTCACAGGGTAACACCACGATCCTGGTCGTTGTGGATCGGTCCTGCCGTCTCCTCCCTTTGCCCGGTCTCCCTACAGCCCTACAGACTGCGGAGGCCCTATTTACACACGTCTTCCGGCACTAAAGGAGTGCCTGAGGACATAGTACCAGGATGTAGGTAGGTTTCTGCGGTCTTATTGCCAGGACCGGCCAGGGGAGTGGGTGGCATTCGTGCCCTGGGCAGAGATGACCCAGAACTCGCTCCGCCACTCCTCCACTAACCTCTCCCCCTTCCAGTGCGTACTGGGGTACCAGCCGGTTCAGGCGACTTGGCATCAGTGCCAGATCGAGGTTTCTGCGGTGGCTGACTGGTTTAGGCACGCTGAGGAGACATGGGACGCCGTCTATGTGCACCTTCAGCGGCCCGTGAAGCGCCAGAAAACCAGCGCAGATTGCCACTGCAGTGAGGTCCCGACCTGGTCTGGCTCTTGACCCGAAACCTGCCCCTCAACCCTCCGGGTTTTCCCTGAGGCGGGTGTCGGCGCGCTGCTGGAGCTGTGCGTCAAGGGGGGGGTACTGTCACGACTTCCGCTGAAGTCGGTCCCTCACCTTGTTTGGGCGGCATTCGGAGGTCGACGTCACCGGTCTTCTTGCCATCGTCGATCCACCTTTCATTTTCCATTTGTTTTGTATTTGTTTTCCACACACCTGGTATCAAATCAAATCAAATAAAATTGTATTTGTCACATACACATGGTTAGCAGATGTTAATGCAAGTGTAGCGAAATGCTTGTGCTTCTAGTTCCGACAATGCAGTAATAACCAACAAGTAATCAAACTAACAATTCCAAAATGACTGTCTTATACACAGTGTAAGGGGATAAAGAATATGTACATAAAGATATATGAATGAGTGATGGTACAGAGCAGCATAGGCAAGATACAGTAGATGGTATCGAGTACAGTATATACATATGAGATGAGTATGTAAACAAAGTGGCATAGTTAAAGTGGCTAGTGATACATGTATTACATAAGGATGCAGTCGATGATATAGAGTACAGTATATACGTATGCATATGAGATGAATAATGTAGGGTATGTAACATTATATTAGGTAGCATTGTTTAAAGTGGCTAGTGGTATATTTTACATCATTTCCCATCAATTCCCATTATTAAAGTGGCTAGAGTTGAGTCAGTGTCAGTGTGTTGGCAGCAGCCACTCAATGTTAGTAGTGGCTGTTTAACAGTCTGATGGCCTTGAGATAGAAGCTGTTTTTCAGTCCCTCGGTCCCAGCTTTGATGCACCTGTACTGACCTCGACCTTCTGGATGATAGCGGGGTGAACAGGCAGTGGCTCGGGTGGTTGTTGTCCTTGATGATCTTTATGGCCTTCCTGTAACATCGGGTGGTGTAGGTGTCCTGGAGGGCAGGTAGTTTGCCCCCGGTGATGCGTTGTGCAGACCTCACTACCCTCTGGAGAGCCTTACGGTTGTGGGCGGAACAGTTGCCGTACCAGGCGGTAATACAGCCCGCCATGATGCTCTCGAATGTGCATCTGTAGAAGTTTGTGAGTGCTTTTGGTGACAAGCCGAATTTCTTCAGCCTCCTGAGGTTGAAGAGGCGCTGCTGCGCCTTCTTCACGACGCTGTCTGTGTGAGTGGACCAATTCAGTTTGTCTGTGATATGTATGCCGAGGAACTTAAAACTTACTACCCTCTCCACTACTGTTCCATCGATATGGATAGGGGGGTGTTCCCTATGCTGTTTCCTGAAGTCCACAATCATCTCCTTACTTTTGTTGACGTTGAGTGTGAGGTTATTTTCCTGACACCACACTCCGAGGGCCCTCACCTCCTCCCTGTAGGCCATCTCGTCGTTGTTGGTAATCAAGCCTACCACTGTTGTGTCGTCTGCAAACTTGATGATTGAGTTGGAGGCGTGCGTGGCCACGCAGTCGAAGGTGAACAGGGAGTACAGGAGAGGGCTCAGAACGCACCCTTGTGACGTCCCAGTGTTGAGGATCAGCGGGGTTTAGATGTTGTTGCCTACCCTCACCACCTGGGGGCGGCACGTCAGGAAGTCCAGTACCCAGTTGCACAGGGCGGGTTCGAGACCCAGGGTCTTGAGCTTGATGACGAGCTTGGAGGGTACTATGGTGTTGAATGCCGAGCTGTAGTCGATGAACAGCATTCTCACATAGGTATTCCTCTTGTCCAGATGGGTTAGGGCAGTGTGCAGTGTGGTTGAGATTGCACCGTCTGTGGACCTATTTGGGCGGTAAGCAAATTAGAGTGGGTCTAGGGTGTCAGGTAGGGTGGAGGTGATATGGTCCTTGACTAGTTTCTCAAAGCACTTCATGATGACGGAAGTGAGTGCTACGGGGCGGTAGTCTTTTAGCTCAGTTACCTTAGTTTTCTTGGGAACAGGAACAATGGTGGCCCTCTTTCAATCCCCAATTACATGTTCATGTATTTAACCCTGTGTTTCCCTCATGTTTTTGTGCATGATTGTTTCTATGTTCATTCGGTACGTTATGGCTGGTTGTTTTCACCCGCGCGTAATTGATTATTGTTTATTGTTGGTAAATTGTATGTTTGCCTTGTGCCTTTATTTTGAGTAAAGTATGTTGCTCACTTATTCTGCTCTCCTTCGCCTCACTTCATGCACCAGCTACACCCACCTTCTGACAAATGTAGACATTTAAACAGTGACTCAGAGCAACAGAGAGCCAGGGAGGCATCCCACTGGGAAAAAACTGGTTGAATCAACATTGTTTCCACTTAATTTCAACCTAAAAATGTAATGCGATGACAATGAATCAATGTAGAATTTTCAAAAAGTCAACATGGGAATGTCTTGTTTTTATCACCTAACCTTTAACCTAATTCCAATGACAGGGTTACATTGGACTGACTGTCTGTCCTCAGTTGGATGCAATTAAAGCAAATCACCTACATTAATCTTAAGTATGAATTCATACAAGTTTGAATTTGTTCTTTGTTGAGTTTATTCTCAAAGTTTAATTCCGACTTCATTCCCCAAATAATAATAGAAATTGAGATTTTGAAGTACTATCCATGCAGAAGAAAAACAATACATCACATTAAAATATATATATATATGCTTGTCCCTAATACTCTTTCAGTAGAAATGTGTAGCCTACAGGAATATTGCATTTGATAAGAAATTACCATGTTTATTAGGACGAGTAAAATGATTTAATGGTTGCATCAATTGGAAACAAAAAATGGATCCTACACCATGATTTCTTCCACTCATAAAACGTGTATGGTATGGCTAATTGCCATGTTGATTTGCCTTGGGAAAATTAAGAAATGAAATACTTTATTTTAGTTGTACGGAATGATTGTCAAATATATAAATCACCCTTAGTCTGCTCAAGATGCAAGAATAAAATGTAAAATGTTCCGACGATAATACCCACCAGAGGGTGAAATCGTCTTGGAAAATGTTGTAATCAGTACTAAAAGATAACCCCTTAATCTGAGTTATGAGCAGTAAATCTGTGGTGAACAACAATTGCAATTAAGATCAGCTGTGCTGGTGATTTTAGAGCATGTTTGAATGAGAAATCAGCTAGCAAAAGTCTAGTGGCCATTAGTGGTTGCAGTTGGCCCCTTGGAATTGCAACCTGTCAAAATTGAAAATGATATATGAATTAGAATTGTGAATAGTCATCCTGAGGGATTGAATGTTTAGGTTTTAAACCGTTTGCCATACCGACTTTTCTGACACTCAAAGTAGGTATTATATGTGTTTTGTCTCTAAACTGTTTCTTGGTCATCTTTTCCAAAAGATGGCGATATAGTATACTATCACCAGTGACATCTTGTTTTGTGGCGTCTTAATTTTTACATGTACTCTCATGTGCAGGATAACGAACGGTATTAAATTGTGTATCAATAGCGCTTTTTACTCAATATTTTTTCAGAGCCACAGTTCATTTTAAAGCGGCAATCTCGGACTGATACATTCATTTTGGACTTTTAATTAATGATATATAGTCATTGATTGTTTAAGAATGTAACTTACAAATGCATCATGAGCATAGTTCAACTGTCGTACTTCATCACAACCATAAAGATAGGCTTGTTTTTACTCCATTGTTTGTAAAACCATCCAATTGTAAACAAAGACTGTATAACTTCAAAACATGGTCAAAACTGTCATTTTGATCTCTTGGATGGTCAGTCCTTGCATCCATAGCTCTGTCTATGAATTTGAAAGTGGTTACGTTTATTGAGCCCCACCCCTCAGCTGTTCACCAAAACGTTGCCGGGTGTCTGCTTTGTTGTTGTTTGAATCCCAGAATGTCCCCTTTGACCTTACTTCTCATAATACTCTGGTGTATTGCAGTTTGAGAATATGTCTTCTCTAGGCCTCAACCTCCAGGTTATCTTATGATAATGGTAAATTAATCAATGAACTAAAACGAATGTATTTACAAACTAATGTCACAATAGTCAGTTCTACCCACAGTATGACACAATAACATCCAAATAGCCTTGTTGCCACACTTTAACTTCTTCTTTCAGAATCATGTAGTCTAGCATTTCAGTTTACATCCACTATGACTGTAATTTGTGGTTGTCTTACCTAGCTACCTTAAAATGAATACACTAACTGGACTTTGGATAAGAGAATCTGCCAAATGACAAAATGTCAAATGTAAATATACTTTGACAGAAGTTGTGTCATGTTCAGCTTCTCTTGTTATGATGGAAAGTATCAGGAAATTTCACATATGCAAAATTATGCTGAGACTCACTTTTTACCTTAAAAATGTAAGCCAAACAAACCATTGATCACAAAGTTAAACAAACCATACAACTCTATGCACAAGGACTACTAAACAAACATACCTTCCAGTTGTTCTATAGCTCACTCAAAGAGGAAGGTCACAAGGTCATAATTCTACATCCCTATTACACACATGCCTGAGATGGTTTATACCAAATATGATCTATTATTATGAATATTAGAAAATGGGTGGTTCGGGCCCTGAATGCTGATTGGCTGAAAGCCGTGGTATATCAGACCATACACCATGGGTATGGCAAAACATTTATTTTTACTGCACGGCTAAGGACTGTGTCATTGAACAGCCCATAGCAGTGGTATATCGGCCATATACCACACCCCCCCGGGCCTTATTGCTTAATTATATTGTACACTGTGTGTACAAAATATTTAGAACACCTTCCTAATTTTGAGTTGCAGTGGATTTAACAAGTGGCATCAGTAAGGGATTGTAGCTTTCACCTGGATTCACCTCGTCAGTCTATGGAAAGAGCAGGGGTTCTTTAATAGTGTTTTGTACATTTCCTCTTTGTTCATACTATTTCCCTTCATAGCCTTCCTGTCATGTGGGTGGTTGTGTTTCACAAGATAACTGACATTCACCTCAAGCAGTCAGTCAGCTGCATAGAGAACACACCCATGACAGTGAGTTGAGGGTTACGTAGGAGCTGCAGCACCTTGACCTTTGTGAGTAGCATCCTTACTGCTGTATTTGAGATGTATGTTAGTTGATTCATGTAAGGTTACTGGACACAGTAAGCGTAATTAATAACTGATTACAAAATGTAACTTATGGGACATTTTATCTTTAGGAAAAGCATACAGATAATAGTTTTTAATGTGTTGAAGTAGATTTGATCAAAGTAAAAAATAACGTAATTTTGTGGCATGTATCAAAGATTTAGGTTCAGGATTTACGATTACCTGACTATAAGGATTTATATAAAATATATCAATCAAATGTATTTTTAAAGTCCTTTTGACCTCAGCAGATGTTACAAAGTGCTTTACAGAAACCCAGCCTAAAACCCCAAACAGCAAACAATGCAGATGTAGACACACTGTGGCTAGAAAAAACTCCCTAGAAAGACAGGAACCTACTATAGGAAGACATCTGGAGAGGAAGCAAGCTCTGTGGGGTGTAAAAGAGATAACCATCACACTTGAGCCATGTGATTATTCTATATACTACAGCACATATTTGGTTCTTTCTATAAAATCTGCCAATTTTTTAAAATGTCATTACATTGAGATATAGGAGGGAATCATAGCTATATTCAATCAAATTCACGAGTTGATTATCATGGTTGGTGACGTGATGGATTTCTCCAAAATCGTGTGACATAAACATTACTTTTCTGTCATCAAAAAGAGAGGAGGACCAAGGCACTCTTCATATAATTAATTAAAATGCCTTTATTTGTATGGCATATTCAATGGAAACAAAATGTTAAAAGTCTGACGTGTTTCAGCGGCATGGCCTTTGTCAAAGAGCACCTGTGTACCTTAGCAGGGCTTCCTTTCCTTCCCTTTGTATTCCGTTTCTGTCCTTGCATTGTAAGTTGTCCTTATATCATATATTAACCATTAATCAGTTAAATTAGACATTGAACTTGAACCATGTAATAATCCTGGATCTAGATGTGTTTGGTATAGCGATCTCAGCAATGCAGTGTAACTATGTAACATTTGGTGTCTTCTTATATTACAGGGTGAAAACAGTTTTCAAAGGCACACTAATTCAAAATAATAATTGCAATTGCAAAATCAAATGCCTCTAAATGAAAGATACTTCAAACGTACATCCATCCATACTATTAACGAGGTTCTTCAATAATTATGCGTAATACGTATTGAATGCGCATTTGGTGTCTAGCTGATTTGTTACGCCTGGATATTTTCACATATCATCATCTAATATGAAGGAATTTCCCAAATGACAGTCAAGTGACAAACAGCTGTTGTTTTCATGTGTTTTTTTATGCCTCTGATTGATTCCTATTAATTATTCTGGATATAATGACAACAAAATACATAGCCTAGAGGGCTAATTCACAATATGATCTGGTAATGAAATAACATGACAAATATATTTATTTTTCCATGTTACACCTGCAATTTTAAACAATACAAGGGGCTTGAAGAAGTCTACTTTAACTTGAATTTGGAGCTCAGAAATGTAAGTACTGGAATAGGCCTACCTTGTAAACCAGACATTTCCTCAATTTGGTGCTTGAAACGTTGTAGCCAATTTATTAGCTCCCGCTCCCTCATAATTAGCCAATATTTCCTTTTTGATACGTTTTTTGTGAGAGATGTGGCCACTTTCATTTGGTTCCCGTCTCTTCAATTGAAGGGTGTCGCGCGGTTATTATGAGGAAGACAACAGGTAATGCTGGCTTCAACTTGGCTTTCCATATGGTTTATGGTTTATGGTCACTTTATCATTATAAAAACAGGTAATCATTTGATTTTTTGAAATGTTTATGCCAATGTCACACTTTGGCCCATTATTTTTTTTAGAAAGACCTACCCAATGTTTAACTGTCATATGAGATCATTTCGTTGATTTATCAATACATATACAAATAAAGATTTGCAAGAGGAACTAACATTGTAACTCTAATGCCATGTTTGGAGGAACAGAAAAAACTCCTAAGCAATGATAAAAAGACTCGATGAACTAGAAATAATGTAAAATATCATAAAATGACAGTAGCTATCCAATATTATCACAAACGAAAGATCACAGCCGTTTCTCTATAGCCTAAAGTGGAGCATTTAATGTTTCTTATATTAACCCATTTAGTTGACACATATTTGTGGGGGATTGCTCACCACTTACTAAAGGATAGTGAGGCAAGAAAAGATCATGATTGCTCATGCCTTATAAGGAGAGGAGTGAATTGCTTAGGTACTGCTAGTTAACCATTTGAGAAGTGAGATATTTCACAAGAGTATGGGTCATTCCAACTTAAAAAGCAAAGGAAAGAGGATTTCAACACCCACTGTCTCAGATTGTTCTAAAATCATTTCTGTCATTAGTAACATATATGATTAGCATTCCTGAAACATTATTTTGTTGAAATATAATTTGATCTCTGAGAAATTAAGCTAATTTAATAAGCAAATATAACCCAGAAGCAAAATGAGAAAATTAGCCAAATTAGCCATTTTCATTTATAGGATTCAGATAACATTCAATACATGTAGTACCCAACATCCAATTTGGATATTCCTAAATTTAAGTATAAGTAAAACATGAGGAATCAAAAACAAAGCACAATTAAATCCATTATTAAAAAATGGAAAGAAAGTGGGCCTCCTGGGTGGCGCAGTGGTTAAGGGCGCTGTACTGCAGCGCCAGCTGTACCACCATAGACTCTGGGTTCGCGCCCAGGCTCTGTCGTAACCGGCCGCGACCGGGAGGTCCGTGGGGTGACGCACAATTGGCATGGGTCTGGGTTAGGGAGAGTTTGGCCTTGTCTCATCGCGCACCAGTGGCGGGCTGGGCGCAGTGTGCGCCAACCAAGGTTGCCAGGTGCACGTTGTTTCCTCCGACACATTGGTGCGGCTGGCTTCCGGGTTGGATGGCACTGTGTTAAGAAGCAGTGCGGTTGGGTTGTGTATCGGAGAACGCATGACTTTCAACCTTCATCTCTCCTGAGCCCGTATGGGAGTTGTAGCTATGAGACAAGATAGTAGCTACTAAACAATTGGATACCATGAAATTGGGGAGAAAAAGGGGTAAAATTAAAAAATGGAAAGAATATGGCACCACAACAAACCTTGCAAGAGAGGGCTGCCGACCAAAACTCACGGACCAGGCAAGAAGGTCATTAATCAGAGAGGCAACAAAGAGACCAAAGATAACCCTGAAGGAGCTGCAAAGCTTCACAGCGGAGATTGAAGTATCTGTCCACAGGACCATCAAGAAAAACGCTATGTCTGGTGCAAAGCCAACACCCAACACCTCTCATCCCCTCTCATCCCCACAGTGAAGCAAGGTGGTGGCAGCATCATGCTGTGGGGATGTTTTTCATCGGCAGGGACTGGGACACTGATCAGAATTGAAGGAATGATGGATGGTGCTAAATACTGAGAAATTCTTGAGGGAAACCTGTTTCAGTCTTTCAGACTGGGATTTGAGACTGGGATGGAGTTTCAATCTACTGCAGAGTTCTGTCATACTATCCAGGTCTGTGCCCAAACAATTTGAGCTTCTACTTTTAAAAATCCACCTTTCCAGAAACAAGTCTCCCACCGTTGCTGCTTGCTATAGACCACCCTCTGCCCCCAGCTGTGCCCTGGACACCATATGTGAATTGATTGCCCCCCATCTATCGTCAGAGCTCGTACTGTTAGGTGACCTAAAATGGAACATGCTTAACACCCCGGCCATCCTACAATCTAAGCTAGATGCCCTCGGTCACACACAAATTATCAATGAACCTACCAGGCAGGTACACCCCCAAATCCGTAAACATGGGCACCCTCATAGATATCATCCTAACCAGCCTGCCCTTCAAATACACCTCTGCTGTCTTCAACCAGGATCTCAGCGATCACTACCTCATTGCCTGCGTCCGTAATGGGTCAGCGGTCAAACGACCACCCCTCATCACTGTCAAACGCTCCCTAAAACACATCAGTGAGCAGGCCTTTTTAATTGACCTGGCCCGGGAGTCCCGGAAGGATATTGACATCATTACATCAGTAGAGGATGCCTGGTTATTCTTTAAAAGTGCTTTCCTCGCCATCTTAAATAAGCATGCCCCATTCAAAACAAATAGAACCCGGAACAGATATAGCCCTTGGTTCACTCCAGACCTGACTGCCCTTGACCAGCACAAAAACATCCTGTGGTGTACTGCATTGGCATAGAATAGCTCCAGCGATATGTAACTTTTCAGGGTAGTTAGGAACCAATATCTGTAAATAGCCCATCCAACTACCTATTTATTTATTTTGCTCCTTTGCACTCCAGTATCTCTACTTGCACATTCATCTTCTTTGCATCTATCACTCCAGTGTTTAATTGCTAAATTGTAATTATTTCGCCACTATGGCTTGTTTATTGCCTTACCTCCCTTATCTTACCTCATTTGCACACACTGTATATAGATATTTCTGTTGTGTTATTGACTGTATGTTTGTTTATTCCATGTGTAACTCTGTGTTGTTGTTTGTGTCGCACTGCTTTGCTTTATCTTGGCCAGGTCGCAGTTGTAAATTAGAACTTGTTCTCAACTGGCCTACCTGGTTAAATAAAGGTGAAATAAATTTTAAAAATCACCTTCCAGCAGGACAATGACCCTAAGCATACTGCTAAAGCAACACTAGAGTGGTTTAATGGGAAACATTTAAATGTCTTGGAATGGCCTAGTCAAAGCCCGGACCTCAATCCAATTGAGAATCTGTGGTATGACTTAAAGATTGCTGTACATCAGCGGAACCCATCCAACTTGAAGGAGCTGGAGCTGTTTTGCCTTGAAGAATGGGCAAAAATCCCAGTGGCTCGATGTGCCAATCTTATAGAGACATACCCCAAGAGACTTGCAGCTGTAATTGCTGCAAAAGGTGGCTCTACAAAATATTGACTTGGGGGGGGGGTGAATAGTTATGCACGCTCAAGTTTTCAGTATTTTTTTGTCTTATTTCTTGTTTCTTTCACAAGAATCTTGCATCTTCAAAGTGGTAGGCATGTGTAAATTAAATGATACAGACCCCCCAAAAATCCATTTTAATTCCAGGTTGTAAAGGCAACAAAATAGCAAAAATGCCAAGGGGGATGAATACTTTCGCAAGCCACTATAAGTCTATGTAGATTCATATGTATTGTATGACTGATTGTCCTCCAATACACAACATGTTAGCTATACCTCACTGGGTGTTTTATTTGTATTGTTTTTTTTGTTCTTAGATACCCACCAGGATAAATAATAGTAATTCATAATTTCAGTGCCTTCAGAAAGTATTCATCCCCTTGACTTAGTCCAGATCTTGTTAGTCCAGCCTGAATTCAAAATGGATTAAATATATTTTTTCCCACCTACCTACACACAATACCTTATAATGACAAAGTGAAAACATGTTTCTAGAATTGTTTGCAAATGTATTGAAAATTTAATACAAAAATGCTAAATTGCTTAAGTATTCACACCCCTGAGTCAATACTTTGTAGAAGCACCTTTGACAGTGATTACAGCTGGGAGTCTTTCTGGGTAAGTCTCTAAGAGCCTCCCATACCTGGATTTGTGCAACATTTGCTCATTTTTATTTTTTTAATTATTCAAGCTCTGTCAAATTGGTTGCTGACCATTGCTAGACAACCATTTCCAGGTCTTACTATACATTTTCAAGTACATTTAAGTCAAAACTGTAACTCGGCTTTCAGGAAGATTCACTGTCTTCTTGGTAAACAACTCCAGTGCAGATGTGGCCTTGTATTTTAGGTTATTGTCCTTCTGAAAGATGAATTCATCTCCCAGCATCTAGTGGAAAGCAGACTGAAACAGGTTTTCTCTAGGATTTTGCATGGGCTTAGCTCCATTCCATCATTTATTTTCCCTGAAATATTCCCCAGTCCTTAATGATTACACATATACCCATAACATGATGCAGCCACCACTATGCTTGAAAATATGGAGCGTGATACTCAGTAATGTGTTCTTTTGGAATTGCCTCAAACAACTTTTTGTTCCTGAATACAAAGTGTTAATTGCTCTGCCACATTTTTGGCAGTATTACTTTGGTGTCTTGTTGCATGTTTTTGAATATTTGTACTCTGTGCATGCTTCCTTCTTTTCACTCCGTCAATTAGGTTAGTATTTTGGAGTAACTTCAATGTTGTTGAGCCATCCTCAGTTTTCTCCTATCACAACCATTTAACTCTGTAACTGTTTTAATGTCGCCAATGGCCTCATGTTGAAATCCCTGAGTGGTTTCCTTCCTCTCTGGCCACTGAGTTACGAAGGACACCTGCATATTTGTAGTGGCTAAGGGTGTTGATACACAATCAAAAGTGTAATTATTAACTTTACCATACTCAAACGGATATTCAATGTCTGTTTTTTTTTTACCCATTTACCAATAGTTGCCTTTCTTTGTGAGGCATTGGAAAACCTCCCTGGTCGTCGTGGTTGAATTTGTTTTTGAAATTCACTGTTCAACTGAGAGACCTTACATGTAACTGAATGTGTGGGTTACAGAGATGAGGTAGTTATTCTAAAATCACGTTAAACACTATTATTGCAAACAGAGTGAGTCCAGAGTTGAATCCATTGTACATTCAGGCTGTAACAGCAGCTATGCTTTGGAACGATCATTTTATCTCCTTTAGCCTCCATTCATATTAGTGGATTTGTCTTCAGTATGTGTGGTTTTAGTTCATGGAGGTCCGTATGCAAACCCCTCTTTGTCTGTGTTGCCCACTCATTTCCATTACGGCAGCCCAATGTCCGAAAGTGGAACTATAGATTCCTCTATGAGTGTCATGTAAGAAAAATTGATATTTAAAGTAATGAATTCAGAAAACAGTGTAAAACCATGTATGGCCTGTTTACTTCAACGCTGTAATGGTGTGAAGCCGTGAGTCCACAAAAACAAGTAACTACGGCAATAGTAGCCTCCATTACCGCAAACAGAACGAGCACATAATCATTATGACCAATGCTAATAAATACCAGAGCCATATATTTAGAGTTACTTAAGTCCAACTTTTAATGTTTGAAATATTATTTTAATTCTAGACACCCGTTTTTGTGCTAGCTCTAAAGAAATGAAAATACTAAGCATATTAACTTTGATGTCCTGCGTGTGCTTTTCCCTGTGGATGTATTTTACATTTCCTCTTTTTGAAGTTTGCACAGCAAACATTCACTTGGAACAATTTATTATGATCTTGGCTGCAAGGAGTTTTGTTTTGAAGATACTGTATATTAACAACAAGCACTGTGGGTGTGAATGTTTGGGAAAGTTTCCAGGCCTGGCGATACTGTGGTAGACGTTCTCTTTTTTTTCTTCATTTCTTTAACTCTGAACTTCTAATGGATCCATCTCAGTTTTTACTTTGTTCAACTGCCCTTAAAAGTGAGAGGGTTGAACACGTCAACCCAGATTGTTTTTGCTCAGACAGAGCGTTGTACAGTGGCCATATAATGTGCATCAAATTGTAGTGGTGTAAGAGCTCTTAAAGTGTATGTTCATCTACAGCGCATGCATCTTTTACTGGTACTTGAATGGTAAAAGATATATATCGCTGGATATCTAAAAGGTGTGCCTTTAATAGTCTTCGACGTGGTCAAGGTCAATGGACTGACGGCTGTTCCCTCTTTCTGTCACCAGGGAATGTATAAGTGTGTGTCTCTCCTACTCCTGCTGATGGGCAGAGGAGGTAAGTTTTTACTGTCATCAAATCCCCTCTTGATATTGAAAAGTCTCACAATTGCATAATGAGAGTCATCCTGTGTGTGTGTGTGTGTGTGTGTGTGTGTGTGTGTGTGTGTGTGTGTGTGTGTGTGTGTGTGTGTGTGTGTGTGTGTGTGTGTGTGTGTGTGTGTGTGTGTGTGTGTGTGTGTGTGTGTGTGTGTGTGTGTGTGTGTGTGTGTGTGTGTGTGTGTGTGTGTGTGTGTGTGTTTACCCCAGTTATCTCCCAGGAAGTGGAAGTATGTTCCAAAACGGTGATCAACTCCTGCAGCGACTGCATCAGATCAGGAGCGTACTGCACGTGGTGTAAACAACTGGTGAGGAGCACAAATATGTGTGATACTAGTGCTAAAACTAGAGAAGTAAATTAACGAGAGTCAGGTGTGGGCCCAAATGCTAACACCTTTGTGAGTTTACATGTATGTATAAAAGCTGTGTGGGTAGACTAGGTGTCAGTGGTGGAGAAAGTACCCGATTGTCATACTTGAGTAAAAGTAAAGATACATTACCTTAATAGAAAATGACTCAAGTAAAAGTGAAAGTCACCCAGTAAAATATTACTTGAGTAAAAGTATTTTGGTATTTTGTTTAAAATATACTTAAGTATAAAAAGTGCATGTAGTTGGTAAAATATACTTAAGTATCAAAAGTAAAAGTAGAAATTATTTCAAATTCCTTATGTTAAGTATACCGGCACTCAGACATCATTTACACATTTGTTTTTAGTGAGTCCGCCAGATAGGAGGCAGTAAGGGTGACTCGAGATGTTCTCTTGATAAGTGTGTGAATTGGACCATTTTCTTATCCTTCTAAGCATTGAAAATGTAATGAGCACTTTTGGGTGTCAGGGAAAATGTATGGAGTAAAAAGTACAATATTTTCTTTAGGAATGTAGTGAATAAAAGCAAACGTTGTCAAAAATATGAATAGTAAAGTACAGAAGCCACCAAATAATGATACTTTAAAGCATTTTTACTTAATTACCTTACACCGCTGCTAGGTGCTAGCACTATGCATTTGGCTCTCTATGTAAAGCAGTGTATGCAAACAGAGCGGAGAATATACATGAAGGTGTTAAGCCACAGTATGTGGGTTGGTGTGCTAGCATACGCTTGTGAAGACCCCATTTTATTTCCATCATTTGAATAATAGTCATTTTACATCTAAATATGTAACTGTGCACAAGGGCAGTCAACTCTAACAACGTTTACAGAGAATGGGCAACTGAAGGAAAATTATAATCTTGAGTTACAGGATAGTTTGTTGATAGTCTGACATACCTAAGGGCCCTAACCATACAAAATGAATCCAAACACACTTATTTTTAATTCAGAGTTTATGTTTGTCCCATTCCCAGAACTTCACCAAGCCAGGTGAGCAAGAAGCAGCTCGCTGTGACACCCGGGCTCAGCTAGAAGAGAGGGGCTGCATGGGAAACGACATCATATCCCCCATGAATACCCTTACTGTGACTAAGAACACCGCCCTGTCCACCAATGCATTTGTCAAGGACGAACCCATCCAGCTGCGTCCTCAGGAGGTCAATCTGAAGCTCAGACCAGGTGGGTGTTCTCAAAATGGCCAAATTGTGTTTTTCTTCTTCTTCGTTTTTTTCTTCTTCTTCGGCCACTAACATTGCATTACCGCCCAAACTGGGTTCTAAGATGACTGCCATGTTTTGAAAATGGATCAAATCATGTAGTTGGATGAAGGACTAAAAGCCTGTTTTAGCATGGGCAGCCCCATTATAGACATTCAGCATTTTGAAGGTGTCAACTGTGTGGTACTTCCTATGGGTTAAGGAAGGATCACAGAATTACATCCAGGTCACCACCAGGGATCTGCCAATTAATTAAATTCCTCAGCAATCATCCCATAACTGCATGTGGCAGTAAACAACCAACCTTGGCTTTATGCACTCTGTCCAACTCTATGGCTGGAACATATTAAAAGTAGCCCTAAGTAATCAAAAAGAATGAAATTATCTTAAAATAGCAAATAAATACCCTAAATTTCATCATATCACATTATCGTCATGTGCTTTTGACTTGACATATTTTTATGTGCTTGAGATTTCAGTTTTCACCTCGATTTTGCTTTGTTCAGGGCTGCCTCGGACGTTCAAGCTGGACTTTCGGAGAGTGGAGGGCTATCCTGTTGATCTCTACTACCTGATGGATCTCTCCTACTCCATGGAGGACGATCTGAGGAGCATCAAGACTCTGGGAAACGAGCTATTTAAAGCTCTGCAAGGAATCACAAAACAAGGGCGAATAGGTGATATCATCAAATATCATTTGACTCTTCTATTTGCATTTGGTTTAGCATACCTTGGGGTGCCAAGTTGGTGGGATTTACCCTTTTGGGACGTGTCTATTAATTCCATTCCAACAGCCGAGCTATAGTATTTCAAATGATTTCAAATAGTTTTTAAACCAAGGTCTGTCTCAGCCTCAATTCCTCGTCTATCTATGAGTGTCCATGAGTCATATTTTTTATAACCTTTATCTTTTGCTGCAGGCTTCGGCTCTTTCGTAGACAAGACTGTCCTGCCTTTCACTAACACCAACCCAGAGAAGCTGAAGAAGCCATGTGAAGAAAAGGAGCTGTTCTGTCAACCTGCCTTTGGCTACAGACATGTTCTTAGCATGACAGAGAACAAAGCTGACTTTAATAGGGAGGTAGACAAGCAGCGCATCTCTGGGAACTTGGACTCCCCTGAAGGGACGCTGGACGCCATCATGCAGGCTGCAGTATGTGGGGTAAGAGTAGTCTAATCCCACAGGGCAAAATTGGTTGAACCAACGTTCTATCAACATACTGATATTGAACATCCATATAATGTTTGGTTAACCTATTGTCAAAGCAGCATTGTGTATAATAGATAAGTACAGTGGGGCAAAAAAGTATTTAGTCAGCCACCAATTGTGCAAGTTCTCCCACTTAAAAAGATGAGAGAGGCCTGTAATTTTCATCATAGGTACACTTCAACTATGACAGACAAAATGAGAAAAAAAATCCAGAAAATCACATTGTAGGATTTTTTATGAATTTATTTGCAAATTATGGTGGAAAATAAGTATTTGGTCAATAACAAAAGTTTATCTCAATACTCTGTTATATACCCTTTATTGGCAATGACAGAGGTCAAACATTTTCTGTAAGTCTTCACAAGGTTTTCACACACTGTTGCTGGTATTTTGGCCCATTCCTCCATGCAGATCTCCTCTAGAGCAGTGATGTTTTGGGGCTGTTGCTGGGCAACACAGACTTTCAACTCCCTCCAAAGATTTTCTATGGGGTTGAGATCTGGAGACTGGCTAGGCCACTCCAGGACCTTGAAATGCTTCTTACAAAGCCACTCCTTCGTTGCCCGGGCGGTGTGTTTGGGATCATTGTCATGCTGAAAGACCCAGCCACGTTTTATCTTCAATGCCCTTGCTGATGGAAGGAGGTTTTCACTCAAAATCTCACGATACATGGCCCCATTCATTCTTTCCTTTACACGGATCAGTCGTCCTGGTCCCTTTGCAGAAAAACAGCCCCAATGCATGATGTTTCCACCCCCATGCTTCACAGTAGGTATGGTGTTCTTTGAATGCAACTCAGCATTCTTTTTCCTCCAAAAACGACGAGTTTAGTTTTTACCCAAAAGTTATATTTTGGTTTCATCTGACCATATGACATTCTCCCAATCTTCTTCTGGATCATCCAAATGCTCTCTAGCAAACTTCAGATGGGCCTGAACATGTACTGTCTTAAGCAGGGGGACACGTCTGGCACTGCAGGATTTGAGTCCCTGGCGGCGTAGTGTGTTACTGATGGTAGGCTTTGTTACTTTGGTCCCAGCTCTCTGCAGGTCATTCACTAGGTCCCCCCGTGTGGTTCTGGGATTTTTGCTCACCGTTCTTGTGATCATTTTGACCCCACGGGGTGAGATCTTGCGTGGAGCCCCAGATCAAGGGAGATTATCAGTGGTCTTGTATGTCTTCCATTTCCTAATAATTGCTCCCCCAGTTGATTTCTTCAAACCAAGCTGCTTACCTATTGCAGATTCAGTCTTCCCAGCCTGGTGCAAGTCTACAATTTTGTTTCTGGTGTCCTTTGACAGCTCTTTGGTCTTGGCCATAGTGGAGTTTGGAGTGTGACTGTTTGAGGTTGTGGACAGGTGTCTTTTATACTGATAACAACTTCAAACAGGTGCCATTAATACAGGTAACGAGTGGAGGACAGAGGAGCCTCTTAAAGAAGAAGTTACAGGTCTGTGAGAGCCAGAAATCTTGCTTGTTTGTAGGTGACCAAATACTTATTTTCCACCATAATTTGCAAATAAATTCATAAAAAATCCTACAATGTGATTTTCTGGATTTTGTTTCTCATTTTGTCTGTCATAGTTGAAGTGTACCTATGATGAAAATTTACAGGCCTCTCTCATCTTTTGAAGTGGGATAACTTGCACAATTGGTGGCTGACTAAATACTTTTTTTGCCCCACTGTACATACTGTAGATAGATAGGTAGATGGGGAAGTAGTTCACTTCTGAAACACCCATCTCTTTTTTTGTCTTCAGACACAACACTCCCTCACACATGATAGGCTCAGTATAGCACTGCATGAGGCTTGCATGCGGGAACAGTAGATAAAGTGACTCACACTTCCTCTGTGAGTGTGACTCAAAAAAACTCCAATGTGGGATGTAGACTTTTTCACATCTTTTCCATCCATTTTACATGAAGCCTCCAATTGTTTTCCACAGGACAGGATTGGCTGGAGGAATAGCAGCACTCGGCTAATCGTCCTGACCACCGACGATGGGTTCCACATGGCAGGGGATGGCAAGCTGGCTGGCATACTGGAGCCCAACGACGAGAGATGTTACATGGACAAGCAGCTGTACACTAAGAGCAATGACATGGTATGTGATGGTGACATGGGACACATTCAGATCAATATGATTGGTCCCTACCAAGACTTTGATATACTGTACTGGATATGAAAAATACCATAAGAGAATATGAAAAATATGTAATGAATGCAACAGCATGACTGGACTGAACTAAAGCCTGTATATTTCAACCCTTTTGGCCCTAAACAATTACATTCTTGAGGTTGTACAAGTTAAGTGTCTCTGTATGTAGGACTACCCATCTGTTGGTCAAGTGGCTTCACAGTTAGAGAAGAACAACATTCAGCCAATCTTTGCTGTGACAAAGAACATGGAGAATGTATACAGGGTAAGTGGACTCTCTTTATTTCGATCATTCTTTCTTTTTTTCTTCCTCGGTTCTTCTACTGTTATAAACGCCGACATATGTAATGCAGTAACTTATTAATACTGCCACATAATAATGAAGAGTATCCTAAATAACTCTCACAGTACACCTGACCCCCTCCCCCCTCCCCAACAAAAAATACTCTGTTGAGGGGAAATGTACTTGATTCGATTGTGATGTGTTTGTAACGCCGTTCTTCGTTTGTAGAAAGAGAGTCGGACCGAAATGCAGCGTGGTGGTTACTCATGACTTTAATGAAAAAAAGTGACACATGAAATAACTATACAAATACAAAAACAACAAACGGAATGTGAAACCTAATTACAGCCTATCTGGTGAAACTACACAGAGACAGGAACAATCACCCACGAAATACACAGTGAACCCCGGCTACCTAAATACAGTTCCCCATCAGAGACAACGAGAATCACCTGACTCTGATCGAGAACCACCTCAGGCAGCCAAGCCTATACTAGACACACCCCTAATCAACCACAATCCCAATGCCTACAAAAACCCCAATACGACAATATAATAACCCCATGTCACACCCTGGCCTGAACAAATAATTAAAGAAAACACAAAATACTAAGACCAAGGCGTGACAGAACCCCCCTAAGGTGCGGACTCCCGGACGCACTTCAAAACCATAGGGAGGGTCCGGGTGGGCGTCTGTCCATGGTGGCGGTTCCAGCTCGGGACGTGGACCCCACTCCATTAAAGTCATAGTTCCTCCCCTTCGCGTCCTGGGATAATCCACCCTCGCCGCCGACCATGGCCTAATAGTCCTCACCCAGAACCCCACTGAACTGAGGAGCAGCTCGAGACTGAGGGGCAGCCCGGAACTGAGGGGCAGCCCGGGACTGAGGGGCAGCCCGGAACTGAGAGGAAGCCCAGTACTGAGATGAAGCTCAGGTAGGTAGCCGGCTCCGGTAGATCCTGGCTGGCTGGCGGATCTGGAAGATTCTGGTTGACTAGCAGATCTGGAAGATTCTGGTTGACTGGCAGATCTGTAAGAGACTGGTTGACTGGTAGATCTGGAAGAATCTGGTTGTCTGGCAGATCTAGAAGATCATGGCTGACTGGCGGATCTAGCTGCTCTATGCAGGCTGACAGCTCCTTGCAGACTGACAGCTCTGACTGCTCCATGCAGGCTGACAGCACCCTGCAGACTGGCAGTTCCTTGCAGACTGACAGCTCCTTGCAGACTGGCAGCTCTTTGCAGACTGGCAACTCTGGCTGCTTTATGCAGACTGACAGCTCTGGCTGCTTCATACAGACTGACAGCGCTGACTGCTCCATGCAGGCTGACAGCACCCTGCAGAATGGCAGCTCCTTGCAGACTGACAGCACCTTGCAGACTGACAGCTCCCTGCAGACTGGCAGCTCAGGCTGCTCCGAACAGGCAGGAGGCTCCGGCAGCGCTGTAGAGGATGAAGGCTCTGATAGCGCTGAACAGACAGGAGACTCCAGTAGTGCAGGAGGGAAGGAAGGCTCTGGCTGTTCTGAACAGGCGAGGCGCACTGACGGCCTGGTGCGTGGTGTTGGAACTGGTGCTACAGGATCGAGGACACGCACAGGAAGCCTGGTGCGGGGAGCTGCTACCGGAGGACTGGTGTGTGAAGGTGGCACAGGATGGACTGGACCGTGAAGGTGTACTGGAGAGCCTGAGAGCAGGACTGGCACAGGACGTGCAAGGCTAGGTAGGTACACAGGAGGCCTGGTGCGTGAGGCTGGCACATTTTTCACCAGCCGACTAACACGCACCTCAGGACGAGTATGGAGCGCTGACCCAGGTGCCATTAAATCCCCGACACGCTCCGTCGGACGAATATCGTACCTATAGCACCATGCTAGCAACTTCCTCATTACTCTCTCCTCCACTTTCCCCATTAATTCCTTCCCAGTCTCTGCTTCGCTCACCTCTAACACCGGCTCTGGTTCGGGTCTCCTCCTTGGCTCCTCACGATAAACAAGGAGAGTTGGCTCTGGATAGACCGGACCGTGCAGGCGCACTGGAACTCTTGAGCACCGAGCCTGCCCAACCTTACCTGGCTCGATGCCCACTCTAGCCTGGCCAATACGAAGGGCTGGCATGTGCCGCACCGGGCTATGCACCCGCACTGGAAACACTGTGCGCTCCATAGCATAACACGGTGCCTGCCCGGTCTCTCTAGCCCCCCGGTAAGCACAGGGAGTTTGCGCAGGTCTCCTACCTGGCATAGCCATACTCCATTTAAGCCCCCCAATATTTTTTTTGGGCTGCTTTTCGGGCTTCCTTGCCAACCGTGTTCCCTCGTATCGTTGGCTCCTATCTCCGGCTGCCTCTGCTCCCCTTAGTGCCTCCACCTGTTCCAATGGGAGGCGATCTCTTCCGGCCAGTATCTCCTCCCAAGTGTAACAACCTTTACCATCCAACACGTCTTCCCATGTCCATTCTCCGAATAATTCATCCTCCTTTTGCTGCTCCAGCTGTCGCTGCCTGTTTCCACGCCACTCGGTCCGTGTGTGGTGGGTGATTCTGTAACGCCGTTCTTCGTTTGTAGAAAGAGAGTCGGACCGAAATGCAGCGTGCTGGTTACTCATGACTTTAATGAAAAAAGTGACACATGAAATAACTATACAAATACAAAAACAACAAACGGAACGTGAAACCTAATTACAGCCTATCTGGTGAAACTACACAGAGACAGGAACAATCACCCACGAAATACACAGTGAACCCCGACTACCTAAATACGGTTCCCCATCAGAGACAACAAGAATCACCTGACTCTGATTGAGAACCACCTCAGGCAGCCAAGCCTATACTAGACACACCCCTAATCACCACAATCCCAATGCCTACAAAAAACCCAATACGACAATACAATAACCCCATGTCACACCCTGGCCTGAACAAATAATTAAAGAAAACACAAAATACTAAGACCAAGGCGTGATAGTGTTGTTGTCTCACCTAACTATCTTCCAGGAACTCAGTAGAATGATCCCCAAGTCTGAGGTGGGAGTACTGTCAGAGGACTCCAGAAATGTTGTTGAATTGATCCAAGCTGCCTACAATGTAAGACATTTACAATATTTGTTTCATTCTTATTCAGATATTTACAATCTTTTCTTATTAATTTAACGAATCTTTAAAAAAAGACGGTACTCCAATAATTATGTGTTTAATGTGTAGAACCTTGCTTGATTTTTATCATAAACCTCTAGTATCTCTAGGAATAATGTGTCAGTTTGGATTTGCTTGGGATGTTTTATTTCTGGTGATTTAGCATTGGTGTCAACTCTGAGACTGTTTTGTGTCTGACACAGAGGCTCTCCTCCAAAGTGACAGTGACTCATGATGCTCTCCCTGACAATGTGAGAGTCACTTACACTCCACTCTGCCCTGGAGGGGGACCCGCAGGGGACAAGGGGGTCTGTGATAACGTCAAAGTAGGAGAATTGGTAAGAGCTCAGAAGTAAAAGACTATCACATACCAAATAATTATATGGTAACACTTGTTAATAACTGAAGTATTAATCAACTATTGATAAAACAGTAATATGTATTTCATTTTTTTGTAAACACTTATGTACATTTATAGTAATTATAAGCAATATAATTAATATAATGGCTAATTAGTGACATTTATTATAAAGTGTTATAATTTGGTATTTGGAATTTTATTAGGACCCCCATTAGCTGTTGCAAAAGCATCAGCTACTCTTCCTGGGGTCCACATGAAACATGAAACATGACATAATACAGAACATTAATAGACAAGAACAGCTCAAGGACAGAACTACATTTAAAAAAAATTAAAGCATACGTAGACTACATATCAATACACACACACAAACTATCTAGGTCAAATAGGGGAGAGGTGTTGTGCCGTGAGGTGTTGCGTTATCTGTTTTTTGAAACCAGGTTTGCTGTTCATTTGAGCAATCTGAGGTGGACCGGAGTTCCATGCAATAATGGCTCTATATAACACTGTACGCTTTCTTGAATTTGTTCTGGATTTGGGGACTGTGAAAAGACCCTTGGTGGCATCTCTTGTGGAGTAAGTGTTTTTGTCAGAGCTGTGTGTAAGTTGACTATGCAACAAAAGATAGATTTTCAAAATACTAATGTTTCTTATAAAAAGGAAGTGATGCAATCAGTCTCTCCTCAACTCATAGGGAAGAGAGACTGGTACAGTATGCATAGTAATTATATCAGCCCTATGATTACAATGAAAAGCAAGACGTGCCGCTCTGTTCTGGGCCAGCTGCAGCTTAACTACGTCTTTCCTTGCCGCACTCGACCACGCGACTGGACAATAATCAAGATAAGACAAAACTAGAGACTGCAGGACTTGCTTTTTGGAGTGTAGTGTAAAAAAAGCAGAGCATCTCTTTATTATTGACAGACATCTACAGATCTTTACAACCACTGAATCTTTATGTTTTGACCATGACAGATTACAATCTAAGGTAACACTAAGTAATTTAGTCTCCTCAACTTGTTCAACAGCCACCCCATTCATTACCAGTTTCAGGTGAGGTGTAGAACTTAGAGAATGATTTGTACCAAAAACAATGCTCTTCGTTTAAGAGATGTCCAGGACCAGTTTATTACTGGTGACTTCATTATCTGTGGTTGCTGATGCGTTTATGGTTGAATCCTCAGCATACATGGACACACATGCTTTGTTTAATGCATGTGGCAGGTCATTGGTAAACACATAAAATAGTAGAGGGCCTAGAAAGCTGCCCTGTGGTACACCACACTTTACATGTTTGACATTAGAGAAGATTCCATTAAAGAAAGCCCGTTGAATTCTATTAGATACTGTAGATAGCTTTGAATCCACAATATGGCAGAGGTTAAAAAGCCATAACACATGAAGTACCAGTCAAAAGTTTAGATACAGCTACTCATTGAAGGATTTTTATTTATTTCTACTATTTTATACATTGTAGAATAATAATGAAGATATCACAACTATGAAATAACACATATGGAGTCATGTAGTGACCAGAAAAGTGTTAAACAAACCAAATATATTTTAGATTTTCGATTCTTCAAAGTAGCTAACCTTTGTCTTGATTCAGCTTTACACACTCTTGGCATTCTCTTAACCAGCTTCACCTGGAATACTTTTCCAACAGTCTTGAAGGAGTTCCCATCGCAATTGGGTTGACGTCGGATGATTGTGGAGGCCAGGTCATCTGATGCAGCACTCCATCACTCTCCTTCTTGGTCAAATAGCCCTTAAACAGCCTGGAAGTGTGTTGGATCCTTGTCGTGTTGAAAAACAAATTATATAGTAGTCCCACTCAGCGCAAACCAGATGGGATGGCGTATCGCTGCAGAATGCTGTGGTAGCCATGCTGGTTAAGTTTGTCTTGAATACTAAATAAATCACAGACAGTGTCACCCGTATAGCACCCCCACACCATCACACCTCCTCCTCCATGCTTCATAGTGGGAACCACACATGCGGAGATCATGCGTTCACCTATGCTGTTTCTCACAAAGACGGCAGTTGGACCCACAAATCTCACATCTGGACTCATCAGAACAAAGAACAGATTTCCACAGGTCTAATGTCCACTGCTCGTTTTTTTTGGCCCAAGCAAGTCTCTTCTTATTATTGGTGTCCTTTAGTAGTGACTTCTTTGAAGCAATTCGACCATGAAGGTCTGATTCACAAAGTCTCCTGTGAATAGTTGATGTTGAGATGTGTGTGTTACTTGAACTCTGTGAAGCATTTATTTGGGCTCCAATATCTAACTCTAATGAACTTGTCCTCTGCAGCAGAGGGACCGCCTTTCCTGTGGCGGTCCTCATGAGAGCCAGTTTCATCATAGCGCTTGATGGTTTTGCGACTGCACTTGAAGAAACTTTCAAAGTTCTGGAAATTTTACGGATTGACTGAAGTAATGATGGACTGTTGTTTCTCTTTGCTTAATATATTCTTCTTGCCATAATATGGACTTTTATCAAATAGGGTGATATTCTGTATACCACAACTACCTTGTCACAACACAATTGTTTGGCTCAAAGGCATTAAGAAGGAAAGAAATTAACATTTAACAAGGCACACCTGTTATTTGAAATTCATTCCAGGTGACTACCTCATGAAGCTGGTTGAGAGAATGCCAATAGTGTGCAAAGCTGTCATCAAGGCCAAGGTTGGCTACTTTGAAGAATCTCATATATAAAATATATTTTGATTTATTTTACATTTTTGGTTACTACATGATTCGGTGTGTGTTATTTCATAATTTTGATGCCTTCATTATTATTCTACAATGTAAAATAAAATAGTCAAAATAAAGAAAAACCCTTGAATGAGTAGGTGTGTCCAAACTTTTGACTGGTACTGTATGTTTTTTCAACAACAATATTATCAAAGGCTGCACTGAAATCTAACAGTACAGCTCCCCCAATCAAATCAAAATCAAATCAAATGTATTTATATAGCCCTTCGTACATCATCTGATATCTCAAAGTGCTGTACAGAAACCCAGCCTAAAACCCCAAACAGCAAGCAATGCAGGTGTAGAAGCACGGTGGCTAGGAAAAACTCCCTAGAAAGGCCAAAACCTAGGAGGAAACCTAGAGAAGAACCAGGCTATGTGGGGTGGCCAGTCCTCTTCTGGCTGTGCCGGGTGGAGATTATAACAGAACATGGCCAAGATGTTCAAACGTTCATAAATGACCAGCATAGTCCAATAATAATAAGGCAGAACAGTTGAAACTGGAGCAGCAGCACGGCCAGGTGGACTGGGGACAGCAAGGAGTCATCGTGTCAGGTAGTCCTGAGGCACGGTCCTAGGGCTCAGGTCCTCCGAGAGAGATAAAGAAAGAGAGAAAGAGATAATTAGAGAGAGCACACTTAAATTCACACAGGACACCGAATACGACAGGAGAAGTACTCCGGATACAACAAACTGACCCTAGCCCCCCGACACATAAACTACTGCATCATAAATACTGGAGGCTGAGACAGGAGGGGTCAGAAGTGGCCCCTTCCGAGGACACCCCCGGACAGGGCCAAACAGGAAGGATATAACCCCACCCACTTTGCCAAAGCACAGCCCCCACACCACTAGAGGGATATCTAATCTATCTTATTGTCAATTTCTTTCAACCAATCATCAGTCATTTGTGTAAGTGCAGTACATGTTGAATGCCCTTTACTATAAGCATGCTGAAAGTCTGTTGTTAATTTGTTTACAGAGAAATAGCATTGTATTTGGTCAAACACAATTCTTTCCAACAGTTTGCTCAGAGCTGGCGGCAAACTGATAGGTCTGCTGTTTCAACCAGTAAAGGCTGCTTTACGACTCTTGGGTAGCGAAATTACTTTGGCTTCCCTCCAGGCCTGAGGACAAAGACTTTCCTGTAGGCTCAGATGAATGATATGACAGATATGAGTGGCTATAGAGTCAGCTACCATCCTCCGTTGCTTTCCATCTAAGTTATCAATGCCAGGAGGTTTGTCATTGTTGATCGATAACAATCATTTTTAACCTCTCCCACACTAACTTTACAAAATTGAAACTTGCAATACTTTTCTTTCATAGTTGCGATGCTTTTCTTTCTTTTTTTATGCATGAATACAATGGCTCACTGTTCGTTGTTGGCATTTCCTGCCTAAGTTTGCACAATTTGCTACATGTAATGAAGTAATCGTTAAAATAATTGGTGAATAAGCCATCTGATTCGATGAAAGATGGAATTGAATTTGTTTTTCTGCCCATAATTTAATTTAAAGTATTTCAAAGTTTTTTCCATCATTCTTCATATCATTGATCTTGGCTTTATAATACAGTTTCCTCTTATTTTTGTTCTTATTTTTGTTCTTCAGCCAGTCAGATGTGCAGCCAGACTTATTAGCCACTCCTTTTGCCCCATCTCTTTCAACCACACAGTTTTTCAATTCCTCATCAATCCATTGAGCCTTAACAGTTCCAACAGTCAGTTTCTTAACAGGTGCATGTTTATGAATAATTGGAAGAAGCAATTTCATAAATTCATCAATTGCAGTATCTGGATGCTACTTATTAATCACATCAGACCAACAAATAACAAATAACAAATAAGTATTTTGTATGATCTTACACAATATTTATTTACACTCTTATACACTATTCTAGATCCATTTAGTTAAATTATAATAAATAGCAAAAAAACATTATCCAAACACATACCACAAATTTACTCATTGCGTCTCCTGATTTCCTCTCAGGTGTCTTTCAACGTAACAGTGACGGCAGATGAATGTATAGACAGGGAGAGGTCTTTTCTGATTGGCCCATTGGGCATAAAAGACAAGCTGAAGGTGAGCTTGTCGACTCGCTGCGAGTGTGAATGTGATGACCCCAAGGAGGAGAATCACAAGGACTGCGACGGGAAGGGCAAAGTCAACTGTGGCATGTGCAGGTAAGGCGGGCATTGGCTGGGATATACAACAAATAGCATGTGCTTTTGTTTCCCCAATATATTCCAACTTATGTTGATATAGTCAATATTGAATCCAATATATGATGCATGATTTCCCCTTCATCCCCCTAGAAGTGCATTGAGTCACCTGAAAAACAAAGAAACTGAGAAACATGGATTGTTATGAACCATCTATTTCATTCTATTTTCTATACTGTATTTCTATTCTCTGTACTCAGGGGGAACAAAAAGACGCCACAATTTTGGGGGGTGGTAAATGTAAAGTCTTCACAGGCAATCAGTACAGTAGGCTTCTTCCTCCCAACTCTGTGCAGTTGCAATGCCGGCTTCGTGGGTCAGAAGTGCGAGTGCGCCATCGGGGAGAAGGACGAGAGCTCTCTGAGGGCGGCATGCCGGAAGGACAACGGCACGGAGTGCGAAGGACGAGGGGACTGTGTGTGTGGCATTTGCCAGTGCTATGCCCAACAAGGCGGCAGCACCTACTACGGCACGCACTGCGAGTGTGAAAACGAGAGCTGCGAGAAGTTTCAGAACAAACTGTGTGGAGGTGCAGTCTGATAGAATATATGAAAATATCAATACATTTAAAAAAAATAGATTAGATTTTTACAGAAACATTGGAAATATAGATGGAAATATATATACAGTACATGTACTGTATAACAATAGAAAGAACACCTGCCATCTGTTAATGACAGTCTCATTACGACTGAGGGTACACACGTGAAGTATTAAAACAATTCTGACGTCAAATCACGTCTCTGTGTTGAAGGGAACGGGAAATGCCGTTGTAAAATTTGTGAATGCAACCCCGAGTACGAAGGCACCGCCTGCCAATGCAAGAAGTCGGACGAGCAGTGTCGCACACCAAGCGGGAGCGTGTGCAGCGGCAGGGGCACATGCCAGTGTAACCAGTGCAAGTGTACCGAGGGCTACCAGCGGCCCTACTGTCTGACCTGTCCCGCCTGCCAGACTCCCTGTATAACCAAGGGGTAAGACGGCCTGGGCCCACCTTTTTCACTCACTCAACCACTGTATTCATTGGCCCCTTTAGGTAATGTTGTTGGATCCACCGTGTACATGTTAAATTGCATCCACAACCATAGGACAAACAAAGATGGTTACCATTGACCATAAAGGATGACTGGTAGAATAGAATGTAGCACTTAAAAATATAATTTCTGCTTGTTGCCATCTTACTCAACGCGAGTGGTTTTGGAACCAAAGCATGTGTTGAAGTCCTTAAAGGGAGAAGACAAAATGTTGAGCAAGGAAGTTTTCCACTCTCTACCTCGTTCTTCTATTTTCAGGAAGTGCATCGAGTGTCTGGGCTTTCAGACAGGCCCGTTCAGCAAGAACTGCTCCCAGACCTGTAAGAGTATTAATACATTTGAGATGGTGGAGACATTGCCACCTGGTAAGCCTTGTGACGTGAGGGATACGGAGAACTGCCGGGTGTTCTTTATCATTAAACAGTTGGATGGAGAGGACAACTACTCCGCCCAGATACTAAAGACCAGAGGTAAGAGACGTATGTCTTGTGCAACTAAAAAGTATGCCCATGTTACCTTCCTAGCCCACAGAAAACAGATCATGTTTGCTGGGGTTTTAATTGACTGACCACGTTGTTTGATGGGCATCAAAATAAAGCCTCCAAGTCACATTGAAAGCATCTGAAAAACAGTGTCCGAGAGATGTTTGCTACCAAATGTTTTCACAGTAAACCTAACATGCTATAGCCTCTAGGACTGCCTAAAAATGTATGGTTGTTAATGTCTGTCATAATTGTTTTAGAATGTCCGGAGTTGCCAAACATCTACGCCATCATTGGAGGCTCCATTGCGGGCGTGGCCCTGATCGGCTTACTGATCCTGCTCATCATCAAAGCCATCCTCTACATGAGAGACGTGAAGGAGTTTCGCAGGTTTGAGAATGAGCAGAAGAAAGGAAAGTGGTCGCCGGTGAGTGACATTTGCTACTTCATAGAAATCATCACTTTGGCCCAGATTCATTATTCCCTTTTTATGTGCTTTTCTCTCTATGCGTATTCTGACAAAGAACTTAAGCATGAGAATAACATACTATATTCACCCACTATTAGTTTGAAGTGGAGCTTGAATAAATGAATATGTGACCTTGAATTAGTTCCCTAATAATTCTACCACCTTTACGCGCGAGGAAACCATGAATAAGATCTAGCGAACCTACCAGTTCCAAATGGAAAAAGCATTTACTTATTTTTTTTCTGATAGAAATAGCACCGTTCTCCATGCACTGTAATCTAAAACTTGGTAAGGTCTATTGATAAGAGCAATGTCAATTAGTAATCCATTTGGAGAAGGGGATTGTAAATATGCATAGCAATTTTTTAAAGATTATTTTTCCTTATGATCCCTGGACACTAATGGGAAACCAGCCATATGGAAGCAAACTGAAAATCATATGAACATGACATGTACTGCACAGTGAAATGGGATATAAATAGCAGTGCCGATCATAAATCTGATTGTGTACCCTTATAATATGTGTGCATGAAATTTGGAGACCTAAGCTTAGCTAAGCTTATGTCTCCAAAGCTAAGCTTATGTAGGGTCGAACCTGACGAATTGATGTATGCCAGTGTTTCCAAACTCGGTAGCGGGGACCCCAAAATGTGCAATGCTTGGTGATTTGAATCAGCTGTGTAGTGCTATGACAAACTAAATGTGCACCCTTATATGCCCAGGCCTTTCTCCATTTTATTTTACAATTTGTACCATGTTAAATATTATCCACTATCGGTAGCCACTGTCAGTAATACCCACATACATTTAATTTTGCATCATTCCATTCCATTCCGTTTACCTTCCTTTCCCCTCTCATGTCCTCCTTGTAAATTGTTCTTGAGGGTCGCTAGCATTAGTTGATCATTTTAGGCTAACGTTGTGTAATAATTTAGGACACGTAACCTATTTGAATTATTATGAAACTCAGTGAGAATTAGGGTAGATTTATAGGATTATTGTTTAACCCCTATTGTACTTTTTTTCACATTCCAATATTTAATGGATTGAACTCGAATATGGTAACTTTCAGAAGAAATCAAACCACTGTATTTTCTGTACAGTATTTTTTCAAGGATTCATACATACTTTTCTAACCCAAAAATATGCCTAAATAATCTACAAGATCAGCCTTTTTTAAATCCACCAATTGGTGCTGAAACGGAGACGAATGTGCATAGATGGCTTTCTTTCATTGACCCTTATATTCTGAACCCGTTCTCGCAATATATTCTATTGAGTCTGTCGACAAAATTCTAATTAAAGGTGCATCATATTTAAAGGGATGGCTTAAAACAAAAGTACTGAAAACTCCACGAGGAAATATGTTGGCCGCAAGCGGGATGGTTTCAGTGGTTGAATTAAATGTATTCAGAGTGCGCAAAGTAGCCACACCTGCTGAGCGCGTTACTCGACTAAATACGGTAAGTCTGAATACCAAATACTGAGAAGTGCTAGGAGGAAAGGCATACGTTCTTAATTGGGATCGGGCCCTTTGAGAATAGATAGAGCTGCACAGCAGTGGTCTCCAGAACCCGAGGAGACTTGTTTATAAAGCGCTTTTGCAAGATTTGATCAGTAACTGTGCGTAAGTCGAAATCCATGCCAATGTTGTGATTTGCTATAAATGTATGGCTGGCAAAGACAGCAGCTATTTAAAACAAGACACCGCATTTATCACTCCAGATATCTGAGTTCCATACATTACTGATTTTTCATCATACATAATTTACTATCTTTCTCAATAGGGAGACAATCCACTATTCATGAACGCGACCACCACCGTGGCTAACCCTACCTTCACTGGAGAATAAGATCAACATCAGTCAGCCCAGACAATCAAGTTGGATTCAAATGCATGTACATTTATTGTTTCTGTTTTAATGTGCTTTTTTTTCTCCACCATTTATAAGTTGGTTTACAAATAGTATTTTTTTACGTGTTCCAAGACTGAATTCAAGAATGATCATGCACTGATTGGAAAAAAACTGCTGCAATGTTGCTACAGGGTCCTTCCACCTAAAAAAAGACCAAGTAAGAGGTTTTTGACACCCACCCTCTCAGATTATTCGGAAATGGTTTCTGTTAATGTTAGCATTCCTGCAACATTATTTTGTTGGAATAATATTTGATCTCTGAGAAATTAAGCTAATTTATTGCACGAAAATTGGCCATTTTAATTTATAGGATTCATATAATATTCAACAATTATAGTACCTAACATCCGATTTGGACCAAACTTTTGATAACAATGGTTAAGACATGAGGAATCAAAAGAAGTGGTCAAAAGCCATCCACAGACGCCAATCCCACCCCAACAAGGAGTATATAGTGTCAGTTCTCTATGTTCGACAAGTAGTATGGACATGTGGCTATTAATTTTGTTCCTTCATCCAATGTAATGTATTCTCAGTGAATTGAGTGATGTTTTTTTCCCCTGTTCAGAGGAATTAGTCATTGAAGTTGTTGGGTCCTACATCCTGACCATTAAATGGTGCTGTTCCTGCTATTTGGGTATCATTTATTAAAGATTTTCTTACCCTGTAAGCAGTTTACGGACCAGGTATGACAGCAACCCATTATTTGGTTTTGTTTACCTTGCCACTGTTTCAAATGCTAACTTTTTAGCATTTGTGTCACAAATCCAACGCAAGTTAATGGTACCTATATTAGGATAATTCACGTTTTATATCCAAATCATCCTAAAGTTTCAAATAATGTATTGTGTAACTCAATGATATTACTTACAGCAATTATTTTTGGAGCTTTTATTGACAAATCTACAATGTACCAAGACTCTACATATCCTATGAGGAAATATTGTGTAAAGCAGCAAATGATCACTGATATTTTTCATTACAAATAAAACTCTTTCTCTTGATTTGATGGACTCCAGCTCATGATTCAGAGAAAGAGAATGTGATGCACTCTGCAGTCATCACAACGACAGAGCATCTACAAAGATCTACTATTGTGTACACTAGCAGCGCTTCCCTTCCTTTTTCCCCCTACATTTGAATAATATTCAAATTCATATTATCAACAAATCTACTATCTCATCTTCCTATTATGCAAAGCTTGATGTCAGGAAAATACCTGACTTTCAAATCTACACAAGACAGAAAGTTCTGCAACCTGCAGCTTCCCAAGCGCTCAAAATCCTGTGCAACCTTGCCTTACCAGCTGTTCGGCCCATTGTGTTAGAGACTGGGAGGGGGGACAGGAGAGGGAACTACGGAGAGAGGCAGGGGGAGCTGGGTCTCCTATGCGTGATTGTTGAGGTTGGGTCTTATCCCCTCCTCTGAGGGCCTTCGACACTCCGTAGCACTTTCACAAAGGGAGAGCCATGGAGCTGAACTAACCATTCACCCAGAGCCACGGAAGGAGGGTGAGAGTCCGCCAGCCCAGCCCCAGGAGAGGAGCACCCAGTGGCAGCCACTCAACAGGGGATACAGGCAGCTCCGAGGTGCTGGCTCATTTTATCTCCTTCCAGGCACCACCACCACAGCACCAAGAGGTTGGTTAATGAGTTGGAGGAGGCAGAGGGAGTGGCTGTACACAAGGGGCTGAAGTTCACCGAGACACAAGCAGCAGGTGGAGGGAGAGATTGTGAGAGAGAGCCTGACGCACTGACGCTGTCAAGGAGACACACACACCCTCCACCTGACTGAGGTAGGCGAAGCAGTGTTTGACGGGTGAATGCTCCTTGTTTGTTTCCTTGTGTTTCCAGGGGGGTTGTGGTGCACGGCGCTTGTGGTGCACGACGCTGGGAACAGGCTTTGATTTAGTGTGGATTGGACACCAATTCCGAAAGGGAGAAGGTTGTTTCGTGAGTAAACGAGACCTGGAGTCACCTGACTTTCCACCTAAGGGCTTCAGAGCTGTCAGCAGGTGTGAGCACGTGTTTGTGTGTAATGTGTTAGTGTCCGTTTGTATGGCTGTTTAAGGTCATCTGTTTCTTTGAGCCTGCTTACATGTGTGCACTGTTCGTGTGCCCCTACTGGCATTGTTTGTATGTTGTGTCTCTGTACGCGCCTACTGCGTGTGTGTGTGTCTGTCTGTCTGATGTGTGTATGCAATCACAGGTCATTGCAAAGCTGAGGAGAAGTGCACCGTACGTATGGCGCTGCCTGCAATGTTTCTGTGTCTCTGTACGTAGCCTACTGTTTGTCGGTGTATGCATGTGTGCGTGCATGTCTGTACATCACGTGTAGCCTGTGCCTCTGAGTGTTGGCAAGTTCGTAGATACCTTTCGGTAACCTGTCTTGCTCTGAATTTTCCCATGCCCGCCCCTCTTCTCTAATCAGCAACGTTTCTGAGGGGCTCCTGTGTTGAGTTGTTGCATGACTTCAGGGGAACAAAAGTCCGGCCCATTAGTGGACCAAACAGCTCCCCACTGCAGTAGTGCACCTCCCACTTAGCGTTTGCCAAATTTTAATGGTCCATTTAACTTTGTGAAGTTCTTTGAAGATCCATTTGGCCCGGGGAAACGAAGGCAACCCGGTCCAAATGACACAGAGTCAGACCATAGTGGTCTGATCTTTTGGACAGTGGTCAGGCAGAGAGGCCACGAAGGACAAGGAGGGAGAGAAGAGAGTGGTTGGCTGAGTGAAGGGGCCTCCATGATAACAAGAAGGCTTGAATAACAGCCTTCATTCAATATTTGGTTCAGCTGTAGTTCATACTGTACATCATGCTTAGCCTGTAAGTGGTTAGGGTTTGTAAATTGTTGTTGCGGTGTGTGTGTGTGACGTGTGTGTATACATTTGCAGGTCATCATAAAGCTGAGGGGAACTACAAGGTTTAATCATTTGTGCATTTCAGACCAGATTTTGGATTGTGGTCAGGAGACCTGGAGGGTTGATAAGAACTGCACATTTTAGAGCAGCCTTTTATTGCCCCCAGCACAAGGTGCACCTGTGCACTGATCAAATCAAATTTATAAAGCCCTTCTTACATCAGCTGATATCTCAGAGAGAGAGAGAGAGAGAGAGAGAGACTAATTAACAGGAATGTAAACACATTTGAGATAAATAAGCTTTTTGTGCATATGGAACATTTCTGGGATATTATATTTCAGCTCATGAAATATATATTTTTTGCTCAGTGTACGTGCAGTTGTTGTCAGCAGCAGCCAAAAGAGAGATCTTCTGGTAGTTCTGGGCTAATGCAAGACAGCAAAATCGTGTGTGTTAAAAGTCATGTAATGATTAACTAGGCTATTGAATCACTGATACTTATTTTACATAATGTATTAGAAATAATTTATACATACATCCTCTGAGTCAGCAATAGTCGTCTAATGGCTTCATTAAGTATAGTCCCCTCAACTGTCTCCACACTGAAATACTGAAATAAATTAGCAATTACCTAATTGCCAATGTCAGGCTGGGTCTGTAGTTCTATTTGGCATATCCCTTTTAAAATAATTATGTTTATTTGAAAGAGTAGCGAATTAAAGTAGCCTAGATGTTTGGTTTATATAGCTAAATTAGCTAGCTAGCTTACAAATAGGCTCAAATTGTAATAACGTTTAACTTTGTCTAGCTAATAGTTTATTACTCTGGCATTCTTATATTTGAATTAAATAATCAACTTTGCTTACCTTAATACATTGAAAAATAATGTGTTTATTTGTGGGCTACTTGCGTGTTGGTTCAGCCACTGTCCTCTTGCATGTTCATGTTGGAATGGCAGTTGTTTTTTTTAATTGACCAAAATGTACTATACAGAACCCCTTTGAGTTCCCACAAAAAGCTTATTTCTCTCAAATTTTGGGAACAAATTTGTTTACATCCCTGTTAGTGAGTATTTCTCCTTTGCCAAGATAATCCATACACCTGACAGATGTATGGTATATTGACCATATACCACACCCCCCTGGGCCGTATTGATTAATTGTGCTTCCCTTTACTGACCAAACCCACAGACAGACCAATAATACACAGAAACAACCCATACTTATAACAAACTCAAAATCACCATGCAACTCCATTATTATTGAATGGGAATTTCACTGATACAGCACGTTCAGTTTGAAACTAATTGATGACCAAAGCCAACTCAAACACAATATGGCTAGCTTTCATGGTATTCATGGAGAAATTGTGTTCTGTACATTCTAGGACTTTCTTCAAAAGAATTTAACACAATTGTTTGGGGAAAAAAACAAACACGTAACACACAAGTCATTACTGTGCAATTAAGAATAATTTCCATAGAAATACCTGGTAATTTTCTATAGCCTAAAATAAAGTGTTCCTCTAAATGTATATTCAACAGCGAACAAACAACAAGGGCAGGGAGGGGAGGGATGACCACAAGTAAATATGAGTCACTACTGATGAGGAGGACAAACACAATGAGACAGCTATGGACTAAACACTTGTTTCTAGGAACAAGGTCGCTCGGCACTAGATGAGAGAAGGCACACACACCTGTATGCATATCACATCTGCTTGCCATATATGGTCACTGAGGTAATGGACAATCAAGTGTGTATGTGTGTGTGTGTGTATGTCTGTTAGAGAGAGAGAGGGCAAAATGCAGGTGCTGTAAATGGGGTGGTAAGATCCTGCTAGATCCTGACATATCTCACCCTTTCCTCTCCACTCCTGGTTCCACTACACTAGGTGAGTCCTTTGTACAACGTACCAAGCAATTGGTCGGTTTCTGTTTGTTTCCGCGAAGATAAAAGAGGGTTTATGTTGAACAGGCTCTGTCTTGATGTAGACAATTAAGGTGAAATGTTGACTTGGTTACTGTGTTGATTCTTGGAGAGGTAGGCTAAGGAAAGCTGACCTGCGTTAGATGCCGGTATCGGCTACAGTAGTGAAAGTGTCAACCTGCAAATGTTATATTGGTATTAGGAGACACAGACATTTAAATGACTGTACAACACTTCAGCTTGACGCATTGAAAAAGGATGGATCACTGTAGATTTTGGGCACCGATGGTGAAGGTCTTCATGCCGTGACATGGTTGTTGCTGTATTAGATACACGTAGGCTACTTTTTTTTTAGCTTTTGTGATCCATTTCACAGCTAGCATTTGTGTGCAAATTTTCCTATGTATTTTTTACATGTTAGTAGATGGCATGAGAAGGGTGGAGAAAGCAACCCAATGAACCAAAACCAAGGACAACTAGGGCATGACCACAGGCAATGCTTGGGCTAAAAAATAGGACGTATCGTGTCTACACACACAAACAATTTCCAGACCATTAAACTTGGTATTAGACTTGTGTAGCTTTCTAAAATGGGGACTTTGACTGATCAACCAGGTGAAACAGTGTCTTAACGTTGTATGAGTTATTGTAGTTCACTGTAGTCCACATGTTGAGGGGATGTACACTACAGTTCAAAAGTTTGGGGTCATTTAGAAATGTCCTTGTTTTTGAAAGAAAAGCTATTTTTTTTGTCCATTAAAATAACATAAAATTGATCAGGAATACAGTGTAGACATTGTTAATGTTGTTGATCTTCAGTTTCTTGGCAATTTCTCGCATGGAAAGTCTTCATTTCTCAGAACAAGAATAGACTGACGAGTTTCAGAAGAAAGTTATTTGTTTCTGGCTATTTTGAGCCTGTAATCGAACCGATAAATGCGGATGCTCCAGATACTCAACTCGTCTAAAGAAGGCCAGTTTTATTGCAACTTTAATCAGAACAACAGTTTTCAGCTGTGCTAACATAATTGCAAAAGGGTTTTCTAATGATCAATTAGCCTTTTAAAACTATAAACTTGGATTAGCTAACACAACGTGCCATTGGAACACAGGAGTGATGGTTGCTTACAATGGTCCTCTGTACGCCTATGTATATATTCCATTAAAAATCACCTACAATAGACATTTACAACATTTGCAAGGTCTACACTGTATTTCTGATGAATTTGATGTTATTTTAATGGACAAAAAATTTACTTTTCTTTAAAAAATAAGGACATTTCTAAGTGACCCCAAGTATTTGAAAGGCAGTGTAGATGTTATAGTATGGGGAGGGATCTAAAACACTACTACCCTACATCACCTTAGTAAGAGGAGAGATGCCATTTGGCACTATGCCAGGCCCTCACCCGATGGGGCCATATCAGTCAATATTATACCACAGGGTGCTGCCCTGCTTGGTCGACGTCAGGGGTCAGCTATGGGACCTTGAGGTCACAGGCAGGATGATTATCACAGTGCAATAACAGTTCACCGATCATGAACCATGTCCACCTTTGAACTGGGTTGAGGAAATCATTGGGATTCATTTCATGGTTGGTTGGCCTGGGAACGGATGTGGGAGGAGGAGTGTCCTCTGTCAACCTGTCACTAAACCAATGTTAGGCCCCTCCTTCATCATAGAGTATTATCCAATCAGGACACAGTGAATATAGGTGTGGTTGCAATGAGTCATTATTGTATTACTCTATCAACAGACCTCTGAACAGCAGTTAGAGGATAATTATTTTCCTCATAAAGTTATTGTTTTATGATAAGCATAGACGCATCTATACTGTGGTTAGTTCATAAGTAGAAAGACAAATTATGAGTGCATTGGTCTCACTTATCCTCAATTGGAAATGCTAATAGACTAAATATAATAGTAATAATGTTTTTGAGGACGTAGATTAAGCAGTGGTATAAATGTAAACACATACAGTACACACACTAGCATGGACCAACCATACACAAATGAGTTGCTGGAGGAGCAAATCATCAAGCTCTCAGAGTCTCACTGTAGAATCAGATGTCCAAACCCTTGTCTACAAGCTTCACATTTCGAAGGTTAAGTTTAGGCATTAATTCCGATAGTTAAGGGTTAAGCTTTGGGATAGGGTTCAAACAAACCAAAAAAAACGAATGCCTAGCACTGGGATTGAACAAGTAACCCTCAGAGCTGGAGCTCGCAGTTTACGCCCACCTGCTACCCCGATCACAATGCCCTAGCAAAACCCAAGCCTACTTTATTGTAATAGCACTCACCGTTTCCCCCTAGTGGCGGATTTTGAAGTAATCTCGTGACGTCCTGCTTACCCAACCGGAGGTCTAGTTTCGCAGTGGATGTGTGAATAGCCTATCATGGGTCTTTGTAATTATGAGCGTTATACCCATCAGTAAATGTACCAATGATGTAGGGTGGGGCATATGATTGATTGATTTACAAACATTCGGGCTACAAAGGACACAGTGTGGTAGACATTTTAGGGCTCTATTCAATTTGCATCGGAGAAATGTGGCTTTCCTGCTTTAGTGGAGACTGCGTTCAAGGTAAACGCTGCTTATGTCGGCTCAATCGGAAATTACCTTTGGATTTCCAGTCGCAGAATCTGATTGGATAGAGCCCTTAGTCTGTTTCAGTAATGGCTGCTGTTTGGTTTAGCAGCCATATGGAGACAGCTGGGAAGTCTGCGGTTACAAGAAATGGGCAGAGAGCAAACACAGCACAATAACACGTCATGGTCCACTTCTCATAAACTGAACTATGCATCCTCTATGGTCTATCAGCAGCCAGCCTACTGTTCCAGCTGGCCCTCATACTCTCAATAGGAAGATGCTTTCAATGGGGACAATTTCTTGTTTTATTTTTTATTTTTATGTAAAAATCACCTTTTTTTATTCAGGTAGGCCAGTTGAGAACAAGTTCTCATTTACAACTGCTACCTGGCCAAGATAAAGCAAAGCAGTGCGACACAAACAACAACACAGATTTACACATGGAATAAACAAAAGCACAGTTAAAAACATAATAGAAAAGTATGTATACAGTGTGTGCGAATGAAGAAAGATTAGGGAGGTAAGGCAATAAATAGGCCATTGTGGTGAAATAATTACAATTTAGCAATTAAACACTGGAGTGATAGGTGTGCAGAAGATGAATGTGCAAGTAGAGATACTGGGGTGCAAGGGAGAAAGAAAAAAACAACATTTGGGGATGAGGTAGTTGGGTGGCTATTTACAGATGGACTATGTACAGGTGCAATGATCTGTATGCTGCTCTGAGAGCTGATGCTTAAAGTTAGTGAGGGAGATATGAGTCTCCAGCTTCAGTGATTTTTGAAATTCGTTCCAGTCATTGGCAGCAGAGAACTGGAAGGAAAGGCAGCCAAAGGAAGTGTTGGCTTTGTGGGTGACTAGTGAACTATACCTGCTGGAGCGCGTGCTATGGGTGGGTGCTGCTATGGTGACCAGTGAGCTGAGATAAGGTGGGGCTTTACCTAGTAAAGACTTATAGATGACCTGGAGCCAGTGGGTTTGGCGATGAATATGACGCGAGGGCCAGCCAACGAGAGCATACAGGTCGCAGTGGTGGGTAGTATATGGGGCTTTGGTGACAAAACGGATGGCACTGTGATAGACTACCTCCAATTTGCTGAGTAGGGTGTTGGAGGCTATTTTGTAAATGACATCGCCGAAGTCAAGGATCGGTAGGATAGTCAGTTTTACGAGGGTGTGTTTGGCAGCATGAGTGAAAGATGCTTGGTTGCAAAATAGGAAGCTGATTCTGGATTTTATTTTGGATTGGAGATGCTTAATGTGAGTCTGGAAGGAGAGTTTACAGTCTAACCAGACACCTAGGTATTTATAGTTGTCCACATATTCTAAGTCAGAACCGGGCGGGCAGGTGCAGGCAGCAATCGGTTGAATAGCATGCATTTAGTTTTACTTGCATTTAAGAGCAGTTGGAGGCCACGGAAGGAGAGATGTATGGCATTGAAGCTCGTCTGGAGGTTTGTTAACACAGTGTCCAAAGAAGGGTGGGATAGTAGTCCTGTTATGTGGATGTTTTGTTCCTATATGTTGTTGGGGATTATATCTATCTGATATTCAACTCAAGGCTTTTCGCAGTGGACATTTAAATACAGATTTAACATAGGCTAGTCCGGGACAAAAATACATGCTCTGTGCCGAATTTCTATTGAAATATTTTATTTGTTCAGGACTAGGCTTAGCCTGATATCTCGTGATCAGATTGTGTGCAGATGACAAAATTACGCAAGAGTTTACTTCATGGTTAACAGAGATTCGGTTTAGCCTAATCTGTGTCTGAAATACCGGTCCTAAAGGTTTAAAGCCTTCATAAGGTCATTGTTCTCCATCTCTCTCTTAGATTCATAGAGAAGAACTTGGCTATCATAAGAACGTGGCTTCGGCTCGCAGCAAAAATGTACCAACTAAATGACAAAACATATAATGTGTGAATCCCTTAATTTATGCTGCGCAATGGAATAGACCATTACATGAAACACACTTTAGATGCATTTTCAATTTTGAGATAGATTATAATGAGTCCAATAAGCCATGAGACCATAGCAGTATAAACATTATAGACACCGGTGTAAGGCGGCACCATGTGTTTTGGCACTCAGGAAATTGGAGACTGATGTATGTGTTCAAGGATGTGGTAACATTTGGGCGGTACTGAGGCTTTCACTTCCTTCAATGTGGCCAACTGTTTACAATTCTCCTGCAATGGTTTCTTCAAAATAAGTGGTTCATTCGAGTAGGGTCCCACCCTGCTTTTGACAGTACAATGAGCACATAGTGAGATACTCTTGAGCGGTATACTCCCATTACCATTCTGTGACCTGAGACAGAAAATGAAATAATCTACTGAGGTGACATCATTGACTCAGCAAATGAACAACTCAAAGATATGCGGGTCAACACCAGCACCAGCTGGCAGAGCAGCTCACAGATTACGGCACCTGTACATAGCCCATCTATAATTTAGCCCAAACAACTACCCCTTCCCCTACTGTAGTTATTTCTTTATTTTTGCTCCTTTGCACCCCATTATTTCTATCTCTACTTTGCACATTCTTCCACTGCAAATCAACCATTCCAGTGTTTTACTTGCTATAGTGTATTTACTTCGCCACCATGGCCTTTTTTTTTGCCTTTACCTCCCTTATCTCACCTCATTTGCTCACATTGTACATATACTTATTTTTCTACTGTATTATTGACTGTATGTTTGTTTTACTCCATGTGTAACTCTGTGTTGTTGTATGTGTCGAACTGCCTTGCTTTATCTTGGCCAGGTCGCAATTGTAAATGATAACTTGTTCTCAACTTGCCTACCTGGTTAAATAAAGGTGAAATAAAACATTTAAAAATTAAAACTCCTACCCTTAGTAAGTCATACAAGGTAGCGGAGCCAGGTAACACTAAGAAACAGTAGAGTTGATAGAGTTTGTGTCTGTTTTGAAGAGGTTTTCAGTATTCTAAGTTCTCTGTGTCATGGTATGGAATAGTACTGAATGTGTATACAAAATAATTAATTCAGGTTAGCTAGTTCCATTAAGACATAGTGAACCCCGCAATGACTCACATACCCCCCCCCATCCTTTCCTTCTAGGTATCTTTTCTAAGCTGAATCTGGCACCATGCCACAGATGCAGGTCAAAACCCAAGTTGCAAAAGTCCTCAATAAAACCACACCAGGGCTGCAGATATGGAGGATAGAGGTGAGACACCAGAACATATATATTTTGTCATCACTACACACTTAGAAAAAAAAGGTGCTACCTAAAACCTAAAATAAATATTTGGCTGTCCCCATAAGAGAACCCTTTGAAGAACCCTTTTTGGTTCAAGTATAACCCTTTCCACAGAGGATTCTACATGGAACCCAAAAGGTTTATACCTGGAACCCAAAAGGGTTCTCCTATGGGGAGGGCCGAAGAACCATTTTGGAACCCTTTTTTTCTAAGAGTGTGTAAAGAATATGATAGCAGAACAAACGTCAAACATGTCAATGCCATTCCAAGTTAGGCTCTTAATCTAAACTTTTCCACACAAGGACATTAAATGCTATTTAACTTGTTCATATTTGCCTATTGGTCAGGACATGGAGATGGTGCCCTTCTCTTCTAAAGCATATGGACAATTCTATGAAGGTGACAGCTATGTCGTTCTATACGTAAGTAATCAATGTAACATTATGTTGGCGTATTCAAAACTACTCCTAAAAAGTGGCCTATACGGACAAAATACACAAAGTGACATCCCAGTAACATATTTCTGTCTGATCCCGTAGACCAATAAGATGCGTAGCTCGTTCACCTACGACCTCCACTATTGGCTGGGAAAGGCCACCTCCCATGACGAGCAGGGGGCGGCGGCCATCTACACCACTATGATGGACGAGCACCTGGGAGGCATGGCTGTGCAGCACCGTGAGGCACAAGGCTATGAGAGCGACACCTTTCGTGGATACTTCAAAAAGGGCATCATGTGAGTGATATACAACAAACCACACCTGTCTACTGTATGGATAATATGTCATGTCAAACTATTCATAGACAAAGAACTTCAGTTCCTTCAACTCATTATTCACACATCATCAGAGTGCGACGTATATCGAACACTGAACGAGAGACCTCGGTTTAATGTTTTTGTAAATTTTGTAAAAGTATTTCCTTGCAAAGTTTAATTTACATACTTTCTGATTTTGTGACCACTACCATCTGCCCTGGGATTTCCGAAGCTAGCTACTAGCCTAACTGGGAGCTATCATTGTCAAACTAGCAGGGTTTTCCACAAACAGCTTGAACACAGTACACGACACAGTTAGCCCTTGTCCCACGGTTATTGTTGCTGTATTCTCTGCTGCTTTTCCCCTGCAACCTGACCTGGCTGGAACTACATTGTATTGCTACCAACATCAGCGATGCTGCAACGAACAGTATGTTCAAATATACTGCTTTTGTCCTCACTGCTGTGAGCAAATCTTTAGGAGGACACATTTCAGATTTTTGGATTTATAACATAATCCAGTTAGAATCAGGAATTCCCCAGGGCAACTATCTAGGTCCCTTGCCTTTTTCAATCTTTACTTACGACATACAGCTGGCTTTGAGTAAAGCCAGTGTGTCTATGTAGGCAGATGACTCAACACTATACACGTCAGTCACTACAGCGACTGAAATGACTGCAACATTTAACAAAAGAGCTGCCGTTAGTTTTAGAATTGGTGGCAAGGAAAAAGTTAGCCCTAAATATTTCAAAAACTAAAAGCATTGTATTTGGGACAAATCAGTCATTAAACCCTAAACCTCAACTAAATCTTGTAATGACTAATGTGGAAATTGAGCAAGTTGAGGTCATGGTCAAACATGTTCATACAACAGTAGCTAAGATGGGTAGAAGTCTATCCATAATAAAGCGCTACTCCTCATTCTAAACAACACTATCAACAGGGCAGGTCCTACAGGCCCTAGTTTGTTGCACCTGGACTACTGTTCAGTCGTGTAATCAGGGGCCACAAAGAGGGACTTAGGAACATTACAATTGGATCAGAACAGGGTAGCATGTCTGGCCTGAAATGTACACGAGGAGCTAACAAGTGCGTAAAGAATGGTACCGGAGGAGATGACTGCTGTTTTATGGGCTCCTAACCAATTGTGCTATTTTGTGTGTTTTTGTGTGTTGTTTGGAACTTATTTTGTACATACTGTTTCTGCCACCGTCTCTTATGACAAAAAATAACTTCTGGGTATCAGAACAGCGATTACTCACCTCGAAATGGACAAAGATTTTTTTTGGACGCAAAGGATTTACTCCAGATACCGGACCAGGCCCAAATCCCCTTCATTCTCATTAATATAAGATGCCGATACGGGTGACCATCCGTTCCTATTGGCCAACGTGCAATCATTGGAGAATAAACTGGATGAGCTCCGGTCAAGTCTATCCTACCAACAGGACATTAAAAACTGCAATATCTTACATGAATAATATACAATTGGCTGGTTCTGTGCATCAGCAAGACAGAACAGCTGCCTCCGGTAATACAAGGAGTGGCAGTCTGTGTCTATTTGTCAATAACAGCTGGTGTGCGAAGGTTTTAAGGTTTTAAGGTTTTGCTTACCTGAGGTGGAGTATCTCATGATAAGCTGTAGACCACATTATTTACTAAGAGTGTTTTCATCTATATTTTTCGTAGCTGTCTATTTACCACCACAAACCGATGCTGGCACTAAGACCACACTCATCGAGCTATATAAAGTCATGAGCAAACAAGAAAATGCTCCTCCAGAAGCAGTGCTCCTAGTTGTCGTGGACTTTAATGCAGGAAAACTGAAATCTGTTTTGCCTATTTTCTACCAGCATGTTACATGAGCAACCAGGTGGGAAAGAACCTCTATACCACCTTTACTCCACACACAGAGACGCTTACAATGCTTTCTCTCGCCCTCCATTTGACAAATCTGACCATAATTCTATCCTCCTGATTCCTGCTTACGAGCAAAAACTAAAGCAGGAAGCACCAGTGACTCGCTCAATACGGAAGTGGTCAGCTGATGCAGATGTTAAGTTACAGGACTGTTTTTTGTTCTGGGATGGCATTGAGGAGTATACCACAGCAGTCACCAGCTTCATCATGAATTGCATTGATGACATTGTCCCCACAGTGACCGTACGTACATACCCCAACCAGAAGCCATAGATTACAGGTAACATCCACACTAAGCTAAAGGGTAGAGCTGCCACTTTCAAGGAGCAGGACTCTAACCTGGACGCTTATAGGAAATCCCGCTATTCCCTCAGACGAATCATCAAAGAGGCAAATCATCAAGACTAACATTGAATCCCTACAGCACCAGCTCCCACGCTCGTCGGGTATGTCAGTGCTTGCAAATGATTACAGACTACAAAAGGATGCCCAGCCGCAAGCTGCCTAATTGCACCTTCCTACCAGGCGAGCTAATGTAGGTATTACAGTCATAGACTGTTCTCTGTGCTTCCGCATGGAAAGAAGTGCTGGAGCGCCTTTGAAAGAGGGGTCTCAAATGAGCATAGGGGGTTTACAGGGTGTGTGTGTCTCAGTCACCAGATCGCAACCCAAGTGAACACTTATGGGAGATTTTGGAGCAGCACCTGAGACAACGTTTCTCGTGGCAGAATGGTGTCGCATCCCTCCAATAGACTTCCAGACACTTGTAGAATCTATGCCAAGGCGCATTGAAGCTGTTCTGGCCAAACACCCTATTAAGAAACTTCATGTTGGCGTTCTTGGCAGTTCCTGTAGATTGTAGTGATATTATATAGCCCCCTCCCCTCTACAGCAAAGGCTGTTTCCTCTTGTAGTGTTTCTTTATCCAATCTTAAATTGCATCGCAACTGATGGTCAGAGAGGATGTTACGACAGCAGGCAGGATAAAATAAAATAAAACACTGTTGAGGAAGTTAACACAACCATCACTTCTGCATTCTGGCTTCTGAAAAAAAGCATAATGGTCAGGCAGAAGAGTATGTAGGGTGGAGTGGAGTCAGAGTGGTACAGCGCAACATAAATAACTTCAGAACCAGAACGCAAGCTGACGTACCTAATATGTAATGGTATTCAGCAGGGTTCAATTTAAATTGAAGCCCGTCAATTCAGGAACTGAGTTGAATTTTACATTTTATAAAAATGTAATAAATAGTTTATCCATTCTATTGAGAAGTCATTGAAAATATATGCCTATTTTTCAATTATTTATTTCGAATTTCAGTTTACTTCCAGAATTTACTGACATCATTTCAAATGGACCCCTATCCTGGTATTAATTCCACATAACGACAGCTTTCAAAACCATCATTGATGGCTGTCATCTGACAGCACTCGTTGTGCGTGTTTTTCCACAGCTACAAGAGTGGCGGCGTGGCGTCTGGGATGAAGCAGGTGGAGACCAACACCTACAACATCTGCCGCCTGCTCCATGTCAAGGGAAGGAAGCATGTGGTGGCTGGAGAGGTGAGAAAGCTCACAGATGTAGCCCCAACTCAAGCCAATATATCCCTAGTGGAATATATTACCTTCACACAGCCTCGGCTCTGCCCTTGACTAATGTCTTCTTCATTTACTATATTGCCGTCTTCATTCCTACTGGACTAGAAACAGCTCTCCACACCTCACCTCAGAAGAGATGCAGAAACTCTTGGGTTCAAGTACATAAATGATTAGTCACATTTGCTGTGCCACTGACTGGCTCTGTGTAGCTCCTCTACAACCTGCATAATCACATTTAAAGACTGTCAAGAATTCACACGTATGTGTCTTTATGATCATCCCAAGGTAAATGTACTACTAATTGTGAAAGCTGAGTACAATGTCTTATAAGGAAAAATTGTTAACCCTTAGAGATCTCTAACCCTTAAAGAGAATGTTGGTCGACACATCAGTGTAATTTACCGTTAAAAACCTACAGTATCAATCGGGTGCGTCATACACCCATTATTTGAGAAGAGACACAAAGGACGGAGGGGGGTTGATTAATTTAGCATTTTTCAAACACATGAAAAAGCTTTTTCCTGAAACCTAAAGCCATAGTCATTATGCCTAATTTGATGTAATATATATATATATATACAGTGCATTCGGAAAGTATTCCACATTTTGATACGTTACAGCCTTATTCTAAAATTGACCAAATGTTTTTTTCTCTTCATCAATCTACACACAATACCCCATGGTGACAAAGCAAAAACTGAAATATAACATTTACACTCTGTACTTTGTTGAAGCACCTTTGGCAGCGATTACAGCCTCGGGTCTTCTTGGGTATGACGCTACAAGCTTGGCACACCTGTATTCGGGGAGTTTCTCCCATTCTTCTCTGCAGATCCTCTCAACCTCTGTCAGGTTGGATGGGGTGTGTCGATAGCACAGCTATTTCAGGTCCCTTCAGAGATGTTCGATGGGGTTAAAGTCCAGGTTCTGTCTGGGCCACTCAAGGATATTCAGAGACTTGTCCCGAAGCCACTCCTGCGTTATCTTGGCTGTGTGCTTAGGGTCGTTGTCCTGTTTGAAGAAGAATCTTCACCCCAGTCTGAGTTTCTGAGCTCTCTGGAGCAGGTTTTCATCAAGGATCTCTCTATACTTTGCTCCGTTCATCTTTCCCTCGATCCTGACTAGTCTCCCAGTCCCTGCCGCTAAAAACATCCCCCACAGCATGATACTGCCACCACCATGCTTTACCGTTGGGATGGTGTCAGGTTTCTTCCTGACGTGGTACTTGGCATTCATCAGACCAGAGAATCTTGATTCTCATGGTCTGAGAGCCTTTTTGCTCTAAGCGGGCTGTCATGTGCCTTTTACTGAAGAGTGGTTTCCGTCTGGCCACTCTACCATAAAGGTGATTGACTGCTGCAGGGAGGGTTGTCCTCCTGGAAGGTTCTCCCATCTCCACAGAGAAACTCTGGAGCTTGGTCAGTGTCCATCGGGTTCTTCGTCAACCTCCCTGACCATGGCCCTTCTCCCCAGATTGCTCAGTTTGGCCGGGCGGCCAGCTCTAGGAAGAGTCTAGGGGGTTCCAAACTTCTTACTTTTAAAAATGGTGAAGGCCACTGTGTTCTTCGGGATCTTCAATGAGACAGACCATTTTTGGTACCCTTCCTCATATCTGTACCTCGACACAATCCTGTCTCAGAGCTCTACGGACAATTCCTTCGACCTCATGCCTTGATTTTTTCTATAACGTGCACTTTCAACTATGGGACCTAATATAGACAGATGTGTTCCTTTCAAAATCAGAATTACTTATGCAAATAAGGTTTTTCAGATTTGTATTTTTAATTTGGGAAAAAAAATGTTTTTGCTTTGCCATTATGGGGTATTGTGTAGGGGGTCTGAATACTTTCTGAATGCACTGTATATATTTCCTTTCTTGATAACTTATCTTAGCTTACCTCTTTAACGGTTCAATTGTCATTCAATTGTCATGCACATTGATTGATTAAGAAGTGTTATGAGTTTACATTGGTATCATAATTGATAGTTATGAGGTTGGGAGATTGGGAACCTATTTAGCTGATTAGCTGAAACCAACTTCATAAAATTGCTAGGTGGCTAGTATTAATGAGAAACAACATTTCAATTCGACCTATTCATCAAGAAGGAATCAATAGGCTACATAAATTGAGAAAATTCATTTACAAGCATACCTCTTGTCAGCTAAAATCAAGTAAAACGCTATGTGTATGTCACCCTCTCTCTCCTCCTCCACTGACGATAAGGGCACTCACTAGTGACTAAAGTATCTAGTGACCTGACTAAGCATCTCTTTGCTCTGAGCACCTTGGAAGGAACCACTTACTAGGGAGAATAGGGGGGATACTCTTTGCCTGATCCAGTTACTGTGCCCCCTCTGCCAAATACCTCTGACCAATCATTTAGTAAATAATAATGATAAAGCATGGGCTTAGAAATTACGTTTAGTCATGAATTTAACATCTGAAAATGTAAAAACAGGAAAAATATGAGGAAGCATGTGCCTCTGTACCCCCTACGTTACTTTATATAACCACATCAGCATTGAGTAAAAGCCTCAATCTCCCTAGTAAGTGGTTCCTTCCTGTTGCTGTTTGTAATCATATTGTTTATCAAATTCAGGGAATGTTATGAAATTAATCTGTGAGTCCTTTCCATCCCCATCCATCACCTTTTCCATCACCATCCATCCATCCATCCTTGAGCACAGGTGGACATGAGCTGGAGCAGCTTTAACAAGGGGGATGTGTTCCTGCTTGACCTGGGCAACCTCATCATCCAGTGGAACGGACCCAAGAGCAACCGTATGGAAAGACTCAAGGTAAGGAGACATTCTATACCAGTGAAAAAGTGGAGGGGTGGCACTTTTACTTAAAAAAAAAAACTTTGGTGCATAATGAATGTGTGATAGGTGAAATCATGGGTCAAACTACATTGCCTTCACACCTCCAGGCATATCAGATCAGTGATAACCACGAGGAAGAGAAGTGAGGAAGGGTGCATTTTTTAAGGATTCAAACAAGGCCCCTAAGTAGGAAGACCTCTGCCTATAAACCTAGCCCTTACAGCATGGAAAAGCATAAAATGAAGACTGGATTCTGGTTCCAATGGCTCAGTGGGGTAGAACAATTGTGAATGTCGACCGTTCTGTAAGGTTGATGTTGTCGCGGATGTTGTTCTTTGCAGGGAATGACTCTAGCCAAGGACATCCGCGACAGGGAAAGAGGGGGGCGGGCGCAGGTTAGCGTGGTGGAAGGTGATGACGAGAAGTCTTCCGAGGAGGCCATGAAGCTGATGAAGCAGCACCTGGGAGAGACGAGACGAGACATCAGGGACAGCATCGTGTCTGATGACGTGGTCGACCAGAAGCTGAGGTCCAGCGTCAAGCTCTTCCAGTGAGTGCTGACCACTTCAGGGATGTTTATAACCTCCTTAGGACCTGTCATAGACATTATAGCCGCTTTGTGACCTGTCATAGACATTATAAACTCTTATGACTGACATTTCAGACATTATAACCTTGTATGACCTGTCATAGACATTATAACCTCGTATGACCTGTCATAGACATATACTGTAGAAGATGTGAACTAGCTAGTGAGAGTTAGCCATCCTGCAGTATGTTACACGGTTGGCACTCTTCTCATTATTATAGAGTTATTGTAAAAAAATAACAGAATTATGTTTGTTCTGTGCAGTATCTCAGATGCGCAGGGGAACCTTGTGGTGCAGGAGATAGCAGTGAAGCCTCTGTCTCAGGACCTGTTGAATCACGAGGTCAGACTCCTTGTCAATCATGGAAAGGGGAAGGGAGCATGTTAAAGGGGAAGGGTTTTGGTGGCACTTTAGTTTACAGTGCTGAAATAACAGGGTAAAGTCCGGAAAGTGATAGGAAACAACAGGGAAATAAGGCAGCAACGACCAGATACGAACTAATAACCCATTAATAGTTTGCTTGTAGCTGCTAAATACTTACAGTACCAGTCAAAAGTTTGGACACACCTACTCATTGAAGGGTTTTCTAATACTTTTACTATTTTCTACATTGTAGAATAATAGTGAAGACATCAAAACACATAATGAATCATGTAGTCACAAATCTTAAATATATTTTAGATTCTTCAAAGTACACACCCTTTGCCTTGATGTCAACTTTGCACAGTCTTGGCATTCTCTCAACCAGCTTCATGAGGATTGCTTTTCCAACTCTCTTGAAGGAGTTCCTACATATGATGAGCACTTGTTGGCTGCTTTTCCTTCACTCTGCAGTCCAACTCATCCCAAATCATTTCAATTGGGTTGAGGTTGGGTGGTTGTGGTCATCTGATGCAGCGCTCCATCACTCTCCTTCTTGGGCAAATAGCCCTTACACAGCTTGGAGGTGTGTTAAATCATTGTCCTGTTGAAAAACAAATGATAGTGGGACTAAGCGCAAACCAGATGGGATGGCGTATCACTGCAGAATGCTGTGGTAGACATGCTGGTTAAGTGGACCTTGAATTTTAGATAAATCATTGACAGTGTCACCAGTAAAACACCCCCACACCGCCTCCTCCATGCTTCATGGTGGGAACTACACATACAGAGATCATCTGTTCACCTACTCTGCGTCTCACGGCAGCTCCTGTTTTCTTTGCGACCATTTTTTTAAACCTTTAACTGGGCAAGTCAGTTAAGGACAGATTCTTGTGATTCAACATGGCGGTTGGAACCAAAAATCTCAAACTTGGACTCATCAGACCAAAGGACAGATTTCCACCGGTCTAACGTCCATTTCTCGTTATTCTTGGTCCAAGCAAGTCTCTTCTTATTATTGGTGTCCTTGAGCAGTGGTTTCTTTGCAGCAATTCGACCATGACGGCCTGATTCACGCGGTCTCCTCTGAACAGTTGATGTTGAGAGGTGTGTGTTACTTGAACTCGGGGAAGCATTTATTTGGGCTGCAATCTGAGGTGCAGTTAACTCTAATGAACGTATCCTCTGCAGCAGAGGTAACTCTGGGTCTTCCTTTCCTGTGGCGGACCTCATGAGAGCCAGTTTCATCATAGCGCTTGATGGTTTTTGCGGCTGCACTTGAAGAAACTTTCAAAGAAATGTTCCGAATTCACTGACTTCATGTCTTAAAGTAATGATGGGAATGTTGTTTCTTGTGGCTTATTTGAGCTGTTCTTGCCATAATATGGACTTGGTCTTTTACCAAATAGGGCGATCTTCTGTATACCACGTTCGTATCTGGTTGTTGCCATCTTATTTCCCTGTTGTTTCCTGTTAAATTCCGGTCGTTAACCTGTTGTTTCCACAGCTAAATACTATTAACAGGTTATTACCACTTTCTTACCTGGTCATTGCCGTCTTATTTCCCTATTGTTTCCTATTACTTTCCGGATATTACCCTGTTATTTCAGCACTTTTATCCACGTTTTAAAGTATGTGGGAGTGTGCCATGAAATCATATTGACTGAGCATAAGCATAATAAAATGATCAGGCTCATAAAAGAATGAGAAAATGATAAGGATATCCTCTTAGCCGTGGTGTATTGGCCATATCAGAAACCCCCGAGGTGCCTTATTGCTATTATAAACTTGTTATCAACGTAATTGGAGCAGTAAAAATAAGTGTTTACCTATGGTACCTGTGTCAAACCTGTGGTATGCGGTCTGGCTTTTTTATGGCAGTTTTGGAGCAGTGGCTTCTTTCTTGTTGTATGTCAATATAGGACGTTTTACTGTGGATAGATACTTTTCCACCTGTTTCCTCTGGCATCTTCACAAGGTCCTTTGCTGTTGTTCTGGGATTGATTTGCACTTTTCGCACCAAAGTACGTTCATCTCTAGGAGACAGAACGCATCTCCTTCCTGAGCAGTATGATGGCTGCGTGGTCCCGTGGTGTTTATACTTGCATACTATTGTTGAATGTGGTACCTTCAGGCGTTTGGAAATGGCTCCCAAGGATGAACCAGACTTGTGGAGGTCTACACTTTATTTCTGAGGTCTTGGCTGATTTCTTTTGATTTTCCCATGATGTCATGCAAAGAGGCACTGAGTTTGAAGGTAGGCCTTGAAATACATCCACAGGTACACCTCCAATTGACTCAAATTATGTCAATTAGCCTATCAGAAGCTTCGAATGCCATGATGTCATTTTCTGGAATTTTCCAAGCTGTTTAAAGGCACAGTCAACTTAGTGTATGTACACTTCTGACCCACTGGAATTGTGATACAGTTAATTATAAGTGAAAGAATCTGTCTGTAAACAATTGTTTGGAAAATTACTTGTCATGCACAAAGTAGATGTCCTAACCGACTTGCCAGAACTATAGTTAGTTAACAAGACATTTGTGGAGTTTTAATGACTCCAACCTAAGTGTATGTGAACTTCCGACTTCAACTGTATTTACCCATTGACTCTTGAAGAATACAACTTTTAGCTTCGTTCAACTGTCGTACCCAATCAGAAACTCGAATATAAGCTTGTTTTACTCCAATGTTTGTAGACAAAGTAAATGTAAACAAACACTGTACTGTATAGCCACAAAACATACGTAAAACTATCATGTTAGTATCCATAGCTCTGTCTATGAATTTGAGACTGGTTACATTTCTCCAGCCCCATCCCTCAGCTTTTTACCGAAACAGTGGCAAGGGCATGCAGTGAATGGAATGGTGTCAAACAAATAGAAACTAGGTGTTTGATGTGTTTGAGACCATTCCATTGATTCCGTTCCAGCCATTATTATGAGCCCCTCCTACCCATTTAAAATGCCACCAGCTACCACTGCTTTTAATGTAATATTAAAATGCAATCCAGGTGGTGAGGTTGTGTTATTATATGAAGCACAGTGATAACACATTAAGTTGTTGTATAAATACAAATGATCTGACATTGTTTTCCAATTGGAATTTGGTTGTGCTTTTCGATGGTTGTCTTTTTGAGTGGGTGAATTTGACCAAAATGGCCACCTTGAAGTGTCGTAGTGTGCCCAGTGGGCTGAATCTGTTAGGATGGTTATAGATATTCTGACTATGCCACACAAGAGTTATGCAGCAATGAATAATGCAGTGCTGACACTCATTTAGGCAAACAGTAAACCTCTTTAGGTGGCGGTAGAGGTATCAATAAATTCTATTCTATCAAGTGAAACATCATCTAATGTAAATTAACTAATTTCACAGGATTGCTATCTGTTGGATCAAGGTGGTATAAGGATATTTATCTGGAAAGGAAAGAAGGCTTCCAAGACAGAACGGTCCAAGTCTTTGGATAAAGCAGAAGTGAGCTGCACCTCTTGACACATTTTAGTTTCACAATGCTTTTGATATCCCTTTGCTGTCCCCTGGATGCTTTTTAGTTGAATACAGGGGTCCTATAATATCACCTCCTCCCCCCTTTTTGTATAACCCAGATACCCGTTACTTCAACAAGTTAACCCTAAAAATCACCTGGATACCTGAAACACGTCTTCCGGTCCTGGATCACAGATACACACAATCACTTACCAATTCAACTCTCTCTGACACCCATAACTCCTTACCAACCTAATTTAAGAATACTTTTAAAAAACGGAGGGGAGTGATATTTTAGGACCCCTCTGTATTCAACTAAAAAGCATCTTGTAATTCTAGGCATACAAGAAGGCGAAGGGCTACCCTATCTCCACCTACGTCGAGACGGTGAATGATGGGGCCGAGTCTGCCGTGTTCAAGCAGCTGTTCCAGAGGTGGAGCGTGAAGGGTCAGACTGTGGGGATGGGAACCACAAACAGTCCAGGCAAAATTGGTGAGCAAGTCACACACAAAAAAAACACTGATTGAGCCAAAATTAGTATCTCTAAATGTTTTTTCTTGACAATGCAGCCAAGGTCGAGCAGATCAAGTTTGATGCTACTTCCATGCATGCAAGGCCTGACGTGGCTGCCCAGCAGAAAATGGTCGATGACGGAACAGGCAAAGCAGAGGTTGGTAACAACCTCTAATAACTAGCTTTGACAAAATAATTATTCATAATCCTCCCCTTTAAACTGTATATCCAATGGAAATCAACACTTCCCATTTTCCTCCAATCAGGTGTGGAGGTTAGAGGACAGTGAACTGGTGCCTGTGGACAGGAAGTGGTTGGGCCACTTCTATGGAGGCGACTGCTATCTCATCCTCTACAAATATGAAGTCAGCAACAGGAGTCACTACATACTATACATATGGCAGGTCAGAACACCCTACTATCCAACATTCCCTCTTTGGCATTATAGGCATAGCTCTCTGTGATGCCTGGCAATCAAGCTTTGATAATACCAGAAATGTTTTATATGAGCAGAGCTTAATTCCATGACTTAGTCTCTGGCTTGTTTGCTTTCCATGCAACCTTATGCAGAAATGTACAGTAACTATGGTGCGTTTGATGTGTACAATGTAGGGTCGCCATGCAAGCACCGGTGAGCTGGCTGCCTCTGCTTTCCAAGCCGTGAACATCGACCAGCAGTACAACGGTGAGCCAGTTCAGGTCCGAGTGCCCATGGGGAAAGAACCACTCCACCTCATGGCCATATTCAAGGGCAAGATGGTGGTCTATGAGGTAGGCGCTTCATGGTATTCATGGTAAGGGATTTCAAATGTCATCTTTACAAGAGGTGACTGAAATATGAGACCACATAGATCTTATTCAATTACGTGACAAATTAAAAAAGTCCAAATTATGTTTGACATCATCTGGTTCCATCTTGGTGATTGGAATCTCACCATGAATGTTATCCTAGCTCGTCATCAAGATTGTAATCATGGTTTGCAGGAGGGGAGCTCCAGGGCCAACTCTGCACATGTCCAGCCGGCGGTTCGTCTCTTCCACATCCACGGCACCAACGAGTTCAACACCCGCGCCATCGAAGTGCCAGCACGCTCCTCGTCCCTCAACTCCAACGACGTCTTTGTGCTCAGCACTGACACTTGCTGCTATCTGTGGTACGGAAAGGTAAGCACCATTTCAGAGAAATGCCATAAACATATAATCCAGGTTTGACAATGTAACAGTTCTCCAGTTAAACACTGATAAGGAGAGTACAAGGGCTGTACCTAGTTATGCGACAGGTTTGACTCTTATCCCTTGCAGGGCTGTTGTGGTGATGAGCGAGAGATGGGCAAATCCCTGGCAGACATAATCTCCAGGAGGGAAAAACATGTAATCGCAGAGGGTCAGGAGACAGCTAACTTCTGGGTAAATCTGGGAGGCAAGACCCAGTATGCCAACAGCAAGAGGTACCACACTTCATCCCTTGGTTTTATAGTTCCCTAAGTGTCCTATTCGACTGAACTCAGTTAGCGGGTTGAAATGAAATGTATTCATAAACCCATTGTACTAGACAGCAAAACACTGTCTAGTACAATGTAACTGAAAAATGACATCCACGTCTGATGCCTTCTGCCTGGGTCATCTGTGGTCTCTATTACGAAGGCTTCAGGAAGAGCACAACAACATCACCCCACGTCTCTTCGAGTGCTCCAATCAGACAGGCCGCTTCCTGGCCATGGAGGTCACCAACTTTAACCAGGACGACCTGGACGAAGATGACATCATGCTGCTGGACATCTGGGATATGGTGAATACCTGTATTTTTAACCCTGGAATCGAAACGGATGTGCTGTGTTTCCCCGTTGTTTCAGTTTGGTCTTCAGGCAGGATACTACTGTACTGTCCTTTGGTCGTCTCTATCAATTAGTGCTGAGCGATTAGTGCTTTTTGGGGTTGGTTTGGTTTCAGTTAGATTATTAAGAAATAATCACGGTTTTCGATTATTTGAATGCTGTAACAAAGAACAGAACAATGAATAAAAGTTCAGTGATGCTAGTGACTGCTCATTACTGCTTATTCCCTTATTAACCATAATTTATTCACGTTACTTCATAAAATATTTCAGTTGAAGTGTATATTACATTGAGGACTTTATTATTTCATTCCAAGTCATCATCTCATCTCTATAGCGCTGCTGCCTATGCTGTCTGACAAAATCACTATTTTGTACATCTTCAAAGAAAATAAGGCATACTTTTATGACTGCTGAATGCCAACTATAAATCACTTTGATAATGTATTTTCAGGTAGATGCCTCGCGAAGCAACAGCTGCTCTCTATATGCCCTCACGATTGCGCATTGTCTCTTCCGTATCAGGCTAAAAGAAACACAGACCAGAAAAGATTATGGTCATTGTAGTTAGTTATCACACTTTGTGTACTATACTAGGTAGATTATTGGACTGTCGGAAACTTCAACTCCCTACTACATCGTAGAGTTGAGGCTAGATCTGATTTATCTCTAGAGAAACTGTGCAATGTGCGCATTGACCTCACAGAAAAAAAACGAACAAAAGGGAATTCAAATAATTGAACCGCTGTCAGTCAATTAGTTGTTTTAAAAAAATAAAAAAAAATAAAAGACATTTCAGTTAATCGCTCAGCACTACCATCAATCTACGATCTGGAAGTTTGGTTCTTTTAAAACACATGAGGTCCTCTTCCTCCTCAGGTGTTCCTGTGGTTGGGCAAGGGAGCTAATCAAATAGAGAAGGAGAATGTGGTCCCCACGGCACATGAGTACCTGAGGACCCACCCAGGTGGTCGAAATGTGGACACCCCCATCGTGCTGGTCAAACAGGGCTTTGAGCCTCCCACCTTCACAGGCTGGTTCCACGCCTGGGACCCACACATGTGGAGTGTATGTAGCATGCTTTGTAGTCAGGATAATGATGAGATTATAATACATATTGTAAGAGGGTCAAATACGTATGACAAGCCTAACAATGCATTCTAACTGCATAATGATGCATTTCACCACTTGGCTTCAGGTAGTGTTACCAAAGTCTCTTCACTCAGGGCACAAAAGATTGAATTAAACAAGCTGCTTTGCTTTGTATATCTACAGGGAGGGAAATCCTACCAGGAGTTGAAGGCTGAGCTTGGGGACGCCAGCGACATCATCCAGATCACCGTGGTGAGTCTCTAATCTCTCTCAAGCCCACTCACGTCACCTGATTTACGAAACAGTTCTCATGTAAACATTCTTTACAAATGCACAGTGCAACGTACAGTATGCAATCCAAAGGAAATGTACAGTATTTACGTGTTCATGTTAATATGCATTCGGAAAAAATGTCCGCCAACGAAGTTCCCAAAGGTCTAGCCACCATTTGACCAGGTGTTCTAACCTAGGCAAGTCAAATGATTGTATTGTCATTGAAACAACAGTCAGATATGATTTTCTGCTCTGGTTAAATGAATGGTCTGTTGTCTGTTTATGGCTACAGGACAGAAGCACATCCAACTCTACTCAAAAGAACTCCAAGAGCATTGGAGAACCACTGCTGTCCCCCACCGTTGGGGCCACCTTCCCTGCAGACAAGCTGTTGAACCGCCAGACAGAGGACCTGCCCGATGGGGTTGACCCCACCAAGAAGGAGGTAAAATAACAATGGATCTCCATGATTGGTCTCTCGCCAGTCTGTACTTCAGTGTAACTGTCAGCTAAATTCCTGATTAATGTAGTCAGTCACTCATCTATTTTAACATGTACTATACCATACCTCAATCTTTTCCAGGAGTATCTGTCCAATGCTGACTTTGCTCTGATCCTGGGTGTGTCCCGGGTAGAGTTCTACTCCATGCCCACCTGGAAGCAGCAGAATCTGAAGAAGGAGAAGGGTCTATTCTAGGAGAAGAATATCTGCACCTCAGGTCTCATTTTGACAGCGTAAAATAGCAGCGTGCTGTCGTCAAATCACACGGTATCTCCTCAAATACTCTTTTGGGAATCTATTTCATAGGGAGGTTGGAATGCAAGAACTATACATCTTAATTCTCTATCTTGAATTTGCACCGTTATTTGTGCATCCTTAAGCTCCAAACATATTGCCCCTGCGTGGACTTTGCATCATTCCAAATTAGATCCACTAAAACAAAAGTATAGGAAGAATATCAGACATGGCGAACACTAGCACTGCTTTTTTGCGGTGTCAAAATTAGGCAATTCACACATTCTCAGTTAACCAACAGTAGGTTGGTAATCAAATGACTGTGCCTTAGGCTTTTTGTTTCTGAAATGTTGCTGTTGTAATTTAAACAATCAAGTTATGGAGAAGAAAAGTGTAGGGGATAGGAATAATTATATACGTTTTGTTATCTGAGATTTATCATAGGCACAATAAGCAGCACTTTTCCCCTGAATTGCTACTTGTGTCACCGAAATCTACCTGGATATGTAATGTAGATGTCAAGCATTTAAGACTAAGCAGGAGAGGATATTGGTTCTATACTTTATTTTCACAATGAGCCTTATTAACATTGAAAATGTGTCTAAAATGTTTCTTTGTAATGCCAATATTCAGAGGGCCGCAAGGGCTTAGGGCTTATATGTTGTAGTGCAGAAATATAAAGATGAGTTACTTCATATGCTTTATAATATAAATGTTTAGATCTAATGTATCAATGAAATTCAAGATTGTCAAATGGGGATAACTACTGCGGTATTTCGTGTTTGCTATGTTGGATAAACACAGATTAATATGTCTTGATATGAAGACCCTTCAGATGCCATGCTGAATGGCAGTCAATAAAGATAATATTCCCCACTTTGTGTAAGTTCAATACCTTCAGCAAATCATAATAACTCAAACTGGATGTGAAATGAAATAGCAAATGGTGGTAAAATACAGTTACTAACCGGGTTCCCATGCTTTTCAAAAACAGTTCTGTTCCATAACAGTATAAATCACTTTAGTTTCCAGTTCAGATTCTGTTCCTCTTATAATCTGTTCCTCTGTTCTGTTCCCTGAACCGATTCCAACTCCTGCCGTTACTGTTATAAAAGCTGTGGATGGAAACGTGGTTAGTTGACATACACTCTGCATGAACTGAATGATAAATCCCATATCGGTCTTTCACAGTCAGGCCAACTCCTGTACTGTGCAAGTAGGCTAAGGTAGGCCTACTATTGAAACTGTCAAATTTTGTGAGGGTTTTAGGGGCCAAGACTAATTTCTCCAGCCTCCTGAGGTTGAAGAGGCGCTGTTGCGCCTTCTTCACCACACTGTCTGTGTGGGTGGAACATTTCATATTGTCAGTGATGTGTACGCCAAGGAACTTGAAGCTTTCCACCTACTCCACTGCGGTCCCGTCAATGTGGATGGGGCATGCTCCCTCTGCTGTTTCCTGAAGTCCACAATCAGCTTCTTCGTTTTGTTGATGTTGAGGGAGAGGTGAGGGCCCTGACTCGTCATTGTTGGTAATCGTCTGCAAACTTGATGATTGAGGCGTGAGTGGCCATGCAGTCCTGGGTGAACAGGGAGTACAGGAGGGGGTTGAGCACTCACACTTGTAGGGCCCATGTGTTGAGGATCAGCGAAGTGGAGGTTTTGGTTCCTACCTTCACCACCTGGGGGGGGCTTCAGGAAGTCAAGGACCCAGTTGCACAAGGCGGGATTCCGACCCAGGGCCCGATCTTAATGATAAGCTTGGAGGGTAGTATGGTGTTGAAGGCTGAACTATAGTCAATGAACAGCATAGGTATACGTGGGTATTCCTCTTGTCCAGAGGGGTTAGGCAGTGTATGTTACTGTCCCTGATTTCTCTCTAGAAGGAGATCCTCGCACTTAGCTCGTCTACTTTATTGTCCAGAGACTGAACATCAGCGAGTAATATACTCGGTAGTGGTGGATGGTGTGCACGCCTCCTCAGTCGGACTAGAAGTCCACTCCAAATACCTTTTCTCCGCCAAAGGCATCTTGTAGCATTCTCTGGGATAAGTTAAATTGCCCGCTCTTTTTGTGTTATTACATACAGCCGGAAATAACTTTTGGTTATCAGAGCGACCGTAAGTCACCAGCATTACTACCAGGAATACGACTTTCCCTAATTGTAACCTGATCGTAATGCTGGTGAGTTACCGCCGCTCTGATATACAAAAGTTATTTCCGGCTGTATGTAATAACACAAAATAACGTTCTGGGCTAATAATGTAGGAAATAACACACACAAAAAAACAAAATACTGCAATGTTGCTTAGGAGCTAGAAGCAGAGCTACCATGTCTGTTGGCGCCATCTTCCTGTTAAGTCTTCACATAGGGATGAATGGTGTCACGTGATCAATGGATTTATCCATTTATATAATCTATGGTGCGAAACCGTTGGAGGATATCTACAGACCCCACCTTAATGACAGGGTGAAAGGTTAAACAGGAATGTCAAATATCTCAGTGATGAGATATGATGGCCACACCTCTCTCCCACACACCCAATGATAGACACTGACCCGTGCACCTGAGTGATAGACAGACGTGACACACACCTCATACACACCTGACCCACCATCTTCTCGTCCAGGCTCTCCATATGTCGGGCCTCCCGGCCTGTGATCCAGCCGCAGAGGATGGTGGGATGGCGGGCCACTGTGTCGAAGCCACATATCTTATACCATATGTCTCTCCAGGCACCACCCTCTGACTGAGAGTGCTGGTAAACCTCTTCATCCTCCCCTGCGTCCCACACCAATTGGATCCTGACCCAGTCGTGGGACCAGAACCTGTCCTCGAATCGCAGGTAGATCTTGTCCAATATGCATCGGCCTTGGACTTTGGGAGGGCTTGCTTGAACATGGCCGCCACATTCTCTATCTGGAAGCCTAAAGGGATGGTCACGATGACGTGGTCTGCAGTAAAGCACTGGCCCCTCTGGCACAGCGCTCTGGCTGGATGGGTGTGGCTCTCCTTCTCCAGAGCCCAGTGGATACTGTCTACTGGTCTGTCACATAGCATGGCTCCAGGGGTAATGCTGTCCACGAGAGTGTTTGCCAGGACCCAGAAAGTTGAAAAAGTCCTCTTTCCAAGGCTATGTAGTGACCAAGCTGCAAGGCATACACCTCGTACAGGGGGGACCTGGCCTCATCCGTGCATTTGCTCCTCTTGCACCACTCAAACACCCCTGGGCAGTCCTCTAAGGCCGCAGGGTGGCAGCTGGGTGACCTCCTCGTCCAAGTAGCCCCTCGAGCTCTGGGTGGTATGCCTTATCTCAGAATCAAAAGCGCTGGAGGTGAGAACCTACTGAAGAGGGCACATACCTGCTCCACCTCACCCAACAGCAGCTGCCTCCCGCTCTCCTCAAAGAACAAGTCCCTAGGGGTGACGGAGATCTGCAGCCACATGATGCTAGCTGAGCAAACTGTATCCACATTTTCCATATTTAGAGGCTATTCTATGATTTTCCAAAAGTTGCATGACTGTATTAGCATTTTTTACATTCAGCATCACTCCGTCAGTAGAAATATGCAGTGCCTTTGAAAAGTATTCATACCCCTAGACTTTTTCCACGTTTTGTTGTGTTACAGCCTGAATTGAAAATGGCTTGGTTTTTGCTCTGACATGCATTGTCAGCTGTGGGAACTTTTATAGACAGGTGTGTGCTTTTCCAAATCATGTCCATCAATTGAATTTAACACAGATGGACAGACAGAAGCCACTCCTCAGTAAAAGGTACATGACAGCCTGCTTGGAGTTTGCCAAAAGGCACCTGATCTGATGAAACCAAAATTGAACTCTTTGGCCTAAATGTCAAGTGTCACATCTGGAGGAAACCTGGCACCATCCCTATGGTGAAGCATGGTGGTGGCAGCATCATGCTGTGGGGATGTTTATCAGCGGCAGGGACTAGGAGACAAGTCAGGATCAAGGGAAAGGTGAACAGAGCAAAGTACAGAGAGATCCTTGATGAAAACCTGCTCCAGAGCATTCAGGGCCTCAGACTGGGGCGGACCTTCACCTTCCAACAGGACAACAACCCTAAGCACACAGCCAAGACAATGCAGGATTGGCTTCGGGACAAGTCTCTGAATGTCCTTGAGTGGCCAAGCCAGAGCCCGGACTTGAACCTGATCGAACATCTCTGGAGAGACCTGTAAATAGCTGTGAAGCAACACTCCCCATCCAACCTGACAGAGCTTGAGTGGATCTGCAGAGAAGAATAGGAAAAACTCCCCAAATACAGGTGTGCCAAGCTTGTAGCGTCATACCCAAGAAGACTCAAGCATGTAATCACTGCCAAAGGTGCTTCAACAAAGTACTGAGTAAAGGGTCTGAATACTTATGAAAATGTAATATTTCAGTTGCAAAAATGTATAAAAACCTGTTTTTCCTTGTCATGATGGGGTATTGTGTGTAGATTAAAGAGGGAAAAACATGTATTAATCAATTTTATAATAGGGCTGTAATGTAACAAAATGTGAGAAAAGTCAAGGGGTCTGAATACTTTCCAAATGCACTGTATATGTCATTTCCGCCACACCCAGGTGGTAATGAGTATACTATGTATAATTTATATTGATTAATTTGTTGTAGATAGGGAAATAGATATGATTGTTGTAATAAACTCACAAAAAAAGGTTATGTGGAAATATTTTATTTTTCATGACAAATAAATGTTTTCAGCTGTCACAAAGGAAAGTTTATACATTCAGGGGTCATGTTGAATTATTAATATTAGGAAAACCTTAAAAATCACTTAAAATAATATTCAATACAAGTTAACGTACAAATATATAAGAAATGTGTTATAAATAAATTGTATGATATTTCATTTTCAACTAAAAATTGATGTTTAATGACGTGATGGAAATTACATGTGTCTATGGCTATCTGCGGAACATGACAGAAATATATGAATTCCTGAATAGTACAATCGCAGCCATTATTGAAAAGATCATGATTATGAGAAAGCAAATTACGGACTCCTCTTTAAATCTGCGTATTCCTTCAAAGCTCAGTTGTCCTGAGTCTGCACAACTCTGCCAGGACCTAGGATCAAGAGAGACGCTCAAGTGTTTTAGTACTATATCTCTTGACATAATGATGAAAATAATCATGGCCTCTAAACCTTCAAGTTGCATACTGGACTCTATTCCAACTAAACTACTGAAAGAGCTGCTTCCTGTGCTTGACCCTCCTATGTTGAAGCCTCTCTTGAAAAAGCCAAACCTTGACCCAGAAAATAGAAAAAACTATCGGCCTATATCGAATCTTCCATTCCTCTCAAAAATTTTAGAAAAGGCTGTTGCGCTCACTGCCTTCCTGAAGACAAACAATGTACACGAAATGCTTCAGTCTGGTTTTAGACCCCATCATAGCACTGAGACTGCACTTGTGAAGGTGGTAAATTACCTTTTGATGGCATCAGACCGAGGCTCTGCATCTGTCCTCGTGCTTCTAGACCTTAGTGTTGCTTTTGATACCATCGATCACCACATTCTTTTGGAGAGATTGGAAACCCAAATTGGTCTACACGGACAAGTTCTGGCCTGGTTTAGATCTTATCTGTCTGTTCCTCAAGGTTCCGTTTTAGGACCACTATTGTTTTCACTATATATTTGACCTCTTGGGGATGTCATTCGAAAACATAATGTTAACTTTCACTGCTATGCGGATGACACACAGCTGTACATTTCAATGAAACATGGTGAAGCCCCAAAATTGCCCTCGCTAGAAGCATGTGTTTCAGACATAAGGAAGTGGATGGCTGCAAACTTTCTACTTTTAAACTTGGACAAAACAAAGATGCTTGTTCTAGGTCCCAAGAAAGAAAGAGATCTTCTGTTGAATCTGACAATTAATCTTAATGGTTGTACAGTCGTCTCAAATAAAACTGTGAAGGACCTCGGCGTTACTCTGGACCCTGATCTCTCTTTTGAAGAACATATCAAGACCATTTCAAGGACAGCTTTTTTCCATCTATGTAACATTGCAAAAATCAGAAACTTTCTGTCCAAAAATGATGCAGAAAAATTAATCCATACTTTTGTCACTTCTAGGTTAGACTACTACAATGCTCTACTTTTTTTAAATCACTAAATAAACTTCAGTTAGTGCTAAATACGGCTGCTAGAATCCTGACTAGAACCAAAAAATGTAATCATATTACTCCAGTGCTAGCCTCCCTACACTTGCTTCCTGTCAAGACAAGGGCTGATTTCAAGGTTTTACTGCTAACCTACAAATCATTACATGGGCTTGCTCCTACCTATCTCTCTGATTTGGTCCTGCCGTACATACCTACACGTATGCTACGGTCACAAGACGCAGGCCTCTTAATTGTCCCTAGAATTTCTAAGCAAACAGCTGGAGGCAGGGCGTTCTCCTATAGAGCTCCATTTTAATGGAATGGTCTGCCTACCCATGTAAGAGACGCAAACTCGGTCTCAACCTTTAAGTCTTTACTGAAGACTCATCTCTTCAGTGGGTCATATGATTTAGTGTAGTCTGGCCCAGGAGTGGGAAGGTGAACGGAAAGGCTCTGGAGTAACGAACCACCCTTGCTGTCTCTGCCTGGCCAGTTCCCCTCTTTCCACTGGGATTCTCTGCCTCTCACCCTATTACAGGGGCTGAGTCACTGGCTTACCGGGGCTCTTTCATACCGTCCCTGGGAGGGGTGCGTCACTTGAGTGGGTTGAGTGATCTTCCTGTCTGGGTTGGCACCCCCCCCTTGGGTTGTGCCGTGGCGGAGATCTTTGTGGGCTATACTCGGCCTTGTCTCAGGATGGTAAGTTGGTGGTTGAAGATATCCCTCTAGTGGTGTGGGGGCTGTGCTTTGGCAGAGTGGGTGGGGTTATATCCTTCCTGTTTGGCCCTGTCCGGGGGTGTCCTCGGATGGGGCCACAGTGTCTCCTGACCCCTCCTGTCTCAGCCTCCAGTATTTATGCTGCAGTAGTTTGTGTCGGGGGCTAGGGTCAGTTTGTTATATCTGGAGTACTTCTCCTGTCCTATTCGGTGTCCTGTGTGAATTTAAGTGTGCTCTTTCTAATTCTCTCTTTCTCTCTTTCTTTCTCTCTCTCGGAGGACCTGAGCCCTAGGACCATGCCTCAGGACTACTTGACATGATGACTCCTTGCTGTCCCCAGTCCACCTAGCTGTGCTGCTGCTCCAGTTTCAACTGTTCTGCCTTATTATTATTGGACCATGCTGGTCATTTATGAACATTTGAACATCTTGGCCATGTTCTGTTATAATCTCCACCTGGCACAGCCAGAAGTGGACTGGCCACCCCACATAGCCTGGTTCCTCTCTAGGTTCCTTCCTAGGTTTTGGCCTTTCTAGGGAGTTTTTCCTAGCCACCGTGCTTCTACACCTGCATTGCTTGCTGTTTGGGGTTTTAGGCTGGGTTTCTGTACAGCACTTTGAGATATCAGCTGATGTACAAAGGGCTATATCAATGAATTTGATTTGATTTGATTATCAGATATTGTTTCTCGGCAAATCAAAGACAAATATAATACTGGAAAAGGGGTTTTTCAATGACTTTTCATTTCTGAAAGCTTGCAAGGCCAAAGTGCCCGAAGTTGCAGAATCGCCCATTTACTGTACATATGAAATGTCTTCTTGCATCCTTTGAATTAGTGCTGGCTGCATTCATATGCCGCGCATTGTTGACACGTTGACTGTTTTAATATGGGCATCTTGTTTTTCCCTTATTCACTTCCATTAATCAAAGCCCTGAAAGGGAGGAGTATGACAATAACGGCCCGCTTCAGAGGCTCTTATTGGCCAAGACATAGCGTCAGCTATCCAGGGTTTATATACACCATTGGGAGACAAATTGTCAAATATGACATCCATCTCGCCTGGAGGATGTGTCATAATACCAATAAAACCGAGCAGTCAAACACGAAAATTGTCCCAATGGTGAATTTTACAAACACTTTAAATTAAGTATGTGTTTGGTGTTGGCTTACCTTGGGGTGGGGTTTTGATAACCGCGTAATTCCCTCTCGGACAAGGTGAGTTTTATCAATACATTTGCCTCAATTTACTAAACAAAAAATAAACGCTAATTAGCAACAGAGAAGACCTCAGCAATACGACAAACTACTACGGGAAGCTACTGCACGTCATCTCTCGTTGACGCCGTCAGCTACCATTCACCAGCAGGATCAAAGACCGCGTGTCCAATCCATGATGAATCCATGCGCTGTATTGAAATTAATTGAATAAATTGTTGAACTTCTTCCGTACCTTTTCTCTGTTTTAACTAGCCACTGACTACACTTCAGCTAGCTAGTTAACAGAGCAGTAGTTAGCGGAGCTAGTTAGACCACTACAACTTACTGCTTTGGTCAGGGCCAGCATGAGGGATACAGTTTATCCTGTGTCGGTGAGTGTAGCTTTTAAGGTAAATTTGAGCATCTTAGCAATACAATGTGTTGTATACAGCTGTCAACATTCTACAAGGAAAAATCCCCAATCAATGATATAATCATTAACCAGATCACCCTGGATACCAGACTTAGATGAGTGATATCTCAGTTGTAGAATGTTGTGATTGATGAGAATTCATCAAAAAAAAATCTATTGACATTCAGAATGGATTGAACTGAACAGCCTGTACTATAGTGTTATGACCAGAGAAAAATCTTCAAAGGCACAGTATTCATTTATACAGATGGTACATAAATTCAGTCTTTATTTATAGGATCCTTCCCACTATATGATTGATATGTCAAGTGATAAAATCACAAGTGATCAATTAAAGGTTTATGTAAAAATTGTACTTGTCCTCTTGTGAAAAATGCAGTTTATTAAATATTGTACAGCTGCAGTGTCATCAATCAAATCTAAATGTATTTATATAGCACATTTCTTACAACTAATGCATTTCAAGGTGTTCACAGTCATGCATTGAAAGGCATGTGGCACTTTAACATACTTCCTCTTGGCAGATCTCTATAGTTGACCAGGGGATTCTCTCTACCACATGTGAATGCCTCCATGGAGCTTATCAGTGTAGCCATGCAGCCTATTTTGGAGGTTCACAATATCGGTCATATGGGTGTGGAATGTAAGAGAAGGAAGCCAGCCATGTCCAACCAGGTACAGAGGAGGATCTTCAGTAGCTCTCTCTCTCTCTCTCTCTCTCTCTCTCTCTCTCTCTCTCTCTCTCTCTCTCTCTCTCTCCAACCCACCTTGGACAATGTGACAAGTGGTCCCTCAACATCCAATCTTATGTCATGACAACCATACACAAACATACTGTGCAGATATATTTACAAATTCATTGTTGTATCACATTTGATGAGTTACTGATCTGTCCATCCACAGGCTCGATCTCCACAACTGGATGCTTGCACTCAAAAATCACACTGGCACAGCACGTCCACGCACGGGATGTCCTGAGGACTGGAAAACAAAGAGACATTTGGTCAGTGGTCGGCCTTTTTCAATGCTGCATCAACATCTTTATCTGGACAGAAAATGTATTGTTTATCATAACACAAACCCACCTTGGACAATGTGGTCCCGTCCCTCAACACCCAATCCTCATGCCTCATTGTTTGTTATTGTTTCCCAACCAACAGTCTGGAACTTCCTCTTCTGCCATGGTGGATGAGTTACCTTTTCTGGTAAAAAAAAAAAAAAACAGGGCCATTTCTCTCAATAGAGATTGCATCATTTGTGGATCTGTTGGGGCGGTATGCAAATTGGAGTGGGTCTAGGGTTTCTGGGATAATGGATTGATGTTTGCCATAACCAGCCTTTCAAAGCACTTCATGGCTACAGACGTGAGTGCTATGGGTCAGTAGTCATTTAGGCAGGTTAGCTTAGTGTTCTTGGGCACAGGGATTATGATGGTCGGCTTGAAACATGTTGGTATTACAGACTCAGTTAGGGACAGGTTGAAAATTCCAGAACGTTCCGGTGAAGGGAAATCTTAATGCTACAGTATGCAATGACATTCTAGACAATTCTGTACTTCCAACTTTATGGCAACAGTTTGGGGAATGCCCTTTCCTGTTTCAGCATGACAATGCCCCCGTGCACAAAGCGAGGTCCATGCAGAAATGGTTTGTTGAGATCGGTGTGGAAGAACTTGACTGGCTTGCATAGAGCCCTGACCTCAACGCCATTGAACACCTTTGGGATGAATTGGAACTCCAACTACGAGCCAGGCCTAATTGCCCTACATCAGTGCCCAACCTCACCGATGCTCTTGTGGCATCAGTCAGTCCCCGCAGCAATGTTCCAACTTCTACTGGAAATCCTTCCCAGAAGAGTTGAGGCTGTTATAGCAGTAAATGGGGGACCAACTCTATATTGATTTCCATGATTTTGGAATGAGATGTTCGACAAGCAGGTGTCCACATACTTTTGGTCATGTGGTGCATGAAGTAGTTCCAAAATCCCCAACGCAGAAATGAATGGTGAAAAAAAACAACGATTGGAACCATTTCCAGCTTTTTACCGCTAGGTTTTATGGGTTATATGACTCATACTGTGGTACTCAATTTGTGCACTGCAGTCATGCAATCGTGAATATCCAGACCTCATTATGACTAGTCCTACATGTGTAGCTACTGCAGTTGTTTGACACCGTCAATAATTGTACTTCCTGGTGACTGGTATGCTACTGCCATCTGCTGGACATTATCGCAGCATCCCTGACAGGTACCAATGACTGATTTTGTGACTGATCAACCACAATGTGCCGTTTTGGTGCACCTGAACAACTTCACAGATGGAGGGAATGAGGTATACATAGTACGTTTTCATTTTTTTATTTTAAAGCAGGCCTACTCACACACGCAGAGGGGGACGCAGATATCAAGAACTACAACATCACTGTGGTGAATTTATTGACAGAAATAGAAAATACATTCCAGAGTAAGAAAATACATCTTCATCAACAAAATAGAGAATAGTTTGGTCTCGATATAGTTTGGTCTAGATACAGCAATTCATATTGTACATAATAATAAGACATTGTAAATCCTTTCCAGAATGACCGTCATAAGTAGTGAAGTAAAGCTGAACCCCAGAAACGACAAAAACAAACCTTCAATACAACAGTATTAGGTTGGAGTGTAACAAGTTGCCGTTTCAGTCCAGCTTCCCCCTGCGTTCAATGCAATGTCAACCTATTTATGTATGTTTATTTAAATTCAACAATAGATATATTGAAGGCCTTTATAGCATTGCTACTTGGGTACATGGCTATCACCCAGCTTTAACAAATCAAAGTGCAGCTCTGTTTGTCCTCTCCACGAAGTGCAGATTGACTTGTCTGTCTGCTACTAAGACGGTGCGATTGAGGGCTTTCACCTCTCCTATGCTGGGGTCCGGTCTGATTTCAAACAGCTTGATTATCTGGGGGAGAGAAAATATATATTTTTGTCATTGTCTGGGTCTCTTCAGGGGTAGCCATGTTCACGTTAACATCCATGTCCGATAGGCTCATTGGCCACACACAAGTTCATGCCTCCACCACCTACCACAAATTCATGAAGCCATGCACCCTGAGGTATACACACTATTGGAATTGGCTGCAGTAGCTTACACATGTAGAGTATGTTCTGTTTTTGTATTATAATGTAATTCACAGCAAAGTGTGATTATAATGTCCACCTAGGCCTTCATTGTATTTGTAACTGAAAAGCAATGGAAGCCAAGGTAAACTTTTCATTGTGGGACTACCCAATGGGCAATACACGTTTCTTCAATACTTTTAATAAGTAGCCTGATGATGGTGAGTTCAAAGTTGCCAACTTGCCGTGCAAGACAAGTAGCCTGTTACTGCGCAGCTTGGTCAAGCATCTATAGCAGTGTATATAAAAGCATTCGGTTCACCTGTCGGGATCACATTCAGGCTGCAGTTGATTGAAAATATGACAGCTCCTCTGTGAACATTGGCTACGGAGGATAATAAGGTAGGCGATGAGTTCCAATAGTTTGTTAACAGTAGAATAGGTCTAATAGGCTACAATCGCATGTAGCATAGTGATTGAAGTAGCCTAGCCTGCTAGACCTGTTGATCAACTCTGCTATCTGCTGTGCTGCTATCCACATTCTATACTTTTCCCTATGACACTCAGGTATAAAATCTCTGGCTCTTACCCGTGACAGAGCCAAGTACATCTCCAGTTCAGCTATACGACGACCTACACAGCCCCGAACCCCAAACCCAAATGGTATAGAGCCAAATGGGTTTGGTCGAACTCGGCCGTCCCTCAACCATCGTTCAGGCTTGAACTTTGATGGTTCTGGGAATGTCTTTTCATCCTGGCTGGTAGCATAGTGACACATTGTAAACGAAGTCTACAGGCAAGACATCAGGGAGGGAATTAATTGCTACAGCACTACTTCGACAAAGACATAATTGACATGAATTCAAATGGTGTTTTGTTTCAATGGTTGGGCCATTTGTAGGCCATTAAAGTGAACATGTTGATTGTGCCCCTAAAGCCAGACTAACCTTCTTGGGAAAGAAATGTCCTCCAATTGTGATATCATTCTCTACCATGATGCGTGCATTCATCGGGACCACAGGGTACATTCTGGTAAACAGGACATACGTCAAAAAAATTGTGTTAGAGAAAGGTAATGGAACTTTCAAGAAATCAATCCTTTCCAAAGAAAATATCAATGCTGCCATACAAGAACTAAATTAGGCAATCACACTCATGATGTATACCCACCTCCCACCCCCACCACACCAACCCCCCGTGAACATTTTGTTTTTTGCTCTATGACTACACAGCTGTAGTGTTAAGTTAAAAAAACTAAAAGCTTGGTCCCGGGGGGCAGGACCAAGTTTGGGAAACCCTAACGTACCCGACCACTTCCACAGTTCTTACCTCAGTGCTTCCTTGATGACGGCCTTGAGGTACGGCATACGGTTAACGTCTTGGGCAGTTGGGATCTTGTCTCCTGGTACGCAGTGGGACACCTCCTGATAAAGGGTGTCCTGCTCATTGGGGTACCTGGACAGCAGGTGCATGGCCCACATCATGGTATTGGATGTCTTCAAGTATGACAACAACAACAGTGTTAGTGAATACAAGCCCTTACGGTACAACACATCGAGATTGTAGTGAAGCTCCATGGATTTGCTAACCGTGTCCACTCCAGCCAATAACAGCTCAGTGACGCTGCCGTACACCTCTTTGTTGGTCATCTTGGTGTTGGAGAGGAGGTACGTTAAATATTCTCCCTCGACTTCCTGGTCTGTATCCACTCGCTTCTGAATTGCCTCCATCTTCATGTCAATCAACTTCCCAGCTGAAAAAGTCCAGCATTATCTACCTCAGGGGTTCCCAAACTTTTTCACGTCCAGCATTCGGGAACATCCCGCGCCAACCCCTGCGGGTCTATTTCTATGGGCACAGGCACTGTTCATGACACAAACTGTTCACACCCCTCTTGTTGGTGGAGATAATTTAGCAGTTTTAAAGCAAATTCTCTTGCATTTCTATACATTTTGCCATGTCTAATGTGTATTCCTGTGATATTTCAGTGAATAAAAAAATGACAACAAAATCTAAGTGCTAAAAAAACAAATAAAAAATGGGCTAGTTGATCTGGACACTTCTGACAAGTTATAAATATCTCTAGGGTATGCAATGACTGATGCACTACCCAATTTAGAAATTGCACCTTATGCATTCTGCAAGAGGAAGTTTAAAGTTGGACTAAGTTGCTTAAAATGTTTTTTTAAGCAACTTTAAAAAAAAGTTTGGGAACCACTGATCTAGGTGACCCAATAGGTCCAATATCACAATGTACTCTCCAATCCAATGCTTTTTAAATTCTTGAGAAGGTATGACCAAGTGACGGGATGTCTTGTCCTAAATAACTCACAGAATTTGAAGATGCCCTCCCAGCCAGCGATGTAGTGCCTGTAGATTGGCAGGATGTTGCGGCTCCACTTAGGCAGCATGGCCACCGGCATGCTGTAGGAGAACATCTGAGCGATGGAGTCGATGAAGTCCTGCGTCTCTACCGGGATCTCTTCCTCCAGACAGCCGATCCGTGTCTCAAACAGGATGGAAGAGATTCCTGAAGAACAGAGATTAGATATTTATCACTGAAACGGATGCAGGCAATTGTCACTTGCTGTATGTAGTAACCTACATTTACTAAAACCAACCCCCACAAAAGTATTTTGCTTTAAATGCTGTAAAGACCCACATATTCTGAAAGACATCAGGCTTTCCTCTTATAGGGAGGCAAATCAAAAAACACAAAATATCAAACAAGATAACAAAAAGTAAAGTAAAAGTATTTTGCAAAAACAGGTAGCACACGTTAAAATATAAAAAACAGGTCTGTAAATGTTGAATACCCCTGTTGTGATAAGTAGGTAGAGAGGAGGAAGGAAAATAACTGAAAATGTCAAAACAAACATCTTCACATTTTCACTTTTTTTGTAAATATTAAATAACCATTAAGATAACCGTATAGCAGGAAGTAGCAGTAGAAATATTGTTGTCCGTTAGTTTACTCCAGCTAGGGTAGGGATGGTAGGGTAAAGGGGGAAAAGTATAGAGAAGGAAAAAAACTAAATAAAGGGATTGCAAATTATACCAATACTTACATTGATAGAATCTACGATCTATCTGCAATATATTAAAATTAGAAATAGAAACTGTATCTGTGTCCGCTATTGCTGTCCATTGGCTGGTTCAGGAGCCAGTTTCGTCCAGAGCCAGTCCCAGTAGGCAGGCTGCAGGGCCGGGTCCTGGGGCTAGTCCAGGTAGATCCTGGTCTTGACCAGCCTGGCCAGCCTGTGGTGGGTAGAGAGCTGACGAGGAGGGATGTCCTCCAAGAAGGCCAGGATGAGGATGTCCCTGTGCCCCATCAGCAGATCGAGGGTGGCCAGTCACAGCTCCAAGGAGCACCAGTTACTGCGCCGGTAGTGATGACTCACCAGACGCCACTGCCATAGAGGCCGTCAGTGATGTTTTCCACAATGACCTTCACAACAACAAGTCCCTGTTGTGCAGGCGGAGACGCAGGAACGGAGAACTTCTCTGCTTGAGGCCTGGCGGCAGTTGTTACACCATCACATGTTAGTCTCTGCCGCTATGTGACACAAAGGCATTGTAGCGGTATCGCTCCCTGGGGTTGGGCCTCCGCGCGGCCTCCTCCATCCAACCGCAAACGATGTGGCAGAGGGCCAGCAGGTAGTCTCCAGCCAGCTGATTGAGCAGGACCACAAGTATGAAGAGGAGCAGGCTCATGGAAGTGCATATGAAGAGGATAAAGCCCATGTCCAGGGAAGAGTTGGCCTCTTGTTGAAACTCTGGATGCCATCTTAATTTTTGCACGTATTGCCAGCTCCCCAGCATGCCATATGATGACCTGGATTTGTCTCTGGCCCCTGGCCCCAGTTCTCCAGCCAGCCGTTCTCACAGCTGCAGTACAGGCGAGGATAGTAGAACTTCACATACCTAAGGCTGGTCAGGTTCTGGGAAGTTCTCCATCACACTAAACTCCTCTGTCACATCCACATATAGGAAGTGCAGGTCTCTGCTCAACTCGTCCCCCAGAGGAAGGATTCTACAGTAGATGAGACTCAAGCTCTCCAGCCTGGTCAGGTCATCGTAACATGAAGCCCAGTGCTTGCCGAGCGATGAGGTCCACGTTCATTAGCTTCAGATCACTCAGCTGCACTAGTCTGTTTAGGTCAGTCGTGTCCAAACTCTGTCGAGGAAACCAACTGAAATTCAAACTCCTGTAGGGAGGTGAAGTACAGGTCAAAGAAGTCAGACCCACACAGGAGTTGTCCTGTCTTGACAATGAGGTAGACCATTCACCGAAAGCATGACCACCAGCAGTCCTGGAAGATCACAGTCGACGGAGAGCTGAGTTTTAAGGCGAAGCCTGGTTTTGGGGCTCTGTTGCTGATAATGATGATGGTAAGAGGACACCAGGAGCTAATGTTCGTGTGAGTCAGACCTTGAGGGAAGACACCAAATATGTGTGTCGGATTCACACTTGTCTCTAACTCACTGGTTGGAGAGCGAAAGTCCAAATGTAGTTCCTTCAGCAAAGTAAGGTGGATGAATGCAGATGCTTCAATATGTATAAGTGGGTCATACAGCAGTAGGTTTTCCAAGCTGTCCAGGCCAAATAAACTGTTCTCAGATGTTGCGTAGTTGTTCCTGAATTTAGGATTAAGTAACAACATTTGTGTCATTGAAAGTCATTTGCGTTTCACAAATTGATTGAAAGGAACTGTTTTCCTCGTCAAAGTAAAAAGTATCTATTCTGCTGATTCTAGACTGCAGAAGCTGTCAGTCTGCTCACTAATGTCAGGCAAATCGAGAGATGAAATGTTTTCAAAGCTTCTGAATGCTCCTTTCCATAAATTATGAGCAATAGGGAATTAAAAAACATATATTTTTTTCAGATGATATAAAGTTCAAGAATTGCTCCATGTGTGTCTGAGCAATTTTGGTGTTTCAAAATGATAATCCCCTTTGACTCAAAGTCCAGGGTTGTCAATGACCGTGATATATCGACTATCCTGCATAGCAAATCAGAAAGCTCCTGTGTACAGCTGTTGACTGTGATTTTCTTCAAAACAGGGATTCCCCCATTGCGTCCATTACCATCACAGAAAGCCCGTAATTCTGAATGGACAGTTCCTCCATATTAGCCAGGTCACTGAATGTGTTGGACGGAAGGGATGAATTGTAACACTGTAGCTCACAGAAAAGAGAAAGTGCCTTAACACTGGACAGCCACTTGAAGGTGCCAGGGAGAATCGGGGGCAGACAGCCTTTGACATTTAAGGATCTCAAGGATGCGGAGTCAGAGAGAGCGCCAGGCTACATCACATATGCATTCCTGATCTTGATACAGAGGGTCTAGCAGTTAGACAGGACTGTTATGGCCTGGTGCTGCTGGTGGAGAAGTTGTTGTGATCAGGCGCACTTTGTTTGGCAGGAGAAAATAACAGTAGGACGCAACCGCGTCAAAAACCTCCAGCCAAAAATAGGCAAAAGTGTAAATGTGCCAAAATAGACAGTGAGGGAAAAAAGTATTTGATCCCCTGCTGATTTTTACGTTTGCCCACTGACAAAGAAATGATCAGGTTTATTTTAACAGTGAGAGACAGAATCACAACAAAAAAATCCAGAAAAACGAATGTCAAAAATGTTATCAATTGATTTGCATTTTATTGAGGGAAATAAGTATTTAACCCCCTCTCAATCAAAAATATTTCTGGCTCCCAGGTGTCTTTTATACAGGTAACGAGCCTGAGATTAGGAGCACACTCTTAAAGGGAGTGCTCCTAATCTCAGTTTGTTACCTGTATAAAGCACACCTGTCCACAGAAGCAATCAATCAGATTCCAAACTCTCCACCATGGCCAAGACCAAAGAGCTCTCCAAGGATGTCAGGGACAAGATTGTAGACCTACACAAGGCTGGAATGGGCTACAAGACCATCGCCAAGCAGCTTGGTGAGAAGGTGACAATAGTTGGTGTGATTATTCGCAAATGGAAGAAACACAAAAGAACTGTCAATCTCCCTCAGCCTGGGGATCCATGCATGATCTCACCTCGTGGAGTTGCAAAGATCATGAGAACAGTGGTGAATCAGCCCAGAACTACACGGGAGGATATTGTCAATGATCTCAAGGCAGCAGGGACCAGTCACCAAGAAAACAATTGGTAACACACACTACGCCGTGAAGGACTGAAATCCTGCAGCGCCCGCAAGGTCCCCCTGCTCAAGAAAGCACATATACATGCCCGTCTGAAGTTTGCCAATGAACATTTGAATGATTCAGAGGACAACTGGGTGAAAGTGTTGTGGTCAGATGAGACCAAAATGGAGCACTTTGGCATCAACTCAACTCGCCGTGTTTGGAGGAGGAGGAACGCTGCCTATGACCGCAAGAACACCATCCCCACCAACATGGAGGTGGAAACATTATGCTTTGGGGGTGTTTTTCTGATAAGGGGACAGGACAACTTCACCGAATCAAAGGGACGATGGACGGGGTCATGTACCGTCAAATCTTGGGTGAGAACCTCCTTGCCTCAGCCAGGATATTGAAAATGGGTCGTGGATGGGTACTCCAGCATGACAATGACCCAAAACACACGGCCAAGGTAACAAAGGAGTGGCTCAAGAAGAAGCACATTAAGGTCCTGGAGTGGCCTAGCCAGTCTCCAGACCTTAATCCCATAGAAAATCTGTGGAGGGAGCTGAAGGTTTGAGTTGCCAAACGTCAGCCTCAAAACCATAATGACTTGGAGAAGATCTGCAAAGAGGAGTGGGACAAAATCCCTCCTGAGATGTGTGCAAACCTGGTGGCCAACTACAAGAAATGTCTGACCTCTGTGATTGCCAACAAGGGTTTTGCCACCAAGTACTAAGTCATGTTTTGCAGCGGGGTCAAATACTTATTTCCCTCATTAAAATGCAAATCAATTTATAACATTTTTGACATGTGTTTTTCTGGATTTTTTGGTTGTGATTCTGTCTCTCACTGTTCAAATAAACATACCATTAAAATTATAGACTGATCATTTCTTTGTCAGTGGGCAAACATACAAAATCAGCAGGGGATCAAATACTTTTTTCCCTCACTGTACATAGTAACAATCTTCGCGTAAAACAATAAACACGGAACAAACCAGCGTAACACAAAACAATCCTACATGAAGAAATGATGGGGAACAGAGGAATAAATACATACGATGATTGGAGAATGAAAACTGGGTGTGCAGGGAACAAGACAATGGATACATAAAAAAAATGGAGCGGCGATGGCTAGAAAGCTGGTGACGTCGACCGCCGAACGCCGCCCGAACAAGGAGAGGAGCCGACTTCGGCGGAAGTCGTGACAAGGAAGATGGATAGGTTGAGTTTGAGGTCGCATACTGTACATCCCAGCAAATGGCAAATTGGTAGTTGTAACGACAATCCCTTGGGTGAAAGATATCCCAGGTCCGGACAGACAGATATAAGACACGTTTATTACTCAACCAACCCCAGGATCCTATGATGCAAACTGCTAATTGTCTCAACTGAACACAGTGTAGCCTCATCTTTCTTGTGAAGTGGAGACACTGGTCATATCAAATCACATTGTATGTGTTACATGCGCTGAATAGAACAGGTGTAGGTAGACCTCACTGTGAAATGCTTACTTACAAGCCTTTAACCAACAATGCAGGGTTTTATTTTTATTTTTAAGGAATGTTATTAAAGAGACTATATACAGGGGGTACCGGTACCGAGTCAACATGCGGGGTACAGGTTAGTCGAGATAATTGAGGTATTGCAGTGCATTTGGAAAGTATTCAGACCCCTTGAGTTGTTCCACATTTTGTTACGTTACAGCCTTATTCTGAAATGGATTAAATTGTTTTTTTTCCACTCATCAATCTACACACAATACCCCATAATGACAAAGAGAAAACATTTTTTTTTAGAAATTTTAGCAAATTTAACTGAAATATTACATTTCCCTTTACGCAGTACTTTGTTGAAGCACCTTTGGCAGCGATTACAGCCTCGAGTCTTCTTAGGTATGACGCTACAAGCTTGGCAAACCTGTATTTGGGGAGTTTCTCCTATTATTCTCTTCAGAGGGATTGTGCTAGATTTCCTCTTTGGATTTCATGCCAAAGAGTTCAATCTTTGTTCCTTCAGACCAGAGAATCTTTCTCACAGTCTGAGTGTCCTTTAGGTGCCTTTTGGCAAACTCCAACGAGCTGTTACCTGCCTTTTTACTGAGGAGTGGCTTACGTCTGGCCACTCTACCATAAACGCTTGTTTGCTGGAGTGCTGCAGAGATGGTTGTACTTCTGGAATGTTCTCCCATCTCCACAGAGCCAGTTACTGATTTGGTATTCTCCTCAATGCCATTGGATGAATCCCGTAACGTATTCCAGTCTGTGCTAGCAAAACAGTCCTGTAGCTTATCATCCGTGTCATCTGACCACATCTGTATTGAGAGAGTCACTGGTACTTTAAAAAACAAAATGTTTTTATTGAATATCCGAAACATTAAATATACTTGAAGTGAAGCCGCTTGCAGTGAAGTACACAATACCAGTCATCCAACAGATTCCCATTCAGAGCGACACACAGAAGCATCCAGGGTCAATGCCCTGCCCAGCGGCACATTGACAGATCTCCCGCCAGGCCAAAAAGCGTGAACCCGAACCCTCCAAGATCCCCCCACAGTTCCCCAATAGCTGTCCCGCAACCATTCGAGACCTCTCCCACAGTCCCCCCCCAGTAATACATTTTTTTTTAAATACTATTAATTCCATTCCCCAAGAACCCCCCAATGCACCAACAACCAAGAGAATGAGCTGAAGAGAAATAAGAAAAAGACAGAATAAAACAGCAAACAACAATGCAAAAAAACAACAACAACAACAACAAAAATGTAAAACAAAGGACATCAAGGACAACTAAAATCATAACAGCAATGCCAACTGTATATGTTTGTGTGCATGTCTGGCACTATTACATCTATGTCTGTGTTCTTGTATGCGTTTATTTGAATGAGAGTGTGTGTGTATATGCATGTGTACAAACACCTGCATGGCATCAGGCTCAGGCAAACCGGTATTAGCTGTAAAAACACTGCCCCTCAGTGTCATTCAAACATGCTTTTTAATGATGTTTTATTTTGACTTTATTTTTGACTTCTGTCTTTGACCATCATTCTATCTCCCGTACAGCAACTCCACTCCCACTTGTCTCTATTCCACATCCCAATCCTCAGCTTACCTCAGCCCATCCCACCTATCTCTGCTGGCCACCCTCTTAGGATTTCTACGCAACATATATCTTTCAACTGTGCTGTGATGTTTAACGTACAATTTCAATCTATCTAATCAAATAGAATCCACAGATTGCGAGTTGAAGATAAATACTTTTACTATGAGTATTAGAATATTAGTAATCGACTGACCCGGTCTCTTCAGATCTCCTAACAGTACGATCTCTAGGGTCAATTTTAGATCAATGCTATGCGTTTTCAGCCATTCCTGAGCCTCAGACCAGAAACAGGCTACCAGAGGGCAATACCAAAATAAATGGTCTATTGATTCTGTATCCTCACAACAAAATCAACATTCTCTATAATAATTTTAGCTAAATAGCACAAAGTCTTGAATCTTGCGTTGTTTTATATATCTCATAACTCATACACCCTGTACCACTGGAATCGGTACATCAAAAATCTCTTCCCAACTATTTTGCAATCTGTATGGCATAGTTGTCAACATCCTGGTCCTCAAATAAAACTGGTATACTTGCTATTTTTATTCCTCTGCCAGTTTTGATCCTTTATATTGGGCAGACAGACCAGTTCCCTACCTCCTCCCGCTGCCACCTGCCTCCTCCATGTTTGGGTTAATGGTGTAATCATTTGGCTGTACTCTGGGACTGAGTAGACCTTCCGTACAATTCTGATAACTCCATGAAGTTCTTAACTCCACTACCATTACAATTTACAATATAATTTAAGAACAAAATACCCTTTTCAAACATCTTTCTCATAAATACAGGTATTTTATCAACCAGCATATTTGAGTTCAGCTGTAATATTTGTTCTATCTTTTCAAGGGGATGAAATTGAAATTGTAGCCAGCTCTGCAATGCTTGTTTGAAAAAGAGGGATACTTTGAAAAAAGTAAAAAAGGAGACATGGCAATCTGCACAATGGCAAAAAGGCCATTTTTAAACAATGGATGAGATTTTCTTAGTAATCTACTCGAGAACCATTTAGGCTTCAAGTAAAACTTTTGAAAAAGTGAAGCTTTTAGAGAGGTTTAGTGCTTTTATATTTAATCATCTCTACCCACCCAATTAATCTTCATTGTATAGATAAGCACGCTTTATTTTGTCTGGTTTAGCGTCCCAGAAAAAGCTAAATATTTTTTGCTCATATGATTTGAAATATGAATCATCAGGAGTAGGCAGGACCATAAGTAAGTGAGTAAACAGAGATATGACTAAGGAGTTAATCAGATATATTTTTCCATAAATAGACAGGTATTTACCTCTCCATGGTTGCAGGATTATGTCTATTTTTACAAATTTTCTATTGAAATAAATTGTGGAGAGCTTATTTATATATTTTGTGATATGAATATCAAGTATGTCTACTTCACCATAAGCCCATTTTATAGGTAAACTGCAGGGTAATGTAACATTTTTATTTTTTAAAGATCCAATACATAATATTGTACACTTATCAGAATTAGGTTTTAGTCCAGAGTACAGAAAAATTATCTAGATCTTCAATGAGACATTGCAAGGATGTAACTTGCGGACTTAATTTAAAACATGAGTCATCGGCATACATGGGCACCTTTGTTTTTAAGCCTTGGATTTCTAATCCTCTAATGTTGTTATTGGATCTGATTTTAATAGCTAGCATTTCGATGGCCATAACGAATAGATATGGTGACAGCAGGCACTCTTGTGTAAATCCTCTCGACAATCCCAAACTCTCTGAGAAGTAGTCGTTATTTACTATTTTACACCTGGTGTTGCTTTACATTATTCTTACCCATTTTATAAGAGAATCACCGAAATTGAAAAATCCAGTCTTACTTTATCAAATGCCTTTTCAAAATCCCCTATAAATGCCAGTTCTGGCTTCTTAGATGTTTCATGATGTTCTATTATTCCTAGTAGTTGTCGTATATTGTCTCCAATGTATCGTCCATGTAAAATAAAAACTGTCTGATCAGGATGAACAATACCTGGTAAAACCAGTGCTATTTGCTATGTATTTCACTAGTGTTTTTGCATCACAACATTGAAATGTAAGGGGCCTCCAGTTTATTAGATAGGATGGGTCTTTATATTTGCCATTTGGGTCTTGTTTTCATAATAGAGAAATCAGACTTTCCTGCTGAATACCTGACATTTTTATAGGAGTAGTTAAAACAATCTAACAATGGAGCTTTTAGTACACTGCTCAAAAAAATAAAAGGAACACTTAAACAACACAATGTAACTCCAAGTCAATCACACTTCTGTGAAATCAAACTGTCCACTTAGGAAGCAACACTGATTGACAATAAATTTCACATGCTGTTGTGCAAATGGAATAGACAACAGGTGGAAATTATAGGCAATTAGCAAGACATGCCCAATAAAGGAGTGGTTCTGCAGGTGATAACCACAGACCACTTCTCAGTTCCTATGCTTCCTGGCTGATGTTTTGGTCACTTTTGAATGCTGGCGGTGCTTTCACTCTAGTGGTAGCATGAGACGGAGTCTTACAACCCACACAAGTGGCTCAGGTAGTGCAGCTCATCCAAGATGGCACATCAATGCGAGCTGTGGCAAGCTGTGGCAAGAAGGTTGCTGTGTCTGTCAGCATAGTGTCCAGAGCATGGAGGCGCTACCAGGAGACAGGCCAGTACTTCAGGAGACGTGGAGGAGGCCGTAGGAGGGCAACAACCCAGCAGCAGGACCGCTACCTCCGCCTTTGTGCAAGGAGGAGCAGGAGGAGCACTGCCAGTGCCCTGCAAAATTACCTCCAGCAGGCCACAAATGTGCATGTGTCTGCTCAAACGGTCAGAAACAGACTCCATGAGGGTGGTATGAGGGCCCAACGTCCACAGGTGGGGGTTGTACTTACAGCCCAACACCGTGCAGGCCGTTTGGCATTTGCCAGAGAACACCAAGATTGGCAAATTCGCCACTGGCGCCCTGTACTCTTCAGAGATGAAAGCAGGTTCACACTGAGCACATGTGACAGACGTGACAGTCTGGAGACGCCGTGGAGAACGTTCTGCTGCCTGCAACATCCTCCACCATGACCGGTTTGGCGGTGGGTCAATCATGGTGTGGGGTAACATTTCTTTGGGGGGCCGCACAGCCCTCCATGTGCTCGCCAGAGGTAGCCTGACTGCCATTAGGTACCGAGATGAGATCCTCAGACCCCTTGTGAGACCATATGCTGGTGCAGTTGGCCCTGGGTTCCTCCTAATGCAAGACAATGCTAGACCTCATGTGGCTGGAGTGTGTCAGCAGTTCCTGCAAGAGGAAGGCATTGATGCTATGGACTGGCCCGCCCGTTCCCCAGACCTGAATCCAATTGAGCACATCTGGGACATCATGTCTCGCTCCATCCACCAACGCCACGTTGCACCACAGACATGCCCAGGCATTGTAGGGAGGTCATACAGGCACGTGGAGGCCACACACACTACTGAGCCTCATTTTGACTTGTTTTAAGGACATTACATCAAGGTTGGATCAGCCTGTAGTGTGGTTTTCCACTTTAATTTTGAGTGTGACTCCAAATCCAGACCTCCATGGGTTGATCAATTTGATTTCCATTGATATTTTTTGTGTGATTTTGTTGTCAGCACATTCAACTATGTAAATAAAAAAATATTTAATAAGAATATTTCATTCATTCAGATATAGGATGTTTTATTTTAGTGTTCCCTTTATTTTTTTGAGCAGTGTATATCAAAAAGGCTTGATATACCTCTACCGGTATGCCATCAGGCCCTGGGTTTTTTCCAGACTGAAAGGATTTAATACCTCTTCGGGATAGGGCTGTCTACTGACCCCGCTGGAGTAATTGCGTGCCCATAGTAAACATAATTTTTTTTTGTCAAAAGTTGCTAATATATGCAAATAAAAAATAGTATTGAATAGAAAACACTCTAAAGCTTCTAAAACCGTTTAAATTATGTCTGTATGTAAAGCAGAACTCTCAGGGCAGTCATTCTCCCAAACTCTCTCTTGTCATCATAAAAGTTGGCCCAACTTTGACGTCATCGCCCCCACCCTTCCCAAGCAGTTACAGGTCTGGGAACAGTCTCTCTGTCTTCAGCGCGATCTCAGCTTTCAATGGGGCTTCTCATTGTGAGAATCGCACGCTCACGAGAGTTTTGGCGGGCCGAAACCTTTCGGTCAGGCGAAAAAACAGGTCACTTTTATGAGCGCTCTGCTCAGGTCCTGTCTTTTTTCCAAGATCGATTATACAATGCATGCATTGCTGTTTGTCCTCACGATTGCTGTACACCTTTATAACATGTTAAAGCTTGATTATGAAGTTAGTTTGAGAAGTTTAATCGACATATAATATGTAAGTTCGACGTTTTGGTGTGCATCCACTTGACTTTTGGCTACATTTCAACCGAAATGTGTCGTGTTTGAGAACCGAAAGACACAGACTGCAAAACTAAACGCTGTTTTTGGTAAGTATAATTCCTTTCAGGTCTTCTGATGGAAGAACAGCAACGGTAAGGGAATATTTATGTGGTAAATTTGGGTTTATGTGGACTCCAAGATAGAGGAGCCATAATGCTACTTTTTGAGCGCCGACTCATAGTATAGCCTAGTGAACGAAACCTGTAACGTTAAAAATAAATGTAACACAGCGATTGCATTCAGAAGAAGTTTATCTAACTATATATATGTAGAACATGCATATTTAGTCAAAGTTTATGATGTGTATTCCTTGTTAGCTGACGTTATCTGCCGGAGCTATCGTCATTTCTCAGGACATTTGAGTAGCATTTTTTGAACGATGCATCATTGTAAACAGAGATTTATGGATATATATAGCATATTATTGAAAAAAACATAAATGTACTGTGTAACATGTTATATTACTGTCATCTGATGAAGATTTCAAAAGGTTAGTGCATTATTTTTCTTTTAATCCTGCGTTTGTTGATTGCATATTTTTTTCAACTTGGCTATGCAAATTAGCCGTGTCTTCGGTGGTGGTTTGACATAAATATGTGCTATGTTTTCGCCGTAAAACATTTTAGAAATCTGACTTGCTGGGTAGATAAACAAGGTGTTTATCTTTCATTTGAGCCATTGGACTTGTTAATGTGTGGAGGTTAAATATTTTTTGGAATATTTTTGCGTTCCATGCGCCACCTTCCAGCTGAACGTGGGGGGGGGTGTTCCAAAATTGGAACCCTAGTCCCCTTCTGGTTAATAGTTTCAAAGTGTTCTTCCTCTGTAATTTGGACTTCGCACTGATCTTTCTGTACATTTGTTAATTTTTGACAAGACAATGTTAATAATCGTCAAGACAATGGTGAACAAAGGGCAGACTTATACAATTACTAAATCAGGGGAGAATATGTGGACCAGGTGTGCGTAATGACACAGTAACGACACAGTTCAGTTCCTAGAGGCCGGTGACGTAGACCCCTGAAACTGGTGCATGAAATGAGCAATGAGGGATCCGTGACACAGGGTGTAGATGAGACCCAATGGTTGCATCAAACACGATTACAACTTTCCTCTCCGACACATCATTACTTTAGTTTTTCACTACCTTCACACTCTTCACGCTCGCAACACTAGAAGTGCCACTGCTGTCAACAGCGCTTATAGCAGGGTCATTATTTTTACTTTTACTCTTCACCACAGACCATCCACGTCCTTGACTTTCATCATCCACACCCATACCATCAGAACTATCATACATTTCGACCACAGTCCGGCAAAGCTAGAGACCACAAACACGTTTTCCCTTTCCAAAGCTTCCGACAATGTCTGTAGCTCCGGATTCAACATTGTCTAACGCTCAAGATCGAGTGGATGTTCGTTCTGTAGTTTGTCCAAGGTGAATCAATTTCAATCACAATTTTCTTTTCTCCAGTTGAATGCTGTTTGATCCAGTCAATTTATCCAATGAGATAATCAGAATGCTCCTCTATTCAATGGAATAACACATTGGTGGGATTACTTGTCTGATGGAATGAAGACCTTCAGTTCTTCCACTGCTTTTGTCTGCTAGCTGTGTTGTATTTGTGTGCATCTTCTCTTTGTCTTGTTATATATCGTTTACTAGACACTTTCCACAATTAGACACTTTGAGAGAGGCTGTAGGTTACAGATTCGATTATTTTTTTACCTGAATGTTTTCTCACTCCCTCTTAGCCTCTACCTACAGTGTGCCAGAGGTAGTGATTAGCATTATCTGTACATCTGATATACTTATTATAAAGCAACACTTTAGTTCTAGCATCCAAGTGTAATGCATTATCATGCAGTTGTAATGCATTGTAAGATTGTCATGCAGTCTGGTCTCATAGACTAGATGTAAAATAGTAAATGTAAATCTGGTACACTCTAATTAATATGATATGTTACTTTAAGCATGGTTACATAAGATAGGTTACTTAAGACAAAAATGAAAGGAGGTCAACTTTAGAATTTGAGATAATTACCAACTTTTCAACTACTTATGTTTTAACAACTTTGCAACTACTTACCATGTTAGCTAACCCTTCCCCTAAACATAACACTAACCTTAACCCATTAGCCGCCTAGCTAACATTAGCAACAACAAATTCAAATTGGTAACATATCATATTAATTGTAACTCATAACTATCGTATGAAATGGATGATGGACATTCACACATTAATACAAACCATATGAAACACAACATATTACACTAAATGTAGTGTCTCGGATTTTCGTACAGAATAATACGAAGTGCTCTGAGAAGTGCTCTGATGTGTCATGAACATGCTTGGCCCTGTTATAATGTCTTATAATCATCTCAATGAGCTGGACGAAATAACAGCCAGTTTAAGACAGTTGAAAATGTAATGCATGGCGACAGCCTACATGAGCCTCACACATGCTTAGAATTAGTTATATAGCATTATACCTGATTCTTTATCATTTAACTTAAAATGAATTTAGAAATAAGGGTGAAAGAATCGTCCCCTCACACACAGGCAGGATTTCCACGTACCCTCCAGAGAGAATCGGTAGAGCTCATTGGACAGGTTGGTCACAAGGTCTCCCGATGGACTTATCCAGCGCAGGTGGTAGATCCTCTTGATCAGGTCACTGACCACCTCGTTGATAACGTCTCCGTACTGCACAGAGTCTTTGGGGTGCATCATGCGCTTGTTCAGCACAGTCCGCAGCTTGTACCACTTTTCCCCTTCCCTGTCAGAAAACATAATATATCAGGCACTGCATAACACACTCATAGCACATTCACAGCAAAGCAATGATATGGCAGGATAATACATTTGGATTAGTTGGCACATATAAATTAGCAGTAATGAGCTATATTCCAATATGGCTTTACTCTTCTTGAGCATCCGTTTGATTCACATGCCTGGAGTTTGACCTACAAAGGGCCAAACAGGTCTTGCAGCATTTGGAGAACACAACTGGGGAAATGTAGTCAGAATGTCTGCCGTGCTTATCTATTTAAAACATCTATGTTGGTGTGCATATCAAATCTCACTAAGATAGATGGCTGCTTAGGCCAAGTAAGATGGCTGTAGACTTATACAGTTTGATGGTTCCAAAAGGAAGCTCCCAGTGCAAACTATGCTGTGTAAGTCTTAGGTCATGTTTCCTGCCTTGCACACTTGCATGGCCTATGGAAATGGTTAATGACACAGCCTTTCTGGATCACTATTGATCACTATCTGTGGCAATCTCTTTCATGACAGAGCACTAGTGTTTCAATTATGTCCCTGGGTGTGATTATAAGACATGTACTGTGTATGTACAACACTCTCAAGTAACTGTTTTCCATTTCCCACTGCTATGTCCCTCTCTTATGTGATCTCATCACTGCCTGCCATCAGATGGCGAAGCTATAAATTGGTTGAGGCAAAAGACCAGCAATGTACAGGGATGTCATTGTCACCACCTGTCAGGAGACAGTGGCCATCCCTGAGCCTTACTCAGTAAAGGGGCCATAGCCGATGCCTCTCAGGTCCCGGTACTCTGTCCAGAGGGACATATCTCCTCGGCTGGGGAACTTCTCACCCTTCCTAAGTAGCTCCTCCAGGAGCTCCACACTGTTGAGGGCGATGGAGTGAAACTTGCCCATGCCCATTTTGTACATGGGGCCGTACAGCTGTTTCTCATACACCTAGAACACACAGAGAGAGAGAGAGAGAGAGAGAGAGAGAGAGAGAGAGAGAGAGAGAGAGAGAGAGACTAGCATTTGCGGAGGGAAAAAACTCAGGGTGTTACATACAGTATACTTTATAGTACACACATTTCTAAACATCTCTACCATTCAGGATGTTCCACATTGTTGTGTAAGCGAAAATATCCCTTTTTGAAAATACCACTTTTATGGATTAAGATGGCGCCGAGGAACATGGCTGATGTTTTACATTCTCCCAACCAATTGTGCTATTTTGTTGTTTTTTTTGCGTTTTGTGTAACTTCTTTTTTTACTTATTGTGTAAATAATGTTGTTGCTACCGTCTCTTATGACCGAAAATAACTTCTGGACATCAGAAAAGCGATTACTCACCGCGGACTGGAAGAAACTTTTTCCTTTGATGAGTCCGACGAGAAGGATATCCTGCTTTCACAGGAACAGATCCAGATCCATACATTTTGCATGAAGAAAAGACGGCGGAAAAGGGGCCGCAGATCGGGCAGCCTTCTGAGAATCCAGAGGCGAGTGAGTAAATTCCCACTGCCATCCGTTCTTCTTGCTAACGTGCAATCATTGAAAAATAAAATTGATGACCTACGATTAAGATTATCCCACCAAAGGGACATTAAAAACTGTAACATCTTATGTTTCACCGAGACGTGGTTGAACGAAGATACGGACAATATAGAGCTAGCGGGATTACCCTTGGTAAGACGAGGGGTGTTATGAAAGAAGTCTCGAGGTATTGCTCTCCTGAAGTACCTTATGATAAGCTGTAGACCACAGTATCTACCAAGAGAGTTCTCATCTGTATTATTTGTAGCCGTCTATGTACCACCACAAAACGAAGCTGGCACTAAGACCTCTCTCAACCAACTCTATAAGGCCATAAGTAAAGAAGAAAATGCTCACCCAGAAGTGGCGCTCCTAGTGGCCGGGGACTTTAAAGCAGAAAAACTTAAATCAGTTTTACGTTAGCAAGAAGAACCAGCATGTCACATGTGCAACCAGGGGGGGGGGGATCCTAGACCACCTTTACTCCACACACAGAAATGCATACAAAGCTCTCCCCCAATCACCATTTGGCAAATCTGACCATAATTCTATCTTCCTGATTCCTGCTTATAAGCAAAAACTAAAGCAGGAAGTAGCAGTGACTCGCTCAATACAGAAGTGGTCAGATGACGCAGATGCTACACTACAGGGCTGTTTTGCTAGCACAGACTGGAATATGTTCCGGGATTCATCCAATGGCATTCAGGAGTACAGCACCTCAGTCATCGGCTTCATCAATAAGTGCACCGATGACGTCGTCCCCACAGTGACTGTACGTACATATCCCAACCACAAGCAAGGGATACACACAACATCCGCATCGAGCTAAAGACTAGAGCTGCCACTTTCAAGGAGCGGGACACTAATCCGGACTATAAGAAATCCCTGCTCTCAGACGACCCATCAAACAAGCATCAAACAAGCAAAGCGCTAATACAAGATTAAGATTGAATCCTACTACACCGGCTCTGACGCTTGTCAGATGCAGGGCTTGTAAACTATTACAGACTACAAAAGTAAACCCAGACGCGAGCTGCCCAGTGACCCGAGCCTACCAGATGAGCTAAATGCCATTTTATGCTCACTTCGAGGCAAGCAAAACTGAAGCATGCAAGAGAGCACCAGCTGCTCTGGATGACTGTGTGATAACGCTCTCAGTAGCCGATGTGAACAAAACCTTTAAACAGGTCAACATTCACAAAGTCACTGGGCCAGATGGATTATCAGGATGTGTACTCAAAGCATGTGCGGACCATCTGTCAAGTGTCTTCACTGACATTTTCAACCTCTCCCTGACAGAGTCTGTAATACCTACATGTTTCAAGCAGGACACCATAGTCCCTGTGCCCAAGAAAGCGAAGGTAACCTGCCTAAATTATTACCGCACCGAGGCACTCACATCGGTAGCCATGAAGTCATGGCTCACATCAACAACATCCTCCCGGACAGCCTAGACCTGCTCCAATTCGCATACCGCCCCAACAGATCCACAGATGACGCAATCTCAATCGCACTCCACACTGCCCTTTCTCACCTGGACAAAAGGAACACCTATGTGAGAATGCTGTTCATTGACTACAGCTCAGCATTCAACACTATAGCGCCCACAAATCTCATCACTAAGCTAAGGACTCTGGAACTAAACACCTCCCTCTGCAACTGGATCCTGGACTTCCTGACGACCCCAACACCATCATTAAGTTTGCTGACAACACAACAGCCTGATCACAAACAACGATGAGATGGTCTATAGGGAGGAGGACAGAGAACTGGCAGTGTGGTGCCAGGACAACAATTGATTGTGGACTACAGGAAAAGGTGGGCCGAACAGCCCCTCATTAACATCAACGGGGGCTGGAGTGGAGCGGGTCGAGAGTTTCAAGTTCCTTGGTGTCCACATCACCAACGAATTATCATGGTCCAAACATTCCAAGACAGTTGTGAAGGGGGCACGACAAAAACTTTTCCGCTCAGGAGACTGAAAAGATTTGGCATGGGTCCTCAGATCCTCAATAGGTTCTACACCTGCACCATCGAGAGCATCCTGACCGGTTGCATCACCGCCTGGTATGGCAACTGCTCGGCATCTGACCATAAGGTGCTACAGAGGGTAGTGTGAACGACCCAGTACATCACTGGGGCCAAGCTTCCTGCCATCCAGGATCTATATAATAGGCAGTGTCAGAGGAAAGCCCATAAAATTGTCAGAGACTCCAGTCACCCAAGTTATAGACTGTTTTCTCTGCTACCGCACAGCAAGTGGTTCCGGAGCGTCAAGTCCATGACCCAAAGGCTCCTCAACAGCTTCTACCCCCAAGCCATAAGACTGCTGAACAATTCAGAAAATCGCCACCGGACAATTTACATTGACCCTTCCCCCTTTTGTAGTATGCCACTACTCGCTGTTTGTTTGTTATCTATGTATAGTCACTTCACCCCCACCTACATGTACAGATTACCTCAAATAGCCTGTACCCGTGCACACTGACTCGGTACCGGTGCCCCCTGTATATAGCCTTGTTATTGTTATTCTTATTGTGTTACTTGTTATTATTACTTTATATTTTAGTCTACTTTGTAAATATTTTCTTAACTCTCCTTGAACTGCTCTGTTGGTTAAGGGCTTGTAAGTAAGCATTTCACGGTAAAGTCTACACTTGTTGTATTCGGAGAGTGTGACAAATAAAGATTGATTTGATTTGATTTTGATCTGATATTTGGAAAATGGGTCAACAAACCCCTCAACATGCATTCTGGCAGAATAAATCAAAACCTCTGCCCTTTTGTAATCCTAGCTGTGTCAATGGAGATGGCCCTTGGGATAGTATTTCCAAAGTGAAGGCAGCTCTTGGAGAAGGTAAACACTGCATGTCAGAGAATACCTGTTGTTAGCCCACTAGGTTAAATCCATTATACTCTCCTCTATGCACTCTCCTCTATAACAGTCTCTGTGGGTCAGCTTTGACTAAACACAAACGCCTCATACAGATCTCATGTTTCAACTCTAGTTAGTGAGCAGTAACAGAGAAACACACAGTAAGGTATCGGAAACTTACTGTACCCAAAACATAGAGAGGGGTATCAGCAGCCACCATTCCAAAAACAGAGCACACTTTAAAAAAAAAAAAAAACATTTCCATAGAGGGCATAGCCTCTTTACTGTACCTGTAGCTCGTGTAAGCGGTTGTAGTAGCCTTTGACAAACATTCTGTAAAACATATCCCGGGTTTTGATCCTGGGGAGGTCATCTGCAGTCCGAATCTTACCCTGGGAGGTGGATGGTAGGGTGTTGGAGGGAGAACGGGTGCCCCCTACCCACCTGGTGGAGACCAGAGCTGGGGCTGTGGAGCACAGCAGGAGCCAGCGGCTGCTCCTCTGCATCGCACTCTGGGCCAGATGCACGGCCATGATGGAAGCAGTAAGAGGAATTGTCTAAAAACACAGGGCTCCTATTTCACCAGTGAGACTGGGGAGGGGCCATGTCTTTGGGAGCCTGGGGAGGTTAACCCTTCAGCTTCAACACAAAAGAACAGGAAATAAGGAAATAAGGCTGAAGGCTGAAGAGCAGCCCAACTGGAAGACTGTTTACTTGGAACACATGGAAATAACGAGTCTCTCTGGTCAGATGTACTGTACCAATGGGATTTTTATGAATAATGACTAAATTATGTACAGCATATCACAAAAGTGAGTACACCCCTCACATTTTTGTAAATATTTGAGTATATCTTTTCATGTGACAACACTGAAGAAATTACACTTTGCTACAATGTAAAGTAGTGAGTGTATAGCTTGTATAACAGTGTTAATTTGCTGTCCCCTCCAAATAACTCAACACACAGCCATTAATGTCTAAACCGCTGGCAACAAAAGTGAGTACATCCCTCTCTTTGAAAGCTGCAGCTCTACACTTTACCTCAGTGCGATTGTTGCCTGTAATCCATGGCTTCTAGTTGGGGTATGTACGTACAGTCACTGTGGGGAAGACCGTATCAATGCACTTATTGATGAAGCCAGTGACTGATGTGGTGTTCTCCTCAATGCCATCGGAAGAATCCCAGAATATATTCCAGTCTGTGCTAGCAAAACAGTCCTGTAGCTTAGCATCTGCTTAATCTGACCACATTTTTATTGACCGAGACTTTGGTGCTTCCTGCTTTCATTTTTGCTTGTAATCAGGAATCAGGAGGATAGAATTATGGTCAGATTTGCCAAATGGAGGGTGAGGGAGAACTTTGTACGCGTCTCTGTGTGTGGAGTAAAGGTGGTTAGAGTTTTTTCCCCCTTCTGGTTGCACATTTAACATGCTGATAGAAATTTGGTTAAACAGATTTAAGTTTCCCTGCATTAAAGTCCCCGGCCACTTGGAGCACCTCCTCTGGCTGAGCATTTTCTGTTTGCTTATGGCGGTATACAGCTCATTGAGTGCAATTTTAGTGCAAGCATCAGTTAGTGATGGTAATTAGACAGCTACGAAGAGTATAGATGAAAACCCTTTGGTAGATAGTGTGGTCTACAGCTTATCATGAGATACTACCTCAGGCGAGCTAAACCTTGAGACTTTCTTAGATATCGTGCACCAGCTGTTGTTTACAAATACACATAGACCGCCACCCCTTGTCTTACCAGAGGCTGATTTTCTATCCTGCCGATACAGTGTATAACCCGCCAGCTGTATGTTATTCATGTCGTCGTTCAGCCACAACTCGGTGAAACATAAGATATTACCATTTTTAATGTCCGTTGGTAGGATATACGTGCTTGTAGTTCATCCACTTTATTACCCAGCGATTGTACATTGGCCAGTAGTACCAATGGCAAAGGCAGATTAGCCACTTGTCGCCGGATCCTCACAAGGCATCCAGATCTCCTTCTGCGAAACCTCCATTTCTTTCTCCTGCGAATGAAAGGGATGAGGGTCTGTTCGCGTGTCTGGAGTAAATCCCTCTTGTCCGACTCATTAAAGAAAAATTATTTGTCCAGTTCAAATTGAGTAATCGCTCTTCTGATGTCCAGAATCTATTTTCGGTCATAAGAGACTGTAGCAGCAACATTTTGTGAAAAAAAGTGACAAAGAGCCCATAAAACAGCAGCCATCCCCTCCGGCGCCATCTTAACACCACACTAGAGCTTCAACAAACGGACTGACCATGCCAGTGCTGCAGAGGTACAGTGCCTTCAGAAAGTATTCATACCCCTTGACATATTCTACATTTTGTGGTGTTACCGCCTGAATTCAAAGTTGATTAAGTAGATATTTTTCTGATACATTTACAAAAATACCTCATTATGACAAAGTGATATCATGTTAAGATTTATTTGCAAATATATCGAAAATGAAATTATCATTTATAATTTTCACTCCAGCTCAGGTGCATCCAATTTCCTTTGATCATCCATGAGATGTCACAACATGATGATTGGAGTCCACCTGTGGCCAATTCAATTGTTTGGACATGTTTTAGAAAGAAACAAAGCTTTCTATATAAGGTCCCACAGTTGACAGTCCATGTCAGAGCAGAAAGTAGGCAAGTCAGTTAAGAACAAATTCTTATTTACAATGACTGCCTACCCCGGCCAAACCCGAACCCTGGTGACACTGGGCCAATTGTGCGCCGCCATATGGGACTCCCAATCACGGCCAAATGTGATATAGCCTGGAATCGAACCAGGATCTGTAGTGACACCTCTAGCACTGAGATGCAATGCCTTAGACTGCTGCGCCACTCGGGAGATCCAGATACTATAACATGAAGTCCAAGGAACTGGCCGTAGATCTCCGAAATATAATTGTGATGAGGCATATGCCGTATCTGGGGAAGGGTATAAAACTATTTATAAGGTGTTAAAATCTTCCAAAAGCACAGTGCTCTCCATCATTGGGAAATTGAAAAAATATGGAACTACCCAGACTCTGCCTAGAGCTGGCCGTTCGACCAAACTGAGCAACCGGGCAAGAAGGACCTTGGTCAGGGAGGTGACCAAGAACCCAGTGACCACACTGACAGAACTACAGCACTTCACCAATCTGGGCTTTATAGGAGAGTGACCGGGCGGAAGCTACTCCTGAGAAAAAAGGCACATAGCAGCACGCCTGGAGTTTGCAACAAAATAAAGCAAATGGTCTGATGAGACATTATTTAAAAAAGCCAATTAATGGTGTGTAATACAAAATTGAAAACTGACATAAAATTTATGGAAAGGTGGAAAGAAAAATAGTTTTAACCAATAGGGATATAGCTTTCTAAAATATTGTTTTTTAAAGACAGGTCTTTCATTTCTCTTTATTTACAGAGCTCTATGCACATAAATACTTTACAGTTTAATACTTTTACAACACGATTCTTTAGATAATAGATATAGTTTCATGCCACACTTTGAAGAACTGTAAAGAATATATATTGAAATGTTTAGATGGAGGAATAATTGTTTATACAATTAAGCTACTCTACCAGCACACAGTGCAAATGTTGAATACTTGGATGGTTATAAAATGAATTCACAAAAAAAAAGAGGCCATTGCAAAGTCTGTTACTCTAAAATGACCTTTGAACCCTGCAATATGTCAGTCCTTGCATCAGTTTGATCAGCCAAGTGCTATTGAACGTGCCATGTCAAAGAAGCTGACATTGGGCTCAAGCATTTCTTCATTGATTTCATCTCAGTTATCAGCATGGGCGTCAAACGTGGACCACTATATGATTTGACGCACGACATTCAAGTTTTTTTTAAACTCTGATTATTTTAAAAGATTATATATTGGGGAAATAGCAAAAAAATCCCTACAATGCTGAGAATTCCCAGGTAAGGCTGTCTAGGCCATGAGACAAGTGTTTTTTTGTCTTTCATCAGTGTGAGGCCCCGCTGATGTTGCTTGAACAGAAACGGCTATTTAGGCAGAAATGATCTAAAGCAGTACATTGGGCATATAGATTTACCTTTAAAAACCAATAACAGTATTATTGTAACCCTCCCATGTGGTTGGTGTTAGCGGCATATTATTCAGCCAATCATTGGGCCATCAGACTTCTGTTGTTAGCTCGGAGATCTTGATGTTGACAAACAGAGAAGACAGAGGGATTGCCGTCCCATCTTTGGACAGAAGGTGGATATGGCGATATCCTGTGAAGTGTGGGGAGAGGAGCCAGAAGAAATTCAGCTTGTTGTCATGAAGAACCACTTGGAAACCATGACTCATACAGTAAAATATGTACATTTGTACATAACAGGCTTACATTAAAACACTCAGCAGAGATGTCAAATTCTGACAAGATTCATCAATTGATTTAACCTTTAGCGAGTCAATAGGATCAAATTATTTTGTACAATCATTTAATGAAAACGGCAATTGGGATTTACCCAGTTGTCCAGACTTCACCCTCAGCTGTAATATGATAAGGTCAATCTTACCTGGCTGAATACAGGTGAAGGGCACAGTGAACTGGCCCATGAAGTCGTTCCTGGAGGACTTGTCATAGTCCTCCACCACAAAACGCACCAGGGCCAACTCAGGGACATGGACGATGAAATTGAGGGTCTCATTCCACAGAGGGTTAAAACCTGTAGGCAGGGGGCAGCAGAGTCCAGGTTTTAGTCAGCCAAGAGAAGTACAGAGGTTCTATCTAATTCACTAAAACATGGCATGGTGTAATAATAATGATAATGCATGCTTTTCTTTTTTTTTACATCCGTAACAGTAGAAAGTTTGGACACACCTACTCATTCAAGAGTTTTACTTTATTTTGACTATTTTCTACATTGGAGAATAATAGTGAAGACATCAAAACTATGAAATAACACATATGGAATCATGTAGTAACCAAAAAAAGTGTTAAACAAAGAAAAACCTTTGAATGAGTAGTTGTGTCCAAACTTTTGACCGGTACTTTATATTTCTAACGAGTCTTAGTTTATTGGATAGAAGATAGAGGAGAGTTGAAATAACATTGGGCCGAATTGGAACCCATGCTGCTGCGGCTCATGTGCACTGGAGGAAGCGGCCGAGACCACTTTAGGCCACAAAGCATGCATTTTAGACCAGGAGTAAGCTGGGTCTGTACAAAGACCCCAATGAATGTGTTTTGACAGTCCTTGAAAGCTGGTCCCTCACCGTTGTTGTCAATGTAACTAGTTTCTTGCTTGGCTTGGTCCTGAAATACTCCGTAGATCTCCACTCTAACCAGAGGGTCAACGATAGAGCCCTCCTTGTGGTTCACCTTTGGTAGCTGCTGCCCACTGATCACCTTATGGACAACACATGCACATAAAAATCAAAACTCAGACAAGGATACATACTCAAAAACGTTGCAAATTAAACCGGCAAAACACATTAACTGTACATGCACACAACAAAACACAACAGACAGTTGTTTCTGGACCTGGATAGACAGGCGGATTGATGTGTAACCATTCCGGTCCTGGGGTCTCTCTGGATCAAAAGAGTCATCATTCCTCATGAAGTCAGGTTTGAGGACGTAGCCGCAGCAGCCGTTCTGACTGAAGAGCCCATCGTTCAGATCCATCTCTGGCCCAGCTGTCTGGAAGTTCAGAGCCACTAAGAGAACATCAAATAAATGCATACAGCTCTTTTCACAAATTTGTCACAAAGTGAAGAAGAGTGAGGAGACAACGTGCTTGTAGTCTCTAACTCTCCTTGGCTTGCACCCTGTTTCTCTCCAGACCCATCTACATGATGTGTTACCTTGCCATTTCGGGCAGTTAAACCTTCTCCTTCTTTCTTTCAGCCAGGATGCAAGCAATGCATGTACGGATGTGTACGGTGTGTTTCACCAGGCCTAATGTAATGTATAATAGAAACAACAGGTTCTAGGCCTGTTTAAGGTAAATCGTCTGGGACAGAGAGTGTATAAAAAAAATAAAAAAGCAAAGTTTTACGTTATGTGCTAGCTGGGCTATGCCTGAACTTGCCCAGCTAGCACATAATGTTCCAGGAACATACATTCTGTTCTCAGAACATAAAGAAATCGTCCCATAAAAACCACAAGAAAAACCTTTGTAGCGTTCAAAGAGAACGTTCTAAGAAAGTTTTTGAACAACATAGACATTCCGTTCTCAGCATCAACAGAACTCTCTCTCTATCCTCTATCTTGTGAAGCGTGTTCAGGAGTGTGGACCTCGCACACTAATTGGCCACACCTGATCTTAATGAGTGCTTGTTTTCTTTTGGAATTGGGTTTGTTTGAATAGACTAAAATGAAAAGCTTTGTATGCATGAAAAAAACATGGCATGCTAGCTCCATCCTGGTGGCACATTGGACTAATTCCATGGATAGAGAACAGAAGATTATGGGCTCTATTTTCGGCTGGCATTAAGACGGCGCTAGCGTCGATCTCATGTTCGTTGGAAATTTCAACCTGTTAAAGCTAGCGCTCTGCTATTTTCAAACTGTTGGCAATTTACCTGTCTTATATCAGCTCGCTTGCGCTCAGATGGGAGGGATAGAAATATTTGATATGTTGATATGTATGTTTCCTTAAAAACGTGATCCAAAGTTCTCATTTCAGGCAGGGCGAGTAGGGATATGTAGGACCAACCAAAAGCTGGTTTTATCAGTAACACGGTTGGTTACGGCATGAATTTTGACAGTGGAAAAACACAGCCTATGTAGCCGTGATGCACACTGTCAATATGCACATGGAAGAAGAGTTTTAAGAAACATAAAACTATAGTTTTTACCCCATTTCATTTTATTTGATTGAAAACCAAGCATAGTCTCCCTTCCTCTCAATGAAAGCTGTTTATTTTTGTCCTGACCAATGCAGTCAGGACTGTTGAAAAAAGGGTTTGTCTCGTGAGACCACTTGGAAATAAAACTTAATCACCGAAGCTTATTAAAAGAGCTAACGTTCCCTTTTTTTTATCTTTGTATTGTAGGCAGGCCTACATTATTATAGCCATGCAGATCCCTCGGTGAATACTGGTGAACCTCGTTTTTAGAAGTTGTTTTCCTGTAACAATTGCTTGTTTTTACGTTTCATATGTTCAAAACCCAAGCCCTCCGTAGGCCAGGGCTGCCCAACCCTCTTTCCTGGAGCTCGACCGTCAAGGGCGTTTTCAGTCCGACCCTAATTTAACACACCTGATTCTAATTAGCTGCTCAACAAGACATTAACTAGCTGAATCAGATATGTTAAATTAGGGTTGGACTGAAAACCTACAGGACAGGAGATCTCCAGGAAGAGGGTTGGGCAGCCCTGCCCTAGGTCTACTATAATGAAGGCTGGCTCAACAGCAATACGTCTTGTCTTTTTTTATACTGCCGATTTTATTATATTGTAATGACCTGGCTGGATCATAAAGGAACAATTGTCCAGACATAGGATTGAGTTTACGAATTCACGGCTACTGTTTGGCCGTAGCCCATGCCAAATAAATGAAAGATACCAGTATAAAACAACAGCGACCTTCTCTTGTGGGGAGAAAAAAGGGGTAAAATGAAAAAAAGATGGTTCCAATATATTTATAAAACATATTTGGGAGCAGTATAACATTGAGTGGACATTCTCTCTTTGTCTTTATATTGGATCTTTGTCCAGCTACAGTGAAAAATGTTGATGTGTGTAAAACCCTCCATAGTCTGTGTAGTTGTAATATTATATATATGCCCACAGGGAGTGATTATGGTGCCTGTAGCTGTATTGGACATAACCTATTTAAAAACAAGTTGTTGTTGTGTTTTGTTTATCATTTGATAATTATCTGTTGTCTTTTTAGGCCTTATCAGTAAAGAATTTAATCTTGCCTATTGACAACGTTTTGCATTTCCATGTTCAGCCATAATGCAATTTACAGTAGGCCTAGCCCCAATATCAGTGTGAATGCTACCATTCATAAGTTTGGACACACCTAATCATTCAAGGGTTTTTCTTCATTTTTCTATTTTCTAGAATAGAGAAGACATTAGAACTGTGAAATAACACATATGGAATCATGTAGTATCCTAAGAAGTGTTAAACAAATCAAAATATATTTTAGATTCTTCAAAGTAGCCACCCTTGTATAAACACTTTGCACAGCATCACCAGCAAAGAAGGAGAGTGATGTTGCTGCATCAGATGACCTGGCCTCCACAATCCCCCGACTTCAACCCAATTGAGATGGTTTGGGATGAATTTATATTTGATATTCTTCAAAGTAGCCACCCTTTGCCTTGATGACAGCTTTGCACACTCTTGGCATTTCCTCAACCAGCTTCATGAGGAAGTCACCAGGAAAGCATTTCAATTAACAGGTGTGCATTGTTAAAAGTTAATTTCTTGAATTTCTTTCCTTATTATTGCGTTTGAGCCAATCAGTTGTGTTGTGACAAGGTAGGGTTGGTATACAGAAGATAGCCCTATATGGTAAAATACCCAAGTCCATATTATTGGAAGAACAGCTCAAATAAGCAAAGACAAAACGACAACCCATCATTACTGTAAAGATGGCACCGACTTCTAGTCCTTAGGAAACTTTGCAGTATTTTTTTTTATGTATTATTTCTTCCATTGTTAGCCCAGAAAATCTCAAGTGTTATTACATACAGCCGGGAAGAACTATTGGATATTAGAGCGACGTCAACTTACCATCACTACGACCAGGAATTCGACTTTCCTGAAGCAGCTCCTTTCTACGTACCACCCAGGGCATTTGAATTGATTCCAGAGGCTGACCCAAAACAACGCTGCCGGAGAAGAGGTAGACGGAGCAGTCTTCTGGTCAGACACACCCCCCACCGCTTCCGAGTATATTACTCGCTAATGTCCAGTCTCTAGATAACAAGGAAGACAAAATTAAGGCAAGGGTTGCTTTCCAGAGAGACATCAGGGATTGTAACACACTCTGTCTCACGGAAAATCTCTCGAGATATGCTGTCGGAGTTGGTACAGCCACCTGGATTCTTTGTGCATCGTGCCGACGGGAATAAACATCTCTCCGGGAAGAAGAAGGGCGGGGGTGTATGTTTATGATTAACGACTCGTGGTGTAATTGTAACAACATACAGGAACTCAAGTCCTTTTGTTCACCTGACCTAAAATTCCACAATCAAATGCCAACTGTATTATCTCCCAAGGGAATGATCCTCGATTATTGTCACAGACGTGTATATCCCCCCTCAAGCCAATACCACGACAGCCCTCAAGGAACTTCACTGGACTTTACTTTATGCAAACCATATATTCTGAGGCAGCATTTATTATAGCTGGTCATTTTAACAAAGCAAATTTGAGAACAATTCTATCAGCATATTGACTGTAGATCTCACGCTGGAAAAGCACTGGATCACTGCTACTCTAACTTCCGCGATGCATACAATACCCTCTTCACCCTACTTTTGGAAAATCTGACCACGACTCTATTTTGCTCTTCCCTTCATACAGGCAGAAACTCAAACAGGGTGTACCCGTCCTTCTTTGCCAGCTTTGAGGACAATACAGTGCCACTAACGCAGCCCGCTACCAAGGACTGTGGGCTCTCCTTCTCCGGGGCTGACATGAGCAAGACATTTAAACATGTTAACCTTCGCAAGGCTGCCGGCCCAGACAGCATCCCTAGCCGCGTCCTCAGAGCATGCGCAGACCATCTGGCTGGTGTGTTTACGGACATATTCAATCTCTCCCTATCCCAGTCTGCTGTCCCTACATGCTTCAAGATGGCCACCATTGTTCCTGTACCCAAAAAGGCAAAGGTAATTGAACTAAATGACTCTCTCCCATAGCACTCACTTCAGTCATCATGAAGTGCTTGGAGAGACTAGTCAAGGATCATATCACCTCCACCTTACCTGTCACCCTAGACATACTTCAATTTGCTTACCACCCCAATAGTTCCACAGATGATGCAATTGCTATCACACTGCACACTGCCCTATCCCAATGACTACAGCTCAGCATTCAACGCCATAGTACCCTCCAAGCTCATCATTAAGCTTGAGGTCCTGGGTCTCAACCCCGCCCTGTGCAACTGGGTCCTGGACTTCATGACAGGCCGCCCCCAGGTGGTGAAGGTAGGAAACAACATCTCCACTTCACTGATCCTCAACACTGGGGCCCCACAAGGGTGCGGGCTCAGCCCCCTCCTGTACTCCCTGTTCACCCATGACTGCGTGGCCATGCACGCCTCCAACTCAATCATCAAGTTTGCAGACGACACAACAGTAGTAGGTTTGATTACCAACAATGACAAGACAGCCTACAGGGAAGAGGTGACGGCACTCGGAGTGTGGTGTCAGGAAAACAACCTCTCACTCAACGTCAACAAAACAAAATGAGATGAGTGTGGACTTCAGGAAAGAGCAGAGGGAGCACACCCCTATCCGCATCGACAGGATAACAGTGGAGAAGGTGGAAAGTTTTAAGTTCCCCGGCGTACACATCACTGACAAACTTAAATGGTCCACCCACACAGACAGTGTGATGAAGAAGGTGCAACAGCGCCTCTTCTTCCCCAAGAGGCTGAGGAAATTTGGCTTGTCACCTAAAATCCAACTTTTACAGATGCACAATTGAGAGCATCCTGTCAGGCTGTATCATCGCCTGGTATGGCAACTGCACCGCCCACAACCACAAGGCTCTCCAGAGGGTGGTGCGGTCTGCACAATGAACCATGGGCAAACTACCTGCCCTCCAGGACACCTACAGCATCCGATGTCACAGGAAGGCCAAAAAGGTCATCAAGGATAACAACCACGTGAGCCACTGTCTGTTCACCCCATTACCATCCAGAAGGCAAGGTCAGTACAGGTGCATCAAAGCTGGGACCGAGACACTGAAAAACAGTTTCTATCTCAAGGCCATCAGACTGTTAAACAGCCATCATTAACACAGACAGGCTGCTGCCTACATACAGACTTGAAATAATTGGCCACTTTAATAAATGGATCACTAGTCACTTTAGTAATGCCACTTTAATAATGTTTACATATCTTGCATTACTTATCTCATATATGTATGTGTCACGACTTCCGCCGAAGTCGGCTCCCCTCCTTGTTCGGGCGGGGTTCTGCAGTTGACGTCACTGGCTTTCTAGCCATGGCCACTCCATTTTTCATTGTTCCATTTGTTTTGTCTTGTTCCCCGCACACCTGGTTTACATTCCCTAATCACACTGCATATATTCCTCTGTTCCCCCCATGTCTTTGTGTGGAATTATTTTGTTATGTGTTTAGTGTTATGTGCCAGACTGGTTTTCCGCCGGGTATCGTGATTTGACCCGTAGTATGTTTATTGTCATACATTTGCATTATTGTGAGTGTTTTTGTGCTGATACACTTTTGCCATTGGCTGGAGGGTTGTTGACGCAGTTGCGTCTGTCTTTTGTGCTTCTGCCAAATAAAGTGCGCCTGATCACAACTCTCTGCTTTCCTGCACCTGACTTCTCACCAGTAGCGCACAACCTTGACAGTATGCTGTATTTTGTACCATCTATTGAATCTTGCTCTGTCATTGCTCACACATATATTTATGTCTATATTCTTATTCCATTCCTTTACTTAGATTTGTGTTTATTAAGGTAGATTTGGTGGAATTTTTAGATTATATGTTAGATAGTGCTGCACTGTCGGAACCAGAAGCACAAGCATTTTGCTACATCGCAATAACATCTGCTAACCATGTACACTCCCGTTCATAAGTTTGTTGTCACTTAGAAATGTCCTTGTTATCCATGAAAACATACATGAAATGAGTTGCAAAATGAATAGGAAATATAGTCAAGATGTTGACAAGGTTGTGAATAATGATTTTTAATTTAAATAATAAATGTGTCCTTCAAACGTTGCTTTTGTCAAAGAATCCTCAATTTGCAGCAATTACAGTTTTGCAGACCTTTGGCACTCTAATTGTCAATTTGTTGAGGTAATCTGAAGAGATTTCACCCCATGCTTCCTGAAGCACCTCCCACAAGTTGGACTGGCTTGATGGGCACTTCTTACGTACCATATGGTCAAGCTGCTCCTACAACAGCTCAATAGGGTTGAGATCCGGTGACTGTGCTGGCCAACCTGGTTAAAGACAGAACACCAACTGATTGCTTCTTCTTAAATAGTTATCGCATAGTTTGGAGCTGTGCTTTGGGTCGTTGTACTGTTGTAGGAGAAAATCGGCACCAATTAAGTGCCGTCCACAAGGTATGGCATGGCGTTGCAAAACGGAGTGATAGCCTTCCTTCTTCTAGATCCCTTTCACCCTGTACAAATCTCAAACTTTACCACCACCAAAGCACCCCCAGACAATCACATTGCCTCCACCATGCTTGACAGATGGCATCAAGCCCTCCTCCAGCATCTTTCATGTTTTCTGCGTCTCACAAATGTTCTTCTTTGTGATCCGAACACCTCAAACTTAGACTTGTCTGTCCATAACTCTTTTCCAATCTTCATCTGTCCAGTGTCTATGTTCTTTTGCCCATCTTAATCTTACATTTTTTCTATGCAACTCTGCCTAGAAGGCCAGCATCCTGGAGTCACCTCTTCACTGCGTCTATTTCTCAAACTAGACACTCTATTGTACTTGTCTTCTTGCTCAGTTGTGCAACTGGGCCTCCCACTCCTCTTTCTAAATTCTAAATTATAGATGGGCTAAATTATAGATGGGCTATGTACAGGTGTAGTAATCTGTGAGATGCTCTGACAGCCGGTTCTTAAAGCTAGTGAGGGAGATAAGTGTTTCCAGTTTCAGAGATTTTGTAGTTCGTTCCAGTCATTGGCAGCAGATAACTGGAAGGAGAGGCGGCCAAAGGAGGAAGTGGTTTTGGGGGTGACCAGAGAGATATACCTGCTGGTGCACGTGCTACAGGTGGGTACTGCTATGGTGACCAGCGAGCTGAGATAAGGAGGGAATTTACCTTGCAGGGTCTTGTAGATGACCTAGAGCCAGTGGGTTTGGCGACGAGTATGAAGCAATGGCCAGCCAACAAGAGCGTACAGGTCGCAGTGGTGGGTAGTATATGGGGCTTTGGTGACAAAACGGATAGCAGGCGGCAACAGTGAGAGACCAGTTTTTAGTGAGGTGGATTTTTAAAAGTAGAAGTTCAAATTGTTTGGGTACAGACCTGGATAGTAGGACAGAACTCTGCAGACTATCTCTGCAGTAGATTGCAACACCGCCCCCTTTGGCCGTTCAATCTTGTCTGAAAATTTTGTAGTTAAGGATGGAGATTTCAGAGTTTTTGGTGGTCTTCCGAAGCCAGAATTCAGACACGGCTAGAACAATATATTTGGAGTTGTTTAACACTTTTTTTAGTTACTACATGATTCCATGTGTTATTTCATAGTTTTGATATCTTCACTATTGTTATACTCAAACCCTTGAATGAGTAGATGTGTCCAAACGTTTGAATGGTACTGTATATATTTCCATATTGAAGCCATGCAATTACTTAGAACAGTGTGGACTGCAAACAGGTTCAAGTTAACGTATTTAGCAAAGATGGGATAGGTCTACATTTTGTCATTTCGTTTTTGCAAGCTATTTAACAAACTATGATGGACTAACATTGGAATTGGAGTTGATTCCAAGGCAATGCATAAAAGACCGTAAATACACAACTTGAACAAACCCTATTTTTAGCCACGGAGCATGTTCTGATTGGCCAGTGAGGGGTCAAGCCTCGACACACATACTTATTTATTCATCAAAACCCAATCCTTTCGCACCACCACAATCATTATTATTGGTTGTGAAAATAGCTAAATATTCACCCCGAACCTATAGCGCTACCGCATTTCTATGTGTCCTATCTGTGCTTGGAGTTCAAAAAAGTTAACCCAAAAATAAGCATAAGCAATAACAGTGTTATTACAAATGTTACAATCAATTAAAGTTTTAAGGAAGCCTCAAAATAACCTAGAATTTTAGTTCTCAAAAGCGTTAATAAAACCTCCCAGGAAAACATTCAAGGAACCAGAGTAAATGTTCTCAGAACCTCCCTGCAACCTAAAAATAAACATTCCCAGAACAGACAACATTTTTTACTTCTGTTATCAGAACATTTAAAAACATTCAGTTTTACAGGTCAGTAAACGTATGACTTCATTCCCAGAATCAATGGGAAACCGAAACTGCTAGCTTGTTTAAAAACAGATTTACACTACAACATTGACCTGAGTACAAAATGGTTTAAGTGAAGAAGCTCTCACCTATCTGACAGCCTACGTTCCACAGCTCCTGTGGGTTGTAGTTGGAGGAGTCGGTCCTCATGCCACTGGGGTAGACCCTGCTCAGCTGTCTGCTGTTGTGGCGCACAAACTCTGCCCCTGAGAAAAACACAGCCATACAGTGATGCTTTTTTCTATCCCATAACCCAGGGGACCTACAACAGTGAATGGTTGTGAATTCCTAACCAATGATCCTTGGCAATATCGATACATTGTTTGGTATGTAGGTATTGCTAAAATAGTTCAGGGTGCACCTGTGTCCTTTGCAAGTTTCCTGGCCTTGGACTCAGAGAAGGAGGACATCTCGTAGCACTTGGAGTGCAGGCGAGAGTACTCAAAGCTGTGGAAATGAACACTCTTACAGTACACGACCAGATCCGATAGTTCCCTGGAGAACTTGGATTTCTGAAGAGACAGGACGTTACATGTAAGTGAACAAATATCACCTGCTTGGTGGCTATTAATTAAACCACGGCGTATCATGATTAGCTGGCAGGTCAAGGCACAGTGTTTATTGCTTGCTTAGTGTGTGATATTTTTTGCAAAATGGCAGAATGTATTGTCAGTAATAATCTAGTAATGTATAAGTGTAATAGTTGGTGCAGATGACGGCAAGAGGTTGCCAGTCGTTCACCTCCATCCATCCATCCCTCCTTCCGTCCATCCTAACAGATCCATCCATCCGTCTGTCCATCATCCGTCCGTTCATCCTTCCAGATACATACGTCCAGCCACGTACCTTATCATTGAGACGAAGGGCCTCTGCAGACAGGCTCTTAGGGTCAGCCTCATCTTCGTCGCTGACCTCATCAGTGACCTCATCGGTCAGCGTTTCACTTTCTTCTACGCCGCCAATCTTCTTCGCTTTCAGCAGGACCTTTCCCTTCAGATCCTTGTATGAGTATGCACGAATCCAAGAACACATGCGCGTACGGGCGCACACACACACACACACACATACATACACACACGTGTATAGATGACAGTGTACAATAACTGATGCCAATGAATAGATGATGTCATGTATTATACGTAGATGACGCCAAAGGAAATACTGTGCCATGTTTGAATATGATTTTTTTTAGTGTCTCAAATCTATTTGAGTGGTCCACAATATGTTTTTGTTTTATTTGTATTTTGTATCGTCAACTATTATATCATTTTGGAGTAACACTTTCTAACTAACTTTAGTCTAGCACACACATACACAAACACACACCTCATTGGATATTTATCTTTCTTTTAAGTGCTCTGACTGGAAGAAGAGTATGAAAATCACTGGAGACTTATGATTGTACTGCTCCCAGCATCACTGCTGAATAAAAACCTGAACAAAGTCATAGACAGGAAATCAAATACTTAGAGAACGTCTTCTCAATTGACTTGATAAATAGTTGACTTGCCTTGTTGAATAAGGGTTACAGTAGAGTAGATAAATAGAATAGAATAAACTTTGCTTGCCCAGGGACCCCAATCCTGGCAAACGGGCAACCCAGGGACCCCCATCATATGTTAGCAAAAATAAACACACACATCTTGTCTTATCAGGTGAATGTAATCAAAATGTTCAAATGAATAGATTTTGTAGACAGTTTCATTATCTAGACCTCCCCACTGATCATTGGAGAGGAAGTGTAAACTCTAACACTCCATTAGCTAGAAAGGTATCTTGGCTGCGTAGAAAAAAATGTTGCCGTTGTAAAGCTAATTTTCTGCCATTCTATACATTTTGCCATGGCTAATGCTTTGTTCCTCTGCTCAAACATTATCACAAAAATCATTGGCATGTGCCCTGAATTTTTCAATTCCTCCTGATTGTCCAGCTTTTATTTGATTGTTAGCTCTCAAAGATGGTATTATTTAAAAATGTATATAGTTCAATATTTTTCCTTCATGCTTTCTATCTGGTTTTTGTTGCTTTAAGTTGACACTGAAACTTCTTTTTCACCCCGAAAATCATCACTTAGATGGCCTTCCTAATAATGTTGTATACAGAAAAAAAGCCTGTAATTAGCACCAATGACTGTAATTTCCTCCATATTAAAGGAGATTTTGGTAATGAAGCCATTTATTTACTTCAGTGTCAGCTAGCATGCTAACTGTTCCTATAGACTTCCAATCATTGCGCTAACGCTAGTTAGCATTGGGCTTGTGAAAGTACATATAACTTCCTTCATGCTGGACGCAGAGACATAAAAATGGTATCCACAATGGTCCTCTTTTGCAGCTAGCGATAGTCAAATATGTACCTTTCACCACAAAATCCCCAACAAATTACTCCCCCCTCCAAAAAACAAAAATTTGCGGAGCCACTGCAGTACCACCCCGGACCCTGATCAGTGAATTGAAGCGGTCCAGTGTTGGTCTTACCTGAGGAGAGGGCAGCTGTTGGGGAACCAGTCTGTCGAGGGGGGCCCTGAGCAGTGTGTCCCCCAGGATGGTGTCCAGGAGCTGGGCCATGACCCTCTGCTGCTCCATGCTGCAGTGGTTCTCCAGGGACAGGATGACAGGAAACTCAGACACCTAGGACACAGGGAGAGGGGACGGACGGAATTCCTAAAAGGATGTGTTGAACTTTGACAGTATTTTTTTTTTACAGTAGTTCTTCTGAGAAGAGGTGAAGGCTGAAGACAGGATGTTTTATGATGCTGTATACTTGGTTGAAGCAAAAACCAATACAGAAGACAAATGGACAGAACCACTAAGAGACTGGATTAGATTTAGAGTTGGGGATAGAGCTGCCGTGGTCATGGAGGCTACAGTTAATTCAGGTATTGAAGTGCCCACCTTGAAGGCGTACTCCGCCAGTGTGGTGATGACGTCTCTGAAAAGTATCTTGGACGTGAAGGTGTGGCCGTGATAAACAACCGGCTCTCCATTTGGCCCATCCCAACAGTCCACCTCGACGCAACGACAGCCACGCTTCAGAGCCCTGCACACAGACACACTGAGTTCAGCAGGGGTGCATATCAAAAGCTGTTTGAACAGTGCCTTACTGCCATGTAAGCTATAAAGGGTTGCAATGCTGAGTGTTTTGTTCCTCACTGGATGTAGGCCTCCTGGCTGCTCTGTCCTCGGAGCTGGTCGTCCATTAGGTAGGTGTTGTGGGAGGAGCAGATGAAGTAGTGGCTGAGGGGCTGGCTCATGTCCTGGTGCAGGGCCAGCAGCTGGGGATCCAAGATGGCGCCCTCCGGAGAGACCAGGTACATCTGGAAGCCGTCTATAGACATGGCCCCGTGTTTCTTGGCTGTGAGAAGACATGGGAAGTTCTGTCTTATATAAGTCAACCCAATCAGAAAATGCTCAGTAAACTACATCTCTCTGTTGATTGTGGTCGACAATGGCAGTTGATTACAATTGACTATGGTCAGTATAATTGTGGTCAATCATGGTTACTAGTTGAAAAATCTATATATATGGACATACAATATACTGTGGCAAACCTCTTCAAGGTTAGGAGCGTTTGTCACAAACTAAGTGGTAAACTGTCACCAAATCACCCAAGAATGAGAGTTCTTTCGAACAGGACAGTACCTGTGTGTTTGTTTCTCCGTCCTGGTCCACCCAGGCCGTAGGCGAGGTCAAGGATAGCAGGGTTCTGTACACAAATCGGGTTCTCGGTAGGTCCAGGTCCAAACGCCAACAGGTAAGTCCAAAACAATCCAGCTCATACACGGTAAATCCAATCAATCTCTATAGTCTCTTTCTCTATTGTTCATAGCTCCTTCCAGCACTCTCTCTTCCTCTTCCTGGTTTTTCTTGACCCTTTATCTGTGAGTCGGCTCCACCTTCTGAGGGTTCCCCTTGCTTCGGGGCCTTGTAGTTTTGGCGGTCGGCCATTTTGTGATCTGTAGTTCTGACAGGGGTGGCCATTTTAGTGATCGGGCAGAGCCCGTTTATTAGTTCTGCTCTCACATATCTGCCACTTATCACTCGACCCCCTTCTTTGCCACATATCTCTCCCCCTAGATCTGACCCCCCTAGGTCGGGCTACCGCAGCAAAATATGCATGCATGCGGGATAACCCATCCACGTTTCCCATTTCCTTCCCTGCTCTGTGTTTCAAGTCAAAATGAAACGGTTGGAGACTCAAAAACCACCGTATCACCCGAGCGTTCTTCTCTTTAGCCCTATGCATCCAGGTGAGTGGGGCATGGTCACTGATGAGGGTGAAGTGGCGCCCCAGCAGGTAGTACTTCAGGCTTTCTAGAGCCCACTTTACTGCCAGCGCCTCTTTCTCAACGACTGAGTAGTTGGTTTCCCGTGGTTCCAGCTTCCTGCTTAAAAACAGGATGGGGTGTTCCACCCCTTCTACCTCTTGGGATAGCACTGCTCCCAAGCCGACCTCTGAGGCATCCGTCTGAACCACAAACTATTTCTCAAAGTCTGGTACCACCAGCACTGGGTTACAGCAGAGAGCCTCCTGTAATGTCCTAAATACTTTGGTGGCCCTTTCATCCCATTTGACCATGTTTGGCCCTCTGGCTCTAGTCATGTCGGTAAGTGGGGCGGCCACTGTGGCATAACTTGGGATGAACTTCCGGTAGTAACAGGTCAGCCCTAGGAAGGCTCGGACCTGCTTCTTATTTACTGGTTTCGGCCATTCTCTAATTGCTTTCACCTTCTTATGTTGGGGTTTGATTAACCCTCTTCCCACAGTGTATCCCAGATACTCTGTTTCCTCCACAAAACACTTGGCAGGGTTTGCCGTGAGCCCTGCCTTTCTAAGGGCATCTAACACTGCCTGTACCCGGGGTAAGTGGGATTCCCAATCTGGGCTGTAGATCCCCACGTCATCTAAATAAGCTGTGGCGTATGCTTTGTGCGGTTTTAGGACTTTGTCCATGAGCCGTTGAAAGGTGGCTGTGGCCCCGTGTAAGCCGAATGGCATGACGGTGTATTGAAACAAACCGTCAGGTGTTGCAAAGGCTGTCTTTTCTTTGGCCCTGGGGGTCAGAAGAATTTGCCAGTACCCTTTTGTCAGATCAAGGGTCGTAATGTACCGAGCATGACCAATTTTCTCCAGTAGTTCATCTACTCGGGGCATGGGGTAGGCATCAAACTTCGAGATTTCATTTACCTTCCGAACCGCAAAGACCCATCGGGCTTGGAGACCATCACAATTGGGCTAGACCACTCACTATGTGACTCCTCGACCACTCAAGCTATCAACATTTTCTCAGTCTCTGCTCTAATCGCGGCCCGTCGAGCCTCGGGTACCCGATATGGCCTCATACTCACTTTTCTCCCTGGTAGGGAAACGATATCATGAGCCGTAACCTCAGTTCGGCCAAATACCTCTGAAAACACATCTCTGTTTTTCTGGATCAGGGTCTTTACTTCCTGTACTTGCGCTGGGGACAGAGTGGGTGAAATATTTACTTCGGCTGTCTCCTGAATGTGTGTGGGGTATGTGACCATTAGTGTTTCTCTCTCTCTCCATGCTTTTAACAGGTTTATGTGATAAATCTGTTCCTGGGGCCGTCGACCTGGCTGTCGGATCCGATAATTGACTTCTCCTATTCTCTCCAGTACTTCATATAGTCCTTTCCATGTGGCTAGTAGTTTACACTCTACCGTGGGGATCAGCACTAACACCTTATCTCCCGGTTGAAATTCCCTCAGGGTAGCCTGCCGGTTATAAGTATGCCGCTGGTGTTCTTGTGTTTGTCTCATGTGCTCTCTGACGATGGGCATGACTGTGGCTATCCGGTCTTGCATTGCCGTGACGTGCTCTATGACACTAGTATACGGGGTGGATTGGTGCTCCCAGGTTTCCCGGGCGATGTCTAAGATTCCCCGGGGATACCTCCCATATACCAGCTCAAAGGGAGAAAACCCCAGCGAGGCTTGAGGAACCTCTCTAATGGCAAACATCAGATACGGCAACATGCAATCCCATTTTTTCCCATCCTTTTCGATTACCTTCCTGAGCATTGACTTCAGGGTTCGGTTGAATCTCTCAACCAGCCCGTCCGTCTGAGGATGGTAAAACCGATGTCCTCAACTGTTTCACCTGCCACAGTTTACAAAGGTCCGCCATAAGGCGGGACATAAAGGGGGTCCCCTGGTCGGTAAGGATCTCCTTTGGAACCCCTACCCTGGTGAACAAGAGCACTAATTCCTTTGCAATATTTTTGGAAGTCATCGTCCGAAGGGGAATGGCTTCTGGGTAGCGAGTGGCATAATCTAGAATGACCAGAATGTATTGGTGCCCTCTGGCGGATTTGGGTAGTGGGCCCACTAAATCCATCGCTATCCTCTCAAATGGCGTTTCGATTATGGGGAGTGGCACGAACAGGCTTCTAAAAGCTGGTCGGGGAGCTGTTAACTGGCACTCCAGGCACTCTCCACAATGCCGAGCCACTTCAGCTTGAATTCATGGCCAGTAAAACCTCCTTACAATCCGGTCTCGGGTTTTATCGATACCAAGGTGTCCACCCAGAATGTGCCCATGAGCTAGATCCAGTACTGTCCTCTGGTACCGAGTGGGAACCAACAACTGTTCCACCACATCAACCCCTATTTTCGAGACTCTGTACACCAAACCCTTTTTCATGATGAAGTGGAGAAAACTATTAGGCATCATCCCACCATTTATGGGAGTACCATCTACGACCTGCACATCTGCTCTGGCTTGTTGCAGGGTTGGATCCTGGTTTTGGGCCGTCCCAAAATTACTCAAGGACTCTGCCAGGTCTGCTGGTTCTAGATCATCGTCCTCTGGATTCAGATCGACCCCAGCCCCACTCGTACCGGGCTGTTCGTTATCAGCGAGGTTTGCCACTTCATCCTCCTCCTCCCCTACTAGCACCTGTGATGTTGTCCCCTGGGAGACCTCTTTTCTTGGCTTTGGTTGAAGGCCCCATGCTTCTTCCTGCTTGGTCAGGGTTGTTGGCTTCTCAAATATGCCATTCTTGTGGCCTAACTTCGCAAAGTTAGGAAAGTCTCTACCCAATATTACATTATATGGCATCTTTGGGACCACGCCGACCTCATAATCCAGCAGACCGTCCTCTGTTTGTATGCTCACTAAGGCCGTGGGGTACAGACGGGTATCCCCATGAATGCATGTAACACTGATATCCTGTCTTGTATCCAGTTTATGAGTCGGCACTAGGCCTGCAACGACCAGGGTTAGCATACTGCCGGAATCCAGCAGTGCTTCAACCTCTTTCCCTTCAACCTTCACCTTGCACATATGTTTGTTTCTTGATCTTTCAAGTGCAGTGGTTACAACAGGACATGCATACTGTATATCATCTTCATTTTCACCAAGGTTACATTGCATTGGCTCTTCTTTAATAGGGCAGTAGGCTGCAATATGTCCTGGTTGATTACAATTGTAACAGATAATAGGGGTTCGGGGGGGGAGACCCCCTCGACACCCAGTCCTGGTTTCCGTTTTTTCCTTAGTGTCTCGGCCTGATTCTGATTCTTTCCTGATGGCCCCACGCTGCTCTCTTCCCCCTCTATATGTTGGGACAGCCTTACCCTGTCCGCTGGTTCTCCCATGCCTGAGGAACGGGAATCTTTCCTCCTGTGCCTGCTCAGCTGTTCTTGCCGTACAATACCGTTCAACCAGGCCCACGAGATGGTCGGCGGAAAGTACCTCGTTCTGGGCAACCCATCGTCTCACTTCTTGGGGTAGACCTCGCTGAAACTGGTTGAGTACGATGGTCTCGACAATCTCGGCGGATGACCGGGTCTCTGGTCGCAACCATTTCCGTGCCAGGTGAATCAAGTCGAACGTCTGTGTTCGTGGGGGTTGTCCCGGGCGGTAGGACCACTGGTGGAAGCGGTGTGCCCTCACGGTATCGGTCACTCCCAGTCTAGTCAGGATCTCCCCCTTTAGTTTATCGTAATCCTGTGCATCTTTCAACTCCAGGTCGAAATACGCTTTTTGAGCATCCCCTGCCAGGTATGGTGCCAGAAGCCCTGCCCATTCTTCTTTCGGCCACTTCTCCCTCTATGCCGTCCTTTCGAAGGTGGTAAGATATGCTTCCACATCATCCTGCGCTGTCATTTTTTGAAGAAAATGATTGGCCCTCCTCTGGGTATTTGCAGCTGGTAATTGAGCCCCAATTTGGTCCGCTAGCCCCTTTAGGCCTTCTATTAACTCCTGGGTGTTTCTCTCTTGCTCTTCTGTGAGCAGCTGGTTGGTGCGGTGCTGGACCTGTAACGTGTCCTGATACATTCGCATTGCATCCTGATGAACTATTTGTTGAGCTCTAGTTGCCTCTTGTTGGGCGGCCGCCGCTTGTAACGGGGCCTGTATGGCTCCCTCCATACTCATTTTCCTGAAAAACGGTCCTAACCAAACAAAGCCAAAACAAAAAAATCTGACTCCCCTTTGGTGTGCTAACTGAACATTTATTTATTTTTTCCTTCTACCTAACCAGTGGTATGTTAGTCCATGCCCGCATCCTCCACCACGTATGGCAAACCTCTTCAAGGTTAGGAGCGTTTGTCACAAACTAAGTGGTAAACTGTCACCAAATCACCCAAGAATGAGAGTTCTTTCAAACAGGACAGTACCTGTGTGTTTGTTTCTCTGTCCTGGTCCCCCTAGGCCATAGGCGAGGTCAAGGATAGCAGGGTTCTGTACACGAATCGGGTTCTCGGTAGGTCCAGGTCCAAACGCCAACAGGTAAGTCCAAAACAATCCAGCTCATACACGGTAAATCCAACCAATCTCTATAGTCTCTTTCTCTATTGTTCATAGCTCCTTCCAGCACTCTCTCTTCCTCTTCCTGGTTTTTCTTGACCCTTTATCTGTGAGTCGGCTCCACCTTCTGAGGGTTCCCCTTGCTTCGGGGACTTGTAGTTTTGGCGGTCGGCCATTTTGTGATCTGTAGTTCTGACAGGGTTGGCCATTTTAGTGATCGGGCAGAACCCGTTTATTAGTTCTGCTCTCACATATCTGCCACTTATCACTCGACCCCCTTCTTTGCCACAATACAATACTTAATATAAGGACAAATATATATATAAAAAAAATCTTATTGGAACTGTAATGGAAATGTTAATGTTTGTGCTTTTCTTATAACTAATTTCTGTGTTCTATTCATATGATGTTCTATAAATCCATTTCTGTGTTCATGCAAGTGGCTGACTGTAGAAATCCTCGCTTATCAGTAACTGCAATTTGGCAGTATGACCAGACCTTTTTTTGAGAACAAATGAAAGATATCTCAGTTTAAAGGTTTCAGCTTGGAGAGAAAGAACCCTTGTAAGGTGTTGGTCTGTCCCATTTTATGAAACAGTATTGGTCGGTCACATGAATAAAACAAAACTGTAATGAATTAATTATGCTAAATTATGCAAATATAACATGTCTGTGTATAGCCGTATAAAAGACAACTGCTGGGTCTGCCCAGGCAGAGCTCCTGATTGACATGTGTACTATGGTTGTAACGCTTCTCGTTGGTGGAAGGAGAGGAGGACCAAGGTGCAGCGTCGTAAGTGTTCATATTATTTAATGAAATATGCAACAATAGACTAATTAATTTAATTTAAAATTGGCTTTGAGTGTCCCTGTGTAAGAATTTCCATGACAGAAACCCCCCCAAAAAATACAAAGTAAAAAAAATAAAAGGGCACAAAAAAACGTACAACATATTTTTTATGAAACATGGCGACTTGTTGACCGACCATTGTGGGCTCTTGTGGTTCACTCAGGTAGACTAGGTAATGATCATTGTGGTTGTCATTCGTTATGATTGACATTGTCTTAATGAGGCTATTAATGATCTCATTCATATAGTTGATTGTGGTTGACCACAGTTGCACAGTGGTCCATACCGTTCTCTGAGGGTTCATAGCGGTCAATCAACTCTTGGGCGTGCTCCAGACTCCTCTCCCCCTCCTGCTGCTCCTGCTTCAGGAAGTCCTCCAGCTCAGCGAGGGTTAATATCTGTCCGTCCCGAGAATAGTCCTGGAACACCCGCCACACATCCTCCCTCTCCGTCAGCATCTTATAGAACTGGACAAACTCCTCGTTCTCCAGACAACCAGACTCTGAGTTATCAGCCATCTGGGGGTAAAAGCAAAGAGCATAATACTTGTCTACTTCAGAGAAAAGGTGTTCCCATTAGATTTTATTTTCGATTAGAGTTCTACCACCTTATGATGGTAAACCACTGACGGTGTAGTCACTTACGATGACCTCATAGAAAAGCAACCAATGTTGGGGACAATTCCACCACTAACATCATCCGCATTTAACTACTGCTCACTATACTTTAAGGTTGATTAAGGTTGATTATGTCAAAATCCATGGATTTGCATGTGAGTATATGAGCATATGCCTAAATTCCAAATGAATGGGAAAGATAAGCACCCTCCCATTCATTTGGGATTGACAGACAAATAGCTGGATCTATACAAGAGTTAGCATGGGAGATGGACTCAATTCAAAAGTGAACAGTAGATGATGACGGTAACCTCACCGTGAAAAGGCGAAGAGCATACTCTTCATTCATGTCCACGTTCATCATCTTCAACAGTGTGCGCACCTCCTTGAAGTTCATCCGTCCATCTTTGTTTTTATCCGCCTTTTGAAACCAGTCCCAAATCCACCTGAGAAAAAGTAAGACGCTGGCTAAGGGCAACAATTAGTAAGAGTTAAGATAGAATGGAGCAACGTTATAGACCCTCATTGGTTTGTATGGTTAATCAATCCGTATGTTGTATTTAATGCTGAGCTTGGAACAAGGATACTGGTCGAGCCTCTCCTTGTCATTCATGCTCTTAGTGTTCTGGATCAGTTTGCGGACACCCCGGATCCAGACCTGCGCCTCGGACGGCGACTCCGCCACCAGGTCCAAGTTGCTGCGGCGACCACGGAACACCAGGGTGAAACAGAGGTCAGCGGGAAACTCATCAGCGATACTTAGCAGGATCTCCGACTGGTGACCCTCGCGCACCACATCCACGTCAGCCACAGAGACTAAGAGAGAACATTAGGCATCATGTGAAGACATACTCAGGCTTTTTCTATGCTAAAGTGATTTCTCAATAGATGATTGTATGCCTCATTCTTTTTTCATGAGAGAAATACTCTGGCCGTTCATTCAACTTTTTATCTACAGTCTGGTCAATTCTTATGCTGTTTCCTCCCTGCTTCCTCCACCCACCCAAACCCACACACTTGCAGTACTCACAGGTGGAGTGGCCTGTCCCTGCCCACCTGGACTTGTACCAGATGGTCTGGCCATCCTCCTGCAGGCGGAAGTGCCGCTGCTTCTTCCAAGAGCGAGACTTGACCTTCCTCAACATTGCCCCCGCCTTCATCACCTGGAGGTCCTCATCACCCTGGGCAACTGTGCAGGATCAGGGGTTAGTAGTCAAGGTTAGGGTCAAAAGTAATCTTAACCATCCTTACAAATATAGTCTTAATCAATTTAGACCTCATATTGTTTCTCTATTCTGGTTAATGGAGATTTTGATCAGAGGAAATTCTCTTAAGGATCCACACGTTTAAAAAAACTTTAGCCTAAAATGACATACCCAAATCTAACTGCCTGTAGCTCAGGACTTGAAGCAAGGATATGCATATTTGTGATATCATTTTAAAGGAAACACTTTGAAGTTTGTGGAAATGTTAAATCAATGTCGGAGAAAATAACACATTAGATCTAGAAAAAGATAATACAAAGAAAAAAACGTTATTTTTTTTGTTTTTGTACAATCATCTTTGAAATGCAAGGTAAAGGCCATAATGTATTATGCCAACCCAGGCACATTTTAGATTTAGGCCACTAAATGGCAGCAGTGTATGTGCAAAGTTTTAGACTGATCCAATGAAACATTGCATTTATGTTCCAAATTTTGTATCAAGACTGCCCAAATGTGCCTAATTGGTTTATTAGTACATTTTCAAGTTCATAACTGTGCACTTTCCTCAAACAATAGCATGGTATTCTTTCACTGTAATAGCTACTGTAAATTGGATAGTGCAGTTAGATTAAAAATAATTCAAGTTTTCTGCCAATAACAGATATGTCTATGTCCTGGGAAATGTTCTTGTTACTTACAACCTCATGCTAATCACAATAGCCTACGTTAGCTCAACCGTCCCGCGGGGGACCCACCGATCCTGTAGAGGTTTAAAATTGTATTATTGCATGATTGATGCAATCTCATGCAACCCTTTAGTATCTGTCAACTTACACAAGCTTTGGGGAGATTCCATTGCTAGCCTTGACACATGCCCCTGGGAATTTCCTGCAAAAAAAGAAGACAAAAATAATTGCTGTGATACATATTATGCTGTAATAGTGACACAAGTAAAATGATTCCCTCCCTACTTCCTGATCAGTGTGGACATCCATGGCTGAATAATCGATCTAACTGTGTCATCAACATTTTAGCTGGGTTGCATGCAGAGCTCAGAAATCCAATCAGACTTATGCTTTCTCTTTCTATCTACTGAGTGACTAAGAGGGAGAGGTGTAGAAGATTGACAACCCAAAGCTTGGCATTTCTTACAGTCGGTGTGCCGCATGGACTCAATTAAGTCTAGTGTAGTTTGCACTGCAGAATGCTCAAGCAGTATAGGAGTGAATGCAGTTTAACCAGGACAATACAGAGAATGAACCAGGTGTCTCATTCCTGAATCTAAAAAATTGCACCAAAAGTAACAGGTAACTCTCCAATTCATATGCGAATTCTCAAGTCATATGCCATAACCGAAATGACTCCAACCCTATTCTCTATGTCCCTGTGTTAGTATGACAACTACTTTTGGTGCTGCTATCAAATACAAATGTATTAGCCTTTGGAAGAAAATATATTCCGCACCAATCAGCTGTCTAGCCCCCAAGGGAAGAGGTGCTCAACTCCTCACAGAGAGGAAACTCACAAGAACGTATTGTATTGTACACTCCAAACAGTCAAATGTTCCATAAAGGGAGAGTTCAAATGGCTTCTCTTTCTTCTTTTTTTGGTTGTAGAATGTCTCCCTTTCCTCACATTGTCATTTTACAAACTTTGTAGAACAATGGCTAATTTTGATAGTATATTTTCTCTTTTTTTTACCGTTTACAGCAAGGTAAATTGTTCCATAGTTCAAAATACCACAAAGGCATTTCCTCCCAGCCCCACCGTTAGTTTGTGAGCGAAATATCCACTCCTTCTTCAGCAATACAAGTGTAAATGAAGCATTGTCCCTGAAGTACTGCAAAGAAACTATCTGTTTAATATTTTTTTAACAACACCAGTGATGTTTTTGATATGTGGTGTTTGTGAAAAGTTGTGAAAGAATAGGAAGAGCTCTCACAAAGCAGTCGTTTTCATGGACCCCTCCTATGACTACAGTATATTCTACACATACAGTATACACTCATGTGTACACACAAAGTCATACGATTCTAACCAATGAATAAACTTTTATGTTATGTTATTTGGTGGGCCGTTGCTAGTGTTTTGGAAATATGACTAATACCCAGCCACGTGCCTGAGAGTATCCACCTGACCACAAACACAGGGAGAGAATCCTGACTCACTGGCAAGTTGGTGTCATACTTTAAATGGGCTACTCACACTAAAAACTACTCAAAGTATTAAAGAAACACTGTTTATCAAGTGAAGTGGCAGCCTCATCATATGCCCATATGTCTTCACTGTACATTTAATTACAAGCTCCCCTTATTATAAACATCTGCGATATATGACCTTCATTGTAAATTAGGCTGTCATTGTAAATAAGAATTTGTTCTAAACTGACTTTAAAAAAATCACAAATAATATATATATATATATATATATCCAACGGAATGTTCAATTTCCCCTTTCATGAAAGCTCTGTACTCAACCCTCAATGGGCTGTTGCTACAGTTCAGGAGGAGCTGTGTGAAGAATCCTGTAAACAAATTCAGGTCCACCAGTCTCTTAGCACACATGTAAAATGTGCTTGTGCCATGTAGGGAGGCTGGCTGAAGGACAACAAAGTAGAACCAGCTGCTGTAATATGAGACAGAATCAAAACAGCAACCAGGGGGTAAGATTATAATCAAACCAACAACCGCAACACTAAACCACAACCTGTGCTGAACACATTATGTAGTGTAGGCTATGCCTTTTACAATCAAGATGAGGACAAATAGAATGAGTCAAAGGAGAAGAAATTACACTTACCAAATTGTAGACCTCTCCCTCGGGTCTTTGCCCTGGACCCGCTGGGGCTGCCACTGCTGTGAAGAGCTCCAGAATAGATTGGGGATGTTTGGTGAGAGATATCCAGGAAAAGGCTACAGGAAAAGGCTCCAGACCAGGATTAGGAAGTGTCAAAGATAGCTGGCCACCCAAAAGAGATAGGGGTCTGGTCGGGGTAGCAGGTCCAGTAGAAAGCTCCAGATCTATGGACGCTTAGGGAGTTTCCTGAGACCACTAGCCAAGCACTGGGCTCAGGAGATGGGGAGTGTCCAGAGGAAAGCTGGCTCAGTGTATATGTCCTCTATGCTCTACTTTGCCTGCTTCATCTGGGAAAACGTTGCCGCCTTCTGGTACACTCCTCCCCCATCCACCTACCCCCTCTCCTTCCTTCCCTGCCACTCCCTCTCTTTTCCTATTTTCCTACATGAGGGCTGTTCAATTTTTCCAAGGCTGCTTTTAAAAAAATCCTTTGCTGTTTTCCTGTAGGCTGCCACAGTATGCTGCTGCTCACTTTAAATGTCTTGCTCTCTCCGTCTCCATACACACACTCTCTCTCTCTACCTTATCCATGAGCAGACTGCAGATTCGATTCACCCCTCTCCATTGTTTTGAGGACAGCAATCCAGACAGTACTCGTGTTTACCTCAGCACAGACAGATTACAGATAACTCAGTCTAGGAGAGGTTGCCTGTGCAAGATCAAAACGCATGTAGAGAGTGGTATACAGTCGTCCAGTTCACACATACCCAGACAATCCTTTCCATACCTACTGTACTTATCCCATCAATGAGTTAACGTCTATTGCACACGCAGCCATGGTTTGCGGCGTTTATTGTCTATTATAAACTGGGTGGTTTGAGTTCTGAATGCTGATTGGCTGACAGCCGTGGTATATCAGACCGTATACAACGGGTATGACGAAACATTTATTTTTACTGCTCTAATTACATTGGTCACCAGTTTATAATAGCAATTAAGGCACCTCGGCAGTTTGTGGTATATGGCCAATATACCACGGCTAAGGGCTGTGTCCAGGCACTCCGCGATACGTCGTACCTAAGAACAGCCCTTAGCCGTGGTATATTGGCCATATGCCCCTCGTGCCTTATTGCTTAAATATATTATTTTCCACTATATTGGTACCTACTTTATGTAAGCGTCATTCCACCCTCTTGTGGAACCTTGATCTGGTATACATGTATATGGAAAACAATATAATGCAAAATCCTGGAGGTTGATGGTTAGGTTTAATGGCCTCTTTGCAACTAGAATGCAACCTACTTGTACTAGAAACACTTGAATAACTATTTTACAATCAAAATCTTTTTTCTTCTAACAGAACTGCTTTTGATCATAATCCATTTTCAATATCTACAAATGCTATTTTTCCTAATGCACACTCTGAATAACATAACATTCAGCGTTTCAGATAGGTGGATAGAACATTTGTTTAGTTGGCACTTGAAAACATTACACACATTTTGGCAGAGATCCTCTAGGGATCCAATTTATTTACAAACGGTGTGAATCTCACAATAAACAAAAAGAAAATACCCTGTATTGTTAATGTCACCTATGGAGGAAATGGTAGGATAAAAACTGCTGAAGCAAATGTGCAAGTGGGGTAGGGGAAACCTTTTATTTTGATTCAATAATGACGTTGCACTTCAAGATACTCCTCCCAGATCATTTCACGATAACTCTGAAATTAAGTTTGAAATCTCAATTTCCAATACAAGAGAATAATATCAGTTATTCCTTCAACATTTCAAGGAGGTAAACAGTTTTTGCTGACCAACTGAGAGTGGGGCTTTGTTTTGGAATACGTAACAGTAGATTTGTTAAACGAATAGCTCCTAAGAAAAAAGCTAGCTTTCTGTTGATACCTGGCCTCAAGAAATCAAGTAAATGGATTAAGAGAAAATATGAAGAAAAACATTCCCAGAAAGAGCCGGTAGTTGCTTGTTCTGTTCAGGAGAGTACAAAAAACTGCGGGAGCAACATGCTTTTTAGCTAGTCTAAAACAAGGCCAATTTGTGACATCAACATTGATGTGCTTTTTGATAACATCAATGTTAAACCTCATATTATGCATGTCTGCTGAAATGTAATGCAAACACTTCCATAAGGATTTAGGGAGCATTGTGACAACGTCTCAATGACAATGCCATGAAAGTGGCAATTACAACTTGTACTGTAGAGCTGTATAGTTTATGTCACATTGGTTTAACCTTTTCCAGTCCTAGCATATTTGTCTCTGACACTGTGACCTCTTGGCTTAAACGACATTCATAGCACAGCTCCTCTCAGTGGACATGAAGACACAAGAGAACAAAGGAATCTGGCCCTTTCAAATTTCTCATATATTTATTTACATTCTGCACATTTTCAACAGACTGAAAATAGTTGTTATTTAGGCTAAATAACACATTATAAGGGCGTTATACGTGCTTATGGTAAGTCTTACAGTGCCTTTTAACGGCAGCCAACATTTACAAAAAAAATGTGTTTATGTGTTCAAGGTAACAAACTACTTTTATTTTGAAGCTTTTTGAGCTTAATGCACCTAAAATATGCTGATTTCACTGAGCTTGTGTTTGCAAAGGGTCTTGAGATAGGTGTTCTTGTTATAGTGATAGAGGACTCAATTTTGTATATGTGCCATTATAGCCAGATATATTAGAAAAGGAGGAGATAAGAATCACAGCTGGAAATGAATAGTGAATCATATAACGCCCCCCGCCCAGCAGACTGTCGACCAATTGCATTCATGTTGTTGTGCTGCACCAAGCGGTTGCTAAGCCTATCGTCCGTCACGCAATCCTGTCTAAAAGTCAGGGAATGAGTTGAGAAATCTGCCTATTTTCCTCAAAAGTATGTAATTTTACGATTTCAAAGCTAATTATCTAAAATCCTGGAAACGATTTGTAATGTTGAGCTTCTTGTTTACATAATTCATGCTCATGTTGGCTTTTTGTGCTAGCATCCAATTGACTCCCATTCCTTGAAGAAGATATCTACTTGTCTGAGTTTTCCCAGAATGCACCGTTTTACCCATTGAAATTGCCATCTACTCAAAAGTATCTCTGTTTTGCGTATGTGACAGCATGGGCAGCGCCATTGAGGCAATCTCCATTTTGAAGTAGTCAATTTTCTTCTTCACAATTGGCTGATCCTTCCTGGACATGACTCCAACAGGGTCACCAGGAGGGATCAGCAAATGCAGTTGGAAGTCCCACCCAGTTGACTACATGAAAATGGTGGAAGCCTGCAATGGGGACTTGGCTGTGGTAGTTGTAACTGAAGGTCAAGGTTGGGAAATAGAGGAAGCGGATGTTTTGTTTGAATCAGATTGCGTGTCTAGTGGAGATGAGAGGAAAAAAATATTGGATTTACAATGGCAAATACAAAACGATATAAGAGAAGAAAAGTGGTAGTGGAATCCAAGCCAAGTAAGTGTTTTGGATCAATGTTACTTGAGAGATCCGTTTGAAGTCTCTAAAAATCGTGGATGCATTGGGTAAATTAATGAGAATTAATGATACGTTTTCTTTGTGTCTGCAAATTATATGGCCATGTGTCAAGTGTATGTAGAAGGGAGGACTATCGTATGCCAGCTGAGCCTAAATTCTGCAATTGAACATGCGGCCAAATTTCTTAAGTGTCCTGTAAGGGTGAAGGAGACAGAGGTGGCAAGAATACGGGCTGTCCAGCATGTCTCCTATCCGGAGGCATTGAGAAGAGTGGAAGAAATGAGTGATGTTGAAGAACTAATGATTGTAGGAGTAGAGACACTAGAGACAATTACTTGGTCAACAGAGGGAATCTGAAATGTTGCATTTAAAGAAGGTGGAAAAGCTGAGGAAATGGACATCGTCGTGAGTGCGATTGAGGGTTTTTGGGGAAATTGGGATTTTACAGCAGAGGTATTACAATGCATGGTCATCACAGACCCCTGAGCCTGTGTAGGGAAGTTATTTGAATTGTGAGTGAAGGAGTAGAATGGGTTTTTAATAATAAAAATGTTGTAAAAAAAAAAGTGTCAGGACCCCCTTTCCCGCGATTGATATAATTTTGTTTCACTACCATTTACAGTAGGTGGCGGCAATACACCAGTAGTCTGCCATAATTCCTCAAAGTAGAACAAACCAGCAATGGCGATGCTCAGGCTAATACGACCCCTTTTTGGCCAGTAGAGGCCTCTATCATTCTCTTTGGTTCCTCTATATCATTTCCGCTTTACATTTTCACATTCCCGCCATCATCGAGTACGGTAGGAAAACGTCGTGTGTGTGTGGACCACACTGTCAACAAAATAATATTGGGGCCACCGAATGCCGGCAAAAAAAACAATTTACTACTCCCTTAGGACTTATATAGAGAGATTTTTTTGATATTTTAAAAGTTTCGGTTCAGGGATATTTCATTCGGGTAAGTGTTTTTTGCCTTGTAATTAAGTTTAGACGATGTTTTCACCTCCATCAAATGGCAAACAAGCAAATTAGCCAGTTAGTTAGCTAGCAGACGTTACATCCTCGGCCTTTTTAGTAGCCAGCTATCGTGCAGGGGAAATGGCTAGACTAGGTTCAATGTGCAACTATCCAGTTTTGTTTTGCTGAGTTGATCGGGGGCATCAATCTCATTTTATAAAATTCAGTTGGCCCCGTTTTGTTAGCAAGCCAACGTTAGCTGTACAGTCGCTTAACGTTAGCTAGTTAACTGACCCGCGTGTAATGGTTGGGTCCTCCCACTATGTTCCCAGAACTGATATAACGTTAAGTTAGCTAGCTAGCCATCAGTAACGTGTAGTTGGATTCTTATGACTATCAACTAACGTTAGCTGATCTGACCGTCCACATTGAACAAGTAGGTGATACAGTTGAATCTATAAACTCATCATATTTTCATGCAATCGATTCCATAACGTTGCAGTAGCTAAACATCGTTATGCCAGTTCAATTATTAACCAGGTAGCGTTAACGCTAACGCAAACTATTCTGACATCCAGCTAAACCCTACATTTACAGAGCTATCTGAGAGCATACCCATCTGTAACGTTAGTTCCCTATGCAAATCAACTAAATTTGTTAACTAAATTTCAGCAATTAGATTTACCAATAATGTTACCTATGTTGCAACTTTAGCCACAATTAGGGTGTTGGGTGTTAATTAAACTTTGGTTCTGGTGTTATACTAAGTATTTCATGTTGTAGAGCAGCTTTTCAGGAACACAGAACAATTTATTTCATGAGGATAGGATTTACTATTGCTGAGATGTTTTATTTTCAATTGACCGAAAAGGGTCGCGGACAGGTCATTGATAATCCCTTGTCGACAATAAAGCATCCAATATATGTCCAATATCTGAAGATAGGGTGGCCATATTGTTACGACATAGTCCGGGCTGATGTAGCACACTTTTTTTTATGAAATGAATTTGCAATATTATACAAAATAATTGCTGTAAATTAAGTCCATTTTAAGATAGGATTGTCATATTATTAACCAATATTAAATGCTTTATGCAAAACTGAAAGTAAACAATTTATGAAAGTAAGCTTTCTGACTTTGCAAATTAGAAATGTAATATAATATGCTAATTAGTCTATAAAGAATTAATTTGTTTAAATACAGCATGTGAAACCCATTAATTTAAAGTCTGGTGGTCATGAACAAAAAGCAGTGTTATTAATTACCAATTGTATGTCACAGTTATGCTGTATTCAGTAGTCCAACTAATTAGACCTAGAGTGCCAAAAATACTCCCAACCCTGTGCCACCTGAATACCCTGTTCCACCTGAAGGTTTCCTAGCCGATAATAGCTGGCTTTTGTCAGATATTTTTTTAGGAAAGCCACTAAATAATATTGGCACGGGCTAATTGTCCGGGAGAAGAAGGGGAAAAATCCCATCGCGAAATGATGCTTTTTAGCCTATTCATTGATGGAAATACATTTGACTGGTTGTGCTTATCGATCTATAGGTTAATTTAGTGGAATTAGTTTGCCGCGTGTGGACAGTAGGCTATATTCGTTATGTATCTTATTTATCACATGCATACAGATACAAGGCCTTTGAGTGGAAAATCTATCATACAGTGTAGGAGCTGCTGCTGCAGCATCCTGTGGTGCTTTCCAGACAATTGGGAACTCTGGGGAAAAATATGAAGTCAAATTATGGCGTCCGTGATCTTTACATCGCATGTCAGAGCTCTAGAAAGAGACTCGAGTTGGCATTCTGTGTTGGAGGACCATACAAATAGAATTTTTCCCAGTTGTGTCTTGAATGCACTAAAATCCCAGTTGTTTTGAACGTGGGATCAAACCGCAGCAGAAGGCAGGCTTCATCAGCATGTCACACACCACTTTGCAAGAGCTGAAGGCAGTATGCATTTTGAAAACGTATACTTGTACTGAACAAAAACATATAAATGCAACAATTTCTAAGATTTTACTGAGTTACAGTTCATATAAGGAAATCGGTCAATTGAAATCAATTTATTAGGCCCTAATCTATGGATTTCCAATGACTGGGCAAGGGTGGGCCTGGGAGGTCATAGGCCCACCCAGACTGAGGTCCTGAGTGCTCTGGAGCAGGTTTTCATCAAGGATCTATTTTGTACTTAACTCTGTTAATCTTTCCCTCGATCCTGACTAGTCTCCCAGTCCCTTCCACTGAAAATGGAAGGGAGCTAAATATGCAGGTTTAAAAATATATACTTCTGTGTATTGATTTTAAGAAAGGCATTGGTGTTTATGGTTAGTTAGGTTCAGTCGTGCAAGTTGTGCTTTTTTTCCCGCAAATGCACTTTTGTTAAATCATCCCCCAGCGTTGCATCGATTGATTGTATGCAACGCAGGACACGCTACATAAACTAGTAATATCATCAACCATGTGTAGTTAACTAGTGATTATGATTGATTGTTTTTATAAGTTAAGTTTAATGCTAGCTAGCAACTTAACTTGGCTTCTACTGCATTCGTGTAACAGGCAGGCTCCTTGTGGAGTGCAATGAGAGGCAGGTGGTTAGAGCGTTGAACTAGTTAACCATAAGGTTGCGAGATTGAATCCCAGAGCCGACAAGGTAAAAAAATCTGTCGTTCTGCCACTGAACAAGGCAGTTAACCCACCGTTCCTAGGCCATCATTGAAAATAAGAATGTGTTCTTAACTGACTTGCCTAGTTAAATAAAGGTGTAAAAAAAATAATTTTTAACATCTGGGCCCAAAAATACAGATTTCCGATTGTTATGAAAACTTGAAATCGGCCCTAATTAATCGGCCGACCTCTACTTGGTCACGAAAGTCAGAAAAGCAATAGATTAAATTGCTTACCTTGGATGATCTTCGGATGTTTGCACTCATGAGACTCCGTTACACAAATGTTCCTTTTTGTTCCATAAATATTTTTATATCCAAAATACTTCCATTTGTTTGGCGCGTTATGTTCAGAAATCCACAGGCTCGAGCGGTCACGACATCGCACACGAAAATTCCAAATTGTATCCGTAATGTCCACAGAAACATGTAAAATGTTTTTTATAATCAATCCTCAGGTTGCTTTTAAAATATATAATTGATAATATATAAACCGGGACTGTCGCTTTTTCAATAGGAGAGGGAGAGACAATGGCTGCCCCACACTGTTGCGCATGCAAAACTCTGCGAACACCCAGCTATCCACTGACACGATGTTATCTTTTCGCTAATTTTCCAAATAAAAGCCTGAAACTATGTCTAAAGTCTGACACCTTGAGGAAGCCATAGGAAAAGGAATCTGGTTGATATCCCTTTAAATGTAGGCAAGGCATCCAATGGAATAGAGAGCTTTCAGGAAAAACATCACTTCCTGGTTTTGATTTTCCTAAGGTTTTCACCTGCGATATCAGTTCTGTTATACTCACAAACAATAGTTTGACAGTTTTGGAAACTTCAGAGTGTTTTCTATCCTAATCTGACAATTATATGCATATTCTGGGCCTGAGAAATAGGCAGTTTCATATGGGTACTTTTTTTTTATAGCCAATATCGAAAATCCTGCCCCCTACACTCAAGTTAACCTCATTGAGCATTCTGCTCTGTGCTCTTGCAGTCACCTTTGCAGGATAGCCACTCCTAGGGAGCGTAGCAACAGTGCTGAACTTTCTCCATTTACAGACAATTTGTCTTACCGTGGACTGATGAACATAAAGGCTTTTAGAGATACTTTTGTAAACCTTTTCAGCTTTATGCAAGTCAACAATTCGTAATATTCTTTCGAGGCATGGTTCACATCAGGTAATGCTTCTTGTCAATAGCAAACTCAAATTTTGTGAGTTTGTTTTATAGGGCAAGGCAGCTCTAACCAACATTTCAAGTCTTGTCTCATTGATTGGACAATTTGCTTTTGGAGAAGTCATTAGCCTAGGGGTTCACATACGTTTTACAACCTACTCTGTGAATGTTTAAATATATTCAATATAGACAATAAAAATACAATCATTTGTGTGTTAAACACTGTTTTCCTATCGTTGTGACTTAGCTGAACAACAGATCAAATGTTATGACCAATTTATACAGAAATCCAGGTAATTCCAGAAGGTTCACATACTTTTTCTTGCCACTGTATATATTTTAAGAATATGTCCTTCTACTTTTCCCTTCCATTAAGGTTATTTTGGAGAGCACCACCCTGACAGTCACCAATGGCAGTTGCAGTGCCCAAACTCTCCAGTGGTGCTGTTGTCAAAATCCGCTACAACAGCATAGATGTGGGCACCACTCGATGGAAGGAGGGGACCTTTGAGGTTCTTGAGAAGGATAACAAAGTCAACCTGTGCCTGAAGTTTAGTGCCGGTGGTGCAGCCAAAAGTTTCCAGGTATTGTGTAATAGTGTTTTCCCCCATACGTGCTCATTTCATGTAACAAAATTGCATGCTTACATTGGACTTGAATAGCTGAGAAATTCTGTATGTTAAGGCAGTCTGAATGTATATGTTCATTATATATTTCTATGCTTTCAGCTCAACCATAATGTGAATAATGTCGTGATGCAGCCCATACACACTATGAGACGAATTGTGGTGACTCTGAAGGATGACAGCATAGTCACCCTTGAGAGGGTTCCCCCTGTTGTGGCTGAGAAAATGAAAGAATACCTTGAAAAGCTGAAGCATGGAAAATCAACCGGTAACAATCTATTGGAAATTGTAGATCATTAAGTCTTACATTTTTTAATATTTTTTATGTAAGCTGTTTCTTAAAGTTGCAGCATGATTTACTGTGGACCAGTCCCTCTGCTGGAAAGTCAGTGTTTGTTTTCTGGTAGTTTTAAAGACCTCCCAGGGAAGTGCCAGCTTTGGTGTGCTCGGGAATCGATCCGTAAAGAATGAGACTAGTCCGCATGGAGAACGACAGGTAAATAATTGCGTTTAAAATACACCTGTCATTTAAAACCACACTAAGTACCTCTGACAAGCTCATCCACTTAAACTCTGCCTCTTTATCAAGACAACACCCAGGCGACCCATTGTGGACAACAGGGAGGAGACGACAACCCGCAAGCCCCTGGGTAGCCCCAGCAGAGTGACCTCCACACCTGCCCGCAGTGGGCTGTCTGAGAACAGGTAGTCATTCCCTCCTACAGAGGGAAATCATATATTTTTTTTAGCACCACATTAAATTACTTCACCAATCATGCGGTGTGGACAGAGCAGTGTGCTATGGAGCGGGCAAGCTAAAGCCCAGTGAGCTGTTTACATACGTGATGGAAAGTGTAGGGCAATGACAATTTTGCTGGTGGGGAGAGAGGGTGGAAGAGATTTGGCTTGAAGCACTGGGCATCTTGTGACGACATACATTATCTAAAGAAGGAGAGGTGTCACAAAAGACAGAAATAGCGTTAAAATGAATCACTAACCTTTGATCTTCACCGGATGGCATGCCCAGGACTCCATGTTAGACAATAAATGTGTGTTTTGTTCGATAAAGTTCATCTTTATGTCCAAAAACCTCATTTGAAATTGGTGTGTTATGTTCAGAAATGCGTCGTCTCAAACAAACATCCGGTGAAAGTGCAGAGAGCCACATCAAATTACAGAAATACTCATCATAAACATTGATAAAAGATACAAGTGTTAAACACACATTAAAAAAAACTTATCCTTAATGCAACCGCAGTGTCAGATTTCAAAAAGGCTTTACGGTAAAAGCACACCATACAATTATGTTAGGTCAGCTCCTCGCCAGAAAAACACAGCCATTTTCCAACCAAGGAGATGTCACAAATTATAAATATTCAGTTACCTTTGATCTTCATTGGAATGCACTCCCAGGAATCCCAGTTTCACAATAAATGTTTGTTTTGTTCCATTTATGTCCAAATACATCCTTTTTGTTTGCGTTCAGTACAGTAATCCAAATGCACAATGCGTGAGCACTTAGTTCAGACAAAGTAAAAAAAGTTCTATTACAGTTCATAGAAACATGTCAACCAATGTATAGAATCAATCTTTAGGATGTTTTTTTATCATGAATCTTCAATATTCCAACCGGACAATTCCTTTGTCTTTCGAAATGAAAGGGAACGCTGCTCGCTCTCACGGCCATGTGTATGATTTAGCTCATGGCATTCTGCCAGACCCCTTTGCCAAACAGCTCTTATTCGCTCCCCCTTCATAGTAGAAGCCTGAAACCAGGTTCTAAAGACTGTTGACATCTAGTGGAAGCCTTAGGAAGTGCAATACGACCCCATAGACACTGTATATTGGATAGGCAAAGACTTAAACCTACAAACCTCAGATTTCCCACTTCCTGGTTGGATTTATTTCTCTGATTTTTGCCTGTCTTATGAGTTCTGTTGTACTCAGACATCATTCAAACAGTTTTAGAAACTTCAGAGTGTTTTCTATCCAAATCTACTCATTATATGCATATTCTAGCTTTTGGGCCTGAGTAGCAGGCAGTTTACTCTGGACACCTTATTCATCCAAGCTACTCAATACTGCCCCCAGTCCCAAAGAAGTTAACCGGTTCCCATGCCTTTCAAATAACGGTTCTGTTCTAGTATAGATCACTTTTGTTCTTATTCTGTTCCTTAACAAATGTTATTTTCTGGTGTTCTGTTCACTGAACCGGTTCCAATCCTTGATGAAAATACCCTCAAATTAAAGCTGACGGTCTAAACTTTAACCTCCTTGGTAGAGGTCGACCAATTGTGATTTTTCGATACAGATTATTCGAGGACCAAAAAAAGACGATGCCGATTTTTATTTGTAATAATGACAATTACAACAATACTGAATGAACACTTATTTTAACTTAATATAATACATCAATAAAATCAATGTAGCCTCGAGTAAATAATGAAACTTGTTCAATTTGGTTTAAATAATGCAAAAACAAAGTGTTGGAGAAGAAAGTAAAAGTGCAATATGTGCTATGTAAGAAAGCTAACGTTTCAGTTCCTGGCTCAGAACATGAGAACATATGAAGGCTGGTGGTTCCTTTTTAACATGAGTCTTAAATATTCCCAGGTAAGAAGTTTTAGTTTGTAGTTATTATAGGAATTATAGGACTATTTCCCTCTATACCATTTGTATTTCATGAACCTTTGACTATTGGATGTTCTTATAGGCCAGTGTAGGCCAGTGTAACAGTATATCTTCCATCCCTCTCCTCGCTCCTCCCTGGGCTCGAACCAGCAACACAATGACAACAGCCACCATTGAAGCAGCGTTACCCATGCAGAGCAAGGGGAACTACTACTAGAAGGCTCAGAGCGAGTGACGTTTGAAACACTATTAGCGCACGCTAACTAGCTAGCCATTTCACTTCAGTTACACCAGCCTCATCTCGGGAGTTGATAGGCTTGAAGTCATAAACAGCGCCAATGCTTGACGCACAACGAAGAGCTGCTGGCAAAACTCAAAGAAAGTGCTGTTTGAATGAATGTTTACGCTCCTGCTTCTGCCTACCACCACTCAGTCAGATACTTAGATGCTTGTAAGCTCAGTCAGATTATATGCAACGCAGGGCACGCTTTTTGACCTCACTGCATGTCATTTTGCAGACGCTTTTATCCAATGTGACTTAGTAATGCGTGCATACATTTTACATGTGTGGCCCCAACGGGAATCGACCCCACAACTCTTGGCTTTGTAATCTCAATGCACTACCAAATGAGTCACAGGACCACTTTGCAACACAACCTCTGTCCCAAATCTCCACCCCTCTCACTAGCCTTTCCCCTGAGAGAACATTTCTACACTTGACAGTGGCATTAGTTTTTTATGTATTTATTGGTCTCGTAACCAATCTTAATGCTGTGTTTGTCCCCTCAGGAATGAGAAGAGGAAGAGACTCCACATCTTTGACTGTGACCTGACTGAGGACTACCCCAAGGAGAATGACTCATCCAGGTATGACAAAGGCAATATGTTACTCTACCAAGCAAAGTTTTGGGTTGATTTCACATCCCTTCCTGTCAATTTAGGAATTGAAATGCTGTCTTATGAAAATGTCTTGTCTGTAGTCCACTGACCGATATTGACCAGGAATGCACCATACACTGCTACCATTACTGGGATATGAACACTATTATACCATGGGAAATAAATTTGGGGCAATGGTAGTGAAACCATTGTGCTCCACTTAATTTAAACTGTTCTCTTTAATCTTACTTTATATCAGCAACAACAAGGCCACGTCGGACCCCTCCAGGAAATTTCTGCTGAGCTGCAAAGACAAGCTGAAACAGGCGGAGGAGAACCGTAGCTCAGGTGAAGACCCTCAGTCAGTCTGCTACACATACTAAGTGGGGATGTCCTTCTCCAGACTAGAACAGAAGCGTCTCCAGGCGCCCTGTCGTTACCTGACATTACTGACTTTATTGTCCCCATGAGGAAATTTTGTTGCAGAGTCATGTACACGTCTGATAACTGTCTGGCTTTGCCAACAGTTTCACTGGTCCAGGCACCACTTCAGCCCACGTCATTCTACGGCAGCCGATCGGCGACCAAAGATTACTACGCGAGTCAATCCTTTCTAGACAGGTAAAAAAATAAATGTTTTACCTTTATTTAACCAGGTTGTTCCATTGTTGTTAATGATGCATTAGAATGTATTTTTAAGATGCTGCCACACCTTCAGTTCCTCAACATTGATCCCCCACAGGCCATCCACTACATCCCAGACCACCTCGGCTAAGAGAAGTCTCATGTTACCCAATCACTCAACCCCCTTAAAGAAAGTGCGCCCCACTCTGGACTACGGTGGCTGGAACAAACCGAGACCGTCCACTCTGGCCCAGCCCCAGCCTCCACTGCAAGGGTAAGGAGACACCTCAGGGTTATAGTGGTGATTCTGAAGTTAACCTCCATAGTCAATGAGGAGCTGTTCTAGTGCTGCCTAACTACCAGAAGTTAGTCATTTACTCATTTACTGTAACTGTTCTGGCTTGTTATCAGTATGCCAGTACAGACACTTCCATGTCACAACATGTATTCTTACCACCAATGGTTGTAGTGGTGGTACGGATATAGATTATAACTCAAATGTCCTCTTAACATCTTTGCTGCAGATTCTCCAACCTGGGCAACACGTGTTACATGAACGCCATCCTCCAGTCTCTTTTCAGCCTGCCATCATTCTCCAATGATCTTCTGAAGCAGGGAATCCCATGGAAGAAGGTCCCATTCAACGCCCTGCTCAGGTAGGCTGCTGTTAGTGTTTCATCAGTCAGCCTCTTCAGCTAACCCCATAACTGAATATAGGAAACTGTCATTAGTTTGATCAGTTCTTCAGATGTCCTCACCTTGTTTCTTCTTAAACATAAAAGATTTCTACTTTTTCCAAGGGATGCACCTCTTAAAAATCTGTTTTGGTGGCTTAGTGATGTCATTTACCAAATTAACTGCTTAGTTGACTTGTGCAACTGCCCTGCGCCCTTATGGACCCCCCCTCCCTCCCTTTCTCCCTGTGCATGCAGACGCTTTGCCCACTTGCTGGCCAAGAAGGACATCTCGTGCCCCGAGGTGAAGAAAGACCTGCTGAGGAGAGTGAAGAGTGCCATCTCCTCCACCGCCGAGCGCTTCTCCGGATACATGCAGAACGTAAGACCTACAATATTAACACCACCACCATTTAGACTCTTACGCGGCTCTGTATATTCACTCACATGGTGACTTCCTCATTCTCTCTCTCTCTATAGGATGCCCATGAGTTTCTGAGCCAGTGCCTGGACCAGCTGAAGGAGGACGTGGAGAAAATGAACAAGAGCTGGAAAAGCGAGTCGGCTGCGGCCGCGTGGGATGAGCCTCCCCAGCAGGCGGCCGCAGCTCGGCCCGGGGAGGAAGCGAACACCTCGCGCATCTACACCTGTCCTGTGGTGGTTAACATGGAGTTTGAGGTGCAGCACACCATCACCTGCAAAGAGTAAGTGAGTTGCCCCCTTTTCAGACTGTGGATTCCTGGGTGGTAAGTCTCTTCCTTGATGGTAAATAAAATAACGGATCTCCATTACATACAAATATGTCAAGATTTTCTCTTGAGTCCATTCCTTTTAGTTTTTGTGATGTTACCTCTACAAAGCATATGAAATTGTTCTAAAGACTCACTGGATGTCATGTTATTAATGACAAATCATAACAAAGGTTGTGCTGTTATGTGTGGTTTCAGCTGTGGCGAGGTGGTGACCAAGCGGGAGCAGTTCAACGACCTGTCCATTGACCTGCCTCGCAGGAAGAAGACCATCCCTCTCCGGTCCATCCAGGATTCTCTGGACCTCTTCTTCAGGGTGTGTGCCCACTGTCCCCACAAACCACCACATGTCCATATATATATATATATCCACTGAAGGCAATGAAACAGTCCACATAGTATTTAAATCATAATATCACGTAGATGAGTTAAATTTTCTTTCTGTGTATTCCAGATCGAGGAAATCGAGTATTCGTGTGAGAAGTGCAGTGGGAAAGTGGCGACAGTGACTCATAAATTCAGCCGACTCCCCAGGTGCTCCCATTTGTCTACAGCGGGGATCTTTAGCCCTGGTGTTAAGAACACCAACTCCGTACTAAGCTGATCATTCACCTGGGTTGTCTTATTTGAAATTGCCGTTTATTCCCTATATAGTGCACGGGAGTAGGGTGCCATTTGGGCCATTGCTATGACCAAATTGAATGAGAAAGTGGTAACCCTACATTGCTTTCTATCCTTTCCCTCACGCAGAGTTCTGATTCTGCACCTGAAGCGCTACAGCTTCAACGCCCAGCTGTCACTGAACAGTAAGCTAGGCCAGCAGGTGATGATCCCCCGCTACCTCACGCTGCTGTCCCACTGCACGGACGCCACTCGCCCCCCACTCAGTCTGGGCTGGAGCGCAAACGCCGCCATGTAAGAACCCCCCCACACACACACACACAAGCACACTTGGAGACTGTCAAATTGTTGGGACAATGTTCACTTTTTCTTTTGAAGTCACCACACAGACGGATCTTCAACGTTATTTGGACATTTATCACAGCACGTGAATATTTTGTTTTCTAACCTACCACGCTCTGTTTTATATATTTAAAAAAACAAAACATTGTACAGGTCACGAACACTGAAGGCCTCCCAGTCGGTGAACTCCTCCTCACTACTTCGGTAAGCCAGTCTCTAACAACATGGAATCACTAACAACATGGAATCACTAACTCACTTTTACATCCAACCCAGGAAGGCCGATCATGTTCACTGTAAGTCCAATGTTTCCTTGGTGAGGCGCAAAAGTGTGGATGTTTGGTTCTTCTAACTACTGTTTTCATTTCCTTCCACCAGGAAATTGTCTCTGAAGGCGGGGGGCAGCTCCAGCACTATCCTGGTGGACTCTGACAGCGAGGAGGAGCTGAGCCGGAAGGTGGTGAGCCGCAAGCGCCGCCTCAGCGACTGTCTGCCCGACGACAGAGCAGATGAGGTTGGGGCACCAGAGGGATTGGGGGGGGATATACATTACTACACCCTAACCGCTGACACATGCGGGGCCAGGTTGAAAGAACACTGTGTTTAGCGTGTGACATGATGAGCTCTGGCTGTGTTTAGGTCCAGCGAGGTGTCCACCACACAGACGCGTCAGACTTCAACAGCATCAACGATGAGGAAATGCTGGCGGCGGTGCTGGAGATGAGTCGCCAGGACGCTGGGCTCTCCTGCCACGCCCCTGAGGACGAGCCAACCAGCAGCCCTGACACGGGCTTCGGCGACGCAGACGCCCAGGAGATGAACTACCGCCCAGACCTGCTGGAGACGGACACTAAGCCGTCTGCAGGTAACCACCAATCTCAGAAACACAGACACACCAGCCAGGAGGGAAAGGCTTAAACAGTTCACTAAAATTATTTTGAGACTACACACCAAAACAGCTCTCTGTAGTTACTTACTATATGCCCATTCATTTCATTGAACTATGCTATTTTTAAGACTATAAACTTGAATTATACAACACGCATGCAGAAGCCTCTGGTTTTACCAACTCCTGCAAAACAGAGTGTGTATCTGTGTGTGTGTGTGTAGACGTGCTGGACTCCCTGGACCTGACCATGGACGAGAACAAGGAGAACCAAACCCCTGAGGGGGTGCAGGGGGATCTGGACTGGGTGCAGCAGTATGGCCTGGAGCAGGAGAGGGAGGAGCAGGAGCTGCAGCAAGCCCTGGCCCAGAGCCTGCAGGAGCATGTAAGACTCAACATCACACAAGGACATTAGAGAGAGACCCCCTATACAGCTCTACCATTAGACATTTTACTGTAGGGGAAACCTGATGTTGGTGGTTCACCAACGTTTTTTTGTAATGTAGGCTAATGCTTCTGTAATGTTTTTGTAATCCACAAGAAAACAATCTGTCTTGAGCTCAGACCCACCGTTACTAGCATGTGCTCCAGCAGGTATATCTCACTAGTCACCCCCAAAACCAACACCTCTTTTTGGCTGCCTTTCCTTCCAGTTCTCTGCTGCCAGTGACTGGAACAAATTGAAAAAATCTCTGAAGCTGGAGACTTGTATTTCCCTCACCAACTTTAAACATGAGCTATCTGAGCAACTAACCGATTGCTGCTGTACATAGTCCATCTGTAAATAGCCCACCCAATCTACGTACCTCATCCCCCATATTGTTTTTATTTACTTTTCTTCTATTTTGCACACCAGTTTCTCTACTTGCACATCATCATCTGCTCATTTATCACGCCAGTGTTAATCTGCTAAATTGTAATTACCTCGCTACTATGGCCTATTTATTGCCTACCTCACGCCATTTGAACACACTGTATATAGACTTAATTTTTGTTCTAATGTGTTATTGACTGACTGTACGCTTGTTTATTCCATGTGTAACTCTGTGTCGCACTGCTTTGCTTTATCTTGGACCGGTCACAGTTGTAAATGAGAACTTGTTCTCAACTAGTTTACCTGGTTAAATAAAGGTGGGAAGAAAAACTATAGGTCCAATGTTACCTATGTGAACCTTTGATAGAGCCGGACAGGACAGCTGGTTATTGCATCACCACGATGCAAACTTGACCTTTGCAACGTGTGGTTTCTCCTACAGGAAGCCCAAGAGATGAGGGAGGACGACGACCTGAAGAGAGCCACAGAGCTCAGCCTGCAAGGTACAGCATAGACACTGCTCCCCCTTTTTATGCCAATACGCAGCTTCACTGAAGTAAAGAAGTGTGTGTGTGTGTGTGTGTATGTTTGCACATTTTTACATGTCTTGATTCTCCCTCGTTTTTCTCCGCCGTCCCAGAGTTCAACAATTCGTTGCCGGAGCTGCTGTGTTCAGACGAGGACTCTGGGAACGAGGAGGTGCTGGATATGGAGTACAGCGAAGCAGAGACCGAGGATCTGAAGAGAAATGCTGAGGTACGAAGTCTCCCTCCTATTTTTCTCCCTCACACTAACCTTCACCAGGTTAGTGTCATTTATCAACTGCATACATTTCACAAAATTCCTAGGATTTGCGTGGCAACAAATTATTGGGATTTCTCAAACTGTCGTATGCAACATATATGCATGTTTTCATTGCTTTAATCAGAGCCCTGCGATGTTTGTGCACTCGTGGCTAGCTTTACAGCCCCGCCTGGAAAATGCAATTTTATGGTAACAAAAACATCTTCATTTGCTGTATGATTTGAAGATGTTGAAACTGGACCATGATAGTTTCTTTAAAAAATGCAATTTGATCAGATTTCTGTAGAAGTATGGGCAGAATGTTTTTAAATATTTTAAAATTAAATGCTACAGGCCACACTTCTATGGAAAATACAAATTGTTCAGTATTTTGTTTCTCTTGCTTTCGTATAGGCTCTGAGATTAAATGGGCTACGATGTCGCACTCCTATCGCGATACTGTAGCCAAACAATACCGTCAAATATTTTAAATAGACTACCGGTCTATTTACTTTCAAGCATGCTTGGCTATTGAATGAGAGATGGCTAAATGGTAGCGTAATATTTGTTGTGTAGCAGAAATAAACCAGTGATGTCAGAAAAGGAGACATGTCCCGCAATATGATTATGATTTAGGCCTATATAATAAAAGCAAAATAAATATATTAGGGAACATGCTGCTATGTGATCTCCTTACCAACGGCAAATGCATCTGTTTTATCATTAGGCCTACGTTTTAATGTTTTTATTAGCCTACCATTACTATAATTCCCATACATCAAACACCTCAATTTCCCCCAAAATAACAATATTTGCTTGCAATACAGTTGATCAACCACTAGAAGTTATGCATGGAGATGCGCAGACTATTTGACATAATCTGAGGTGTTTGTTGTGCCTGCCATCGGTTGAAACACAGCATGCTCTTGCATACATGGTAGGTGTCTTATTTTGGCGGATGAAATGTACTAAAATGGTGCACACATCGTAGAATGTTGACCTTGAATGGGAATATCTGTTTTAAGTTATACTGTCAATCCTCCATAGGAAACAGATTTTGAAATCATAGAAATGTAGATAATAGAATACACATGACCAATTAAGTTGACGGTGGGTGGACCGGCGGCTATCTTTGTGGTTGCAAATAGAAGTTACAGTTTCAATGGTGTGTACTAGAGGTCGACCGATTTTATGATTTTTTTTTTTTTCAACACCGATACCGATTATTACTGGACCAAAAAAAAGCTGATACGATTCATCAGCCAAATGTTATATATATTTGGAATGACAATTACAACAATACTGAATGAACAATGAACACTTTTATTTTAACTTAATATAATACATAAATCAAATAACTTTAGTCTCAAATAAATAATGAAACATGTTCAATTTGGTTTAAATAATGCAAAAACAAAGTGTTGGAGAAGCAAGTAAAAGTGCAATATGTGCCATGTAAAAAAGCTAACGTTTAAGTTTCTTGCTCATTACATGAGAACATGAAAGCTGGTGGTTCCTTTAAACATGAGTCTTCAATATTCCCAGTTAAGAAGTTTTAGGTTGTAGTGCAGAAAGCAGTGCTTGTCTGCATGTTCCCCTGTCAATCTGCTCTTTCGCTTATCATAAATGATCCCCACCTCATTGAACACTCTCTCGCTTGGGCCCGGAGAAGGTGGGGGACAAACTTCTTTCTGAGTGATTGTAATCTGTCCTCATTCTGCTTCCACCACTCCAAAGGCAAGCTGCTCTTTCTGTCAATGACGGGTGTCGTGGAAATTCAGTACTGAGAGAGACTTGGTCATTTCTTCAAACAATCGTCTTCATTTAATATCGATTCATTATTTGCAATAGTTAGACTGTCAGCCCACCAGTCTTGACTGACTGTTAGGCTGAGAGTCTAGCCTTTATAGACGATGCACAGTTTTTATAGAGGCTGTCCACCAGACTGGGTGGCTGATCTATTCCGGACTCTTTACCTCTTTGCACCTGGTTCTGGGTCTTCCTCTTCACTCGTCCCTTCTGCTGTGGCTCTGGGATTTGGTTTCCTTAGTAGGCCAGATTCCTCCTTCAGCCACTCTTTTGCTTTCTCTAGTGCTGTCCCTGAGGTGAAGGCCTAGCTCTTGTAACGTGGATCTAGGACAGTTGCCAGCACCAGGCACTTTGTCTCCTCGGCCTTGGAGAACCGCCTCGTCAGACTGTCCAACATGGTCTTCCTTAAAGTTTTGAGTAGAAGAACCCTCCTGCTGCAGCTTCAGCAGCGACACAGTGGGGATGATGCATGTGTGGCTGTAGAGTTGGAGTGGCTCATCTCCAGTGTCGCCTCCTTAGGTGCCAGTCTCTCAATTGAGTTGGAGACAATGTCCCACTGTAGACACGTCAGCAGACAAACTGCTGACGTGTCCGTATTCACCTGCATACACATTCAGTGCACGCCTCTGTTCAAACATCCTCTGCAACATGTGTAGTGTTAAGTTCCAGCGAGTTTAAACTGCTTGGATGATGCTGTGTTTGGGAAGGCCCAAGCTCTTCCTGAATGGACCTCAGCCTCTGTTTGGCCAGTACAGAGTGGTCAAAGTGAGTTTCACAGCTCTTCAACATGGCATTAAAGTCTAGCACAGCTGCCTGACTGGATAGGCCATCATTGATTACAAGCTGTAGGGTGTGTGCACTGTAGCTGAAGTCTGGAAGCTCTGCCAGTCTCATACCTTTCACCATGTTTGCCCCACTGTCCCTGAGGACCAACACTACACATTCTGTGTGGATGTCCCAGTATTCTAACATGGTCAAAAACATCTCTCTGATGTAGTTTCCTGTGTGTGATCCAGTCATAGTCTTGACATTCAGCACAATCTGCTTTCTTGTTCAAACATTGCCAAAGAAATGTCCAGTAAGGCTCATCAGGGACTCTGTTGTGCCCGACCAGCAGTCAGTTGTGAATGCCATGTGTGGAGCGTTCACTGGTGCCACCAGATACTTCACTTTCATCTCAACTCTCATGTGTTTTATCTTGCATTTCTGTGCAGTAAAATGTTTCCTCTTTGATCCTGTACAGGGGTTCAGCAAGAGTAATCAGCCGCTGAAAACCAATGACAGACACCACTGTGAATGGCTGGTTGTCAGTGGCAATCATCTCGATAATTGGTTTAAATCATACCGTCTGTGTTTCAAAATACTCAGGTATAACGGTATATCGCCCAAGATGAGTGGAGTCTTTGCTAGTCTTGTTAGTGTCTTTTCTAACATGTCCCCCAAGAACTCAATGAAGCATCTGGCACAACTTCGCACCAATTTAGTTCTGGGTGTCTAAGATTAAGTAGGGAGAAACGGCCCAGCTGAACACCTTCCTTTCTTGTTCCCAGAGTGGAGACTTGGCCAACTCGTTCCGGCTGATCAGTGTAGTCAGTCACATCGGGAGCAGCTCCTCCTCTGGTAAGCACTGCCCTGCCTATAGACCACAGTCTGCTAAGATACAGTATATGGCCAAGCTACAAGATGCACTCATTTCTGGTAAACACAAATAGCGGAGTAAGAGATGTGAATGTTATGATTTTGTTTTGGTATCGACTGATCTCATAACACACTACGGTGTTAGCAGGAGCCACAGAATCAATCTGTAAAAAAAAAAAATATTTAAAAAATGTAAAGCATAAATTTAAAATTTGTCAGCTGAGGCAGCAACACTGTATATTTGTAGTCCAATATTAACCTATAATTCTATCTCCGGGCCCTCAGGCCATTACATCAGCGACGTGTACGACATGAAGAAGCAGTCGTGGCTGACCTACAACGACCTGGATGTGTCGCGCACGCAAGAGGCCACGGTGCAGAGAGACCGCGACCGCAGCGGATACATCTTTTTCTACATGCACAAGTTAGTCTCCCTCTACCAGTTTCAGTTGTGTGCTGGGTTATGTTCATTAGGGCAACAATGTGAAATTTGTCCAATACGGAAGCAGATTTTCATTTTCAGTTGCAAAATGTTTTTCTACAGTGTCTCCTACTGATCACAACTCTGTTCTCTTATGGTAAGGGAAAAACCACCAGCCTCCCACTATATGCCCTATACCAGTCTGTCTGTGTGACTGATTTATAATGCAGTGGAGGCTGAGAGAGACCCAGCTCTAGTAAGCAGGGTTGTCCATACGATTGGCAACTCTGAGCAGAAGCTGGAACAAAATATCCTGTCTTTCATGCTATAAGAAAATATTATTTGTTGAAATTTCTTTCTGTTTTGTCAGAAACAAATTAACTGGTAAAGTGAAACCGTCTGGTAACTAGAAGTTTGCTGTGGGGTTTTAATATCAGAACATTAATAAAACTAAAGTTGTACATTCACTTATGATGGGAGATATTGTGGGGAACTTAATGTAATGTGTGTATCATATTATGCACTGGAACCCACTGTAAGGGGTGTAGATTTGTTTCAGTGAGCTGTGCCTTGACTGCTGTGCGTGTGTGTGTGTACCTTCTCCTCAGGGATGTGTTTGAGGAGCTGTCTGAGCTAGAAAGGACAGGGGCCAGTGGAGGAGCCTCTGAGGCAGGGAGGACTGTCCTGCAGCCCCTCTGAGCCACTAGTCTGTCATCAGTCACACACCAACCAACACACTGAGCTCTCCCCAACAGATGGGTCGGGTTTGGGATGAAGGAGAACCTTTCTCCAGTACTACTGATCACCATCTACATTTTTCTGTCTTCAGGCACTTTGTGCTTTTTTAAAACAAAATAACAGGCCATGGTAGCTTCTGTCGCGAAGGCAGGCTCAGACGTCAGCACACACAGCCAACGTCCTTCTCGCCAGGTCTGTTCAGAAATGAGAGACGGTGCTCTCAAAAGAAAGAAAAGAGACTGTTCTTTGTTTATTAAACCCTGAGATATATTAGACCTGAACTTTTTCAGGCTTCTTTATTTAATTTTCTATGATTTGTTGTTGTAATATAGTGTTTCTTGGCACACATGATATTAACTGTCATGCATTTAAGAAATTAAATAGTATGTGTCAGATGCTTGATGCTGGTGCTCCTTGGATTGTATGATTTTTACTTTTTATTTCCAATATAATTTAAATGTATTCTAAAATATAGTTCAGGGTAAGGAGTGTGTACTTTTTTTGTTCTATACAGTGCATTTGGAAAGTATTCAGACACCTGGACTTCTTCCACATTTTGTTATGTTACAGCCTTATTCTAAAAATTTTTTTTTTTTTTTAAATTGTCCCTCATCAATCTACACACACAATGACCAGCAAAATCAGGATTTTAGAAATGTAAAATCGGGTTCACTTCCGAGCTCCGGCTGGGCCACTCAAGGACATTCAGAGACTTGTCCTGAAGCCACTCCTGCATTGTCTTGGCTGTGTGCTTAGGATCGTTTTCTGGTTGGAAGGTGAACCTTCGCCTGAGGTCCTGGGCACTCTGAAGCAGGTTTTCATCAAGGATCTCTCTATACTTTGCACCGTTCATCTTTCCCTCTATCCTGACTAGTCTCCCAGTCCATGCAGCTGAAAAACATCCCCACAGCATGATGCTGCCACCACCATGCTTCACTGTAGGGATAGTTCCAGTTTTCCTCTAGATGTGAGGCTTGGCATTCAGGCCAAAGAGTTCAATCTTGGTTTCATCAGACCAAATAATCTTTTTCTCATGGTCTGAGTCCTTTAGATGCCTTTTGGCAAACTCCAAGCGGGCTGTCATATGCTTTTCACTGAGGAGTGGCTTCCGTCTGGTCACTCTACCATAAAGGCCTGATTGGTATGCTGCAGAGATGGTTGTCCTTCTGGAAGGTTCTCATCTCCACAGAGGAACTCTAGAAAACTCTCTGTCAGAGTGACCATCGAGTTCTTGATCATCTCTCTGACCAAGGCCCTTCTCCCCCAATTGCTCAGTTTGGCTGGGCGGCCAGCTCTAGGAAGAATCCTGGTGCTTCCAAACTTCTTTCATTTAAGAATGGATGGAGGCCACTTTTCTTGGGGACCTTCAATGCTGCAGAACTGTTTTGGTACACTTCCCCAGATCTGTGCCTCGACACAATCCTTCAACCTCATGGCTTGGTTTTTGCTCTGACATGCACTGTCAACTGTGGGACCTTGTATGGACGTGTGTGCCTTTCCAAATCATGTCCAATCAATTGAATTTACCATAGGTGGACTCCAACTGGTATCAACATAAAGGATGATCAGTGATAACAGGATGTACATGAGCTCAATTTTGGGTCTCGTAGCAAAGGGTCTGAATACTTATGTAAAATGGGATAGTTCATTTTCACACCACAAATCTAAACCCGCTTTTGCTTTCTCATTATGGGGTATTGTGTAGATTGAGGATTTGTATTTATTTCATCCATTTTAGAATAAAGCTGTAACAAAATGTGGGGAAGGGGTCTGAATACTTTCCGAATGCACTGTATGCCGCAAAACGTGGCGCAATATTTATTTTGTGGGATGGATTTGCCAATTCTGCTTGTATTTGTTTCAAGTTTGTTCATTTGAGTTGGGTGATAAAGGAAGTTTGCAATTTCTTTCACTGATTTACTTATGGACTGTTTGTTGCTGTTTTATTAATGTTTTATAAATCTTAAGCTAAACAGTCGCTTGTCTTTTGTAAGCTTACAATCATAGGGGTTCCCTAGTGTATGGGGTTTTCAAACTGGGGTCTGTATATTTTGTTTCTTTTTTGGATGAAAAATATTTAGATATTTTTTGGCGTCGGGGTGAAATATTATTTTATGAATATCGCTAGCTGCAACAGAATATAATTGTGGATACCATTTTTATGTCTGCGTCTAGTATGGAAGTTGGGAGGTAGTTTCATGAGCCAACGCTATCTAGCATTAGCGAAATTACAACGTGTGCAAAAATAGCTGTCGCTCTTCATCCGACTCGAAAGTAGATAAATGGCTTCATGACAAAATCTCAAACTATCCCTGGAGGAAATTTGTAATTGGAGCAAATTACAGGTTTCTTTTCTGTATAGAGCAATTCTTAGACGGGCCATCTTAAGTGGTAATTTCCGGGATGGAGAAGCGATTTAAAAAATAAAATAAGTGTTTTTATTTTTTTTTACCCAAATTAAACTATCTAGATTGAAAGCATGCAGAAAATATATTGAACTCTATTTTTTTATAGTGCTGTCTTTTGGGAACTAACAATCAAATAAAAGTCAGAAAAAACGGCTGTTCAAGGGCACGTCCCTATTGATAACAAAAAAAAAAATGTTTGTGCAAAGGAACATAGCATTAGCCATGGCAAAATGCATAGAATTACAGGAAATTAGCTTTAAAACTGCAAAATTGTCTCTCGGCTCAATGCAAATTTCCAGAAATGCTCGTTTGGCATCAAAACAGCAAAGCTTTCTCAGCTCAATGTAAAAATGTGAGAAATTGATAAATTGTTTTACAGCAGCAACATTTTCTCAATGCCACCAAGGTACACTACCTTTTCTAGCTAATAGACTAAAGTTTACACTTCCTCTTCCAATGAACTGTGTTTAGGTCAAAATAATAAATGTTTACCAAATCTCAACATTTAAAAAAGTTGATTACTTCAAGCCATTATCATTCAACTGATAAGATGTTACTTTTTTTTGGTTAACATGATGGGGTGGTCCCAGGGTTGCTGGTCCCTGGGCAAGAAACTTTTGAAATACCTGATCCTAATGCCTTCCAGTAAAGACCTGGTAGTTTATACAGTTGAAGTTTACATACACCGTAGCCAAATACATTTAAACTCAGTTTTTCACAGTTCCTGACATTTAATCCTAGTACATTCCCAGTGGGTCAGAAGTTCACATACACACAATTAGTATTTGGTAACATTGCCTTTAAATTGTCTAACTTGGGTCAAACGTTTTGGGTAGCCTTCCACAAGCTTCCCACAATAAATTGGGTGACTTTTGGCCCATTCCTCCTGGCACAGCTGGTGTAACATTTGAGCGAAATAAGCTTTTTGTGAATATGGAAAAATTCTCCGTTTTTTATTTCAGCTCATGAAACATGAGACCAACACTTTACATGTTGCGTATATTTTTAAGTCTATTTTAGCAAAGAATTTTAAAATGTCGGGTCAGATGTCTTTTTTTCTTCTCTCCATCTGACAAGGTCACATCTTTTAGACATGCTTTTGCTAAGATTAGGGTTTGGCTAGCTATTTTCTGGTCTCCTGCTTGCATTAAGTGAGGAGATTGAACGGGTCTCACGTTTACGTGAGTGTCTGATATGGAATGCAAAGTGGATTAGCAGAGCTTTTTACTTGTTCAGGCTCCAGTATTTGATTCTTCCTAGAGTGCATTTTAATAAAAATGTATGCGAAAACCAGTTTTAGATTTTTTTTTATTACCATCAATGTCGTGTTATAAGTAGTGTCCACAGTCAGTAGTGCAGTTTGATTGTGAAAATAGAGTAGTCTGTCTAGTTCCGTAGGTAATAGGCCATCAACAATCATAAAATGGCTGACATGGTCCGTGACTGTCACTTTTGGAAATGGACAGTTAATTAATGGTCAAGGAGTCGTCTGTGCAAGTTTCAAAATCCATTCAATGCAAAAGTCCATTAATTCCGTAGTCCTTCCATTACAGGTGGTTATTCTTGGTGGTCGGTCACCTGTCTTGGTCAGAGGCACCAAGTGTCTGCCGGTGAATCTGAGGAGCTCATTCAGAATGTAGCTTTCCTTCTGCAGCATCTGGGAGTACAGATAGACAACTGTTAAAAGAGAATTCTTTCAATCATTGAAACATTTTCATATCCCACTGGACACACACTGGTTGAATCAACATCGTTTCAATGTATTTTGTTAACGTATTGTGACGCAGAATCAACCTGGAAAATACATTGGATTTGAAAAATGTCAGCCAGTAGCCTACTTTATCGCATTTCAACCAGTGTTGTCAACAGGGTAAAACTTTAACTTAAATACATCGACTTAACCTGTTGTTACATCACTAATTTCAACATAATCATCAGAACTATGTACACATTGAAATTACATTAAATTCCACATTCGTACATCAGCTGATATCTCAAAGTGCTGTACAGAAACCCAGCCTAAAACCCCAAACAGCAAGCAATGCAGGAGTTGAAGCACGTTGGCTAGGAAAAACTGCCTAGAAAGGTCAAAACCTATGAAGAAACCTAGAGAGGAACCAGGTTGTGAGGGGTGCCGGGTGGAGATAATAACAGAACATGGCCAAGATGTTCAAATGTTCATAAATGACCAGCATGGTCAAATAACAGGTCTGGGACAGTTAGCACAGGCAGAACAGTTGAAACTGGAGCAGCAGCACGGCCAGGTGGACTGGGGACAGCAAGGAGTCATCATGCCAGGTAGTCCTGAGGCATGGCCCTAGGGCTCAGGTCCTCTGAAAGAGAGAATTAGAGAGAGCATACTTAAATTCACACAGGACACCAGATAAGACAGGAGAAGTACTCCAGATATAACAAACTGACCCTAGCCCCCTGACACATAAACTACTGCAGCATAAATACTGGAGGCTGAGACGGGAGGGGTCAGGAGACACTGTGGCCCCAACCGATGATGCCCCCGGACAGGGCCAAACAGCAAGGATATAACCCCACCCACTTTGCCAAAACACAGCCCCCACACCACTAGAGGGATATCTTCGAACCACCAACTTACCATCCTGAGACAAGGCCGAGTATTGCCCACAAAGATCTCCGCCACGGCACAACCCAGACAGGAAGATCACATTAGTGACTCAACCCACTCAAGTGACGCACCCCTCCTAGGGACAGCATGAAAGGGCACCAGTAAGCCAATGACTCAGCCCTGTAATAGGGTTAGAGGCAGAGAATCCCAGTGGAAAGAGGGGAACCAGCCAGGCAGAGACAGCAAGGGCAGTTTGTTGCTCCAGAGCCATTACGTTCACCTTCCCACTCCTGGGCCAGACTACACTCAATCATATGACCCACTGAAGAGATGAGTCTTCAGTAAAGACTTAAAGGTTGAGACCGAGTTTGCGTCTCTCACATGGGTAGGCAGACCATTCCATAAAAATGGAGCTCTATCGGAGAAAACCCTACCTCCAGCTGTTTGCTTAGAAATTCTAGGGACAATTAGGAGGCCTGCATCTTGTGACCGTAGTGTACGTGTAGGTATGTACGGCAGGACCAAATCAGAGAGATAGGTAGGAGCAAGCCCATGTAATGCTTTGTAGGTTAGCAGTAAAACCTTGAAATTAGCCCTTGCCTTGACAGGAAGCCAGTGTAGGGAGGCTAGCACTGGAGTAATATGATCAAGTGTTTTGGTTCTAGTCAGGATTCTAGCAGCCGTATTTAGCACTAATTGAAGTTTATTTAGTGCTTTATCCGGATAGCCGGAAAGTAGAGCATTGCAGTAGTCAAACCTAGATGTAACAAAAGCATGGATTCATTTTTCTGCATTATTTTTGGACAGAAAGTTTCTGATTTTTGCAATGTTACGTAGATGGAAAAAAAGCTGTCCTTGAAACGGTCTTGAAATGTTCGTCAAAAGAGAGATCAGGGTCCAGAGTAACGCCGAGGTCCTTCACAGTTTTATTTGAGACGACTGTACAACCATTAAGATTAATTGTCAGATTCAACAGAATATCTCTTTGTTTCTTGGAACCTAAACCAAGCATCTCTGTTTTGTCCGAGTTTAAAAGTAGAAAGTTCGCAGCCATTCACTTCCTTATGTCTGAAACACAGGCTTCTAGCGAGGGCAATTTTGGGGCTTCACCATGTTTCATTGAAATGTGTGTGTCATCCGCATAGCAGTGAAAGTTAACATTATGTTTTCGAATTACATCCACAAGAGGTGAAATATATAGTGAAAACAATAGTGGTCCTAAAACGGAACCTTGAGGAACACGAAAATGTACAGTTGATTTGTCAGAGGACAAACCATTCACAGAGACAAACTGATATCTTTCCGACAGATAAGATCTAAACCAGTCCAGAACTTGTCCGTGTAGACCAATTTGGGTTTCCAATCTCTCAAAAAGAATGTGGTGATCGATGGTATCAAATGCAGCACTAAGGTCTAGGAGCACGAGGACAGATGCAGAGCCTCGGTCTGATGCCATTAAAAGGCCATTTACCACCTTCACAAGTGCAGTCTCAGTGCTATGATGGGGTCTAAAACCCGACTGAAGCATTTCGTATACATTGTTTGTATTCAGGAAGGCAGTGAGTTGCTGCGCAACATCCTTTTCTAAAATATTTGAGAGGAATGGAAGATTCGATAGTTTTAAAAAATATTTTCTGGGTCAAGGTTGGGCTTTTTCAAGAGAGGCTTTATTTATATTTATTATTAGTCTGTCACTCCTCAGCAGGCCAGGCTTGATCCTGTTTGTGGGTGAGTCCCAGAAAGAGGGCCAATTATCTACACATCCTATCTTTTGGGAGGGGCAGAAAACAGTTTTCAACCAGCGATTGAGTTGTGAGACACTGCTGTAGAGCTCATCACTCCCCCTAACTGGAAGGGGGCCAGTGACAATTACTCGATGCCGACACATCTTTCTAGCTGATTTACATGCTGAAGCTATGTTGCGCTTGGTGACCTCTGACTGTTTCATCCTAACATCGTTGGTGCCGACGTGGATAACAATATCTCAATACTCTCTACACTCGTTAGCTTTATCCTTAGCCAGCACCATCTTCAGATTAGCCTTAACGTCGGTAGCCCTGCCCCCTGGTAAACAGTGTATGATTGCTGGATGATTTGTTTTAAGTCTAATACTGCGGGTAATGGAGTCGCCAATGACTAGGGTTTTCAATTTGTCAGAGCTAATGGTGGGAAGCTTCGGCGTCTCAGACCCAGTAACGGGAGGAGTAGAGACAAGAGAAGGATCGGCCTCAGACTCCAACGCTGCATAATGAGGAAATCCGGTTGACAGTTTCTGTCGGCTCAATGAGCGAGAAACCATGAGAAAGTTGTCCGGCTGCGGGGACCGTGCGATGGGATTTATACTAACGTCACTATCTGTATTTACTGGTGGCTCAGACGCTGTTTCATCCTTTCCTATACTGAAATTACCCTTACCTAACGATTGCGTCTGAAGCTGGGCTTGTAGCACAGCTATCATCGCCATAAGCTGCTCGATCTCCTGTTTATTATGAGTACAGCGACTGCAATTAGAAGGCATCATGTTAATGTTACCACTTAGCTTCGGTTGTTGGAGGTCCTGACGAACCATGTCCAGATAAAGCGTCCGGAGTGAAAAAGTTGAATGAAAAAAAGTTGAGTGAGGGAAAAGCCAAAAATATAAACGGTAATTAAAAAGTAAAAACCGTAAAGTTGTCAGGTAGCAAAGTAAGGTTGGCAACAAAACGCACAAAACGACCAGCAACACGTAAACAAGTCTGCAAGTTGTTAAACATTTTACTTGACCTTGTTTCAATGTTAATAGTAAAATGGTATGTTTGAATAAAATGTGAAGCCACAGTCCAACAATTCCTGCCAGAACATTGACTACTCCTGGTATATGAAGGCTAATGCCTTTCAGTGAGAACAAGTCTACCATCCAGATGCCTACCTCAATGTCCCTGCTTAGATTTGGAAACAAACTGTGGTCGATTCAGCTGAGCTATCATGCCAACACATTTAGACTTGCTGTGATTTTGAGATTTTCTCCATTGCCAAGATAATGGCCTATCAAGAAGCTGATCAAGAAGCTAAACAGCATGATCATTACATGGGTGCACCTTGTGGCAGGGACATTAAAAGGCCATAATGTCACAGATGTCCCTAAACTTTGAGGAAGCATGCAAGTGGCATGCTGACTGCAGGAATGTCCACTAGAGCTGTTGCCAGAGAATTTAATGTTAATTTCTCTACCACAGCTCAGGACCTCCACATCTGGCTTCCTCACATGCAGGATCCTCTGAGACCAGCCACCCAGACAGCTGATGAAACTGGGGGTTTGCAAGCTGAAAATGTCTGCACAAATTGTCAGAAACCACCTCAGGGAAACTCATCTACGTCCTCACCAGGGTCTTGACCCTACTGCAGTTTGGTGATGTAACCAACTTCAGTGGGCAAATGCTCACCTTCGATGGCCATTGGCACGCTGGAGAAGTATGTTCTTCACAGAGGAATACTTGTTTCAACTCTACCGGGCAGATGGCAGACAGTGTGTATGGCGTCGTGTGGATGAGCGGTTTGCTAATGTCAATGTTGTGAACAGAGTGCCCCATGGTGGGGTTATGGTATGGGCAGGCATAAGCTACGGACAACAAACCGTTGTATTGTATTAATGTAAATTTGAATGCACAGAGATACCGTGACGAGTTCCCGAGGCCCATTGTCATGCCATTCATCTGCCGCCATCACCTCATGTTTCAGCATGATAATGCACTGCCCCATGTCGCAAGGATCTGTACACAATTCCTGGAAGCTGAAAATGCCCCAGTTCTGGGCCTCCCGGGTGACGCAGTGGTTAAGGGCGCTGTACTGCAGTGCCAGCTGTGCCACCAGAGACTCTGGGTTTGCGCCCAGGCTCTGTCATAACCGGCCGCGACCGGGAGGTCACAACCCTAACTTTAAAAAAAAAGTATGTCCTTCCCAGTCATTTGGAATCCGTAGATCAGGGCCTAATGAATTTATTTCAATTGACTGATTTCCTTATGAACTGTAACCCAGTAAAATCTTTGCAATTGTTGCATGTTGGATTTATATTTTTGTTCAGTGTTTTTATATATATATGAATTACTTATATATATATTTACATACAGTGGGGAGAACAAGTATTTGATACACTGCTGATTTTGCAGGTTACAAAGCATGTAAAGGTCTGTAATTTGTAAAATCCAGAAAATCACATTGTATGATTTTTAAGTAATTAATTTGCATTTTTGCATTTTATTGCATGACATAAGTATTTGGTCACCTACCAACCAGTAAGAATTCCGGCTCTCACAGACCTGTTAGTTTTTATTTAAAAAGCCCTCCTGTTCTCCACTCATTACCTGTATTAACTGCACCTGTTTGAACTCGTTATCTGTGTAAAAGACACCTGTCCACACACTCAATCAAACAGATTCCAATCTCTCTACAATGGCCAAGACCAAAGAGTTGTGTAAGGACATCAGGGATAAAATTGTAGACCTGCACAAGGCTGGGATGGGCTACAAGACAATAGGCAAGCAGCTTGGTGAGAAGGCAAGAAGTTCAAGATGACAGTCAATCACCCTCGGTCTGGGGCTCCATGCAAGATCTCAACTCGTGGAGCATCAATGATCATGAAGAAGGTGAGGGATCAGCCCAGAACTACACGGCAGGACCTGGTCAATGACCTGAAGAGAGCTGTGACCACAGTCTCAAAGAAAACCATTAGTAACACACTACGCCGTCATGGATTAAAATCCTGCAGCGCACGCAAGGTCCCCCTGCTCAAGCCAGCGTATGTCCAGGCCCGTATGAACGTTGCCAATGACCATCTGGATGATCCAGAGGAGGAATGGGAGAAGGTCATGTGGTCTGATGAGACAAAAATAGTGCTTTTTGGTCTAAACTCCACTCGCCGTGTTTGGAGGAAGAAGACGGATGAGTACAACCCCAAGAACACCATCCCAACCATGAAGCATGGAGGTGGAAACATCATTCTTTGGGGATGCTTTTCTGAAAAGGGGTTGCACCGTATTGAGGGGAGGATGGATGGGGCCATGTATCATGAGATCTTGGTCAACAACCTCCTTCCCTCAGTAAGAGCATTGAAGATGGGTCGTGGCTGGGTCTTCCACCATGACAATGACCCGAAACACACAGCCAGGGCAACTAAGGAGTGGCTCCGAAAGAAGCATCTCAAGGTCCTGGAGTGGCCTAGCCAGTCTCCAGACCTGAACCCAATAGAATATCTTTGGAGGGAGCTGAAAGTCCGTGTTGCCCAGCGACAGCCCCGAAACCTGAAGGATCTGGAGAAGGTCTGTATGGAGGAGTGGGCCAAAATCCCTGCTGCAGTGTGTGCAAACCTGGTCAAGAACTACAGAAAACGTATGATCTCTGTAATTGCAAACAAAGGTTTCTGTACCAAATATTAAGTTCGGCTTTTCTGATGTATCAAATACTTACGTCATGCAATAAAATGCAAATGAATTACTTAAAAATCATACAATGTGATTTTCTGGAATTTTGTTTTAGATTCCGTCTCTCACAGTTGAAGTGTGCCTATGATAAAAATGATAGACCTCTACATGCTTAGTTAAGTAAGAAACACTGCCGATTTTGCAGCTTATCAAATACTTGTTCTCCCCACTGTATATGGTACCAGTCACAAGTTTGGACACACCTAACCATTCAAGGGTCTTCTTTATTTTTGCTATTTTCTACATTGTAGAATGATAGTGAAGACATAACTATGAAATAACACCAAAAAAGTGTTAAACAAATCAAAATAGAGTTTTCCAAGTAGCCACCCTTTGCCTTGATGACATTGAGTTCCCACATATGCTCAGCACTTGTTGGCTACTTTTCCTTCACTGCGTTCGTAACCATCTCAGTTGGGTTGAGGTCGGGTGATTATGGAGGCCAAGTCATCTGATGCAGCACTCCGTCACTCTCCTTCTTGGTTAAATAGCCCTTTTATTTTTTTAACTAGGCAAGTCAGTTAAGAACAAATTCTTATTTTCAACGACGGCCTAGGAACAGTGGGTTAACTGCCTTGTTCAGGGGCAGAACAGATATTTACCTTGTCAGCTCAGGGATTCGATCTTGAAACCTTTTGGTTACTAGTCCAATGCTCTAACCACTAGGCTACCTGTCGCACCATTACACAGCCTGGAGGTGTGTTTTGGGTCATTGTGCTGTTGACAAACAAATGATAGTTGCAAACAAGATGGGATCGTGTATCGCTGCAGAATGCTGTGGTAGCCATGCTGGTTATGTGTGCCTTGAATTCAAAATAAATTACAGACCGTGTCAGCAGCAAAGCACCCCCACACCATCAAACCAGCTCCTCCGCGCTTCACGGTGGGAACCACACATGCAGAGATCATCAGACAAAAGGACAGATTTCCACTGGTCTAATGTCCAGTGCTCGTGTTTCTTCTTATTATTGGTGTCATTTAATAGTGGTCTCTTTGCAACAATTAGAACATGAAGGCCTGATTCATACAGTCTCCTCTGAACAGTTGATGTTGAGATGTGTGTGTTACTTGAACTCTGAAGCATTTATTTGGACTGCAATATGAGGTGCAGTTAACTCTAATGAACTAATCTTCTGCAGCAGCAGTAACTCTGGGTCATTCTTTCCTGTGGCGGTCCTCGTGAGAACCAGTTTCATCATATTGATTGATGGTTTTTGCGATTGAAATGCTCCAGATTGACTGACCTTCATGTCTGAATAGAACTTCCGCACTCAACAACCCGGTCGCATTCCGCTTCGCTCCACAGGTAGTATCACATTTTCATTTCATTTCATTACAGCACAACAGTTTGATTTGTTTGATCATAGCTAGCTACATAGCTAGCTACATAGCCGTCTGTGTATCAAAGATAATTGTGTAGTCTAGAGCGATTTTCTAGGTTAGCTAGCCAGCTATTGTCGTTCTTTTAACGCAACGTAACGTAATCAACACTGCTAGCTAGCCAGCTAGCCCCCGAATAGCAGCACTGTAGAAACTATTACACTCAACGGAACGACTTGATTAGTGTAGTGTCAACAACGCAGCCACTGCCAGCTAGCCTACAAAGTCAACAACGCAGCCACTGCCAGCTAGCCTACTTCAGCAGTACTGTATCATTTTAATCATTTTAGTCAATAAGATTCTTGCTACGTAAGCTTAACTTTCTGAACATTCGAGACGTGTAGTCCACTTGTCATTCCAATCTCCTTGCATTAGCGTAGCCTCTTCTGTAGCCTGTCAACTATGTGTCTGTCTATCCCTGTTATCTCCTCTCTGCACAGACCATACAAACGCTCCACACCGCGTGGCCGCGGCCACCCTAATCTGGTGGTCCCAGCGCGCACGACCCACGTGGAGTTCCAGGTCTCCGGTAGCCTCTGGAACTGCCGATCTGCGGCCAACAAGGCAGAGTTCATCTCAGCCTATGCCTCCCTCCAGTCCCTCGACTTCTTGGCACTGACGGAAACATGGATCACCACAGATAACACTGCTACTCCTACTGCTCTCTCTTCGTCCGCCCACGTGTTTTCGCACACCCCGAGAGCTTCTGGTCAGCGGGGTGGTGGCACCGGGATCCTCATCTCTCCCAAGTGGTCATTCTCTCTTTCTCCCCTTACCCATCTGTCTATCGCCTCCTTTGAATTTCATGCTGTCACAGTTACCAGCCCTTTCAAGCTTAACATCCTTATCATTTATCGCCCTCCAGGTCCCCTCGGAGAGTTCATCAATGAGCTTGATGTCTTGATAAGCTCCTTTCCTGAGGACGGCTCACCTCTCACAGTTCTGGGCGACTTTAACCTCCCCACGTCTACCTTTGACTCATTCCTCTCTGCCTCCTTCTTTCCACTCCTTTCCTCTTTTGACCTCACCCTCTCACCTTCCCCCTACTCACAAGGCAGGCAATACGCTCGACCTCATCTTTACTAGATGCTGTTCTTCCACTAACCTCATTGCAACTCCCCTCCAAGTCTCCGACCACTACCTTGTATCCTTTTCCCTCTCGCTCTCATCCAACACTTCCCACACTGCCCCTACTCGGATGGTATCGCGCCGTCCCAACCTTCGCTCTCTCTCCCCCGCTACTCTCTCCTCTTCCATCCTATCATCTCTTCCCTCTGCTCAAACCTTCTCCAACCTATCTCCTGATTCTGCCTCCTCAACCCTCCTCTCCTCCCTTTCTGCATCCTTTGACTCTCTATGTCCCCTATCTTCCAGGCCGGCTCGGTCCTCCCCTCCCGCTCCGTGGCTCGACGACTCATTGCGAGCTCACAGAACAGGGCTCCGGGCAGCCGAGCGGAAATGGAGGAAAACTCGCCTCCCTGCGGACCTGGCATCCTTTCGCTCCCTCCTCTCTACATTTTCCTCCTCTGTCTCTGCTGCTAAAGCCACTTTCTACCACTCTAAATTCCAAGCATCTGCCTCTAACCCTAGGAAGCTCTTTGCCACCTTCTCCTCCCTCCTGAATCCTCCTCCCCCCCCCCTCCTCCCTCTCTGCAGATGACTTCGTCAACCATTTTGAAAAGAAGGTCGACGACATCCGATCCTCGTTTGCTAAGTCAAACGACACCGCTGGTTCTGCTCACACTGCCCTACCCTGTGCTCTGACCTCTTTCTCCCCTCTCTCCAGATGAAATCTCGCGTCTTGTGACGGCCGGCCGCCCAACAACCTGCCCGCTCGACCCTATCCCCTCCTCTCTTCTCCAGACCATTTCCGGAGACCTTCTCCCTTACCTCACCTCGCTCATCAACTCATCCCTGACCGCTGGCTACGTCCCTTCCGTCTTCAAGAGAGCGAGAGTTGCACCCCTTCTGAAAAAACCTACACTCGATCCCTCCGATGTCAACAACTACAGACCTGTATCCCTTCTTTCTTTTCTCTCCAAAACTCTTGAACGTGCCGTCCTTGGCCAGCTCTCCCGCTATCTCTCTCAGAATGACCTTCTTGATCCAAATCAGTCAGGTTTCAAGACTAGTCATTCAACTGAGACTGCTCTTCTCTGTATCACGGAGGCGCTCCGCACTGCTAAAGCTAACTCTCTCTCCTCTGCTCTCATCCTTCTAGACCTATCGGCTGCCTTCGATACTGTGAACCATCAGATCCTCCTCTCCACCCTCTCCGAGTTGGGCATCTCCGGCGCGGCCCACGCTTGGATTGCGTCCTACCTGACAGGTCGCTCCTACCAGGTGGCGTGGCAAGAATCTGTCTCCTCACCACGCGCTCTCACCACTGGTGTCCCCCAGGGCTCTGTTCTAGGCCCTCTCCTATTCTCGCTATACACCAAGTCACTTGGCTCTGTCATAACCTCACATGGTCTCTCCTATCATTGCTATGCAGACGACACACAATTAATCTTCTCCTTTCCCCCTTCTGATGACCAGGTGGCGAATCGCATCTCTGCATGTCTGGCAGACATATCAGTGTGGATGACGGATCACCACCTCAAGCTGAACCTCGGCAAGACGGAGCTGCTCTTCCTCCCGGGGAAGGACTGCCCGTTCCATGATCTCGCCATCACGGTTGACAACTCCATTGTGTCCTCCTCCCAGAGCGCTAAGAACCTTGGCGTGATCCTGGACAACACCCTGTCGTTCTCAATTAACATCAAGGCGGTGGCCCGTTCCTGTAGGTTCATGCTCTACAACATCCGCAGAGTACGACCCTGCCTCACACAGGAAGCGGCGCAGGTCCTAATCCAGGCACTTGTCATCTCCCGTCTGGATTACTGCAACTCGCTGTTGGCTGGGCTCCCTGCCTGTGCCATTAAACCCCTACAACTCATCCAGAACGCCGCAGCCCGTCTGGTGTTCAACCTTCCCAAGTTCTCTCACGTCACCCCGCTCCTCCGCTCTCTCCACTGGCTTCCAGTTGAAGCTCGCATCCGCTACAAGACCATGGTGCTTGCCTACGGAGCTGTGAGGGGAACGGCACCTCAGTACCTCCAGGCTCTGATCAGGCCCTACACCCAAACAAGGGCACTGCGTTCATCCACCTCTGGCCTGCACGCCTCCCTACCACTGAGGAAGTACAGTTCCCGCTCAGCCCAGTCAAAACTGTTCGCTGCTCTGGCTCCCCAATGGTGGAACACACTCCCTCACGACGCCAGGATAGCGGAGTCAATCATCACCTTCCGGAGACACCTGAAACCCCACCTCTTTAAGGAATACCTAGGATAGGATAAAGTAATCCTTCTCACCCCCCTTAAAAGATTTAGATGCACTATTGTAAAGTGGCTGTTCCACTGGATGTCATAAGGTGAATGCACCAATTTGTAAGTCGCTCTGGATAAGAGCGTCTGCTAAATGACTTAAATGTAAATGTAATGAATACTTTGATGGCCCAGTAAATTAGAAGGATTCCTTTGGGAAGCCAAGCAGACAACGCTTCCTGGAACTACATCCCAGTAACTACGCTACTTCTAAATGCTGTGCCTCATTTTGAAACTTCAATTTGAAAATACCATGTTTTAAAAGATATGTTATGACCTGATTTATGTAGTTTAACATGTATCACGTTAAGTACTTTTGTTTACAAAGTGTTACCGGACTTGTTGGCCCAAGCTTAGCTCCAACTTGAGGAAAACGCAGGCAAAAAGAGTGAATTTAAAATAGTGTTTGTTCGTTCAAATTGTCTCGTACAATGTCTGACAGTATTCAGACCTCTTGACTTTATTTTGTTACAGCTTTATTCTGAAATTGAATAAATTCCCCCACCCCCCATCTACACACAATACCCCATAAATGACAAAGCAAGAACAGGTTTTTAGAATTGTTTGCTAATTTAATAAAAATATCACATTTATATAAGTATTCAGACCTTTACTCTGTACTTTGTTGAACCATCTTTGGCAGCGATTACATCATCAAGTCTTCTTGGGTAGGATGCTACAATCTTGGCACACCTGTATTTGGGGAGTTTCTCCCATTTTTCTCTGCAGATCATCTCAAGCTCTGTCAGGTTGGATGGGGGAGCGTTGTTGCACAGCTATTTACAGGTCTCTCCAGAGATGTTCAATCAGGTACATGTCAGGGCTCTGGCTGGGCCACTCAAGGACATTCAGAGACTTGTCCCGAAACCACCCCTGCGTTGTCCTGTTGGAAGGAGAACCTTCGCCCCGGTCTGAGGTCCTGAGCAGGTTCTCATAAAAGACTAGTCTCCCAGTCCCTTCTGCTGAAAATCATCCTCACAGCATGATGCTGCCACCATCATACTTCACCGTAGGAATGGTGCCAGGTTTCCTCAACATGTGACGCTTGCCATTCAGGCCAAAAAGTTCAATCTTGGTTTCATCAGACCAGAAAATATTGTTTCTCATGGTCTGAGAGTATTTAAGTGCTTTTTTGGCAAACTCCAAACAGGCTGTCATATGCCTTTTACTGAGGAGTGGCTTCCATCTGGCCACTCAACCATAAAAGCCTAATTGGTAGAGTGCTGCAGAGATGGGAAAACCTTCCAGAAGGACAACCATCTCCACAGAGGAACTCTAGAGCACTGTCAGAGTGACCATCGGGCTCTTGGTCACCTCCCTGACCAAGGTCCTTTCCCCAGATTGCTCAGTTTGGCAGGATGACCAGCTCTAGGAAGAGTCTTGGTGGTTCCAAACTTCTTCCATTTAAGAATGATGGCGGCCACTGTGTTGTTGGGGACCTTCAATGCTGCAGAGAGCTCTACGGACAATCCCTTTGACCTCACTGCTTGGTTTTTGCTCTGACATGCACTGTCAACTATGGGACCTTATATGGTGTGTGCCTTTTCAAATCATGTCCAATCAATTGAATTGACCACAGGTGGACTCCAATCAAGTTGTAGAAACTTCTCAAGGATGATCGATGGAGATTGCTGAGGATTTTTAAAATCAATTTTTGAATAACAAAACGTAACAAAATGTGGAAAAAGTCAAGGGGTCTGAGTACTTTCCGAAGGCATTGTAAGTGCTCTACAAAACCATGTACCTCCTTGCTCATATTATTTTTTTCCTATCATAGTAATGTCAGCAAATAGTGAATATTGTCTGATTAAAATATTGTATCTGATTTGTTTTATGTAGAATAATTAAATGATTCCCAGAGGAGAACATCTAATTTCTTGTTGTATGCTGAAATTATTAAAATAGATGTCCAATTATGTTTTTGATATTCCAGTTATTGTGGGCCTGGGGGAATGCTAATTTGTTTATGAGTATTTGTTTATCCAAGCCGGTCTATAATTTGAACCCTGCCTAGTTTCCTCATAAAGTCAAGCTTGCCTCAACAGTGATTTGTGGTGACCTAAAATCCAAATTGGAGCGTGTATGTACATATTGTCCCAGTAGATGGCAGTGTAGTGAATTTCCACTTTTAAATGCAACCAACGTTAATTTGATGGTGCATACGCCCCCAATGACGCTTACGAAGGTAACCAATCAGGAATAGTCTGTTGTCTGCTACCCAGAAAGAACTGTTCGTAAACTTGAACCATTTCCTGAAGCAGGCTGTGTGCTTTTCAAGCTAATTGGAGAAGGAAAAACAACACAATGTCAATAACTATTTTGAATTCTACGCACAGGTAGGCATACGTCTGCAAACGTTCATTTAAATGTATGTTTAGTCGACGAGGACGCCGTGCATGTAGCTAGAGTTTAACGTTAGCTGGCTAGCTTTATGTGGGGATTTTTCAGAAGATACTGACAATACCGTTACGCTTGTTAACACTGAGCTGCACTGGGGTCTGAACGCAATCATGGTTACACTTACATTACATTACATTTAAGTCATTTAGCAGACGCTCTTATCCAGAGCGACTTACTTAGACACCATGTAACGAGTATGTGTATAAACCCTGGATGACTGACAGAGGGCTTTGTATTGAAGCTACCACACAGCCATCTTGGTACTCCTCAATTGTAAAAAAAATATTTTTGGAAGCTATAGAAATGCATTTATATTCTATTATATACCTTAATGCATACTTTTACAATGTATTATGTAAGCCTAACATAAAAAATATATATAACATTTGCACTCACTGTATATAGACTTTGTTTTCTTTTTTTCTACTGTAGGTTTTGTTCATTTCATGTGTAACTCTGTGTTGTTGTATGTGTCGAACTGCTATGCTTTATCTTGGCCAGGTCACAGTTGCAAATGAGAACTTGTTCTCAACTAGCCTACCTGGTTAAATAAAGGTGGGGGGGAAAAATCCTTCAAGTATCTATTTTTTTAAAGTACATATGTTATGGCCCCACTGCAACATAAAATACTTAAATACATGTAATTTTGTGCCTGAAACTCTTCATTGAAATGCAATAGAATTCCATTCATTGTAATGGAGGACTGATCCTATTTGGGAGTGCCAATATGGTCAGCTGGTGGCTTTAAAGCCCAATACATAGCATCCGCAATCCAGGGTTTAGATACCGGCATGAAATGTAACCATGATTGCGTTCCGACCCCAGTGCAGCTCAGTGTAAACAAGCATAACAGTAGGTTCTTCCCCCAGGCCCACAAATCCACTGTCAGAATAGATTGTCTAGCCTCCCGAGTGACGCAGTGGTCTAAGGCAGTCACTAGAGATTCTGGCTTCAGCCGGCCGCGACCGGGAGACCCATGGGGCGGCGCACAATTGGGAGACCCATGGGGCATCGTCCGGGTTAGGGGAGGGTTTGGCTGACAGGGATGTCCTTGTCCCATTGCACACTAGCGACTCCTGTGACGGGCCAGGCGCAGTGCAAGCTGACATGGTCGCCAGGTGTACAGTGTTTCCTCCGACCCATTGGTGCGGCTGGCTTCCGGGTTAAGTGGGCATTGTGTCAAGAAGCACTGCGGTTTGGTTGTGTTTCGGAGGACGCACGGCTCTCGACCTTCGCCTCTCCCGAGTCTGTAAGGGAGTTGCAGCGATGAGACAAGATTGTAATACCAATTGGATACCATGAAATTGGGGTGAAAAAGGGGTACTTTACAAAATATAATAGTTTGTCTGAGTAGACTGTGTTGTGTTGCTGCCCAATGGTGCTTCAACTCTCCATGCATGATTACAGTAGCTAATATCTTGACATTGCATTCATCAACCCATTGAACCTTGTTCACGTTGGAGTGACTCAAATTACATTTTTTGCTTATCTAATATGAATCTGGTATTTTTCCTGTGTTAACAGCCAAAAAGCACATGGAATCAAATTTCAAGCCACATTTCAAACCACCTTCATAGGTTTGAAATCCGATGCAAATCTGATTCCTGGCCATGCGAAAATCAGACTTTATTTTGCCCACAAGTGGTTTTTAGGCTGTTATTTGGCATATCTTACTTGCTAGCTACTCTGACAGTTTTGAAAAAAAAAAACATATGGTAGCTAACTAGCTTAATTGTTTACAGACACATGAATGGGCTAAAAAGCTAAACTGCTACCTAGCTAGCTAATTGACTGCTGTGGCTAGCCAAAAAATGACTTGTTTTGTAAGTTCAATAATCGTATCCTTTGAGGTGTTTAAAAGTGGTCTTACACTATGATTTTTAACATTCAAAGCAACTGGGAAACCTTCATGGCAGGCATTGTTGTCACCTTGGCTTGCTACATAACTCGTGAGTGATAGGAAGCACGAGCACCACCACCAATCAGCCTACACCACTGTACGCACACCCGTTGGTACTATGACAACTAGCGTAGACATGCCAGCAAATGGCTGCTGTCTGAACACACACGCACATCCTATTTGGTCAAAAGCAACTTGCTGTTTGGACCAATAATATGTATCTGCTGACTGCGGTTACTACATGCCACACCTACTATGCTGCGCCCACACCATTGAGGCTGCTATCACTCTCTGGTTCATATTCCAGCACAGTCGGTGGCGGAAATGCATCTACTTTGGATGCCAACCAGGGCTCGACATTAAGGCCGGTCCGGAGCAAGCAAAAAATAAATCACAATATCAAACAATTACTCTGCTCAGGCAGCTGTGCTGCCGCAGGGCAGTGTATGGTTGATATCCTGAGTAAATTGCCCATAATCCTATTTGCTAAAACCTGTTTAAATAATTATTTTATATTTACACAAAGCAGGAGAACAAAGGCAGAGTCCCACCAAAGCAGCGCAAAATATCCGGTCAGAATTGTTTTGTTTTTTCTTCTCCCTCTCGAATGTTGGATGATCTGGGCCAATAGCCAAAGTCTATTTTTATAGCAGACACTCGGGTGTCTGATTTTTGTAAAAGGCCAAATGTTCTATTTTCTCTCAATTTGAAATGAATATGACATGGCCTATTAAGAAACTCTTTCGGTTTAATTGCATGCTTAGATTTCTCCTGCCATGCTGTTTCATGATCAAACAATGAATGAATCAAACGGAGTCCTAGTTCTATCTCAAAGTTTTAAGTGCTTTTTTTAAATAACTCCAACACATGGGAGGCCTAAGGTAATAACGAGAGACAAAAGAAGCGATAGCAAGATATAAACATCGAATGAGAAGAAAAACAACAACCTTAAGACAGAAATTATGCATGCATGGCCAGAATATAAATCCTTCCTTGTTATTGCAAACCAAATGACCAAAAGCCTAATCCTACTAACTGAAATATCATTAAAGCATTAAGATAAATTAAAGTTACGAAGAGGAATTTCCAAACAATACTAACAGTGTTTAATGGCCTAAAGTTGAAGCTTTTAAATGGGAATAATTAGTCGGAGTATATGCTATTCTCATTCACATATTTTGAATTACAAATATTTTAGGCCACAAGAAGTGAAATTGAGCAAACAATGACGATATGGAAAAATCAAATGAGGAGTCAAAAGAACTTAGGCTACAGCTGAGGAATGCTTATGAAAGAAATGCATAGTTGGGCTAGGCCTATTTCCATATTATTTTAGCAATGTGCAACCTACCTACAACGCATATAGTAACCTAGGCCTAATATGAGCGGAGGATGAGGGGAAAATGTGAATCAGTTTATAATTATCCAGTTCTGAGAACAGCAGAGTTGCTCTGCAACCCATGATGATTTACAACCCATGTCAAGCCCTGCCAGCCACTGAAAACCCACCACCGAAGAAGAAAGAGGCTGGTAGCTAGATAGGTTAGGGGATACCGGTACACAGTGTGAAGGTTATTGTGTGCTGGTGTCCTAGCTTGCAAACCAAACTGATTTGAGCATTAAGCCCTGCAGTGTGAACAAGGCTTTAGTCTTCCAATTGCAAATTGTGTTTCTCCAAAGAGACTACTTTCTAGCTAGTCCTTATTATAATGCAAGGTAGAATAAAAAAGCTTTTTAAATAAATCAAGCCTTGTCTTCTGCCGGTTGTCCTCTAACATTGTGAGCCAATATAACAGTAGGGAGGTCAAATGAATTGGCTGCTGCACAGTCACTATGGGAGCACCTGGTTAAATTGGGCATAAGAACTTTTTTTTTTTATCTCAATGCTTAAACTAGTGATGGGGGGTCGCAGGACTTAGAACTCTATAAAAAAATGTATTTCTCAAATGGCACAAATAATTCGGTGGTAAATGTCGCTGGCCACATACTTATACACGGATTAGACAGTCAAACTGTCAAAAAAATAGCAGCCGACCGTTGTCAATGTTGATATTCTAAGGTGGGTCGTGATTCGTTTGAAAAAGTGGTTTGTTCCCTTTGGCAGACTCCCGAAATCAACATCCGCCATTCCAAAATATACATAGCAGCCTTCAACAAATGTTTATCTAACCAACCTGTTAGATAAACCCAATGTATATGCAAGGGGCTTAATGCAGTTGTATTCCAGCCACTAGGGGGTACTCTGGTGAAGCCCATGGGAAGTAAAGTAATATAGTTTAAGTGAATTGGGAAGAGTAAGAATGAAAACTAAAGAAAGACTAAATGACTGTTACCTGTGCTGACATGATTAAAAGTGAAGTAAACCGTACTTTTCGTGTTGTAGTTTATATGATAAGCTCATTGGAAGGGTTACATATATATATATATATATATATATATATATGTTATTCCACATTTCCATGTGACCTTTGTATAATGTACGTTTAAACAGAACATACAACCAAAAAATGTTGCCCTCGTTCTATTGATTTCAATATGTAATGATACGAGTGATTAACACACAAGTGTTGCGTTAATCTTACCGCGTTGGCGACCCACCTCAATCAAAATGCAACACTTCAAAGTGTGGCTGGTTGTCTTCTACAAGTTGTCCACTACCATTGATTATAACATTCCCAGATTCCGTGTGGGTTTTGAGCTGTGCTAGTTTTAACAGAATGTCCATCCTGATTTTCCGCCTTCTCTCTCTATTGATTTCAATGTGAAATTGATACGAGTAATTGACAAAACAGCGCTGCGTTTCCCTTTTCTTTTTTGGCGACCCCCGTATCAAAATCTAACACTCTGAAATATAGCTGACTGTCTCCTGCCGGTTGTCCTCTAACCTGTGAGAAGAGAAAAACATCTCCTGTTTCCATGTTTTGTTTGTTCTTGTGTTAGTTTCAACGGCGTGTACAACCAGATTTCCACCGAATCAATTCGTGATTTATTGCCACTTGTCAAAACAATATGGCTTTTGGTGCTTGTATAGTTTTATAAGATGCTTTTTAAAAAAAATACAAGTAATGATGGCTTCTATCTTCAACATACATTTCCAATGGTATTGTACTTAATCAGGTAAAAAAACTGCTGAATGAGTCCAAAAAAACGTGTTGCAATTGATTTATTTTGACGATATACCAGAAATCACCAAATCAGGTTCGCCCAGCCTAATAAGAGGTCAGTATGTCCAAGTTTAGTGTTCATAGGGTTTAATCACGTTTAATCTCTGTCACCATTTTCACATCTTTCCTGTACTGTCTTTAGATTTAGGTCCCTCTGCAGATTGCAAAGAATTCGAGGGCAAATGGTAAGCACTTAAAATTATTCTGTAAGACAGTTAGCTAGCTATATGTGTGGTAATACTCCCTCCACAGAAGTGAAGGGGAGAGAGATGGACACACACGTTAAGCTATAGCTACGGTAGGTAACAGCACCACCTTATTGTATAGAATAGAAATCCTCTTCCTTTGGGTCAGGAGTTTAAGTCAAACCTGTCATGCTCGTCCTACTGCTATACCTAAATGTGTTTGCTTGTGTTGCATTGCCTTTTTTCTGTGTGTGTGTGTTTGGTGGCAGATGACGAGCCAGGCGGGAGCTGAGGTACTTGTGGAGAAAGTGGGGAATGCTGGGGTGATCACCCTGAACCGCCCCAAAGCCCTGAACGCCCTCAACATGAACATGATACGACTCATGTTCCCCCAGCTCAAGGTGAGCACTGACTAGGCTACCTGTCACTCGGACAGCGGGCAAGGACAGGCAATCATATCAGTCCTGCTGCAAACAACGGCAGCGATCTGTAGGAGTAGTTCATTAAATGTGGCAAATTGTTAAATGTGGCTTACTGTTAAGGCCTCTAGCCACAGAAGGTAAACGGGAGCGTTTAAGGTTGCATTCAGCAAATTCAAATGTTTCAAAACCTGTTTTTAACCCTTTACACTCGTGGGAATTGGCCTATATGGATAAGGATACATTGAAGAGTTTCTTACAGAAGAAATATGAGAATCATATGCATAACCATGGTAGCAATTGAAAGGGAACAGTTTGGAGATAATGCGAAAATTATTAGGCCAACGGTGAGCACACAACAGTTCACAAGACTGAATCCAAACATTACACTGTTGATTTTATGTACATTTTTTCATTTACTGTACTTTTCGCTGCGTTTGTTTGATAAGGAAATCTGAAAACACTCTGGATACATTCAGTAACACGATAAGACTATTCCTGACAAATGTGGGGTAGGTGCAATGGTATTTATTATAATCCTCAATGTTTCATCTTTGAAAATAAATAGTCATCCGAATTCACGCCGTTTTCCTCACTTAGGAAACAAAAAATTTGCAAAAGATGCACAATTTACCGGAAGGGATGGGGGCTCACATTCAGATCGGCTGTCAGTCAAAACCCGGAGCTCTGACGTCATGTATAGCATGTTACTGTACCGCCGCTACGTTCCAAATTAATTTAGGTGTTTTTCATTACCCAAATCTGCCAATTCTAACCTGTATACGGGTATGAGTGTAAAGGGCTAATGGCAATGGAAAGTGGAACTTGGAAATGTTTCAATGTCTAAACACAAATACATAGCTTGAATGCGATCCGGGTTACATGGGCATTGCAATGGGCAATGTAACACCTCGTAATGTACCACGTGTAAACTTGAATAGCAGTCAGAATTGACTTGGTCCACATAATGTACTCAAGCTATTTTGAATCTGCTGCACGTTCCATTGTAGAAATGGGAGACGGACAAGGAGACTGATATTGTTATTGTCAAAGGAGCCGGTGGGAAAGCCTTCTGTGCTGGTGGAGACATCAGAGGTAAATAGCAGACTGTCGAGAGCACACACGCACACGCGTACTCGCACAGTATCTTGATATGTACGGAATATGTCGTCATCTTCCTTTTCAAAGGTGTCTTATCTCTGTGCTTTACTGAGTGCATTTTGTAATCACATTTCTTCCTAGCTGTGACTGAAGCAGGAAAGATAGGAGATGCTCTTGCTAAGAACTTCTTCCGTGAAGAATACATCCTGAACAATACTATTGGTACGTGTCCCAATCTCGCCTCTTCCATGATTCTGGTAGAGGGGAAACAGTTTAGAACAAACAATATGTCTGTGTATTACAAAACGTTTGGTTTTCATTATGAATCTACAAGGACAGACCATTCTCTGATGAGACCAGTTATGTTTAGTATTTTGGGAGCACCAGTTTCTCTCCTTTTGGCTATCTGTTCTGTTTTGACTTATATTTTATTTCATCTTTTAAGGAACATATCAGAAGCCATATGTGGCCCTTATTGATGGGATAACAATGGGAGGGGTGAGTATCTTTAAAAAAAAAAAAAACAATTTTGGTTACAATCTTTGGCCCAGATCACCAAGCATACAGATAGATGACATTGCATGTTATTGCTGTGGTGCACGTTTTCACCACAAGATGGCGACATGAGAGGGCACGATTAACATGATTTCCTGGGATCAGAGGGGCAGGGATGTTGTGTGGTCCTGGTGGTCATTCTGTCACGGCAGCTTGTCTCTGTAATCTCTCTTGGAGGGGAAAAAATGATTGAACAAAATAAAAACATAGGGGTAGGAGGGGAGGGCCTCTCAACCCAAACGCGGTTTGGCAAAACCCAACAAAATGGCAGATAGGTAACCGGTTGGTTCCCACACTAGAATGGGCATTTGAATATGCTGTCATTTCGTGAATATCGTGTCCCTTTTTGTATTCAGAAATAAAGTGAGAATGCTAAGCCTTTGAGCCATCGCCAGTGACCCAGTTTCGGGTTTATTTGAAATGACAATGTACCACAAACAAGGACAGATTTTTCCTTTGGTGGAAAACACTTGTACTGTGCGTGCATTAAACTACCGTTAGACATATGTCTCTCTATTATGCGTGGGAATAATTTTGAACCGATTTTCAAAATGATATCACTTTGAGCTGGTTTTCTTGTGTTTTTACACTTATTTTATTTCCCCCCCAAAAGAATAGATATTATTTGTATGCATTTTTCTTTTTTTGCTCAGGAAACTTGGGAGGCCAAATGAAGTCACCCACGGGCGCTAGTTGCTCTAGAGCATAATTTGTCCCTGTAAATGTACATCACCCTTGTGTGTTTGCAAACATTGCTGCACCAGGGCGACGTGAGCCATATTGGTTGCAGAACATGGGGGAGTTCTCATAGACCGGAAACAAAAAAGCCTCTCTTTACATGTAGCTTAAGAGTGCATTTTCACACTACTTTGGGATTATAATTGAATTTTAAGGCCCGTATGAATGTTGACCTTAATATAAGCTTTGTGTCATCATCGCAAATGAACTGCATTATACTTGCACTTCAACCAGTAAAATGGCTCTTTGGCTAGCTTTGCTACAGCCTAGGTCAATGAGCGTTAGCATTCTAGCTAACAACTGCTGCATCCAAAATAGGTATTTTGCAATGATATCAACCAAACATAATCTTAGCGACTGTTCAAGCAGTGATCGTAAGCGTATGAGAAGTAATACCTACGTAAATCTAGGCTATGTTGAATGGGCACATATAGCGATGAGGGTCTTTCAAAAAATTGAGAGCATCAGTGCCTGAGGTCAGTGTGTCTGTACTGAAAAGGGGCCTATGGCTGAAGATTAATCTTTCATTGTGAGTGGTAATTCCCCGACCACCCTGCAGGTGTCAGTCATATGCTTTACATCCTGTAGTCCTGACCAGCTCCTTTTATTGTGAATTGATTCCTAGCTGGGCTCTCATTGGTTAGGATGAGAAGTGGCGTAGACCAGAGCATGTTGCTGCCACTTGTTTTTTTCTTTCATCCTCCTGTTAGACTCGCTTGGAATGGGAATGAATACCTTGTTGTTCTGCAGTTTGCTAGAGGAGGAGAGGCACTAGCTAGAATTACACAGATGGTAATCATACCCTGAGCTGATGCCTAAGGCAGTCAATACAGCCATAAAAGCATACCATTATCGGTCTTTCTGATATTAGAGTACAAGCCACCCCATCTTTTTTTTTATATGAGTAGATCGCTTTTGAATATAGGACTATAGAATGTCTCACTTATACGTACTTGTTATGACAACACATTTCGATCCACACAGATCCTTGTGAAGTCATGTCTAATTCTACAGTAGTAGTGCATTATTTTGCCCAGCCTGTCACTAGAAGTGATGTATGATGGATGAGACACTGTGACAATAGTCCCACCCAGCTGTCAGACTGTCAGCTGTGTGTCGCCTCCTCTTCCTCCCTGGTCCCTGCCCATCCTCTGTTATCCTCTATGTTTCACGGCTGCCCACCAAGGTCTCTGAGCACAGACGAGATGCGTGTGTCTATCGGGTTCAATGGTGTCCTGTGTTTGTTCTCGGTATCCACTCTGGCAGGGTGGAGTCACAGAAAGCTGTGAGAAATCTCTCACACACACACACACACACACATACACAGACACAGACACACACACACACACACACACACACAGATATGTCAATGTTCATGTGGAATATGTAAGGGTTTTGTACTCAGTCGGGCTACATTCAGATAACTCTCCTTGTGCAGGGTCAGACTTAAAACAAATCAAATCAAACTATTTATCACATGCGCTTAATACAACATGTGTAGACCTTCCCGTGAAATGCTTACTTACCAACAGTGCAGTTCAGGAAAGAGTTTAGAAAATATTTACCAAATACGCTAAAGTAAAAAATTATAAAAAGTAACATAATAAAATGACAATAACGATGCTATATACAGGGGGTACCAGTACCGAGTCAATGTCGTGGGTAAGGTTAGTCAAGGTCATTTGTACATGTAGGTAGTGGTGAAGTGACTATGCATAGATAAACAGCGGGTAGCAGCAGTGTAAAAAACAAATGGAGGGGGGTGGTCAATGTAAATAATCCGGTGGCCATTTTGATTAATTGTTCAGCAGTCTTATGGCTTAGGGGTAGAAGCTGTTGAGGAGCCTTTTGGTCCTAGACTTGGCGCCCCGGTACCGCTTGCCGTGCGGTAGCAGAGAGAACAGTCTATGACTTACTCACCAGTAAGGGGCGCTCCTTGGAATCTTCTGTGGATTGAGAAGTCCTCTAAAGTCTGTTTTGCCATCAACATCTTTATCACTATTGTTTATACTTTAGTGCTTCACTTTTGTTCACTGCATATTTCCATGGGGGTGAAGGTATGGATGTCTAGCGATAGACGACTGGGAAAAGGCATAAATTCAGTGGTTGGATGGTGGAAAGCAGTAGTTTAATGGAAGTTTTAAGCCCTGTCCGATCAGAACCATCTGTCCTGAATGAGGGCTTGATTTATTGCCCTTTCAGATTTTTAAGGGTGTTCCCACATCCCGGTCTAAACAAGGACTACCTGTTGGCCTAATCAAACACAACAGAGCCACTGGGCTAGGCTATACTGACACAATTTATTAGCACTGTTAACCGGTGACACTCCATCCACACACCTCACACCTCTTTTCACTAAACATTGCCTGCCTATCACAAAACACACTTTAGAATTGTGTTTTCACAATTTCACCCGATCCCTGCGTTTGGAAGACGGTATCGGTCTTACATTGTAGAGCGATTCCTCACTTTTCCACAAAATGCAATTCATTGAATGGTCCTTTTGGAGGAGGGATTGTTGACATACATTTGTATCTGAAAGCATAATTGAAAAATAATTAAAGTCAGTATATTTGTGACATTTTGGCCTTACCCAGGCCTCCTTTAAGACTCCGTAATGTTTAGTCTGTAAGTGGTACGAAGTAGAAATTGGTGTTGTATTGAAGCTTTACTGCTTGCTCTTCAATATGAGTGGTATTTTTTCCCTTTGTTTTATGTTAATTTTTGAAAATAGAAAAATATAAACATGAATATTGGAAAAACAGACTGTTTTGACAAATGATTGTATATATTATTGAACATAATATACTTTACGGGCGTATCAAAGTTCCAGAGTGCTAGTTTTAAAGTTATGGCCCATTGTATACATAAAAATTGGAATAGTAGGCAGCCCTCCTTTTTTACTTGAATCATTGCACATTCTGCAAATCACCAGCAGAGGGTGACCATTTTTTGAATACATTTTCACATTCACTCTGTTGGCAATGCTTAAAAATTGGATCATAACTGTAAAAGTAGCAGAAATCCCACTCTAGAACTTTGATATGCCCGTACAGTATTTTATGTTCAACAATATATTGAAACATTAGCCAAATCCAAAATGTAATTTTTTTCAATATTTATGAATCAATGTAAAAAATATTTTTGCCAACTGTGATCAATTATTTCTCAATGATGCTTTTACATACAAATGTCAAACACATGTCAACAATCCATCTCCAAAATCATGGTCGTCTTTTGTCCTGGTTTTGTGAGGTATCACTCTGTAGGTGTATTCTTATGGTTGCATTTCATGCCCTTAACCCTTGCTTTTACCCCTTGTTTGATGTGCTTGCCTGCAATGTTCACCCAGCAATATCTACATAGGTTTTTTTTCCTCATTTGGATTTGTTCAACCCCTGTGTCCTCTCTCGCCTACTTTTCAAAGGTTACCGAGAAGAGGCAGAGAGTGACGTGGACGGACAAATGCGCTTGAAATGAATGTGAAATTAGATTATCCTTCTCCACTCGCTTGTCATCAGGCAAATTACATTTACAGGGGCGTATCCCGAAATAAAATTAAGTTTGTTGTTCGAGACACTTTATAGATTAAATGATAAGTAGCATATTTTTCTTTAAACGTGCGCACGGTTTTCTTCTCCGACAAAACAACATCTGATTCAAAGGGGTTGTGGCAAAGGACTCCGGCAGGATACACATTACTGCCCTTAACAAAGGTGGCTGTGAAGGAGAGGAGGACACGCTTCCATTTGCATCTCCTCAACCACCTATCTGTTTCCGGGTCACAGAGGAGAGAGGGGCTGGAGGACAGGCTTTTGCCCAAATGAAAAGGCCATATAGGCTAAACAGTAGAGGAAGCAAAACATTTAAATGGGATTGAAACTTTGATGTTGCAGCAACATGCATTATCTTCTGTTGATGATGATAATGTGCTGATGTAGTGTCAGGTTGATTTCGCTACTGCATGTGACAATTGATTGTAGCTGTATTGGATCGATAAAGTGTGATATTTTTCGCTTTGAACTGCTTGTTTTACTAAGATTTTTCAGCAGTTCTCTCGACATTTGTTCATTCAAATTTTTATTCGGATGTGGAGGGGCTGCTGGTGGCTGCCAGACGTTGTAGTCTATCAAATCAGCCATTCTTCCCAAACCTCCAGATGCTTTTTCTGGAACTGTTCGCATCCAGATGTTCGATTCATCTCTTAGTGAGGTCGAATAACAGTTCCCAATACTGGGTCATAGTCATTAGGGCACGCAACGAAACATGTACAGTTGAAGTCGGAAGTTTACATACACTTAGGTTGGAGTCATTAAAACAAGTTTTTCAACCACTACCCAAATTTCTTGTTAAACAATCTATAGTTTTGGCAAGTCGGTTAGGACATCTACCTTGTGCATGACACAAGTCATTTTCTAAGAATTGTTTACAGACAGATTATTTCACTTATAATTCACTGTATCACAATTCCAGTGGGTCATACACTAAGTTGACTGTGCCTTTAAACAGCTTGGAAAATTCCAGAAACTGATGTCATGGCTTTAGAAGCTTCTGTTAGGCTAATTGACGTCATTTGAGTCAATTGGAGGTGTACCTGTATTTCAAGGCCTACCTTCAAACTCCGTGTCTCTTTGCTTGACATCATGGGACAATCAGCCAAGACCTCGGGGAAAAGATTGTAGACCTCCACAAGTCTGGTTCATTCTTGGGAGCAATTTCCAAATGCCTGAAGGTACCACGTTCATCTGTACAAACAATAGTACACAAGTATAAACACCATGGGACCACGCAGACGTCATACCGCTCAGGAAGGAGACGCGTTCTGTCTCCTAGAGATGAACATACTTTGGTGCGAAAAGTGCAAATCAATCCCAGAACAACAGCAAAGAACCTTGTGAAGATGGTGGAGGAAACTGGTATAAAAGTATCGATATCCACAGTAAAATGAGTCCTATATCAACATATTTTTTTTAACCTTTTTATTTAACCAGGCAAGTCAGTTAAGAACAAATTCTTATTTTCAATGACGGCCTAGGAACAGTGGGTTAACTGCCTGTTCAGGGGCAGAACGACAGATTTGTACCTTGTCAGACTACGGTTTGCAACTGCAAACAACGATCGTACTTTTTGGAGAAATGTCCTCTGGTCTGATGAAACACAAATATAACTGGCCATAATGACCATTGTTATGTTTGGAGGACAATGGGGGAGGCTTGCAAGCCGAAGAACACCATCCCAAGCACGGGGGTGGCAGCATCATGTTGTGGGGGTGCTTTGCTGCAGGAGGGACTGGTGCACTTCACAAAATAGATGGCATCATGAGGGAGGAAAATGATGTGGATATATTGAAGCAACATCTCAAGACATCGGCCAGGAAGTTAAAGCTTGGTTCCAAATGGGTCTTCCAAACGTACAATGTCCCCAAGCATACTTCCAAAGTTGTGGCAAAATGGCTTAAGGACAACAAAGTCAAGGTATTGGGAGTGGCCACCACAAAGCCCTGACCTGAATCCTCTAGAAAATGTGTGGGCAGAACTGAAAAAGCGTGTGCGAGCATGGAGGCCTACAAAACTGACTCACTTACTTACAACAGCTGTGTCTAGAGGAATGGGCCAAAATTCACCCAACTTATTGTGGGAAGCTTGTGGAAGGCTACCCGAAACGTTTGACCCAAGTTAAACAATTTAAAGGCAATGCTACCAAATACTAATTGAGTGTATGTAAACATCTGACCCACTGGGAATGTGATGAAAGAAATAAAAGCTGAAATCATTCTCTCTACTATTATTCTGACATTTCACATTCTGAAAATAAAGCGGTGATCCTAACTGACCTAAGACAGGGAATTTTTACTCGGATTAAATGTCAGGAATTGTGAAAAACTGAGTTTAAATGTATTTGGCTAAGGTGTATGTAAACTTCCAACTAAAACTGTAAATGAGAATTTCTTATTGGACAAGTCCATGTAGTCCCTCCGTGTTTCATAATGAACGCATCCCACTTGTAGTGATATGTCTGTGTCTGATTAGGGTGAGGCTGCAGAATGAGGACGACCCCTCAGCCCTTCCATTGGGACTAAATAAAGCTCCATGCTAACAAAGGGGATCCTTTACTGTGTTCATTTACTTAGCACTGATCCCGTGTTAGCCCCAGGCTAGTTTTCCTTGTGATGTAAAGGCTTACTGGCACGTGTGCGAAGGTGATGCGGTGATGAATACCAGATGATCTAATGCCACGGCATGACGAATGCCCAACTCCGTTCAGAGGGTAACATTTTAGTGACGTTCTAGCTAGATCATCCCAGTTCCTTATCCTGTGTCTGCTGTCGATTATGTAAACAGAGGATGTACAGCTACAGGAAAGACAACATCAGGTTGACATTTTAGTCATTTAGCAGACGCTCTTGTCCAGACCGACTTACACTTAGTGCATTCATCTTAAGACGGCTAGGTCTTTTGATCATCTTATTAGCAATCCTCTGCCAAGCATGACTTTATAGTCTGAAGGGTGAAATGGGCGATTGAATCATCCTGATAGGTCAGACCGAGAACACGTTCACACCCCACACACAAACTCTGAATCCAACAACCAGTCACACTATGAAAGCCACTATTAAATCTATGCCTTACATTGAAACAGCAAGACCGTGTTTGTGTGAGAAGTGCTTACACCACAATAACGGCTGGTAGAGTGCACTCAGCTCCTTCTCAAGAGTGCGGTACATTTCCATATTTATTGAAAGGCTCTAATATTGTGGGAAGACCAGAGAGGACTGTTCTGTGGCTAAGGCTTGGGAGTCATGGCTGCTCATTGATTGAGATTTGGCCCTGGTTAGTTGTGTGTATGCGATCTTTACCTACCTCCCGGGGGAAACGCCTTCCATTTCGTTAATGTTTCTGTAATACTATCTGTGGGTTTCATTTAGGGAGAGTCGGCTCTAACAGAGACCCCTTAGTTTCTCCTCAGGGTACTTCCTTTCATTTTCATTTAGACTTCTGTTGAAAAGACAAGGAAATCCCTTAACCTTGTTTCAGTCATAGTTAGATTAGCCTGCCCCTCTCTCCTGCTTTCATTAGATAATGGAGATATTATTCCACACAAAGACCAGAGGATTGTAATGAACTGTTGTCAAATCCTGCAGCTTTTTTTGACTTCAAAGGGAATACTTAGCAATTGTCTTTGCCTCTGATGCCATTCTAGTGAGCAGTAGGCTACTACAACTTAACTACTAAAGTAAAGATGCAAAGCTGAGTGAAAGTGGAATAAAGAGTCAGATCGGACCTCCCCCCTTCATTGTGTTTTATGGAGATTTTTTTTTCCTATAAAGATGTGGAAAAACACCCTTCTGCAGGGTTTTAATAGCTTTATACTGTAGATGAGAATAACCCAGTGACTCCTGATGAAGCGGTAGAATGTGAGGAACGTGCTAGTCCTGGGCTACACTCTACATTTGACAAGTCCCATGTTCCCAGGAAAACCCGAGTACCCTGGACGTGTAATATGGTGGTACCGATAGATCACGCTGTTCCTTTTACTTTTATGGGTATGATTTCATTTCATGGAATGTTAAACGAAGTGCTTCCCTTTCATGCTTCTTCATTCCAACCAGCAGTTCCCATCGTTTATAAAAAGGCGAGAGATATACGGCCTCAGATTCCGTCCTGTTAAGGATTCTCCTTGAACCTTGGTGGGGAGGGGGGAATCTGCTTTTTCCACTCCCGTCTCCAGAGTCTGCACAGCCATGTCAATGGGTGGTATTTTCCACTTCGGAGGAAAGCCTGGTTAGAGCTGGCTAGACGGACAACTCAAATTCCATCCATTTGTTAATGGCTTCTCTATCTCTGGTGTCCTGATTCGATGGGAATGACTCAGGGAACCAAACAAGGAGCATGTCCTTCAACAGCCATTTACACGCACAACACTTCATAAATAAGCCTTACCCTGTACATTCTATAAAAAAATGTCATCAGAACTTCATGAAATATAGATTCATACACAATTTCATGCTAGTTAGAGAGGTCAAATATGATGTAGAAGTCCCTATCTACAAGCTAATGTGGTCCTTGTATATAAATCATCCTTCAGTGTGACAGAAATCACTTGACGCTTTAGGCCTTCAGCAAAATGTGATTGATTTGAATTGCTGCAAGGGTGCGTGTTGGAATGTATTGGGAGGAGACGGAGGTATTGATACATTAACCATGACACTTATCACCACTGACTGCTCTATAGACCTGCGGTAAAAGATTTCCATCCTCCGGGGACCATTGACTCTGTCAGGGCAGTTCAGTCAACTAGTAAAGTTCTGTTTTCCTTAAACAAGGTCTCCTCCCATCATCTCGTAATTTCCTCAATGTCATTCTATGCTTTTATTTCCTTAAAGGTCTCCTATACTGCATATCTAATTTTCTTTGGGCTGCTGCCCCCTCGTGTCCCTGACGCTACCCCAAGCAGAGTTGACTCAGCTCAAGGGTCATTGTCTGTAGGTCATGCCTGTCAATTGGGGGCTCTCACGTCACATCAGAGCTACATATCTCCCGTCTGTTCAGTTTCTGTTGATAAGATGTTGTTTAATCTGCACTGCCATTTGTCACACAACTCCTAGATTTACCCGGGGTGGTTGGGGTTGTCTTTGTGTTTGTTTTGGCTCACTGTTTATTGTTACTGTTAGCCAGCTGCCTGCCTGTCTGTAGTCACGGACTCACTGCAGACTAGACTCTACGTGCTCTTTCACAGACATCATCAATGCAGAGCAGATGCTGATGTGCTCTGTGCACATCTACCAATGTTTTAAATCACCTTTATCGCCAAATAGAACAACTAATGATTAGATAAGGCTATCCACATCATGTTAAGATTAAGGGAGCTGTGCAGCTGTTCTTAACCAATGGCCATGTATTGTGAACAATGTGCTTCTCTTTTACACTGATCTTTTACTGAGAGGAAACTTATATAAAATGAACTTGGGCTGACGGCAGTCTCTCTTACCATATAGTACCAGTCAAAAGTTTGGACACACCTACTCATTCAAAGGTTTTTAGTTTTTTATATTTTTTTCTACATTGTAGAATAATAGAGAAGACATCAAACTATAAAATAACACATGGAATCATGTAGGAACCAAAAACAGTATTAAACCAATCAAAATATATTAGATTCTTCAAAGTATCCTTTGCCTTGATGACAGCTTTGCACATTCTTAGTATTTTCTCAACCAGCTTCACCTGGAATGATTTTCCAACAATCTTGGAGTTCCCACATATGCTGAGCACTTGTTGGCTGCTTTTCCTTCACTTTGCATTCCAACTCATCCCAAATCATCTTAATTGGGTTGAGGTCAGGTGATTGTGGAGGCCAGGTCATCTAATGCAGCACTCTCACTCTCCTCCTTGGTCAAATAGCCCTTTACACAGCCTGGAGGTGTGTTGGGTCATTGTCCTGCTTAAAACGCTTAGTCCAACTAAGCGCAAACCAGATGGGATGGTGTGTCGCTGCAGAATGCTGTGGTAGCCATGCTGGTTTAGTGTGCCTTGAATTCTAAATATATCACAGACAGTGTCACCAACCAAGCACCACCACACCACATCCTCCATGCTTCATGGTGGGAACCACACATGCAGAGATCATCCGTTCACCTACTCAATTTTGACATTTAACCCGGTCTAATGCCCATTGCTCTTGTTCCTTGACCCAAGCAAGTCTCTTCTTCTTATCGGTGTCCTTTTAGTAGTGGTTTCTTTGCAGCAATAAGACCATGAAGCCCTGATTCATGCTGTCTCCTCTGAACAGTTGGTGTTGAGATGTGTCTGTTACTTGAACTCTGTGAAGCATTTATTTGGTCTGCAATTTCTGAGGCTGGTAGCTCTAATGAACTTATCCTCTGCAGCAGAGGTAACTCTGGGTCTTCCTTTCCAGTGGCGGTCCTCATGAGAGCCAGTTTCATCATAGCTTTTGATGGATTTTGTGACTGCACTTGAAGAAACTTTCTAAGTAATTGCAACGTTCCGGATTGACTGACCTTCATGTCTTAAAGTAATGATAAACTTCTCTTTGTTTATTTGAGCTGTTTTGCCATTTGCCAAGACTTGGTCTTTTACCAAATAGGCCTACCTTCTGTATACCACCCCTACCTTGTCATGACACAACTGATTGGGCTCAAATGCAGTTTAACACCTTTTTATGTGTGTTCCTACATGATTCCATATGTATGATTTCATAGTTTTGATGTCTTCGCTGTTATTCTTATGTAGGTCCTGGATGGCAGGAATCTTGGCCCCAGTGATGTACTGGGCCGTACGCACTACCATCTGTAGCGCCGAGTAGTTGTCATACCAGGCGGTGATGCTCTCGATGGTGCAGCTGTAGAACCCATTGAGGATCTGACGACCCATGCCAAATCTTTTCAGTCTCCTGAGGGGGAAAAGGTGTTGTGCCCTCTTCATGACTGTCTTGGTGTGTTTGGACCATGATAGTCTGTTGAGGTGGACACCAAGGAACTTGAAACTCTCCGCCCGCTCCACTGCAGCCACGTCGATGTGAATGGGGGGCGTGCTCGGCCCTCCTTTTCCTGTAGTCCACGATCATCTCCTTTGTCTTGCTCACGTTGAGGGAGAGGTTGTTGTCCTGGCACCACACTGCCAGTTCTCTGACCTCCTCCCAAAAAGCTGTCTCATCGTTGTCGGTGATCATGCCTACCACTGTTGCTCATCAGCAAACTTAATGATGGTGTTGGAGTTGTGCTTGGCCACGCAGTCATGGGTGAACAGGGAGTACAGGAGGGGACTAAGCACGCACCCCTGAGGAGCCCCCGTGTTAAGGATCAATGTGGCAGATGTGTTGTCTAACCTTACCACCTGGTGCGGCCCGTCAGGAAGTCCAGGATCAAGTTGCAGAGGGAGGTGTTTAGTCCCAGGGTCCTTAGCTTAGTGATGAGGTGTTCCTTTTGTCCAGGTGGGAAAGGGCAGTGTGGAGTGCGATTGAAATTGTGTCATATTTGGATTTTCCATTGGATGAATCCCGGAACATATTCCAGTCTGTGCTAGCAAAACAGTCCTGTAGTGTAGCATCCGCATCATCTGACCACTTCCGTATTGAGCGTGTCACTGGTATTTCCTGCTTAAGTTTTTGCTTCTAAGCGGGAGTCGGGAGGATAGAATTATGGTCAGTGTCTCTGTGTGTGGAGTAAAGGTCGCCTAGAGGTTGTTTTTTTCCCCCTCTGGTTGCATTGAGGTAAAACGGATTTAAGTTTGCCTGCATTATATTCCCTGGCCACTAGGAGCACCACTTCTGGATGAGCATTGTCTTGTTTGCTTATGGCCTAATACTGCTCGTTGAGTGCGGTCTTAGTGCCAGCATCGTTTGTGGTGGTAAATAGGCGGCTACGAAAAATATAGATAGTGTGGTCTACAGCTTATCATGAGTTACTTTACCTCAGGTGAGCAATACCTTGAGACTTCTTTAATATTAGAGCTTGCGCACCAGCTCTAATTGACAAATAGACACACACAACCACCCCTCATTTTATCAGACGTAGCTGTTCTGTCCTGCCGATGCATGGAAAACCCAGCCAACTGTGTATTTTCCGTGTTGTCCTCAGCCATGATTCGGTGAAACATAAGATATTACAGTTTTTAATGTTCTGTTGGTAGGATAGTCTAGAATGGAGATAATCCAGTTTATTCTCCAGTGATTGCATGTTGGCCAATAGAACTGATGGTAGGGGCGGGTTACCCATTCACAAGGCATCCCCCCCCGTGTATTTTCATCTTAACGTGAATGACGGGGATTTGGGCCTGGTCTCAGAGAAGCAGTATATCCTTTCCTGTCAAATTCATTAAAGAAAAACATCTTTGTGCAGTTAGAGCAACATTATGTACAAAATAAGTTACAAACACACAAAATAGCACAGTTGGTTTGTAGCCCTTAAACTACAGCCATCCCCTCCAGCGCCATTCTATTCAATAGTGCTCTAGGAGGCTCATTACACACACACACACACACACACACACACACACACACACACACACACACACACACACACACACACACACACACACACACACACACAGAAGATCAAAGGGCATAGCCTGGCCTCTACCTCCGTCTACATTTCCAATCTGTTACCTACCTCTCCGTCAACCACATCACTCATATCCATAGATAAATTGTTAGATGTCCCTCACTTAACCTTCCTTTCTCTTGCTCTCATCTTCACTCTTTGCTTCTCATCTATTCACTTTCCCTCTTTCTTGCCTCACTCTCTGTCTCTAGTCCTCTAATTAATATGCCCTCTCTCATTATCTTCCCCTCTCTTTCTCACTTTAACACGCTCACTCTCTCTCTGCTTTTCAGGGTGTGGGCCTCTCGGTCCATGGGCGGTTTCGGGTGGCCACTGAGAAGACTCTGTTCGCCATGCCGGAGACGGCAATCGGTAAAACGATGCACTGGCATCCGCCCCTTTCTTCCCCCGAGGTCCATGTTTGGCTCCTGTTATTGCGAGTGTGTTGCCTTGCTTTGCAGTGCATTAATAATAAATGGGCCATGCAGAGTTAAGCATTGCAAGAAGAGCATCATCATCATCATCATCAGCCAGATATGAACAGGCCAACAGGCTGTTCTGTAGCTGTTTCTCTGTAGTTATTATGTAAACATGAGAAAATTATTTGACCATCTCATACCACCAAGTAGCATATTTCCTCAGTTATATGGTCACACTTCAGGTGACAAAGTAATTAGTTGGTAATTAGGTTATCACTTTTAAATGATTGCATCTGAGCTCCTAGTGTGTGCAGCTTTTCTTTTTCAAGTGACAAAGTAATAAGTAGTAAAAAAAATCTTAACACCTATCTAATTACGCAATAGTCAAAATCTGTCTTCTTTTCTCAAACTACAGTAAGTATCCGTATCTAAAGTCTGAATATAAACCTAAGTGCACATTGATTTGGCTATATCAGTCTTATTATTTTAAGTGTTTATGGGGACCTTGGGAACCATAGGAAAATACTGTTTTATGTGAAAACTGACAATATAAAGTTATGCAGTGTGAAAGAGGGTATGCAGATTATCACCAAGTGGGTACTACTTGCGATGGAAGGAAGGAATGCTCGTCACGTGGCCAAACACAAATCAAAAGTTCATTCAAATGCTTGAGGCCAGTCTCACACAGAGCCTCAGTGTCGATCATTGGTCTCGGACAATCACTCATACCCGCTTGCACTTTGTGCCATGTTGCCAGGTGTGAGGTTGCCCAGAAACTGTTCCACTAGGCATAATGGACACCTTACACTCCTCGATTGTCGAAGATGGGCCACTTTTCTTGAGACGATTGATTGTAATGCACAATAGAAAGCCTTCATGGCACCACACGTGATAATGTGTCCCAGATCATTTTGGGTGTTTCTTAGCTTGTCTGTTATGTTTTGATGATTTTCTTTACTAATTGCACCATACTGGCTGATGCCATAGTGGCTCTCTTATACTGTACAAAGATGAACAGCACAGTCATCGACGGAGGACATGTTCTGAATCGATCCAGATGCTTTGCTGTGTTTTTGGCAGGTTTTGTACTAGCCTGTAATTATCAGTGTGGTTTGCCGTGAAAGGGATCATCTTGTATATCGATGCTGTCGTAATAGGCCATAGAGATGTATAATGTCTGAAATGGTACTCTTCTTCTATGGTTAATGAGCCTCCCCTCTTACGTTGGCTAGTCTTATCTCAGGGTTTCTCACAGCAATTAAATTAGTTCTGGTGGATGTCCACTCCATGCAAGCAAGTTGGAATTGTTTGTTTCTTTTTGTAACTCTGTCTACACATGCTATAGGGCATTTGTCCCAAAATCTCTAAATAATCTTCTCAAACTTTTTGAGGGCCATATATTGAACCCAGCGCATGTTCCTGAATCAAATTGAAATGTCTTTATGTTTTGGACTGTGACCGTTTGTATATTGTCAATAATTATTCTGAAGGATGGTGTGTGCTCTGTCTTTATCAATCACCTCCAAGGTTGGGGCGATATTACAATAGCAGACAATAGCATTGTCTGTCGACGGTGATTGACGTGACAACAAAAAGACCAGTATTCACGCTAACTTGTTTCAACTGGACAGGATTTAGAAGAGTGGGTGCCAACTAGACCTATTTGAACTCGAGTCTCGCAGCGCACAGCAGAGCAGCACACAAGTGACATTCAGTGTAATTTGCCTATTCCTATTTACTGGAGCCTATTTCAATAAATATGTCATATAGCCTACAGAACGCAAAGAGGGGAATGTAGGCCAGACAGAGTGGAGAATTCCACCCAAGCAGCGCAAAATGTCCAGTCACAAAACATATTTTTTTCTTCTCTCTGTTAGTGCATGGGCATTTGGCTATAGCCTAAATGTTTATTTATCTATATATAATGGACGCCAATGCAGCCGTTTTGATCTCAAAATCAAATCATTTCTGGGTAACAGTTAAGTACCTTAATATGATTGTTTTCAATTAAAATAGTCTAAAAGAGCAATTTCTCAAGCAAGAACTTAGCTTGGACTGTCTGAGTGGTCTGAGTGGGGAGGGGAAAATGAGCTGTTATAGTTAGTTTGTCGCACAAGGACGATGCGTGCAAGTTGGTTGCAGAACAAGGTGGAGTTCTTTAAAGAACGCCAGCAAAAAAAAAAAAGCCTTGATTTACACTTTTCTTAGGAGTGCATTTCACATTACTTTTGGATCATAATTGAATTTGAAGGCTCTTATGAATATCCTGCGTAATGTTTGTGTCGTTATCTAAAATCAACTGTGTTATGCTTAAAGAGCACTTTACACCAGTAAAATGGCTCTTTGGCTAGCTTTTGCTATAGGCAAAAACATTTTGCCTATAGCAATTTTTTTTTGCTGAGATCACAACCAATATCTCAGCGACTGTTAAAGCAAGAATCAGAACATCATTGTAAGTGTATGAGGATCCCCACCAAAAAAGTTATTTAGTTTAACTTAGAACTACCCATCCCGGATCCGGTATATTTGTCATCAGCAACTGCTGAATAGCATAGCGCAACAGTAAAACAATATTACTAGAAAATATTCATATTCATGAAGTTTATCGATAGCCTAGCATAGCATTATGTACACCTAGCATCAGGAAGCTTGGTCATGAAAATCAGAAAGGCAATCAAATTAACCATTTACCTTTTATGATCTTCGGATGCTTTCACTCACGAGACTCCCAGTTAGACAGCAAATGTTCCTTTTGTTCCATAAAGATATTTTTTATATCCAAATACCTCCGTTAGTTTGGTGCGTTATGCCCAGGAATCCACCGGAAATAGCGGTCACGACAATGCAGACAGAAATTCCAAATTATATCCATAATGTCGACAGAAACATGGCAAACGTTTTTTATAATCAATCCTCAAGGTGTTTTTCAAATATCTATTCGATAATATATCAACCGGGACAGTTTGCTTTTCACTAGGACCGGGAGGAACAATGGCCGCCTCACTCTTTCGCGCAAAAATCACTCTGAGAGCCCCCACCTGACCACTTAGGTAATGTGGTCATTCACGCTCATTCTTCAAAATAAAGGCCTGAAACTATGTCTAAAGGCTATAGACACCTTAGGGAAGCCATAGAAAAAGGAATATGGTTGATATCCCTTTCAATGGTCAATAGGGATGCATAGGAACACAGGGGTTTCAAAATAAGAGTCACTTCCTGATTGGATTTTTCTCAGGCTTTCGCCTGCAAACTCAGTTCTGTTATACTCACAGACAATATTTTTACAGTTTTGGGAACTTTAGAGTGTTTTCTATCCTAAGCTGTCAATTACATGCATATTCTAGCATCTGGTCCTGAGAAATAGGCCGTTTTCTTTGGGAACGTTATTTTTCCAAACATAAAAATAGTGCCCCCTAGCTTCAAGAGGTTTTAATGTAATAAAAAAAGTAAATGTTGAATGGGCTTCAGATGGCAATGGATTTCTTACTGTCGAGGATGTCAGTGTTTTCTTACTGCCACCAAGATTCGCACGCATCTGTACGTGATGTCAGTGTGTCGTTTATTGCCAGAGGTTTACTTTCTTATTGTTCTATTCATTATTTTCAAACCGCTGTTACCCTAAAGGGTCAACATCATTTTCAAATTGTCATAGTATTATTCCAACCTCATAGTGTATAAGAAAACATATAAAACATTGGGGGAAATCACGTTTTTGACTGCACTTACTTCCTACTCTCCATGAATATGACTTAAGAATACACTTTATTCATGGCTTTCTCCAGATCAAACAATGAATGTCATTTTATTTTGAGTAGCCTAGACACGTAAGGTAGCCAGAGGACTAATTAATGAGAAAGAACAGACGATATCAATAGCCTATAAAAAAATCTAATGACAAGTTTAATCAAACAAATTATCCATGCGCGCCGGGGGAAATCCCTCCATGCAAGGTTGAAACCAAATGGCCGATAACCTTTGTGATGACCTTTTGTGCAAAGGAAGGGAGCGAGGTCTCCTCCCTCGCAAACGGAATCTCTCGTCCCAACCCCCCTCCCTTCACCTATGTTTGTCATGGCCGCCAAACAACAACAACAAAAATCTGGAATTTTGTGGCTGTGGAATGTAGTGGAAACTGCTTATCCTCCACACACAACCTTCAAAATCACTGCACCATTTTAAGCATTGCCTTCACCCAAGCCTGATTCCTCCAAATAATCAACGGCGAAAACCAGGAACTACTGCTGCTCGTAACCTATTATAGCTCAGTGATTCGTAATCACATAATTCTACTTGAGCCTTGACAGATTCTCAACGTTTCATCTGTCCATGAGAATCAGTCCACAAGAGATTAGAAGACTGTTCAACCCATAATGTAGGCATATCACCTAGCTCGCTATGGTAACACAGCCCGTTACTCATCAGTCATTGTTCCACCAGAAAGGAAAATTAGAAAAGGTTTGCCATTGCCTTCACTTAGCCTCTGCCCAGTTTTTCAACAACATTATCTTTTGTGATTCATTCAATTTCATTTAATAGCCCAGCTGTCGTTTTAGCGGAGGACAAAGGTTGACATCGCCCAACCCTACTACACCCAAACACATCCTCTTTTTCAAGGACACTTGCATACACTCTCTTTCTCCCTCTCTGTCTCTCTCTCTCACACACACACACACACACACACACACACACACACACACACACACACACACACACACACACACACACACACACACACACACACAGTTAACGGTCTCTCTCTTGCGCACACACGTACACACACTAAAGGACATGTCCGTGTGCTGGTTGAGCTGTCTCAATGATTACTTTCCTGACTGTGCTCCACCTGAGCTGTGTGGTGTCCTTCACTGCAGAGAGGCTGTCTCCCACTGGAAATGGGACTGTCTCTGGAAGTTCTCTGATCTCTCGCTGTGTGTGTGCGCGTCGGTCGATCAGTTTGTCTATCTTTTTCTTAGAGATGGAGCAGTCATTGTTTTCCCGATAGGCTACCCCTGAAGTAAAGCCTTAAGTTTTTCATCGAAGAAAAACACTACATATTCGGTCGTTTTTGAACACATGGCATGTTCCCCGGGACTGGCAAGACAGCAGAGGAAAAATAACAATCAGGATAATCATTAAATTGCACATACTGAGACCCGTGTGTGTGTGACTGGACAGTACAGAGCAGCTATTAGCAGAGACAGCTTCTCGGGCGGTGTTAGACTTTATCTAGAACTGAGGGACTAATCCTCTTTTGGGCTGCCTGGCTTTCTACCCTGCTGCTTGGTCACACTTCTCTGGCCCAGAGCCACAAGCTGCAATGCATTTATCTTCACTTCAGCCCCTACCTCTACAGTGGAAGGGCCAAAGTTTAAAGCTACAGCTCAAGTTTAAATTCTCAGAACTGAATTCATTTTTTTTGGACACTTTTTCTTGCATTTGAATGCTAATGGTAGGCCAACACTGCTTCCATCCGCTTGGAAAGTTTTTCTTTGATGTTCTAGTGAAAGGAACTTTAACAACAGGGCCTTTAGGGATTTCCCTGAAGGGAACCCTTCCCTAAGGGCATTGCATAGAGCCCCTCAAACGTTTTCCTTAGGTAAAGGCACAGAGTTTCTAAACCCAGAGACTCAACATCGTGAGACTTCCGGGAATGTTCCGGTGTTTTCTATTTTGTGCCACACTGCAGCATCTGCTGAAAAACTTTGGAAAACAAAACAAATGATTCGTGGGTGTTGGTATTTTGGTTACTGCTGTTTTTTTGCTCGTTCGTACTGCTTGTTTGAGGCTCGTCTGTTGCTACATCGGCTCATTTTTTTTGTCCGGATTTTTGTCTAACAACTAGTGGCGGGCTTGCGGGAAAATTGTCATTTGAGCATTGAATTAACTTCCTGTTGGACCAGATGATTATTTGCATAATTGTAACAGGCGCAATTACTTTTTGTGATCACCCACTGATATTTGTGTAGTTTTAACCCCCTTTTATCCCCAATTGGTAGTTACATTATTGTCCCATTGCTGCAACTCGCATCACTCCAGCTATTGACTCGGGAGAGCTCCGAAACACGACCCTGCCAAGCTGCACTGCTTCTTGACAAACTGCTCGCTTAATCCGGAAGGCAGCCGCACCAATGTGTCAGAGGAAAGACTACAACTGCCAACCGAAGTCACATGCATGCGCCTGACCCGCATGCGCCCGGCTCGCTAGAGCGCGATGGGACAAGGACATCTCGGCCGGCCAAACCCTTGCCTAACCCGGATGATGCTTGGCCAATAGCTGGAGTCGGCTGTGACTGCGCCACTTGGGAGGCCCTATTTGTGTAGTTTTTTTTTATTGCAGAGTGAAAACTAAATGGACACTTGTCAGAACCTGGGTATGGGATGGAGGGGGAAAATGGGAGGGTAGAGCGAGATGACAAATTCAGACATGCTACTTTTCTACACTAAATGGGAGATAGACCAATAGCTAGAATGTTATTTAACTTTTTAACTCAATACTATTGTTTTAAATTTTGAAAATCAGTTTTTCTTTACCGGGCAAAGCAAAAATAGTCGGCTGGTGACTAGTGATTACGGGGAAGCAAGAGTCGCTTGTGCAATGTGTAGCCTAAATCAGGGGTGTCTCAACTTTTTCATTCAGGGCCCCCTTCCAGCATTGGGGAATATCCTGCACCCCCCTTGCTGTGCGACACGTTTGTTTCTATGGGCACAAGCACTGTTCATGACACAAACTGTTCACATCTTGTTGGCAGAGAGACAACTTGGCAGCATTAAAGGTTATTTCCTGCAATGCTACACATTTTGCCATGCCTAATTGAGTGACTCAAACATTACAACAAAATCTAAAGGCTAAAAAAACCTAGCTAAAAACATTAGCTGAAAAATTATGAATAGCTCTCTAAGGTATGCAATGACTGACATAATTTTTTGGGGGGGGTGGAACCCTGTGCCCCCCTTGTCGACCCGGGGCACACCCCACAGTTTGGGAACCACTGGCCTACAGTGGCAGGAGAAAGTATGTGAACCCTTTGTAATTATCTAGATTTCTTCATAAATTGATCCTAAAATTAGATCTGATCTTCATCTAAGTCATAACAACAGACAAACACAGTCTGCTTAAACTAATAACACACACATTATTGTATTTTTCTTGTCTATATTGAATCCATAATTTAAACATTCACAGTGTAGGTTGGAAAAAGTATGTGAACCCCTAGGCTAATGACTTCTCCAAAAGCTAACTGGCGTTAGGAGTCAGCTAACCTGGAGTACAATCATTGAGACGAGATTGGAGGTGTTGGTTAGAGCTGCCCTGCCCTCTAAAAAACACTCACAAAATTTGAGTTTGCTATATACAAGAAGCATTGCCTGATCTGAACAATGCCTCGAACAAAAGAGTTCTCAGAAGACCCAAGATTAAGAATTGTTGACTAAATGCCTTGATGTTCATCAGTCCATGGTAAGAAAAATTGCCTATAAATGGAGAAAGTGCAGCACTGTTGCTACTCTCCCTAGGAGTGGCCATCCTGCAAAGATGACTGCAAGAGCACAGTGCAGAATGCTCAATGAGGTTAAGAAGAATCCTAGTGTCGGCTAAAGACTTAAAGAAATCTCTGGAACATCTCTGTTGAAGAGTCTGCGATACATAAAACACTAAACAAGAATGGTGTTCATGGTAGGACACCATAGAAGAAGCCACTGCTGTCCAAAAAAGGGGAGCATCATGGTTTGGAGCTGCTTTGCTGCCTCAGGGCCTGGACAGCTTGAATTCCCAAGTTTATCAAGACATTTTGCAGGAGAATGTAAGGCTATCTGTCCACCAATTGAAGCTCAACAGAAGTTGGGTGATGCAGCAAGACAACCCAAAATGCAGAAGTAAAACAACAACAGAATGGCTTCAACAGAAGAAAATACAATACGCCTTTTGGAGTGGCCCAGTCAGTCCTGACCTCAACCCGATTGAGATGCTGTGGCATGACCTCGAGAGCGGTTCATACCAGACATCCCAATAATATTGCTGAATTGAAACAGTTTTGTAAAGAGGAATGGTCTAAAATTCCTCCTGACCGTTGTGCAGGTCCGATCCGCAACTACAGAAAATGTTTGGTTGAGGTTATTGCTGCCAAAGGAGGGTCAACCAGCTACTGAATCCAATGGTTCACATACTTTTCCCATCCTGCACTGTGAATGTTTACATGGTGTGTTCAATAAAGACATGAACACGTATCATTGTTTGTGTGTTATTAGTTTAAGCAGACTGTGTTTGTCTATTGTTGTGACTTATATGAAGATCAGAACATTTTATGACCAATTTATGCAGAAGTCCAGGTAATTCCAAAGGGTTCACATACTTTTCCTTGCCACTGTATATGTTCGGCGTGGAGCCTGTCTTTCCACACTCATCACTTGCTTAGCCGCAGCTCACCAGCTAATGTAGGCTGTGTGCCGGTGGAGCGCGTCCTTCTCACTGCTATAGAACAGAACCCTCGCCGCTCTGTGCACCCAATGCTGCTAATATTCGACTTATCATAGTAGCCTATTCAGTCCAAATGCAAATAAAAGTCACGGAAAGGTGTGTCTCGGTCACCAATGGTCGAGTCCAAGTCATGAAAATCGGGACTCTAGTCCGAGTGCTGGACTGGAGTACTACAACACTTCTTTCTAGCACATCAAGCTAACTTAGAGTAATTAGCCAGCTAGCTTTGTAGCCATGGACTGTGCACCTTCCATCATTTAGCTAATTAGCTAGATAGCTATAGATCTAGCTAGCTGGTTGATGTTTTACTTTTGCAACCAGGGCAGAGGAAAGCAACATTCATCTCCTAAAATGCTGTTTACATTCATATCAATACTGAATGAAGCACTTAAAAACTTCTTAGGGCCTCAATCTCATTAACAGGATCGATATGACAACAGCCAGTGAAAGTGCAGGTCGCCAAATTCAAAACAACAGAAATCTCATAATTAAAATTCCTCAAACATACATGTATCTTATACCGTTTTAAAGGTAATCTTGTTAATTCCACCACAGTGTCCGATTTCAAATAGGCTTTACGGCGAAAGCACCACAAACGATTGTTAGGTCACCACCAAGCCACAGAAAAACACAGCCATTTTTCCAGCCAAAGATAGGAGTCACAAAAGCATAAATAGATAAAGAGATAAAGAGATAAAATTAATCACTAACCTTTTGATGATCTTTATGTCCAAGTAGCTACTTTTATTAGTGCGTTTAGTACACAAATCCAAACGCTCGTGCAGGTCCAGCCGAACGTCAGACGAAAAGTTCAAAAAGTTATATTATAGGTCATAGAAACATTTCAAACTAAGTATAGAATCGATCTTTAGGATGTTTTTATCATAAATCTTCAATAACGTTCCAACCGGAGAATTCCATTGTCTGTAGAAAAGCCTCGGAATGCAGGTCGCTCTCATGTGATTGCGCGTGACCAGGACCTGGCTCTCTGCCAGACCACTGACTCAAAGAGCTCTCATCCGGCCCCACATCACAGTAGAAGCCTCATTCAAGTTTCTAAAGACTGTAGACATCTAGTGGAAGCCCTAGGAAGTGCAACTTAAACCATATCCCACTGTGTGTTTCGATAGGGCTGAGTTCAAAAACCTCAAACCTCAGATTTCCCTCTTCCTGTTTGGATTTTTTTCTCTGATTTTTGCCTGCCATATGAGTTATGTTATACTCATAGACATCATTCAAACAGTTTTAGAAACTTTAGAGTGTTTTCTATCCAAATGTGCTAATATTTTGCATATATTAGCAACTGGGACTGAGGAGCAGGCCGTTTACTCTGGGCACCTTATTCATCCAAGCTACTCAATACTGCCCCTGCAGCCATAAGAAGGTTTGAGGGACCTCATGGGCACCCTTAACTTTTTCTCTTAATTTAAGGGGGTAAATTCACCTTCATTTTTGTGCAACTGACCTAAAGTTAAGGAAACTTTAAGGAAACTTTTGGACTGCAATGGTGCGATAAGGGGCAGGGGGTGGGGGTGAGAAAAGAGGATCTTACTAGGCCAATCATCTCAAATGAGTCATTGATTGAAAGGGTGGCTGGTGTCTTTGTAATCACTCTACCCTGGTTGCAAAAGGAAAACATCAACCAGTTAGCTAGATCTATAGCTATCTAGCTACTTAGCTAAAAGTTAAGTAAACTTTAAGCAAATGGATGAGGGGAAAAATGTCAATTAAAATGTTTTAGGCAACCGCTGGGATTTCACTTGGACGTCCCCTCCCCCATCATCCACCGCCAGTACCTTAAGCCCCTCCGCTATAGGATTAAGAGATTGTGTTTGTCTTTAACCCTCCCTGCCTTAGGCTTCAACAGGATTTATAATCTGGCATTTATAATATTACATTTTCAGTCCAGAATCAGGTCAGAGATTCTAATCCCTGACCTGACTCACTTTCTCTCGCTCTCTTTCTCTCCCACTAGTGTCATCATGCCATGGAGAAACCAAGCTCGCTTTAAATCTGCTCTGCTGTCAAATGATTGCCGCGTTGCATAATTTAAGACAGGAATACTCAAATCCTTTACAATTTGAGACGTCCTTGAAATGTTTCCTAAATAACATGCAGATTATGGCAAGGATCTGAACAGTCACTGTTCTCCATCACCCGCTTTACCCCTCACCACAATTGAGCCTCCATTAGAGATTTCTGGAAAGCTGTCTAATCAAGGGCCTGTTTGAGTCTCTTGTTCTGGTGGCCAACTAGCACCAGCTTGATTTCAGGTGCCTGTCCATGTATTGAAGTGGCTCAACTGAGAGACGCTATTGTAGACACCATCTGTGTCAAGGGAGGTTTGTCTGCTAGCGTTTTCATTACTGGGCAGTTGTCTTTCTGGACCTCACAGCAATGACCCAGGACCTCGCTGAGAAGGAAATCTCTGGCCCTTTTGTCACTTGTGGGTGTAGGATCTGTGACTAGATTGACCGGTTCCACACTGCCCTTTCAATTTATTGTATTTACCAGAAATTGGGACAGAGCTTCCAATGTTGTGTACCAATTACATTTCATTTTTATTGCAACAAATATATATATTTTTTTATTGCAACATATTTGCACCTGCTATTTGTATTGGGTTAATCAATAATTGACTGAAACATGTTGCCAACCACTCTCCCAACTAGATAATCAAATCAAATGTTATTTGTCACATACACATGGTTAGCAGATGTTAATGCGAGTGTAGGGAAATGCTTGTGCTTCTAGTTCCGACAATGCAGTAGTAGCCAACGAGTAATCTAACCTAACAATTCCACAACTGCTACCTTATACGCACAAGTGTAAAGGGATAAAGAATATGTACATAAAGATGTATGAATGTGTGATGATAAAGAACGTAATAGGGAAGATGCAGTAGAGTAATGTAGGGTATGTAAACATAAAAAGTGGCATTGTTTAAAGTGGCTAGTGATACATGTTTTATTTCCATTATTAAAGTGGCTGGAGTTGAGCCAGTATGTTGGCAGCAGCCACTCAATGTTAGTGGTGGCTGTTTAACAGTCTGATGGCCTTGAAATAGAAGCTGTTTTTCAGTCTCTCGGTCACTGCTTTGATGCACCTGTACTGACCTCGCCTTCTGGATGATAGCGGGGTGAACAGGCAGTGGCTCGGGTGGTTGTTGTCCTTGATGATCTTTATGGCCTTCCTGTGACATCGGGTGGTGTACGTGTCCTGGAGGGCAGGTAGTTTGCCCCCGGTGATGCGTTGTGCAGACCTCACTACCCTCTGGAGAGCCTTACGGTTCTGGGCGGAGCAGTTGCCGTACCAGGTGGTGAAGTTTGTGAGTGCTTTTGGTGACAAGCCAAATTTCTTCAGCCTCCTGAGGTTGAAGAGGTGCTGATGTGACTTCTTCACAATGCTGTCTGTGTGGGTGGACCAATTCAGTTTGTCCGTGATGTGTACGTCGAGGAACTTAAAACTTACTACCCTCTCCACTACTGTCCCGTCGATCTGGATAGGGAGGTGCTCCCTCTGCTGTTTCCTGAAGTCCACTATCGTCTCCTTAGTTTTGTTGACGTTGAGTGTGAGGTTATTTTCCTGACACCACACTCTGAGGGCCCTCACCTCCTCCCTGTAGGCTGTCTCATCGTTGTTGGTAATCAAGCCTACCGCTGTAGTTTCATCTGCAAACTTGATGATTGAGTTGGAGGCGTGGTAGATAATGCGGTCGACATTAGATTGTGAGGAAGTCAGGTGAACAGAAGGACTTGGCTGGCTGCACCGACTCCGATAGTGTCTCTCTTGAGCCATGCTTCCGTGAAGCAAACAACGTTACAGTCTCTGATGTGATATGATATCTTTCACTGCTTTGTTGTTGTTTTTTAAATCTAATTTACAGCACCATGACTTGATTTGTCTTGATTTGCCAGGACTGTTCCCTGATGTGGGCGGCGGCTACTTCCTGCCAAGGCTACAGGGCCAGCTGGGCCTCTTCCTGGCCCTGACAGGATTCCGCCTCAAAGGACGCGATGTCCAGAGAGCAGGAGTTGCCACTCACTTTGTGGAGTCTCAAAAGGTACTGCTGGGCTAAGGGCTGGGCGGAGGGCCGGAGGTCAGGGCTTTAGTGGGGAACCGGGTGCTGAGTCAGTGGGTCCATGGCCAATGTCTGCAGGTGCCAACAAACTCCTGGCACAAAATGGCTGCTCCTTTTTATAGCTGCCATGACACTGTTGGTGTGAGGCTATTATCAGTAGGGACTAGAGTTCATGTAGGACTACAACCTTGAGCGGATGCAGGAGGGCAGCAGGGGTCAGATTTCCTGAATACAAAAACAACATTTTACCTGTGTGTAATACAAATAGTTGTAGCCCCCACTGGGAAAATCATCCTGACCTGAGAGGGTTCCATTTTGGAGAGGTGAAAGTCTTGAATCATGAGTCAAAGTAAAGTCTTGTGGTCAAGATCAAGATGGATCATTCTCTTCCCTCTTTTCCCCCAGATTGCAGCCCTTGAGAAGGAGCTGGTGGACCTGAAAACTCCCTCCATTGAAGACGTCTCCAGAGTGTTGGACTCGTATCAGAAACGGGTAGGTTGCCTGGTTCCTGGCTCCTAACCAACTTTGTAGTATATTGTTTATCCTGAGGCTGCATTTATTTTAGCTGGGGATTATAATAAAGCAAATCTAAGGAAAACACTACCAACGTTTTACCAACACATTGCCTGCGATACTCGCGCATCAAAAACTCTCAAAACATTTCTACTCTCCTTTCTGGGACGGCTACAAGGCCCTCCCTTCAGCAAATCAGTTTTTGACTACGTAGAATGGGATATGTTACGGGTTGCCTCTGAGAATAACATTGACGTATACACTGACACTGTGACGGAGTTCATCAGGAAGTGTATAGGAGATGTTGTTTCCACCTTGACGATTTAAAACCTATCCAAACCAAAAACCGTGGATAGATTGCAGCATTCGCACAAACTGAGAGTGTAAATCACCGCCTTGGTCCCAACCACGGCAACTGGTCCCATGGTGACTGGGAATACGGTTTAGTACAGTCCAGTTATGCCATCCGTAACGTTAAACAAAACGTTAGTACAGAGACAAAGTGGAGTTGCAATTCAACGGCTCAGACACAAGACGTATGTAGCAGGGACTCCAAATAATCATGAATTAAAAAGGGAATACCAGCCACGTCTCAGACACCGTCTTGCTACCAGACAAGCTAAACACCTTCTTCGCCCACTTAGAAGAAAATAAACAGTGCCACCGACGTGGGCCATCACTGCTTCCAAAGGCTGTGAGCTCTCGTTCTCCCTGGCAGATGTGAGTAAGACATTTAGGCGTGTTAACCCTCGCAAGGCTGCCGGCCCAGACGACATCCCTAGCAATGTCAACGGAGCATGCGCAGACCAGCTGGCTGGAGTGTTTACGGACGTATTCAATCTCTCCCTATCCCAGTCTGCTGTCCCCACTTGCTTCAAGATGTACACCATTGTTCCTGTACCCAAGAAAGTGAGGGTAACTGTCATCATGAAGTGCTTTGAGAGGCAAGTTAAGGATCATATCACCTCCACCTTACCCGACACCCTATACCCACTGCAATTTGCATACTGCCCCTATAGAGCCATGGATGACGCAATCATTATAACACTGCACACTGCCCTAACCCATCTGAACAAGAGGAATACCTATGCAAGAATGCTGTTCATAGACCACAGCTCAGACTTCCAACACCACAAGCTCATCATTAAGCTCAGGGTCCTGGGACTGAACCCCGCCCTGTGCAACTGGGTCCTGGACTTCCAGACGGGCCGACCCCAGGGCCCCGTCAGGCAACAACACCTCCACAAAGCTGATCCTCAACACAGGGGCCCCACATGTGCGTGATCAGCCCCCTCCAGTACTCCCTGTTCACCCATGACTGCGTGGCCACGCTCGTCTCCAACTCAATCATTGTTAGATATTACTGCACTGTTGGAGCCAAGCACACAAGCATTTTGCTACCATTACATTTGATTTGATTGCTTTTTTCCATTTTGTGTAAATGTTCTGCTTCATACTAATTGGGTTGTTAGTCATGTCTATTTAGGATCTACTGTGTGTGTGTGTGTGTGTGTGTGTTCACGCTCCATTGGTCTATGCCTTGGTTTGGTGTGTTCAGGAATAGGGTTTTTATAGCCCCCAATATGGGTTTATACAGAGGTAATATGAACTTGGACCTGCATTAAGCCGGTGGAGTTGGAACACAACAATATGTGGGGCGTAGTGTTGTGCCAACTGGCCTGTGATTTCCCAAAGTGTAACTGGAATTAATTGGAAACGCCAGCAATATCTGCATTGCCAGTCCTTAACATTGTAATACACTCCCAAGAGAAAGAATGTGAAAACGAGAAAGTGTATGTATGTGTTTAACTAGCATCCACGAATTCTGTCCACAGAGCAGTCTGGATGCAGAGAAGCCATTTGTCCTTGAGCAGCACATAGACGTGATTGATAAGTAAGTCCTCCACAGCCTCCATTCTTTTCCCCCCCCTAGGTGGTCTAACCGATGAAGCCATGAGCCACACAATTTAGAAACGGGTTGGGTGAGGGTCAGAGAAGTGTATGCAGCTTTTAACTTGCTAGCTATAATACAGTGTATTGGAGAGAACAAAGTCCCAGATGGTATTAAAAACGTGTGCGACGTCTCCAGTGTCTTCACGCTGATGAATGATTCCTGCCAACGCTGTCCTTGTTTTACCGCTGGCTTATGCACCTCTGCTTGTGTGCTCTCACACACACACACACACACACACACACACACACACACACACACACACACACACACACACACACACACACAGATGAAACCCAGCTCTTTGAAAGCATGTCCCCGTTACAGAGCGTAGCCGCGTAGCCATATTTATTGTAATAACACACTGGCAAGCCAGGTTGCGTTCCCTCCCTTACCAAACAGCTACAGAACATTTCCTTAGCACTAATTACTTTTCTCTGTGATTTACAATATGTGTCCATGTGTGACAGAGGCACACTCTGGCCTAGAAGACATTGGGCCGTGGTGTAACCCACAGCCCTTGGAGCAGTACATAAGCCTGAGTCACAGTAGGCCAACTGTTATTAGCATTAAACGCTTCTCTCTGTTAGTTGTCCTGTGGTAGCTTGACGCCAGTGTTCTTTAATCCTGGTTCTAGGTACCCGCAGGGTGTGCCGGCTTTTGTTCCAGCCCAGCTCTAAATGATGTCACACGTGATTCATCTAATCAAGGGCTCGATAAAGACTGGTGTCGGATATTTTAGTACTGGGCTAGAACAAAAGCACACTGCACAACAAATGGTTCTTTTACATTGAGCATTGGCGCCAATGATTTATATATACACTAGATGACTGACTGACTGACTTGGGTTTAAAGCCACAGCACCTCCATCTTGGCACTCCTCCACCGTTGTAAAATAAAATATTTCGGAAGCTATAGAAATGCATTTATTGATGTCACATTTTGTTAAACCAAATGTATTCTATTACAGACCCCTTAATGCATAATTTTAAATTATGTGAGCTAAACGTCAAAATATAAAATGCAAAAATGTAACATTTTCTTAAAGCATACTTTTTTTTTTAAAGTACTAATGTTACTTTCCCCACATCAACAACAAACACTTAAATACTGTAGAATGCCATTAATTCCTATGGAGGACTGTTTCATCTGAGGAGTACCAGTATGGCTGACCGTTGGCTTCAAAGCCTCTCATTGGCCAATACATAGCATCAGCAATCCAGGGTTTATATACATCATTGATTGGTGCACTGCTAACACTGTTAGGGGCCTGCAGCACAGAGAGAGAGAGAGAGAGAGAGAGAGAGCGCGCGCTTCCTTTTGAGCTGAGAAAGAGATCGCCTCCAGTCGCTATTTATATGCCCTCTTATCGAGTACACCCTTCATTTTTACTTATCATCATCACTGGCCCTGTCTACCGTATGTGTTTGTTATGAACCGCTGTTGTGTAATGTAGGCTATTTTTTACACTTGTCCTGGGCTGTTTGCTGTTTTACTGACACACATACTCCTTCTAATGTCTCTCAGGATGATTGATGTGATGTTTAACTGTAGACTATTAAGGCACACTAGGTATTATAACATTGGTCCCGTGCCAAGAAAGTGCATATTTCATTAAAATGGCTTTTTCAGTGAGTAGTTGCATTGCTTTAAACATTTTGCACATAATGAAATGAGAGTGACCCCAACACATGCAGGTGCCGACATACGCTAGGTCAGTGTTTTCCCTACTCCAGTCCTCAAATACCCCCAACAGCACACATTTTAGTTGTAGGCCTGGACAAACACACCTGATTCAGTTTGTTAGCAATTGAGGTTATTCTTCAATTCTTAGATTTATTTGAGTTAGACAAATCATAGGTGCTATGCTGAAATGTAGACGTTCAGTCTCCCCTGTCCTTCAGTTCTTTCCCCACAGAACAAAGGACAGGATGCCGCTTATACCCCCCAGCCTGGGTTTAACAAATCAAATGTCCTTGCAGGACAACTTGGCCAATGGTCAAATAACAAGTATCCCATTGGTCGTTAATCCTAGTCCTCTCATCCCCTGTGTTGTGTATTTATCTTCCAAATATTATTACAAACTTGTCAACTAATCAGGCGAGTTTGTCAGGGGCAACAACAACAAATCTATCAAATATTATTTGTCACATGCTTCGTAAGCAACAGGCGTAGACTAACAGTGATATTATTCCAACAATGCAGAATTGAAGATAATATATTTAAAAAAAATATATATATATAAGTAGTGACACGAGGAATAAATGCACAGTGAATAACAAAAACAAGTCAAATGACATGGCTATATACAGGTAGTACCAGTACTGAGTCTATGTGCAGGGATACGAGGTAATTGAGGTAGCCATGTACATGTAAACTACATGACCAAAAGTATGTGGAGACCTGCTTGTCGAACGTCTCATTCCAAAATCATTGGCATTAAACTAGATGCTGGAACATTGCTGCGGGGACTTGCTTCCATTCAGCCACGATTATTAGTGATGATGTCGGGCACTGATGTTGGCCGATTTTAGGCTAGGCTCACAGTCAGCGTTACAATTCATCCCAAAGGTGTTTGATAGGGTTGAGGTCAGGGCTCTGTGCCGTCCAGTCAAGTTCTTCTACACCGATCTCGATAAACCATTTGTGACCCGTTTCCGGAAACTAGGCATATGTCGCGGGTCACTACTTCACAGGATAGCCATTTGAACGATAACTTTGTTTTATTTTTATCAAAATGTGTTTTTTTTGGCAGAATGCCTTCTCGAACATGTGAACTTTCATGAGCCTTAATAACAAACTTGTATGCCATCTGTAAATTCGAATCAAATTGTTAAATTACGAGCCTAGTTGGTTTAGCCACAGAAAAAGTAAGCAACCTTCCCGTTAGCCATTGATTGGCTGAGATAATGAGTGGGCTGGACATGCCGAGAGATGAGTTTGGATTGGTCTGCCATATTAGCACGCTTCTGTCGATTTGAGCTGGTCAGTATGTCCTTATTAATGCGTTTAAAAAATTAATTTTTTTTTTTAATTCTGTAGGAAAACTGCATATGTGTTTCTCTCCACTTTCTGGAGGACCTAATTTTGAAATAGTTGGAATTCGAGTATGATAGCTAAGTAGATGGCGCAAACTCCAGATTGCATCTTCAAACTAAGGGCAAACATGGCATCCGACAGGAGACGCGTCCATCCATGAATGATGTGTACGGTTACATTTTCAGATATTACACATTTCTAATTTTGACAAAGTGGTTTCATTTCAAGTTAAAGTGTACTGTTAGCTAGCTAACTTTAGCTGGCTGGCTCGCTAGCTAACGTTACATTTCAGTCTGGCAATCTACTCAGATTTCAGAGCACTCTTGTCTGAGTGTACCAGACCGCAGAATAACTGATGAATTTACGAACGCTCAACACCTGTTGAATATAACCGGTGTCAGTAAACGTTGTCAAAAAAGTGTAATTAAATTGTTGCCAGCAGCACAGTTAGTCATCAACGCTCTGGATAACATGAAAACAGCCTAACCAGCTCTGCTAGGGCGAGTAAAATGGTCAGAGTGGGGTGTTCTCTCATTGTGTCTGGAAGTAGCTAGCAAGCTAGCCAATGTTAGCCAGTTAGCTTCGGTGCTTGACTGCCGTTGTGAGGTCAGACCGTTCGGATCAACCCTACTCGCCGGCCAGAGCGTCCAGTGTGCGCTCTGCACGCTCCGAGAGCGAAACACTGTCCATTCGTAAATTCACAATCTGACAGCACAGTTGTAGTCACCAACACTCTGGATAACATAACAGCCTAACCAGCTCTGCTTGCACGAGTAATGTTCAGTGAGACGTTCTCTCATTTGTGTCTGGAAGTAGCTAGCATGTTAGCTTGGATGCTTGACTGCTGCTGTTAGTACAGAATGCTCGGATCAACCCTTAAATATATGGGGCTAAAGCTTAAGAGGGTGTGAACAATGCTGAATGGGTGCAGACAAAGAGGGGTCTCCAGTAGTGGTACCAAAACATTCAAAGGCCATTTTCTCAAAAGTGAGAAAGTTTACATTTCAAAGCAGAATTACTTTCCCATTGTTCCTCAACTGTAGTGTATGATATACCCTTTTGTAGCCCTGAGTCTCTACTTTTATCCAATGTTAAAAAACACCATTTCAAATGTTGCTATATAAGACCGATTTGACACAGTCAGTCACATTTCTGTATGGACCTTGCTTTGTGCACGGGGGCATTGTCATGCTGAAACAGGAAAGGCCTTCCCCAAACTGTTTCCACAAAGTTGGAAGCACAGAATCGTCTAGAATATCATTGTATGCTGTAGTGTTAAGATTTCCCTTCACTGGAACGAAGGGGCCTAGCACAAACCATGAAAAACATCCCCAGACCCTTATTCCTGTTCCACCAAACTTTACAGTTGGCGCTATGCATTGAGGCAGGTAGCATTCTTGGAGTCGTGTTAGGCCACACAGTCGTGGGTGAACAGGGAGTACAGGAGGGGACTACACACACCACCCCCGACGGGCCCCCGTGTTGACAATCTGTTTTCGGTCATAGGAAATGATGGCGGAGACATTATGTACAAAAAAGTTTAGATCAGCTTAAAAGAACACACAAAATAGCAGAATTGGTCAGGAGCCTGTAAGATTGCTGCTATCCACTGCAGCGCCATCTTACATGATGGTTGGGGGTACTTGAGGACTGGAGTCGGGGGAAACACGGCACTAGGTAATGAGTTCAGATGGCGGAGTGAGTGAAGTTAGGGAAAGGGCATTTGGGAGCTATAGATAGAGAGGTAGGGCTGTGAATTCCATGTGCAGCCCCTCACAACACCAAATGAGTGAGTGCCTTGTGTGTGTGTGTGTGTGTGTGTGTGTGTGTGTGTCTATCTGGGTGTGCACGTGTGTATTCAGCCATATGTACTTCAACTGACCATGTCTCATCCCTGTATTCCTGCGGCCCTTAGGCTATTCCAGTCCAACAGCGTGGAGGGGATTGTACACAACCTAAAGACAGACGGCTCTCCATTCGCCCAGAAACAAGCTGAGGTGGGTCCAGCCTCAAGCTAGTTAGCCTCACCGCGACCTCCATTCCCATCTCCCACACATACGCTAACTGGAGGTAAGGTGGGAGCTTTGGCTAGCAGAGAGAGGGGCTATAGAGGAACTAAATCTGTCGCTATGTACAAATGTCTATGGACTATGTTCTAAATTAGAGCGTTGGGCCAGTAAACAAAAGGTTGCTGGATCAAATCCCCGAGCTGACAAGGTAAACATCTGTCATTGTGCCCCTGAACAAGGCAGTTAACCCACTGTTCCCCGTGCGTCGAAGGCGTTGATGTCGATTAAGGCAGCCCCCCCCACACCTCTGATTCAGAGGGTTAAATGCGGAAGACGCATTTCAGTCGAAAGCATTCAGTTGTACGACTGACTAGGGATCTTCCTTTCCTAAATGATTTCCTCTCATCTTCTCCTTCTCAATGTGAATGAAACCCAGCTAGCCAGCCAATCTGACGTCATCTGAGAGTGTGAGAACATAACCCAGGCCGTTAGTCCAACATTCATGGCTCTGCTAACGGTAGTAATTGTCACTCTGTAAGCCCTTAATATGGTTAAGCTTACCACATTGGCTCAATGGAAGGCTCTAAAAAAACACCCTAAATAAGGATGATGACCTGACCGGACAGTCCCATCGGCAGTCTGACATTGGGTCAGAAATGCCCAATCTCTCCCAACTGTCCAAAGTCCCCTGTTGGGCAAACACTTGCCATGGCACAACCTTATCCTGAATGATAAATACCTCCTTTAATAGTGCCAAAAGCCAAGCTGTCCTTGTTTGATTGGAAGCTAAATGCTCTGTAAACCTGGATGCCGTGTGAGAGAGATGTGCACAAGGATTGCGACACATTTCCATGTTGCCTGAAATGACATTGTACGGTGTTTGCCATCCCTGTTGCCGTGTGATCACAAGTGCAGATTCAGTGTGGAGAAAACTGATACCATCGCCTCATAATGCGCAGTGTCTACACACGTTTTATCACAGATGGTGTCGTTAATGAGATGGGATGTGCTTGATCGTAAACATGCCTGAATCCAGCTGGTGTATGAGTTGGGAGGAAGACACTGGTTATGTAAAACAGGAAATGGGCCCGCTCTTCTTGAAAGAGAGCGATGATAATGAAGCAACTCTTCTTATGAAGCTGGATGTTGTAACTGCTGAGTGGAAAGTGCAGCAATTGGTATAGTCCTGTCCATAAGCACAAACGTTTCCCTATTGGTTCAAGGGCACTAATAAGAGAAAAATAGTTAAAGTATCTATGCAGGCTTTGGAGGGAATTCCTGAAATGCCCTGATTTCGTCACTGCCAATTATGGTACGAGAGTTACACTAATCAATGCAATGGCAGTAATTGTGGGTGACTACAATGATATAGGGCTACTCACAATATCACATGAAAGAATTGCTAGTGTATTGAACATTAGGTTCTGCTGGCTAATAACTACCTGGGCTACAGCTAAGCAGTTTTTCTTTGTATTTGTGAATTTCACAGACCCTCGCCAAGATGTCTCCCACATCGCTGAAGATAACCTTCAAGCAGCTGCAGGCCGGAGGCACCATGACTTTGCAGGAGGTTCTGGTGATGGAGTACAGACTCAGTCAGGCCTGCATGGTGGTATGTGCTGAAAGGCCCCAGGCCTTTAATACTACTTCCTGTTCCCCGTCACATTTGATTTACTTTATCTTAGTTTAAATGTTTTTCCATCCGAAGGTAATGTAATTTACTAATTTACTGGGTTTTGAATAGGATAGACCCTAAACAGCTCCTGGTATATATTAGTGGTATTCTTAGTTTAAAGCATGTATGTGTGTCAGGATTTCTGATTCTTGTTGTTTTGCAGAAGGGCAGTGACTTCTACGAGGGCGTGAGGGCAGGTAAGGAGTTTGACTCTTGCAAAACACATAAATAAATCCCTTTTGAGATTTTACAGATTGACCTCTTATTTCTGTACAATGATATTGAGTACTAATTGGCAAAAACTGCTCCACGTCCCTTTTGAATTTCTGTGTTATTAGGCCGTTTCTGTCAGTATGCAATTCATTTTATTTTTTGCTTTGTGTTCCTAGTGCTGGTTGACAAGGACCACAGCCCCAAGTGGAGTCCATCCACACTGAAGGAGGTCTCAGAACAGAGTGTGGAGAACTGCTTCTCGTCTCTGGGGGACCGTGACCTCAAGCTGTAAGGACACCTCAATAGAATAGAACAAGGGGTCAAGGGACATCACTACCCGCTCATGAGGCCTTCTCATAGGAAGCGTCCTAGTTGCCTAAATGTGTTTCCTTCCCTTGTATCCTTTCCTTCATGGCCACTCATCAGAGTCCATATTCTCACTGAGAGCTTTATCGTTGAGATAAGCCACCACCTTCACCCATCAGTGGTCATATAGTCGGAGAGGAGACAAAGAAAGGAAGCTACTCTAGAGTAGTCGGTCACAGCCATCAGACATGGTATGCCAGTCACTGTGGCCTATCACAACAGCAGGACTTTGGCAAGACCACACCCCAGTGCTGTGCCCATTTTGCAATGCATTTTTAAACTAATTGAACGGACTCTTCAAGTATGACTTCTCAAAAGCTAGCATCAGGCTAAAAGGCTGAAGTTTGATGGATACCAGACCAGTTATATAGACATTGAGTCAGACGATATGTACAGTATCTCCATTGTGCTGGTGTACAGTATTATTTGCAAAGACCAATATTTCTCGGTACAGTTGGCGGTGCCAAGAAACAAATGTTTGTTTCGGTGAGTAGCTGGGTAAGGAAGAGGTTCTGTCCTGTTTGAAGTGTCATATAACTTGGGAGAGTACTGTCAGGTGGTTATTATGGCCCTTGTTGAGTGTCATAATGTCCTGTTTATGAGTGTCTTTCAGTCAGTCTGTCTCTCCAGTACATTTCCTATGGATTCAATCAAATGCACATTGCTGGAAGCCCGGACTGGGAAAACACCATGTTAAAATATACAGACGAATTTCTACCTAATTTGGATTTTTATGATTTTGCAGTGCTTTGTCATTTTTCTGCAGTGTGTCTTCGACTGAATCTGGCCTTTTTGCGTTTCTCTGTACCCTGCTCAAATCATTGATTATATGAAATCCCATTCGCAGCACTCAAACCCTCAGCACACAGTTAAGAGCTCTTACAGGCTCCGAGAGATAAATTAGGTCAGTGGCTGAAAGACCCACCACAAAGTTTGCGAAGTAAACAATGAACCAGCGTAAACACTCTCCTACAGTACACAGGCTCAGTAATTATCTTGGCTTCAGCTTTTATGGTTTAGGATTTGCCCTTCAAAAGTCACCAGCCAGGTGTCATTCTTAATGCCTTTTAGCTTTGTCATGAAGCTGGAGTGATCACTCGGGGTTGCATTTTTCATTGCATTACTGTATGGCAAAGGCCAGAAGTTCTCAATTCATTGTGCGCTCTTCAGTATACAATTCAATGGATACAATTTCCCAACTAATAGCTGTAAAAAATCTCTTGTATAATAAATATGTTGATAAAGATGTGTATGGAAACCTGATTTGTAAAAATTGTCATTTGATTTAATTGTTTGAAGTCATCGTTGATAAAAGCATAATTATGTTGTGCCTGCCTATGTAACCACACAGAACAAAAATATAAATGGAAAGTGCGGGTCCCATGTTTCGTGAGCTGAAATAAAAGATCACAAATGTTCCAAACGCACAAAAAGCTTATTTCTCTAAAATATTGTGTACAAATTTGTTTACATGCATGTTAGTGAGCATTGTGTCCATTGTGTCCTTTCTCAAGATAATCCATCTACATGACAGGTGTGGCATATCAAGAAGCTGATTATTACACAGGTGCACCTTGTGTTGTGGACAATAAAAGGCCACTCTAAAATGTGCACTTTTATCATGCAACACAATGTCTCAACACAGGTGTCTCAAGTTTTGAGGGAACGTGCATGCTGACTGCAGGAATGTCCAACTGAAGGGTCTCCCAAGTGGTGCAGCGGCCTAAGGCACTGCATCGAGGTAAGTCACTACAGACCAGTGTTCGATACTAGGCTGTTTCAGCCAGCCACGACCGGGAGACCCATGAGGCGGCGCACAATTGGCCCAGCATCATCCGGGTTAGGGGAGGGTTTGGCCTGCCAGGATGTCTTTGTCCCATCGTGCTCTAACAACTTGTTGTGGCGGGCCGGGCGCATGCACACTGACTTCGGTCACCAGCTATACGTTGTTTCATAGAACGCATGGCTCTCGACCTTCGCCTCTCCCGAGTCCATATGGGAGTTGCAGCGATGGGAGAAGACTGTAACTACCAATTTGGATATCACGAAAAAGGTGTAAAAAAGTATTAAAAGGAATGTTCACCGGAGCTGTTTCCAGAGAATTGAATCATTTTAGAGAATTTGGCAATACGTCCAACCGGCCTCACCCACAGACCACTTGTAACCACTCCAGCCCAGGACCTCCACATCCGGCTTCTTCACCTGTTGGATCATCAAAGGGGGAGGGCTGGATGATGAGGATTTCTGTCTGTAATTAGGCCCTTTTGTGGGGAAAAACACTATCTGATTGGCTGGGCCTGGCTCCCCAATGGGTGGGCCTATGCCCTCCCAGGCTGACCCATGGCTGCACCCCTGCCTAGTCATGTGAAATCCATAGATTAGGGACTAATTTATTTATTTCAATTGACTGATTTCCTTATATGAACTGTAACAGCAAAATCGTAGAAATTGTTGCGTTTATATTTGAGTATTAATTACCTAGGGACGCTTACTGTAAAATGAGACCCAGTTGGATATTCCATTTCTAAAGTGGAATGTTTATTTTTTATTTTTTAAATGTTCACCTTTATTTAACCAGGTAAACCAGTTGAGAAGAAGTTCTCATTTGCAACTGCGACCTGGCCAAGATAAAGCATAGCAATAAACAAAACATACAGTCAATAATACAGTAGAGAAAAGTCTATATACAGTGTTAAACATCAGCTTTGAATACAAAGCCTGTCGCGTTGAGCTCCTGAAGCAGGGTTCCCCAAATATTATTTGTCCCGCCAAAGCCCCCCAAATGAATTATGAATATTTCAATGCAATGTCCCAAGAAAAATGTGACACTACCTAAATAATGCAAAAGTTACATTTGAACATAATGAGGAGGCCAAATGCAGGAGACCATTTTGTTGTTCTGAAACAAAAAGCTGCAACTGCAGCGCAATCAATAGGTGAACAGCGCCTGGTGCTGAAAATATAGCTAACTTGTTATGCAAGTGGAACCCAGCAACAGATGTAGAATAACTACACCAGTTGAGTAATTCATTTCAACAATAATATTAATTTTAATTTGACTTAACAAATTTGACTTTAATTTCACTTAACACCTTAAATAAAGGTTAAATAAATAAAAAAAACAAGAGGGTTTAATTGGAGTATATTTCCTCCGAGCCAAGATCTACATAAAATAACTTAGCCTACCTCAGCCAGTTATGTGACTTAAAAGCATCTTTCTCGCAGCCTAGTAGGACCTTTTTTATTTAATTTATTAGGCCTACTTCAAATTGCAACTGGCCAAAAAGGTAGCATTCTACATAAAACAATAATTTAAAGAAAAAAAAGGCAAAGTCTGTCTGAATGTCTGTATCGGGAGTCTCGGCATAACCTGCTCCTGTTACAAAATGATCAGAAAATACTGTCAGCATGAGCCCTAAAATAGCCATGAATAAGCACTAACAATAATAATCACAATAATGTTAGTAGCCTATATGACTTTTTATTAAGTACAAAGTTACTGTTTTCCTATGAGCTTGCTACCCAAAACACGCACAAGGCCTCGGCACTCCTGAGTGCATCCGATTTGTCTCGACGTCTGGAATTCAATCAGCTCAGTTAGAATTGCAGCCTCATCCAGCGAGGGCATCGTTTTCTTAGCGAGGGAGGAGAATTATCCACCTGGGCGGACTGTGAAAGGATCACATACAAACGCAATGATATCCTTGGGCCCGCTGTTGTAATTCATCTGGTGGAGAAGTTGTCCCTCAGGTGCTTGATGAAATCTTCCATCACCTCTGAAAATGCTGTGGCCTGGTCCCTCTGCCTGTCGTTTCTTCAGTGTGATGAAGTGCAGTAGCCTTTCGGATGAACTCGAGCTTCCTAGTAAAGGCCTCAACTTTTCCCACCGTGTCCACGACTGTTGTCCCTCTTCCTTGTAATTGCAGATTTAACCAGTATAAGTGACAGAATATGTCAGCCAAAAACAAGCAACATTAGAGAGGAATTCCTTTAATTTCCAGAATACGAAGGTGGTCACTGCCCTTATTTAGCTTTTTCTGAGAAAATCCACAACCTGGTCATTTTATTATTACTTTTTATTTTAGCCTTGGTTAATATTTTCTTCTTCTTGAACTGCACTGTTGGTTAAGGGCTTGTAAATAAGCATTTCACGGTAAAGTCTCCACTTGTATTAGGCGCATGTGGCAAACAAGGTTTGATTTGATTTGGTCATCATGGGTGGCCTCCTCTGATTCTGTCACAAGCGTGTGGAAAAGACAGTGTGAGGTGCCTGACGTCCCCCTGATAAAGTTGATCATGAGTATGACTTTATCCATCCCATCTTTCAGCTCAGCGTTTAGTCTGGCACACAGCACACACTCTGATGGATGAGACAATGCAAGCCATTCATTTTTTGGGGGCGATTTCCTTCAACCTGCTGACCAGGCCTCTGTGTCTGACCACCACAGCAGGAGCCCCTTCAAGTAAACACAAAGTTGACGTTTTCGAAATGACAGGCCATGCTGCGTAAACAATTCCTCCAGCTTTGTGAATAGGATGTCCCTGGTGGTGTGTCCTTCGAAGGGGAATCAGTGCCAGTAGCTCTTCTTTAAAGTTATTTCCATGAAAATAACAGACATACAGTGGCAAGAAAAAGTATGTGAACCCTTTGGAATGACCTGGATTTCTGCGTAAATTGGTCATCAAATTTGATCTGATCTTCATCTAAGTCACAACAATAGACAGTGTGCTTAAACTAATAACACATTGTATTTTTCTTGTGTATATTGAATACATAATTTAAACATTCACAATGTATGTTGGAAAAAGTATGTGAGCCCCTAGGCGAGTGACTTCTCCAAAAGCTAATTGGAGTCAGGAGTCAGCTAACCTGGATTACAATCATTGAGATGAGATAGGCGATGTTGTTTAAGAGCTGCCTTGCCCTATAAAAAACACTCACAAAATGTGAGTTTGCTATTCACAAGAAGCATTGCCTGATGTGAACCATGCTTCGAACAAAATAGATCTCAGGAGACCTAATATTAAGAATTGTTGACTTGCATAAAACTGGAAAGAGTTACAAAAGTATCTCTAAAAGCCTTGATATTCATCAGTCCACGGTAAAACAAGTTGTCTATAAATGGAGAAAGTTCAGCGCTGTTGCTACTCTCCCTAGGAGGGGCTGTCCTGCAAAGATGACTGCAAGAGCACAGTGCAGAATTCTCAATGAGGTTAAAAATGTTGACATAAAAAAAAGTAGTGGGCTACGTACAGTAGACCTGTTTTTCCCCACCAATCAACACACAGAGAAATGGAGTAAAATAATAATTAAATAGAGACATTGGTGATTTTATGAGCTTAATCAGATCTAAATTATTGTTATTGTCACTGAATTAATTATGTATTAATCCGACTTGTTAATGTTGTTCTGTTTGTAGTGTAGGCCTATTAATTTATCAATTTGTAGTGTAGGCCTATTAATTGTGCTAATATTATATGTTAATTATGTTCTGGCTTGCTGACTATTGGCTCAGAAAATGTTTTGGCCCGAGGCTAAACCTAGTTGACGAACCCTGTCCTAAAGCTTCTGAGCCACTATATCAAAGCTAGTTGGCGTGATCCATTAATTCCATTAAGTCATTTAGACGACATCTAGACCTGACCATCTATCAGCTAATCTAATGATTAAATAAATGTTACAGGGACATAATACAGGTGCAGAGGGAGCTGTTGGATCTGGATAGGCAAAGGTTGCCCATAAACCGTAAGTAGTGGATATTCAGACGGTAGATCCAAAGGTTAAGGTTAGGCAATAGCTATATGGAAATTGAAATTGGTTGAGGTTATTGTAAAGGTAGCCTTGATTCCAGCCGTCCTAAGTGTGTCAAGCCATTCTCAAATGCGAATACAGTGTTGCAGGGGAGGCTGGTGGGAGAAGCTAAAAGAGGACGAGCTCATTGTAATGGAATGAGCCCGTCCTCCTATAGCTCCTCCCACTGCCGCCTCTGCAGTGTTGAGATCTGATAAAACGAGACTAGGGTAAGGGTTAGGATCATTATTGGATAATAACCTTGGCTGATGCTCAGGATCAATAGCCCCATTTATACAGGGTGCTAGGTGGCATCCTGTGTCCTGATCGTGCCCACATTCTGATTGTGCCCACATTTTTAAAAAGGTGTAGACGATTAAAATAACAAATTGTAATCAGATCTTCCCGACCATTTCGGAAGTAGTCGGGATGAATTGATTGGTTGGATGGATTAAATAGATATTTTTCTCTCACCCATCTACACATAATACCCCATAATGACAGTGAAATTGTGTTTAGACATTTTAGATAAAAAATACAAAAAATAAATACAGAAATATCTCATTTGCAAAAGTATTCTCAACCCTGAGTCAATACATGTTAGATTACAGCTGAGTCTTTCTGGGTAAGTCTCTAAGAGCTTTGCACACATGTATTGTACAATATTTGCCCATTATTTTCAAAATTCTTCTAACTCTGTCAAATTAGTTGTTGATCATTGCTAGTCAACCATTTAAGTTTTGCCATATATTCTTAGGCAGATTTAAGTCAAAACTGTAACTTAGCCACTCAGGAACATTACCTGTCTTCTTGGTAAGCAACTCCAGGATTTAGGTTATTGTCCTGCTGAAAAGTGAATTCATCTCCCACTGTCTAGCGGAACACAGACTGAACCAGGTTTTCCTCTAGGATTTTGCCTGTGCTTAGATACATTCCGTTTATTTTTTATCCTGAAAAACTCCCCAGTCCTTATTGATTACAAGCATACCCATAACATGATGCAGCTACCACTATGCTTGAATATATGGAGAGTGGTACTCAGTAATGTGTTGTATTGGATTTGCCCTAAACATAACACTTTATATTCAGGAGAAAAAAGTTAATTGCTTAGCCACATTTTTTGCAGTTTTACTATAGTGCCTTGTTGCAAACATGATGCATGTTATGGAATAGTTGTATTCTGGAAAAGCTTCCTTCTTTTCACTCCGTCAATTAGGTTTGTATTGTGCAGAAACTGTAGTGTTGTTGATCCTTCTGTTTTTTTCCTATCACAGCCATTAAACTCTAACTGTCACCATTGGCCTCATGGTGAAATCCCTGAGTGGTTTTCCTGTGTTTTATATCATATTGTACAACAGCTAATGAAGCTAACGTTGTAAAAGTGTGATTTTTTTTCACCAGTGTTTTTTTCCTGATAGTTGCTAGTTGAAAATGCAATCTACACAGGACCTTCTAATCAGCAGATTTGCATGGGTGGGAGTTTTGGCTTTCCATGGTGACATCACCATGCGGTAAATTGGTTAATAAATTGGTCCAAACCTCTCTGCCCATAACAGCTAGTTATCAGTTTCCCCTCCCACTCAGACCACTCCCAGACAGTCCTTTTAACATTCTCGCTTTTATTTTATCAGGTAAGTTGACTGAACACATTCTCATTTACAGCAACGACCTGGAGAATTGTTACACGGGGGAGGATTGGGAAAGAACAAGCCAATAGGAAGCTGGGGATGATAGTTGGCGATGATGGTATGAGGGTCAGATTGGAAATTTAGCAAGGACACTGGGGTTAACACTCCTACTCTTACGATAACTCTCATCCAAAAGACTGCACCCTACACAGGGCAATGTCCCCTATCACTGCCTTGGGGCATTGGGATGTCCTTACACCAGAGGAAAGAGTACCTCCTACTGGCCCTCCAATGCCATTTCCAGCAGCATCTGGTCTCCCATCCAAGGACAGACTTTGCTTAGCTTCAGAGGCAAGCCAACAGGGGGATGCATGGTGCTTGAGAAATAAAAAATTTATGGAAATCTATTACAGTAGGGTACTTAAATTGTTACCCAGAAATGACCTCCCCCCCAATCCCCCAATGCCCTTTCTCAAAAAACGAGATGAAGTCACTTAAATAATGGGAGAAGGCATAGATTTCAGCTTTATTGTCACATTTTTTTGTCATTCATTTATTTACAGACCTGTACAGTGCTGCAGGTTAAATGGTATATGATATAAATATAGATGAGGATCTCCCAACATACTTTTATTTTTTTTGCCCATAATCAAACTGAAGGCTTGACTGGAAGACTGATGTTACAAGATGTAACTGTTCCCGACATTGAAATATTTAGAAGGAAGGAATCCAGGTATACCTCGTTTGTACATACTTTGGTATACCTTTGTGTTTCTGTCAAGCTGTAAGCATTGTGAACTGCGACATTGACCATCATTATACAAAGCATTTGAATTCTGTGTTCGACATAGCTTCAAAGGCATGGTAGCTTGGGGCGGCAGGGTAGCCTCGTGGTTAGAGCGTTGGACTAATAACCGAAAGGTTGCAAGTTCAAATCCCCGAGCTGACAAGGTACAAATCTGTCGTTCTGCCCCTGAACAGGCAGTTAATCCAATGTTCCTAGGCCGTCATTGAAAATAAGAATTTGTTCTTAACTGACTTGCCTAGTTAAATAAAGATACAAAAAATAAAAGGCAGAGATAATGCCTCTACCATAGAAGGCTATCACTGTTTTATTATGATGATAGGGGCTTGATATATGGCATGCAGTGCTAGCCGTCTCCTGCATAGTACTATGCAGGAGACGGCTAGCACTGCATTATCTCTGCCTTTTATTCTTTGTATCTTTATTTAACTAGGCAAGTCAGTTAAGAACAAATTCTTATTCATCCGAGTGAAAATCAAGCTTGAAGGATTTTTTTTGTTTGGTTTCATTGTGGTTTTTACAGCTTGATCTGTAAAATTGTTTAAAACATTAGCTGGGGCTTAGCTGAGGCAGTAACAGCAGTGATCTGTCCAGTTCTTAGATTTAGGAATACAGTATTGGGGGAGAAAAAGTTGTCACCGCTAAGCTTTTCAATTTGTTTACATAATTGAATGGGTTCAAGAGAATCATCTTTCAACCCAGATTAGTGAAAATGCTGTTATATATAAGTTGCTTTTAACTGTAATGGATTTTTGGGTGTAGCATTTGAGGCACACCACTACCATTTCCTTTACTGAGCATACCTAATGGCTTAGCAGCCGACTCTTACTTGAGATGCACACGTCAAACTTCCTTAGCCGGTGAAATAATGTCTACTTGTTCTTTGTGGTGTGTATACAATGGCACCCTGATTTAATGCTCTGTGAAATGTACCATCTTGCCCAGCCTTGACTCATCCGCCATTTAAAGCTTCTTGAACATCAGTTGTGGTATGGTAGGAACTGACCTGCCCTGACCTGGTATGGTAGGAACTGAAAGCCCATCAAGCGTATTGTGCTTGTAATACCATTCATTAAGGACTTTGACAGTTGTTCTCCTTTTCCAAACAACTCAACTCTCCATTGTGCTTGTGTGCTTATGGCCTGTTAAAATAGCATCGTACTATTTTAAGAAGCCATTTGCTCTCAATAAAAATACCATGGCCTTTGAGAGTTGCATATTTGTGCTGTAAATTCTATGGGTTGGATGGCAGCAGTTCCTCATTATGTAGAACACAGTATGTTAAAACCAGGGTGCTTGGCCCAAGACATGTTGGCGAAAGCAAAATGTATTTGTGAACCCAGAACTCGTTTTGTGTACAAAAGCCAAGTCTCAGTAAAAGTGTGTCATTCCATCCTCGTGTCCTGATTTCCTCGAAGGCATGGGGGACTTAGCCAGCCCTCAGGGATGTCCTATTGTCAATGGCATTCAAATTCATAGAATGGGAGGGTGCTGAACCTCTGTAAAACATTCCTAAACATAGCCGCAGGAAGTAGGGATGCTGAGGGTGCTGCAGCACCCCCTGATAAATAAAAAAAACATCCTTTGTGAACTTGGCCTTTTACTCCTATATGAGTGGACAAAAATACTCATCAGCACCCCCAACCCAAAACATCTTCCCACGGCCATGTTCGTAGAGCATCATTTCGTTAAAGTGACCGTTGTCAGGCCCTTGGTTGCTGCAGCTCGTCGTCGGACATGCTTAATGGGTAGGTGGGCAGGATGAATAATGAGCTCTCCTTTGTTGGTCGACCACAGGCCCCCTGGGATGCCATTATCCAAGAACCCTGAACTGAGAGCTTCTGTCTGGGCAGACAGATGGAGAGGGAGGCATGTACCTGCTGACTCCAGCAAAAAATCTCAAGTGAAAAACATTGGCCATTTGAGGTGCTAATAAATAACTTCCTACATCGGACCTGCTATTTGGCCGCAGGATGGCACGTGTCAAGCGGAAACTATAGATATTCACTGAAAGGCAGAACCGGTCATCTTCAAAGCAGGATTCAATGATACTCTTCTGCTTTATCGGCTCCCAAGACAAAGATATCACACACCCCAGCTCGGGAACTCTCATCATCTAGCTAACGATGGAGACAAGCACATGGTCTGGATTGAAAATGAGAGGATTAACCAAGGTCTTTGTCCAAGTATGAATTAAACAGAAAAATGGTTTTGGACCATAGAATGGCATCAACATCTTGCATCAGCTAGTAGATCTTCGTAGTGTATTGTTTCAACCTGAAGGAGAGTGATGTCTGTCTGTCTGTCTGTTGGGCATCCAGTAGTCCTCTTTTCCCCAGAGGTTCAAGGTGAATCCCATAACAGAAATAACACTCTCAGGCAATGCCCTCCCCCCATCCCCCTCATGGCACATCACACTCAATGTAGGGGATGTCAATATAGCGGCTGTCCACCTCCAACCACTGCTGCACGGCCCGGGCCACTATCTCCTCGGACAGCCGCTGGGCATACTCCAGCAGAATGGGGTCCACCCGGGCAGAGTCGTCCGCGGACCCCGTCTCATAGTGGACCAGCAGCGCGTTCTCGCCCTGCCACTTCCCAGGATTGCCTTCCGCCTTCACCGAGTTGGCGTACTGGATCGGATCGCTCTTCTTGGATTTGACGCATCCCATTATATAAATAATGGAGCATTGATCTCAGAGAGGAGGGGAGAGAGAAGGTGGTGAAGGAGGAATGTGCCGGAGGGGGGCTTGGCCCCTGGTTAAGAAGCGACGGCTAGGAAGCCGATTCTTGTCTGAACTGAGCTGTGCTGAAATAGTCCAGACAGTCAGCCATGCTCCGATGCTGCCCTACTTATATCTTCCCCTGTGCTGTAGGGAGAGAGAAGAGGGAAAGGATTTCAGTTATTTACTTTCCATCAGAATCTGCCTAAAATTACCAAATGGCAGAGGAAAGACTTGAGAGGCCTACTATTTAGGCAGTGACTTAGCATCATTACCCTTGTTACCACACAGCAGCAGTAGCTACAGGTAACTGCCAAAATAAAGGAAAACACTAACATAAAGTTGCTGACTCGTGGTGGCTTTAATGCACCTTGGCTTACATAGATTTTATGCTCATCAAACCATTGTGACCACTCGTGCCCTGTGGATGGGGGCATTGTCATCCTATGGGGGGGGCATAACCACAGTAGCCAGATTAATGGCCTGCCTAGAATTGGTATACATGACCCTAAGCATTATGGGATGGGAATTTCTTAATTAACTCAGGAACCACACCTTTGTGGCAGCACTTGCTTTCAATGCACTTTGTATCCCTAATTTACTTAAGTGTTTCCATGGCAGTTCCCTGTATCTACTAGCACACGAAGCCTAGACTAGGCAGTTGTAGTGACCTTTGGGGAAAAGGTGAGTCTATGACAGCTGCTATTTGGGCTTACAGTAGTTATTTTGAACATAATTTGTATGTATTACCCATGATCTTGTTGTTTTGTGTCCTCAGTCTTTTCAGTCTTCATAAATAGACCACGTGACTCTGGGTTGAACACACAAAGCACTGCTGTTATTTGCTGTAGTCTCCATCTGACCTGGTGTGTGTTGCCTCAGTCCTGCCTGATCCAGATTCACAGCGGCGGGCGTGTGATTATTTATTTTAGACAGAGCAGCACACTATTATATCATCCTGTTCATCTCTCACATAGGATGAGCCTTTTTTACTGAAGTTGCAAAATGATGCCACTGTAGCTTATGGTTTTTGACAAGAGGCTACTGCTTATCTAACTACAGTGCTGAGCCATAAAACGTCAACCAGATTTTTTGTTTGTTACATATACACATCATTTCACATTGTGGGAAAATAGGATATTGTCTGTTCCATATATCTCAAGCATGTCACTCTAGCCCTGATATCATGGGAAGCGACCCTTGAAACCCCCTCCTCACCTTTAACTATAACCCACCTTTATTGAACTAATAAAGGCATATGTGGAAGAATGGCACTATTCATATGTGAACATAAAAGGTCCAGGAGAAATACTAGCCCGGATGGAGGAAGGGCGAAATAAATGGTTGTCCGCGTTGTAAATAGGCTTCTAAGAATTCTTACATGAGCGTATTTCTGTTCAATGTACCATATGTTTAGAGGTAGCGTCTAGTCCATTTCATACACAGTTACCAGAAAAATAGGTACATGGAATATTGCTGAAGCGTGGGATAGGCAGCCTACCTTCAAAAAGACTCTTGGAAAAGTAGGACTGGATGAGTTTCCCTCCATGAATATCAAATTCATCCCGTAGGAAAACGCATCGTTATATCTTGAACGACACGTTTCAATAAAGAAGTCGCATACATCCACACGGTTTGTGAACCGAAATCACCAAACGTGCCGCCTCTCGGACTGTATCTACTCCGTCTCCTTATCAAACCGCCGAATATGCGTCCAAGGCTTGAACATGAAACTTGGAAGGCAGCGACCACATTGGTCAGGTTTCTCTCTCAGCACGAAATTTCCACCAAGTTACCAAACTGGACATTCAATGTTCCACCATACCACATTGTGCAGTAATCCCACTAAATACAAACATCGATTTAATTAAACTCTCACATCCTGGAATAGTCGGACATGGAGGACTATACCTTCTTCTTGCCATCATTCTACTGGAGATTCTACATAAATCATCGTTGAAAGTGTTGCCTGTTTGACTCAACGTTCTGAAGGCAGTTAGTAAACTGTAGAACGGGTTGTGGAGATAAATTGTGCGCGTTCACACGGGTTACTGTTACTTGTAGAATATCACCCTCTTGTGGCGCATGGTGGCGCCATGCTTGACTCCTCAGTGACTATTGACATGTTTAAAGTAAGGAATACAGTCAGTTGTTTCTATAATGCTATCTACCTATAGATTTTATTCCTGTCTCTTGCCTTTGATGGACGTGTACCCACGATTAAGCTTCCTTGTATCAAAGTGTTCTAAGGCTACTAATGCGCCTGCCGAGAGGTCTGGATCATTATGGCACGAGGTACATTAGCGAGATTTCCCAATAGCCACTGCAGTCGCACTGTGTCAGATTTTCATTTATGAGTTATCGGATATGTTCAAAACCAATTGGTGTCATTTAAAAAAATATATATGACGCATTCGTAAAACAGTAAAACTCATTGGACGAGTGTGCGTAAAACGGTATAATGTACATTAGTTAAATTCGTTTATGTTTTTGTAAATACAGTATGGTATATTTTCTTTCACATAAGGGTTCCAGTCTCAAATTCGATAACGATAATAGGCTATAATTAAACCATTCATTGACCTAACATAGTGCCATGCCATTCATATTGCTGCGTAAAATGTGCATAAAGTGGGCAATTTGATTGAATCTTGTGAGCCATACACATCTTCTAAATGCCGGTTGCATTGATCTAAATTAGAATCCATATGTTACTGTTTATTTGTGAAGGAAAATAATATCTCATAACCTGTGCGTAATTTTGCAACTGTTGTTGATTAACCGCATGATGGCACTAAACGTCTGGACTAAAAAGCTTTCGTAAATAGTAAGCGCAAACACCTCAAGACAACAATATCCAGTAGCCTATAGATTAATACAGTATCGTAGGCCTACAGAAGAGCCCATTTCGCCATAAATGTTCAATGCAATAGTATCTATCCTATAGCCTATTGATAAAAGTATTTAGCATTTGGAAACAAGTTTAGAAAGAAGTAGGTCTACTCCATGTAGCCTATATCAATATAGACGAAAGAGTGGTTCCTGTCATATTTGTAAATGAATATACCTTACATTTTCGAGAGAAACAGATTTAGAGAGTAAGGCAAACTGGTCATATAACTAACTGATCGCAATGAAGGGAAGTCATAACACCGATTCATTTGAACCCTGTCACGTTGATGGGATGAGCGGAAAAAAAACCGCATTTTCTCAGTGGCGTTCCTATGGTGACAGGCTTGCGGATTTAAGTTTACGCAATTAATCAATATAACCGCATCCGTAATTTGATTTGCCCATTTGCAGAACTGTCTTGTCTTTGATTGATAGTCTAGTTGTCTCAAATCTATTCCGAACCTTGCCATACCTCTTCTAAGGGTCGACAGAAAAATACAGTTGATGTCTGTCTGTCCGTTAAATTCATTGTTGCCAGCCCAACCAATCGTCGATTTTGACGACACAAAAGAGAGGCCAAAGTTGCAGTATAAAAAGGGCTGACGAATTAAAGTATGCCACCTATCAGTGTAGAGCCTGATTTCAAACACAGGCAACTCTGTAGTCCGCCTTCACGCAAATACATATTCACTTTTTGATTATTTTTTTTTATAGCAAACTCCGCACCTTAGATAATGAATCTGATGCAGGTTCTAATTTATCTGAGTTTTATGGTTGCTTTCGGTCCAATGGGTCTTGGTGATCAAACGGCGCACCACCAATCCCCGGCCACGGATGACGGTGAGCAGTGCTCAACATGCGAGGTCCGACAGCAGATCAAAAACATGAGATTACACGCCATCAAGTCACAAATTCTTAGCAAACTGCGACTCAAGCACGCGCCCAATATTAGCCGAGATGTTGTCAAGCAGCTCTTGCCCAAGGCACCACCTTTGCAGAAACTTCTTGACCAGTATGATGTACTTGGAGATGACAATAAGGATGGACTTATGGAAGAAGATGATGAACATGCCATCACAGAAACAATCATGACAATGGCCACTGAACGTAAGTTGTATATGCTATTATTCAATGCAACACTATGTGTCTCAATATAATAACTTGGAAAAGGCACCAGAGCTCAGATGTGTTTTACGCATGGGACACAGTGCGCAACTTCATGTCTGATCCCGTATTAGCCTTATTGCACCACTATGTTGGAAATAGGTTGACATTTCATAGGAATTATTAATGATTTGTTTGACTTGAAACAAATATATAACTTTTACGTCCGAGCCGAGTTCCATTTTACAAGGTGCTAGTGGCTCTGGTGTTGAGTGTGGCGGTTCTAAAACTATATAGGCTATATTGGAAGATACCCTGGAGACGACACATTGCTGGGTGTTTTATAGTTTATCAATGTGTCATGACATTGCAACTTTAAATATATATTTTGAAAGTGGTTTTCCAAGGGGTTTCGGTAACGAAAACACAATTGTGAATTGAACTGCAAACAGAACCGCAAAAAAAGCAGTCATTTAATTTAGAAATGTAGTTTAATTGAGAAAATAGATAAGACATTTGCATATTATAATTCAAGTTCTATTTTTTCTCCTCCAGCCGAATCCATCGTCCAAGTCGATGGGAAACCCAAGTGTTGCTTTTTCTCCTTCAATTCGAAGATTCAGGCGAACCGCATAGTTCGGGCACAGCTATGGGTGCACCTTCAGCCACCTGACGAAGTCACCACCGTGTTCCTGCAAATCTCCCGCCTGATCCCTGTCACGGACGGGGGCAGGAACATACAGATCCGGTCTCTAAAGATCGACGTGAATGCAGGAGTCAGCTCTTGGCAGAGTATCGACGTGAAACAAGTGTTGTCGGTGTGGCTGCGGCAACCGGACACGAATTGGGGGATCGAGATTAATGCGTTGGACTCAAAGGGAAATGATCTGGCCGTTACCTCAGCTGAAGCCGGAGAAGGACTGGTGAGTTTAGATGTATCTCCCATCGAAGCAATTTACAAATAGGTTCGTAGTTTATCCTCGTGGGATCTATGGGAAGTAATCCATAACCAATTTAGTAATGCATAATAATGCAATATCCACATTTAACACCCTTGGCAAGAGAGGGCAAATTCATGTTTGTGTCAAATTGTAACCAGATTAATTTAGAACCAGGGCTTCAAATACCAGTTGTTTATTATCGATACCTGCTGATCAGAGGGGTTTTGGCACTCTGTGGATTTGCTCTCATGTGCTCATATTTAAAAAATATCTTAGAAGCTTTAATATACACATACATAACATACCTAACATACCTAACATACCACATACCTAATATCCTGTGACAGAATATTTGCCCTTGCCACCAATAAGCTCATGTTCTATCACCTGGTTACATAGAAAATCACATTATTCACATGGCCAGAACTTCCAGAAGTCTTCTGTGTGACTGTGCTAATCAGAGGAATTTCCTACAGCCTCTGTTATCACACACACACACACACACACACACACACACACACACACACACACACACACACACACACACACACACACACACACACACACACACACACACACACACACACACACACACACACACACACACACACACACACACACACACACACACACATTTAATGGAGAAGGGTGGGGTTTGCACACAGCTGGCACCCATTTCTGGTGCAATTAGAATACTTTTTACCAAACCAAGCATTAAATAAAGTGAGTAATTTCAGTGGCACAAAGTATCACAACACCCAAGTTTGAGACCTTGATGTAAAGGATCAGCAATATTAGATTGCAGTAACAAACTCCAATGTGTCACGTTTCTGTATTGTGCCCTCACAGCAACCCTTCATGGAGGTTAAGATTTCGGAGGGCCCGAAGCGCTCCAGGAGAGATTCGGGCCTGGACTGTGATGAGAACTCCCCCGAGTCCCGCTGCTGCCGGTACCCCCTCACAGTGGACTTTGAAGACTTTGGCTGGGACTGGATTATTGCCCCCAAGCGCTACAAGGCCAACTACTGCTCTGGTGAGTGCGAGTACATGCACCTGCAGAAGTACCCCCACACCCACCTGGTGAACAAGGCTAACCCCCGGGGCACCGCAGGGCCCTGCTGCACCCCCACCAAGATGTCCCCCATCAACATGCTCTACTTCAACCGCAAAGAGCAGATCATCTACGGCAAGATCCCATCCATGGTGGTGGACCGCTGCGGCTGCTCGTGAGCGAGAGTTCTGCTGGGGAAGGGGAGGGGCTTAGCCAGGGTCTCCACCCTGGACTTTGGGACAGATCTATCCATCACTACCAGTGCTTTCTGCAGAACACAGTGCAATAGAGCCACAATAGCGGCTAAAGAAACACCTGTCCATTCGCTGAGCAGGCTTCAACCACGGACATGTCTCGTTAGTTTTTTTTTTTCATTTTCATTTTCTTGTCTCCTCCAATCACATGTTCTCCCCACAATGGCCTAAAGTCACAAGGATGTAGGAACACAATGCCTGTTGGACTTGACATGGACACACACCAGACCTAGGTTCAAATAGTATTTGTTTTTTTTCTTCAAATACTTTAACGTTTAATGGAGAAGGGTGGGGTTTGCACTTTGGGGAATAATCCATTGGTTCCATTGAACCAGGCAAGCTCAATCAAGTGCAGCTTAAGTATTGGAAATAAAACAAATACTTTTTAAACCCAGGTCTGACACACATAGACTAATCCCTCAACCCCCCCCCAAGCTTTTACAGCGTATGTTTAACTATCGGTGTGATAATCATATAAGCAATGTTTGAGAGTGAAACCGGGAATCCTCAAGGACTTTTGAAAGGGCTTGGAAAACTATAGCTGAGGACTCAGTCTGAACTGGCCTTCATGCACAATGCCATAAACACCATATACACACACAGCAACAGTGCATTCTTATTCAACTTTTAATCATAGCTTTACCACCATTCAACTGCCTGAACTGCCCTACTCACTTGAATTATTCTTATTGTAAATCAACATTACTGGACAGGAGGACTTGAATCGGAAGCACAATGAATGCAGTCTACACATTGAGATGTGTTTAAGACAGAGAAATATATATTTGAATGTTAAAACCACGTTTAAACTCTGTCTTACAAATAACACAGTTTGCACTATGGCAAACCAATAGAAAGAATTGGTTGCTACAAAAGTTGTAAAAACTGATTTTGATACGTTTGCTAATTTGTATTGTATATGCCATTGTTTCCATTAGCAGTTGCCTTTCTAAACCACTGTTAGTAAATGTATAAGACCACGAACTAGCAAGAAAACGTTACAATAGCGACTGTTTAACTGTTTAACCTGTTTAACAAATAAAGGTGCTTGCTTATATGTTAAGTTCAGTTATTTCATACAATAGCTTGGTAATGGTATTTCAATGCACAGGGAATACTAGGGATGTGAATGCATTCTAAACAATGTGCTCTTTCAGCAATGTGTTCTGACTGACACAAGTGCCATGTGGAATCATATAGAGGTCATTTATAACATTCCTGTTCGTGTGCATTTGGTCACAAGCCTCAGTCATGTAAATCCATTCATAAGATGAAGGTTCTCGTAATAAACACAACGATACTAATTTATCCATACGGTTCCAATTCACATCCAATAAACGTGGTACATTATAGACAGCAACCGAGTTCATTATTTTCTGCGCCAAATAGGGCTTAAACTTACAATGTTCTGCGCAGCACAACTTATAGCCAGCTGTCTAAGCCATCAGGGCAAGAGACAGGTCTGTCATTCCATGAGTGACAATTGGCTTTAGATCTCATGGATGGGGACATCACTGATACACTCCGGCCAACATGCTACGGGCAGGTTTCTCATCCACTACACAGGCAATTTAGTCAAAGAGCGCAAGCCCCAAAACCATCCCATCCATGAGCGTGCCCAGGTTAAGGAACAGCATGGCTCTTACCATGCCCGTTCAAATGATTGGAACAACATGGTGCCTTTCAGCTGACCAATCACGCAGACCCAGCCACACCTGGTGTTACCATTTCGTTTCCTCATCAAAACAACATAAAATAAGCCGAGTGGTCTGGATAACGTACAGTGGGATCCGAAATTATTGACAGCATTGATAAAGATGAGTAAAAATTAGCATATAAAATAAGTAGTTAAAAGATTGAGCTATATTGTAGGCTCCCCAAAAATATTTTATACTACAATTTTATATTAGAAACTTGGTCTCAGGTGGATTCTTCCAGCACAATAATCACAAGCACACATCAAAATCCACAAATAAATGCTTAATTGACCACAAAAATCAACATTTTGTGATTGCCATCTCAGTCTCTGGATTTGAAACACATTGAAAACGTGGTTTGAATTGAAGAGGAAAGTCCAGAAGCGAAGACAAAGGATATCAAGGATCTGGAAGTATTCTGTTTGGAGGAATGGTCTAAGATCCCTCCCAATGTGCTGTCAAACTCATAAAACATTTGAGAAAAAGGCTCAGTGCCGTTATCCTTGCAAGGTGAGGTATTGAAAACAGTGTCAATAATTTTGAAGAAAAGGCCAAGCCCCTCCAATTCGTTCATGATGACCGTATCAAGCTAATATTTTTTTCATGTTCAGAGCTTTCTATGTGCACTACTGTATCAGTTCTGCCCCACATTTGCATGTAATTAATACATTAAGAAACATTTTGAAGAAAATTATTATTACTATTTTTCTGAGCAATTGTATTAGAATGAAATATAATTTCTCAAATGTTTAGCATAAAATATAGCTCAGTATTTTAATAATAATTTATTTTATACAGAAATGTTTGTTACTTTTATCAAGCGTGTCAATAATTTCAGACCCCTCTGGATGTCTCATTCAGTTGAGTTTATCCACCATTATTCTTTCAACAGATGTCTTCTACTGATGGATAAGCAACAGGAGGTGTGTGAGTTTGTGTTCTTGAGTTTGTGGTTAGAAGGCATTGCGGTCTAATGAGAGGATGTGAACTCTTGCATTCTGTCAGCATGACTTATTGGACTGATGGCTTCATGGAGGCTTCACTTCCGCCCAGCAGAGGGCGAACTGAGCAATGGCCCAGAGTGACTTCCTTTCCTGCTGTGAGTTGGAAGCCTGCCATGACAGTCAGGTGGGAATCTAACAGAAGGGTGCAGTGGATTCACAGAATAGCTTTCCTTGAGAGTCAATCTGTTTTTCAAACGCTTTCCCTTGCCCACTGCCAGCCATACTCATGCACACGGACATGTAACAGGTGCATTTTCAGGAAGGAAAGAGCTAAAGAAGGAAGTTCTACACATTACATGGGCCCCATACTGTAATAGTGTGCATATAGGCTACATAGCAATGGAAGGAAGTTCTAAGAAAGACCACAAATAGTAGTAGGAAGGTAGAATATTGATAAAATCATGCCAGATCCAAATCATTCTCAGAGGTAGATGTGATCAATTCAATTAAAGCATGTAATAAAATGACATTCACACAAATAACATTGAACGTTATGAATAAAATGTCAACATTACATATAGCGATTTTTCCAAAATGTTTACGATGGTGGAAAAATGACATCTATAGTTCAATGTAATACCTGATGTAACTCTTTACAATATAGAATAACAGATTCACGAACACCAATGAATGCAGTAGTTAGCACAAATACATGATTAATTATGTTACAAAGCATTGAGTATTCTTTATGCCAACATCATATTTTCCACCAGGTTCATCTATTTCATTTTACCGAGATTGAGCTTTCAGAATTTTTTAAAGGAACTCAAATCTATTGATATTAAGAAAGCGGCTGGCCTGGATGAATTGAACCCTTATTTAAAAAAAATTGCTGCAGAGATCATTGCTGCCCCTCTCACTCATATATTAAATCTTTCATTGGCGAGTAATACCATACCAAAAGTCTGGAAAACGGCCTATGTCACACCTTTACGTAAGGGTGGAGATCCGTCCCAGTTGGATAACTATTGTCCCATATCTAAATTGCCTGCACTGGCAAAAGTTTTGGAAAACCTGGTGAAATCACAGTTTAAATACTTTCTTTATAATAACTCAGCGTTATCTCAGTTTTAGAGCCAAGCATAGTACAGTTACTGCTGTAAGTAAGGTTGTAGGTGATATAGATACTAGATACTCAGGACAAGAACAATCACTATTTCACTTTTTATTGACTTATTGAAGGCCTTCGACAATGTTGACCATGCCCTCCTGTTGTATAGACTAAAAGGTTTAAGTGTTGATGCACTGGACTGGTTCCAAAACGACCTTTCTGACAGAACACAGTGTGTTGCTCAGGAGGGTATGAAATCTGAGTTTCAAAGGATTACAAAAGGAGTTCCCCAGGGCTCAATTTTAGGTCCGATCGTTTTTACACTCTATATAAATTATATAGGGAAGATTGTTGATTCTGCTAATCTCCATCTGTATGCTGATGACACAATTATTTATTCTAGTGCATCTAATATTGAGAAGGCTTTTCGGGATTTACAGTTGGTTTTGATGTTATTCAGAAGCAGCTTTTCCAATTGAAACTTGTGCTTAATGCAAGGAAAACAAAGTTTATGGTTTTCTCTGCCCTGAAAGTAAACAGATGGAGTCACTTGCAGATTTTAACTATAAAAGGCCAGCAAATTGATAGGGTCACCTCCTATAAGTATCTTGGGATTTGGTTAGATGAAAAGCTGAATTTTAAACAGCACATTGATAACTTGACCAAGAAACTGAAGTTGAAATGTGGTTTCTATTACAGGAACAAATCTTGCTTTTCAATGTTAGTCAGAAAATATATTTTTCAAAGCACTTTAAAAAAGATCAGTGCTGAATTATGGTGATATTGTTTATATTGCAGGTCTCCGCAAGTAACTTGAAAACTCTGGACACAATGTATCATGGTGCTTTAAGATTCATTACGAATGCTAGATCACTGACCCATCACTGTGCTTTGTATGCCACGGTGCATTGGACCTCTCTTTCCACCAGGAGGCTAAAGCACTGGTACACTTTTGCGTACAAAGCATTGATGGGACAACTCCCGTTGTATCTCTGTACTTTAATGACCAGATACAGTAAAGAACAGTCTTCAATACAGTCTTTGTTCACAGTCGCTGCTGTCCTTGTCTGTTCCTAAGGCTAGAACTGAGATGGGGAAACAATATTTTTTCCCATAATGCCCCTTCATCCTGGACATGCTTCAAAAAGGTTTTAAAGTCAGGGGAGTTATTGTCCTTGACTGTTTTTTTTTTACTCGGATTGACAACACTGTTTGTGATAACTGCAGTTGTTTCTAATCTTCAATTGTATCTGTAACTTGTGACACTTTGTCTTTTGTGTGTATTTTGTATACTTCTGTAATATCTTATGGACACGCTGCTATTTCCCTGTTTTGCATTCTTTGCCAGGTCGCCCTCCCAAAAGAGGTTTTTAACCTCAATGGGTTTACCTGGTTAAATAAAGGTAAAAAAAATAAATAATAAATCTAGTTCAATGTTGATCTAATACCTAATCGGCAATATAGCCTCATGTTGCGGGCCCTATACTAAACTGGTAACTTTTCTCCCTTTACTTACAGCTTATTATTGTTTATTCCCTAAGAGTCTATTGACGGCTCCGTGCGTAATTCTACGTAACATAATAACAAAACAAAAATGATAATCTGAGTGGAAAATCTGCCTCTACTCTCCATTCTACTGGCGAACGTGTCAATCACTGGAGCATGAACGAGATGAGCTCTGTTCGAGACTATCCTGTCAACAGGACATTCAAAACTGTAATATCGTGGCTGAACAAGGACATGGATAATATTCAGTTAACTTGGTTTTCCATTCATCGGGAAGAAAGAACCGCAGCCTCCGGTAAGATCAGGGGGGTGATGTGTGTATCTTTGTCAACAACAGCTGGTGCACATCTCTACTATTAAGGAAGTCTTGAGATTTTGCTCACCTGAGTTAGAGTACCTCATGATATGCTGTAGACCACACTATTTACCAAGAGATTTTTCATCTAGATTCTTCGGAGCTGTCTATTTACCACCACAAACCAATGTTGGTTCCAGAGGCGATGCTCCCAGTGGCCGGGGACTTTAATGCAGGAAAACTGAAACCGTTTTACCTAATTTCTACTAGCATGTCACAGGTGCAACTATAGGGAAAAAACTCTAGATCACCTTTACTCCACACACAGTGACATGTACAAAGCTCTCCCTCCCCCTTCATTTGGCAAATATGACCATAATTCTATCCTTCTGATCCCTGCTTACATGCAAAAACTCAAACAGGAAGTACCACTGACGGTCAATACGGAAGTGGTCCGATGAAGCGGATGCTGAGCTACAGGACTGTTTCGCTAGCACAGACTGGAATATGTTCCGGGAATTCATTAATAAGTGCATCTAAGACATCGTCCCGCAGTGACCATACGCACATATCCCAACCAGAAGCCATGGATTACAGGATAAAGGCTAGAGCTACTGCTTATAATAAATCCCGCTACGCCCTCCATCAAACAGGCAAAGCATCAATACAGGACTAAGATCGAATCCAATTACACCGGCTCTGGCGGATTGGCAGGGCTTGCAAACTATTACGGATATACAAAGGGAAACCCAGACGTGAGCTGCCCAGTGACGCGAGCCTCCCAGACAAGCTAAATGCCTTCTATACTCGCTTCGAGGCAGCAGTGGAAAAAGTATCCAATTGTCATACTTGAGTAAAAACAAAGACTCTTAATAGAAAATGACTCAAGTAAAAGTGAGTCATCCAGTAAAATCCCATTTGAGTAAAAGTTTATAAGTATTTGGTTTTAAATATACTGAAGTATTGAAAGTAAATGTATTTACTAAAATATACTTGAGTACCAAAAGTAAAAGTAAAAATCATTTCAAATTGCTTATATTAAGCAAACCAGATGGCACAATTTTCTTGCTTTTTTACAAGCAAAAAGGGGCACACTCCAACACTTTTGATAAGTGTGTGAATTGGACCACTTTTCAGCCCTGCTAAGCAAGTACTTTTGGGTGTCAGGGAAAATGTATAGAGTAAAAAGTACAGTATTTTTGTGAGGAATGTAGTGGAGTAAAAGTAAACATTATCTAAAATGTAAATAGTAAACTAAAGTACAGATACCCCAAAAATGACTTAAGTAGTACTTTAAAGTATTTTTACTTAAGTACTTTACACTGCAGCTTCGAGGCAAGCAACACTGAACCATGCATGCTCTCTGTAGCCAATGTAAGACCTTAAAACAGGTTAACATTCACAAGGCCGCAGGGCTAGACGGATTACCAGGATGCCCACTCTGAGCATGCGCTGACCAGCTGGCAAGTGTCTTCACTGATATTTTCTCCCTGACCGAGTCTGTAATATCTACATGTTTCAAGCAGACCACCATAGTCTCTGTGTCCAAGGGTACCTGCCTAAATGACTAACTGTAGCTTTGAAAGGCTGGTCATGGTCTCACATCAAACCGCCATCCCAGAAACCCTGGACCCACTCCAATTCGCATACCGCCCCAACAGATCCACAAATGATACAAACTCTATTGCACTCCACACTGCCCTTTCCCACCTGGACAAAAGGAACACCTATGTGAGAATGCTGTTCATTCACTAAGCTAAGGACCCTGGGACTGAGCACCATCCCCTGTAACTGGATCCTGGACTTCCTGATGCCCACCCCCCCATTGCTCTGTCGCAGTGGTGGAAAAAGTACTCAATTGTCATACTTGAGTAAAAGTAAAGATACCTTAATAGAAAATGACTCCAGTAAAAGTGAAAAGTCATCCAGAAAAATACTGCTTGAGTTAAGTTTGAATAATTTCACATTCCTTATTTTATTTTTTATTTTTTACGGTTAACCAGGGTCACACTAACACTCAGACATAATTTACAAACGAAGCATTTGTGTTTTTTGAGTTGCCAGATCACAGGCAATAGGAATGACCAGGGATGTTCTCTTGATGTGTATGAATTGGACCATTTTTCTAGCCTGCTAAGCATTTGGGGCTCCTGAGTGGCGCAGCGGTCTAAGGCATTGCATCTCAGTGCTAGAGGCGTCACTACAGACCCTGGTTCAATTCCAGGCTGTATCAGAACCATCCCTGATTGGGAGTCCCATAGGGCGGCGGTTTGGCCGGGGTTGGCCGTCATTGTAAATAGGAATTTGTTCTTAACTGACTTGCCTAGTTAAATAAAATGTAAAAAATAAAAACACTGAAATGTGGGTTTCGGGAAAAAGTCAAAAGTACATTACTTTCTTTGGGAATGTAGTGAAGTAAAAGTTGTCAAAAATATAAAAAAGTAAAGTACAGATACCCCAAGAAACAACTTAAGTAGTACTTTAAAAGTATTTTTACTTAAGTACTTTACACGACTGCTCTGTCGTGGTAGCAATAATACTGCACGTGTTGGATTGTTTTCCTGGTCTGCTGCTTAATCAGGGGTGTCAAACTCATTTTGCCCCGTGGGCTGCTTTCACTCTTCAACAAGGATTCGGTATTCAACGAGGTCCGTAGGGCCATACTAATTTTAACATTTTTATTTCCCCGCTGTCAGAATGTTTATTTTTCTCTATCCATCGTTTTATGATTTTTTTTAATGCTCCCTGATTGTCTAGCTTTCATTTGAGTGATTATTAGTGGTGTCAAATCAGGGGTGAACTGCAGCGGTGAAAAGTTTTGACTAATCATTCCTACATCTGTCACTGCTAGTTTTTCCAGAGAAGTGATGCTGTCAACAACATTCCATGCTTGACAGGTATAGGAAGTGACAGTGAGAAAAGTGGAAGGAAGGGAGGTGGGGGGGGGGACCCCAGCGGTGGCTAGGGAGATAGCTCAGGATTCCCCTTCGTCTGGTCCACCTCCTACCAGTCCCAGATGGGCAGAGGGCCACGAACAATCCAACATCTGGAGAACTTCGGCAGACGTGCAAGACCTACAGAATCTGCTAAAATAAACATCTGTGGAACACTCTGGCAGGCACCTCTGTGGTGCGGAAGGACACCCTTGGAAGGTACATAGGTTGATAGGGAGGATGAAGCTGTCGCACTTGACAAAACCCTTCAGTGTTGCGTGTCTTCGCATGTGTTCTCTAACTGATTGGGGAATGTCTAATGTCTGAGTTGTCGTCAACGGCTAATCACTACTATTTCAGGCGTGAAGGAGACGTTTGGGCAGCCATACTAGAGGGACAAGCACTTTGTTCTGGCTCTTTGGTAACTGGTGTGGATTTGATCCTCTGTGTGCTCATGCCCTATCTATTTATCTAGTGACCATGTATGGGAAATCTTGACTGCCCATTGTCTAATTCCTAAGTGGCACATGAGATGGTTCAAAACAGGGGTCGTCAGCCCCAGTTCTCAGGGGCCAAAGTGTCAACTTTGCACTTCATTGATCAGACACGGATACAAAGGGGCGAAGACGTGTGCTAATGAGACTCGGGGAGCTAATGCAAGTCCTCAGGTCTCAGGAAGGTTACTCATCACACAAGTGAACCACTCAACCACCTACACTTCATTTCACGCAGAGACCCATCCAGGTCACAGTACCAATGTGACAGAGTGGGGTTTAAACCTGGGTCTCCTACAAACCAGCAAGTATTCAAGTCTCAAGAAGGTTACACATTACGCAAGTATGAGTAATGAATTTAATCAACGTAGATAGGTTAGACACTGGCATAAAATTGCAGCAAGAGATGGGCCAATCCACCACAGAGAAGACTGGGAAAGCCTCTTAATCCTGGAAAGCCTCTCAATCCTCACACTGCTTGGAATCCAGATACCTGCAGATACGTAGTAATCACTAAAATAACCAGGAGAGGACGAGAATCAGGGGCCAGCTGAAAGGTTGTCTGTTAAAGTCTCTCGGGGTCCAAAGAAAACAATGAAATGCAATAAAAGGAGCCCGTCTGGAACAAGGGGAGCCAAATGTGAAGCTGCCTGTCATCAGGCCGCAATGATTTATCCTTCCCGTCCATACTGCTGCTTGCTTTTTCACTTAGCGGAGGAATCAGCGCTCCCATACCAAAATATACTGACCTCTGGAAAGCCATCACATGATTAATGGCATTGTAAAGCTACTGGAAGTTGGCAGATGGGATATTTTTGGTATCCATTCAAGAAAAATGTCAATTGCAAATGTTTTGTCACTTCTCTGATATCACAGAGTTCCATCCTCTGAAACAATCGTGTTCACAAAACGTCTAAATATCTATCTTGGTTTATGAAGAGGACAGTGACTAACATAAATGCGTCTTTAAGACAGCCAAAGTCCGAGGCAAGTAAGCATTTGTTCCCAGGGGGCTGTGAACTGACAATGATGAAGGAAAGATGTTCCTCTATGGTGACAGGGAAAGGTCTGGCTCACGGAAACTGAATGTCTCCCACAGTCATTCCTATGGATGAAGAGAAATGTCACATCCAGTACCCTCAGAAAGTATTCACACCCCTTGACTTTTTCAACATTTTTACAGTTTGAATTTAAAATGGATTACATTTAGATTTTGTGTCACTGGCTTCCACACAGTACCCTATAAATGTCTGTGGAATGATGTTTTACAAATGATTTAAATGTCTTGAGGCAATATGTATTCAACCCCTTTGTTATTGCAATAATAAATAAGTTCAGGAGTAAAAATGTGCTTGGACTCCCTCTGTGTGCAATAATAGTGTTTAACCGGATTTTGCAAAGACTACCTCATCTCTCAACAACTCCAAAAAGTTCTGGGACACTGTGAAGTCCATGGAGAACAAGAGCACCTCCTCCCAGCTGCCCACTGCACTGAGGCTAGGAAACACGGTCTCCACCGATAAATCCATGATTATCGAAAACTTCAATAAGCACTTCTCAACGGCTGGCCATGCCTTCCGCCTGGCTACTCCAACCTCGGCCAACAGCTCCGCCCCCCCCGTAGTTCCTCACCCAAGCCTCTCCAGGTTCTCCTTTACCCAAATCCAGATAGCAGATGTTCTGAAAGAGCTGCAAAACCTGGACCCGTACAAATCAGCTGGGCTTGACAATCTGGACCCGCTATTTCTGAAACTATCTGCCGCCATTGTCGCAACCCCTATTACCAGCCTGTTCAACCTCTCTTTCATATCGTCTGAGATCCCCAAGGATTGGAAAGCTGCCGCAGTCATCCCCCTCTTCAAAGGAGGAGACACCCTGGACCCAAACTGCTATAGACCTATATCCATCCTGCCCTGCCTATCTAAGGTCTTCGAAAGCCAAGTCAACAAACAGGTCACTGACCATCTCGAATCCCACCGTACCTTCTCCGCTGTGCAATCTGGTTTCCGAGCCGGTCACGGGTGCACCTCAGCCACACTCAAGGTACTAAATGATATCATAACCGCCATCGATAAAAGACAGTACTGTGCAGCCGTCTTCATCGACCTCGCCAAGGCTTTCGACTCTGTCAATCACCAAATTCTTATCGGCAGACTCAACAGCCTCGGTTTTTCGGATGACTGCCTTGCCTGGTTCACCAATTACTTTGCAGACAGAGTTCAGTGTGTCAAATCAGAGGCATGCTGTCCGGTCCTCTGGCAGTCTCTATGGGGTGCCACAGGGTTCAATTCTCGGGCCGACTCTTTTCTCTGTATATATCAATGATGTTGCTCTTGCTGCGGGCGATTCCCTGATCCACCTCTGCGCAGACGACACCATTCTATATACTTTCGGCCCGTCATTGGACACTGTGCTATCAAACCTCCAAACGAGCTTCAATGCCATACAGCACTCCTTCCGTGGCCTCCAACTGCTCTTAAACGCGAGTAAAACCAAATGCATGCTTTTCAACCGATCGCTGCCTGCACCCGCATGCCCGACTAGCATCACCACCCTGGATGGTTCCAACCTTGAATATGTGGACATCTATAAGTACCTAGGTGTCTGGCTAGACTGCAAACTCTCCTTCCAGACTCATCAAACATCTCCAATCAAAAATCAAATCCAGAGTCGGCTTTCTATTCCGCAACAAAGCCTCCTTCACTCACGCTGCCAAGCTTACCCTAGTAAAACTGACTATCCTACCGATCCTCGACTTCGGCGATGTCATCTACAAAATGGCTTCCAACACTCTACTCAGCAAACTGGATGCAGTCTATCACAGTGCCATCCGTTTTGTCACTAAAGCACCTTATACCACCCACCACTGCGACTTGTATGCTCTAGTCGGCTGGCCCTCACTACATATTCGTCGCCAGACCCACTGGCTCCAGGTCATTTACAAGTCCATGCTAGGTAAAGCTCCGCCTTATCTCAGTTCACTGGTCACGATGGCAACACCCATCCGTAGCACGCGCTCCAGCAGGTGTATCTCACTGATCATCCCTAAAGCCAACACCTCATTTGGCCGCCTTTCGTTCCAGTACTCTGCTGCCTGTGACTGGAACGAATTGCAAAATCGCTGAAGTTGGAGACTTTTATCTCCCTCACCAACTTCAAACATCAGCTATCCGAGCAGCTAACCGATCGCTGCAGCTGTACATAGTCTATAGGTAAATAGCTCACCCTTTTTCACCTACCTCATTCCCATACTGTTTTTATACTGTTTTTATTTATTTACTTTTCTGCTCTTTTGCACACCAATATCTCTACCTGTACATGCCCATCTGATCATTTATCACTCCAGTGTTAATCTGCAAAATTGTATTATTCGCCTACCTCCTCATGCCTTTTGCACACATTGTATATAGACTGCCCATTTTTTTTCTACTGTGTTATTGACTTGCTAATTGTTTACTCCATGTGTAACTCTGTGTTGTCTGTTCACACTGCTATGCTTTATCTTGGCCAGGTCGCAGTTGCAAATGAGAACTTGTTCTCAACTAGCCTACCTGGTTAAATAAAGGTGAAATAAAAATAAATAAATAAACATACAATTATCTGTAAGGTCCCTCAGTCGTGCAGTGAATTTCAAACACAGATTCGACCACAAAGACCAGGGAGGTTTTCCAATCCAAGCTACAGGCTAAAGTTAAATCTAGACTTGATTTCATCTATCTTAATCACTCCTCTTTCACCCCAGCTGCCAAACTAACCCTGATTCAGATGACCATCCTACCCATGCTAGATTACGGCGATGTACACTGCTCAAAAAAATAAAGGGAACACTTAAACAACACAATGTAACTCCAAGTCAATACCACTTGTGTGAAATCAAACTGTCCACTCAGGAAGCAATACTGATTGACAATAAATGTCACATGCTGTTGTGCAAATGGAATAGACAACAGGTGGAAATTATAGGCAATTAGCAAGACACCCCCAAGAAAGTAGTGGTTCTGCAGGTGGTGACCATAGACCACTTCTCAGTTCCTATGCTTCCTGGCTGATGTTTTGGTCACTTTTGAATGCTGGCGGTGCTTTCACTCTAGTGGTAGCATGAGACGGAGTCTACAACCCATCCAGGATGGCACGTCAATGCGAGCTGTGGCAAGAAGGTTTGCTGTGTCTGTCAGCGTAGTGTCCAGAGCATGGAGGCGCTACCAGGAGGCAGGCCAGTACATCAGGAGACGTGGAGGAGGCCGTAGGAGGGCAACAACCCAGCAGCAGGACTGCTGCCTCCGCCTTTGTGCAAGGAGGAGCAGGAGGAGCACTGCCAGAGCCCTGCAAAAAGACCTCCAGCAGGCCACAAATGTGCATGTGTCTGCTCAAACGGTCAGAAACAGACTCCATGAGGGTGGTATGAGGGCCCGACGTCCACAGGTGGAGGTTGTGCTTACAGCCCAACACCGTGCAGGACGTTTGGCATTTGCCAGAGAACACCAAGATTGGCAAATTCACCACTCGTGCCCTGTGCTCTTCACAGATGAAAGCAGTTTCACACTGAGCACATGTGACAGACGTGACAGTCTGGAAACGCCATGGAGAACGTTCTGCTGCCTGCAACATCCTCCGGCATGACCGGTTTGGCGGTGGGTGTGGGGTGGCATTTGGTGTGGGGTGGCATTTCTTTGGGGGGGCCGCACAGCCCTCCATGTGCTCGCCAGAGGTAGCCTGACTGCATTAGGTACCGAGATGAGATCTTCAGACCCCTTGTGAGACCATAGGCTGGTGCGGTTGGCCCTAGGTTCCTCCTAATGCAAGACAATGCTAGACCTCATGTGGCTGGAGTGTGTCAGCAGTTCCTGCAAGAGGAAGGCATTGATGCTATGGACTGGCCCGCCCGTTCCCCAGACCTGAATCCAATTGAGCACATTTGGGACATCATGTCTCACTCCATCCACCAACGCCACGTTGCACCACAGACTGTCCAGGAGTTGGTGGATGCTTTAGTCCAGGTCTGGGAGGAGATCCCTCAGGAGACCATCCGCCACCTCATCAGGAGCATGCCCAGGCGTTGTAGGGAGGTCATACAGGCACGTGGAGGCCACACACACTACTGAGCCTCATTTTGACTTGTTTTAAGGACATTACATCAAAGTTGGATCAGCCTGTAGTGTGGTTTTCCACTTTAATTTTGAGTGTGACTCCAAATCCAGACCTCCATGGGTTGATAAATTTGATTTCCATTGATCATTTTTGTGTGATTTTGTTGTCAGCACATTCAACTATGTAAAGAAAAAAGTATTTAATAAGAATATTTCATTCATTCAGATCTAAGATGTGTTATATTAGTGTTCCCTTTCTTTTTTGAGCAGTGTATATACACACATATTTTGTGTTCCTGGCCTACACACAAGTTGGTTGTTGATCATTAATACCATTTTTAGGTCTTGCCATAGATTTAACCCCTTTATGGTGGGGCACACACAGCTGTCATCGCTAGCTCCTTCCCTCCAGCAGCCAGGAGGGTGTTTGAACAGAACCTCTCAAGAGCTGAGCAGTCAGGTTCTGCAGTAGTTACATTCAATATGTTTCATTTATTGTGCTTGGGAAAAGATTACCGTTGTCCTAACACATACATTTTAGGTCTAATGGAGTTAATGAAGAAAATGTGAGGGCCAAAGTAAATGTATATGTAGGGGAAGCTGCCAAGTTCCACAGGCCCCAAAATACTTAGCCTCAGGGTGAAGGTCAAATTCAGCGAGTTGGACACAAGTCAAAGTTGCTGAGGAGGGCATATGGAGGAGTTAACTTTGGCTCGGTCTCCACTTTATTACATCTGCCGGGGGGCACTGCTGACCCTACTTTCTACACACCCTACTTGGAACAACGGAGCGTTTCCCCCCTAAAAAGATATGTTAAATGAATGAGGCCCTGATAAGTCAGCTTTGTTCAGTAATGGATACAACCTCCTTAATTTATTAACCTGCATTGTATCCCCATTGGAGAACATTTGGACAAGCTTAAGGGTTTAGTCTGAGCCACTGGTTCTCCTTTGGGGAGATTTGCCATGCATCTTATCATACTACTGTAGCAAGCAATAGATGAATAAAAACACAGGGCATTGGTAATCTGCTTGGGTTATTTAATACTGGTGGAGACAAATAACCTCTTGAGTTGATGTGGCTCTGGATCTGTCTGGGTCTCGAAATTACACACTTGTTTTAATAAGCAAAATAAAAATGTATCCCATAGCCAAACTAAATCATTAAATATGGGGGCCTGTTTTCCACAGGTGGTCTCTGATATTGTCAATGTATTTCTTAAAATGTCATCTTTTAATGGTCACATGCGCCTACCTATGTTAAATGTTAGGAAGTCATTTGAGTACACTGAACATAATTGGATTCTTCCACCAATGCTGTTCTTTGAAATAATGTTGCTTCTCTGAGTAACAGAGTAGCAACATCTGACACACAGTCTGACTCCTGACACATCCGAAGCTCCAGAAGCTTGCCACCCCTGAGCCTCATTGTGGCACTATTGGAATGGGTCTTATTTGGCAAGCTCCTCCACTAGGACATGCAGCGGCCCACTGGGTGCCTGCTGCTCCCACAATCCCCTTCCCTCAATTAGTGACAGCTGCTGGGATCTTTATTAATGACAGATAGTTGTGTATTGTCCCCGGATGCACAAGATGGCTCAGAGATTTGCACACTGTGATTGCGACCGCAAAGTTAAGTTTAGCAAAGCCTTGACACTTCTGGTGTTGCTACCTTCTGTGGACACAGAATAGCTAAGCACTTTTACCACTACATTTCAACATACCATTTGTTTAAAGTAGGAACTAGGCTTTTATATTAACAGTATGACATGCTTGGTAAAACTGATTTTATAAGAAAGAACCAACACCACAAATTAGTGCTGGCTAAAATGACAGTACATTATTAACACCTTTTGCATCCATGAGTCGGACAGGAGAGAAATAATACAGACACCCAACCAGGCCCAGATCCCTGTCATTCGCTGGAGAAGGAAACAGAGATTTCGCGAAAAAAGATCAGGGTGCCTTGTGAGGATCAGGCGCCGAGGAGCTAATCTGCCTTTTCCTTCCATCCTGCTAGCTAACGCTCAATCGCTGGAAAATAAATGGGACGAACTGAAAGCCCGTATATCCTACCAACGGGACATTAAAGATTGTAATAACTTATGTTTCACGAGTCGTGGCTGAACAAAGATATTAAGAACATACAGCTGGCAGGTTGTACACTATCGGCAGGACGAACAGCAGCCTCTGGTAAGACAGGGGGTGGGGGCCTATGCATATATGTAAACAACAGCTGGTGCATTATATCTAAAGAAGTCTCAAATATTTGCTAGCCGGTAGAGTATCTTATGATAATCTGTAGACCACACTACCTACCTAGAGAGTTTTCATCTGTATTGTTCGTAGCTGTCTACATATCACCAAAGACCGATGCTGGCACTAAAACTGCACTCAATGAGCTGTATACCGCCATAAGTAAACAGGAAAACGTTCATCCAGAGGCGGCACTCCTAGTGGCCAGGGACTTTAATGCAGGGAAACTAAAATTGGTTTGACCTCATTTCTATCAGCATATTAAATGTGCAACCAGAAGGAAAAAAATGCTAGACCACCTTTACTCCACACACAGAGATGCGTACAAAGCTCTCCCTCACCCTCCATTTGGCAAATCTGACCATGATTCTATCCTCCTGATTCCTGCTTACAAGCAAAAATTAAAGCAGGAAGCACCTGTGACTTGGTCAATAAAAAAGTGGTCAGATGAATGCAATGCTAAACTACAGGACTGTTTTGCTAGCACAGACTAGAATATGTTCCGGGATTCTTCCGATGGCATTGAGGAGTACACCACATCAGTCACTGGCTTTATCAATAAGTGCATCGAGGACGTCATCCCCACATTGACTGTACGTACACATCCCAACCAGAAGCCAAGGATTACAGGCAACATTCACACTGAGCTAAAGGGTAGAGTTGTCGCTTTCAAGGAGTGGGACTTTAACCCGGAAGCTTATAAGAAATCCGGCAATGACTCCGACGAACCATCAAACAGGCAAAGCGTCAATACAGGGCTAAGATCAAATCTTACTATACTGGCTCCGACGCTCGTCGGATGTGGCAGGACTTGCAAACTATTACAGACTTCAAGGGAAGCACAGCAGAGAGCTGCTCGGTAACACAAGCCTACCAGAGGAGCTAAATGACTTCTATGCTCGCTTCGAGGCAAGTAACACTGAAAAATGCATGAGAGCATCAGCTGTTCTGGATGACTGTGTGATCACGCTCTCCGCAGCCAATGTGATTAAGACCTTTAAACAGGTCAACATTCACAAGGTCGCAGGGCCAGACGGATTACCAGGACGTGTACTCTGAGCATGCACTGACCAATAGGCAAGGGTCTTCACTGACATTTTCAACCTCTCCCTGTCTGAGTCTATAATACCAACATGTTTCAATCAGACCACCATAGTCCTGTTGCCCAAGAACAGTAAGGTAACATGCCTAAATGACTACCGAATCGTAGCACTCACGTCTGTAGCCATGAAATGCTTTGAAAGGCTGGTCATGGCATACAACACCATTATCCTAGAAACCCTAGATCCACTCGAATTTGAATACAGCACCAACAGATCCACAGATGAAGAAATCTCTATTGCACTCCACACCGCCCTTTCACACCTGGACAAAAGGAACACATATGTGAGAATGCTATTCATTGACTACAGTTCAGTGTTGAAAACCATATTAGTAGTCCTGTAGCTCAGTTGGTAGAGCATGGCGCTTGTAACGCCAGGGTAGTGGGTTCGATTCCCGGGACCACCCATACGTAGAATGTATGCACACATGACTGTAAGTCGCTTTGGATAAAGCGTCCGCTAAATGGCATATATTATTTATATTATTATTATATTGCCCTCAAATCTCATCACTAAGCTAAGGACCCTGGGGCTACACATCTCCCTCTGAAACTGGATCCTGAACTTCCTGACAACACATCCGCCATGCTGATCCTCAACATGGGGGCCCCTCAGGGGTGCGTGCTCAGTCTTCTCCTGTACTCCCTGTTCACTCATGATTGCATGGCCAGGCTTGACTCCAACACCATCATTAAGTTTGCTGATGACACAACAGTGGTAGGCCTGATCACCGACAACGATGAGACAGCCTACAGGGAGGAGGTCAGAGACCTGACCGTGTGGTGCAAGGACAACAACCTCTCCCTGAACGTGAGCAAGACAAAGGAGATGATTGTGGACTACGGGAAAAGGAGGACCAAGAATCCCCCCATTCTCATCGACGGGGCTGTAGTGGATTAGGTTGAGAGTTTCAAGTTCCTTGGTGTCCACATCACCAACAAACTAACATGGTCCAAGCACACCAAGACAGTCGTGAAGAGGGCACAACAAAGCCTATTCCCCCTCAGGAGACTGAAAATATTTGGCATTGGTCCTCAGATCCTCAAAATGATTTACAGCTGCACCATCGAGAGCAACCTGACGGGTTGCATCACTGCCTGGTATGGAAACTGCTCGGCCTCCGACCATAAGGCACTACAGACGGTAGTGCGTACGGCCCAGTGCATCACCAGGGCCAAGCTTCCTGCCATCCAGGACCTCTATACCAGGCGGTGTCAGAGGAAGGTCCTAACAATTGTCAATGACTCTAGCCACCCTAGTCATAGACTGTTCTCTCCGCTACCGCACGGCAAGTGGTACCGGAGCGCCAAGTCTAGGTCCAAGATGCTTCTAACCAGCATCTACCCCCAAAGCAATACGATTCCTGAACAGCTAATCAAATGGCTACTCAGACTATTTGCATTGCCCCCCTCCTCTACGCTGCTACTACTCTCTGTTGTTATTATCTATGCATAGTCACTTTAATAACTCTACCTACATGTACAGTTGAAGTCAGAAGTTTAAATACACTTAGGTTGGAGTCATTAAAACTCCTTTTCAATCACTCCACAAATGTCTTGTTAACAAACTAGTTTTAGTAAGTCGGTTAGGACATCTGCATTGTGAATGACACAAGTCAATTGGAGGTGTACGTGTGGATGTATTTCAAGGCCTACATTCAAACTCAGTGCCTCTTTGCTTGACATCCTGGGAAAATCAAAAGAAATCAGCTAATACCTCAGAAACAAAATTGTAGACCTCCACAACTCTAGTTCATCCTTGGGAGCAATTTCCAAATGCCTGAAGGTACCACGTTCATCTGTAAAAACAATAGTACGCAAGTATAAACACCATAGGTCCATGCAACCACTCAGGAAGGAGACGCGTTCTGTCTCCAAGAGATGAACATACTTTAGTGCGAAAAGTGCAAATCAATCCCAGAACAACAGCAAAGGACCTTGTGAAGATGCTGGAGGAAACAGGTACAAAAGTATCTATATCCACAGTAAAATGAGTCCTATATCGACATAACCTGAAAGGCGGCTCAGCAAGGAAGAAGCCACTGCTTCAAAACCGCCATAAAAAAGCCAGACTATGGTTTGCAACTGCACATGGGGACAAAGATCGTACTTTTTGGAGAAATGTCTTCTGGTCTGATGAAACAAAAATAGAACTGTTTAGTAGAGGTCGACCGATTATGATTATTCAACGCCGATACCGATTATTGGAGGACCACAAAAAGCCGATGCCGATTAATCGGCCAATTTTTTTTATTTTTTTTTATTTTTATTTGTAATAATGACAATTACAACAATACTTAATGACCACTTATTTTAACTTAATATAATACATAAAATCATACAATCATATTCATCATAAATCATGAAATCAATTTAGCCTCAAGTAAATAATGAAACATGTTCAATTTGGTTTAAATAATACAAAGTGTTGGAGAAGAAAGTAAAAGTGCAATATGTGGTATGTAAGAACATGCTTGCTCAGAACATGAGAACATATGAAAGCTGGTGGTTCCTTTTAACATGAGTCTTCAATATTCCTAGGTAAGAAGTTTTAAGTTGTAGTTATTCTAGGAATTATAGGACTATTTCCCTCTATACCATTTGTATTTCATTAACCTTTGACTATTAGATGTTCTTATAGGCACTTTAGTATTGCCAGTGTAACAGTATAGCTTCCGTCCCTCTCCTCGCTCCTCCCTGGGCTCGAACCAGGAACACAACGACAATTAGTGCGCGCTAACTAGCTAGCCATTTCACTTCGATTACACCAGCCTCATCTCGGGAGTTGATAGGCTTGAACTCATAAGCAGCGCAATGCTTGACGCACAACGAAGAGCTGCTGGAAAAACGCACGAAAGTGCTATTTGAATTAATGTTTACGCGCCTGCTTCTGCCTACCACACCTCAGTCAGATACTTAGATACGTGTATGCTTGTATGCTCAGTCAGATTATATGCAACGCAGGACACGCTAAATAATATCTAGTAATATCATCAACCATGTGTAGTTAACTTGTGATTATGATTGATTGTTTTTTATAAGATAAGTTTCATGCTAGCTAGCAACTTACCTTGGCTTACTGCATTCGCGTAACAGGCAGTCTCCTTGTGGAGTGCAACGAGAGAGAGGCAGGTCATTATTGCGTTGGACTAGTTATCTGTAAGGTTGCAAGATTGGATCCCCCGAGCTGACAAGGTGAAAATCTGTCGTTCTGAACCTGAATGAGGCAGTTAACCCACCGTTCCTAGGCCGTCATTGAAAATAAGAATGTGTTCTTAACTGACTTGCCTAGGTAAATAAAGGAATTAAAAAATTGAAAATAGAAAAAATAATAATAATCGGCGCCCCAAAAATACAGATTTCCGATTGTTATGAAAACCTGAAATCAGGCCTAATTAATCGGCCATTCTGATTAATCGGTCGATCCCTACTATTTAGCCATAATGACCATTGTTATGTTTGGAGTAAAAAGGGGGAGGCTTACAACCGTGAAGCATGGGGGTGGCAGCATCATGTTGTGCGGGTGCTTTGCTGCAGGAGGGACTGGTGCACTTCACAAAATAGATGGCATGAGGGAGGAAAAGTATGTAGATATATTGAAGCAACATCTCAAGACATCAGTCAGGAATTTACAGCTTGGTTGCAAATGAGTCTTCTAAATGGACAATGACCCCAAACATACTTCCAAAGTTGTGGCAAAATGGCTTAAGGACAACAAAGTGTCCATCACAAAGCCCTGACCACAATCCCATAGAAAACATGTGGGCAGAACTGAAAAGGCGTGTGCGAGCAAGGTGGCCTACAAACCTGACTCAGTTACACCAGCTGTCAGGAGGAATGGGCCAAAATTCACCCAACGTATTGTGAGAAGCTTGTGGAAGGCTACCTGAAACGTTTGACCCAAGTTAAACAATTTAAAGGCAATGCTACCAAATACTAATTGAGAGTATGTAAACTTCTGACCCACTGGGATTGTGATGAAAGAAATAAATGCTGAAATAAATCATTCTCTCTACTATTATTCCGTAATTTCACATTCTTAAAATAAAGTGGTGATCCTAACTGACCAAAGACAGTGAATTTTTACTAGGATTAAATGTCAGGAATTGTGAAAAACGGAGTTTAAATGTATTTGGTTAATTTGTATGTAAACTTCCGACTTCAACTGTACATATTACCTCAATTACCTCGACACCGGTACCCCCATGTATATAGCCACACTATTGTTATTTACTGCTGCTCTTTAATTATTTGTTATTCTTATCTCTTACTTTTTTATGTTGGTATTTTCTTAAAACTGCATTGTTGGTTAAGGGTTTGTAAGTACTCGGCGCATGTGACAAATAACATTTGATTTGATACTGCGCACAACTACAGGTAACTGCCAAAATAAAGGGAAATTAGGGATACAAAGTATATTGAAAACAGGTGCTTCCACACAGGTGGAGTTCCTGAGTTCATTAAGCAATTAACTTTCTATCTTGCTTAGGGTCGTGTATAAAAATACCCAGTTGCCCATTATTTTGGCTACCATGGCTAGAAGAAGAGATCTCAGTGACTTGGAAAAAGGGGTCTCAAAGGAGCATAGGGGGTTTAAAGGGTGTGTGTGTCTCAGTCACCAGATCTCAACCCAACTGAACTCTTATGGGAGATTCTGGAGCTGTGGCTGTGAGAGTTTTCCATCACCAAACACCAAATGATGGAATTTCTTGTGGAAGAATGGTGTCACATCCCTCCAATAGAGTTCCACAACATTGTAGAATCTTTGCCAAGGCACAGTGAAGCTGTTCTGGCTCGTGGTGCCCCAACACCCTATGAAGACACTATGTTGGTGTTTCCTTTATTTTTGCCGTTACCTATCTGTCATTGATCGGCCCCAATGCTGGGACCATAATTTATAATATATTGATTACTACTAATACGGCTGTCTAGTACTACTTCCAGATATGCTTACAAATATCCCAGGATGCACCAGTGAAATAGTTGTGTAAGCATGTGCTAAATCTGACACTGCATCCCTGCTCTCATGCTCGCTTATCTGAGTCTGAAACAATAATAAACTATTAAAATAAGGAACCTGGAGTACACTAAACTAAGAAACATGCTTATGGACACATGAATCTCTGGGGTAAGGGGGGAGACACCCCTATTCAAATCTATTTTTCATATTTTATTTTTAGGGAAGGGAACACTCGTAAGCAAGCATTTCCCGGTAAAGTCTACACCTGTTGTATTCGGCGCATGTGGTTTATAAAATTAGATTTTGATTTGATGCTCAATACAAAAACGAGGGTGGGGGGGGTGGAGCCATCCAATAGCTCATCCTATGATAATATTATTGTTGCCACAGAGAAAGGTCAAACCTCAGCACACATGTTAGTTTTCATGGCCTCTGCTGTGATGGCTTCAGCATTGCTGCAGGGTAAAGATTCTCTTAAGAGCCTGTGGGGTGCAGGAGGAGGGCTGGCAGCCTTCCCAAGGTGCCATCATCTTGCCTCTGGACCCTGCCTTACCCTTGTTTGAAACGTCAATTAGAGCCGTGGGTATACTGAGGCGTTCGTGTCCAGAACTGCTGCAGCAGAATCTGCCCCATATGTGCTGCCTTTGGCACATGGGGGGCATATCAAGCGGATTAGTGGGGAATATCTGATGATCATCTTTTGAACCTGACCAGTCAGTTAAAAAGGTCAGTCATGATTTATTTAACCAGCTGTCATTCAAAACTCCTGGCATGTTCTTGTGTGTTGTTTTCCTGAGCCTATAGTTTCTTACTAATAGTTAGTGCAGTAATTATCATAGCCCAGTCACAGACAGCCAATAATGCATTATACTAAACAAACATATAAACAAAACAATAAACAATTTCAAAGATTGAAATAAATAAAATGGATATTGGCGGGAACTGGACCAGGGCTGTTGTACACGTCGATCCAGAACATCCCAAACATGCTCAATGTCTGGTGAGTATCCAGGCCATGTAAGAACTGGGACATTTTCAGCTTACAGGAATTGTGTACAGATCCTTGCGACATTGGGCCATGCATTATAATGCTGACAAATGCGGTGATGGCGGCGGATGAATGGCACGACAATGGGCCTCTCGTCACATTATCTCTGTGCATTCACAGTGCCATCGACGCGGTTGTGTTCGTTGTCAAAAGCTTATGCCTGCCTATACCATAACCCCACCGCCATAATGGGGCACTGTGTTCACAAAATGGACATCAGCAAACCGCTGGCCCACACAATGCCATACATGTGGTCTGCGAGTGTGAGGCCGGTTGAACGTACTGCCAAATTCTCTAAAACAACGTTAAAGGCGGCTTATGGTAGAAAATGCACATTCAATTATGTGGTATTTCGGATACTGGTATTCTGTGTATGTATCCTGTGTGTGTGTATTTCTTTTCTCTCCTTCTCCCCTCACAGGAGGCAATCATCATTCCCCAATCAGAAGACACACTTCCTCCTGTTTCATTACCCTATCACATTCCCTTTCCCTTGGTTTAAAAACCCTGTCAGTTGTTTTCTCAGGAGCTCAATCTCTTTGTGTTTCAATCTCTCTGTGTCTCAATCCCTCGCACTATCTCTCTCTCGTCATTGAGTTCTCTTTTGGTTTTTGCACCTACATGTCACTTTGTCCGTAAACCTGTGAGTATTGTTTTGTTATGGTGTTTGATGGTGGGAAAAGGGGGTACTAAGACAAGTCGCCCATGGGCATACACTACCCGTAGGTAAACTTTGTTTAAGAACACTAGTTAGAACTGGGAGGACCACCCACTGTATTTTTGGTTAGTTAGTTAACTGTATTGACGTAGCTAGTCTAGCTTAGGGGTGTTTTTGGATATTTGTCTTTTTCCTTGGGTCCAGCTCAGCCCCTTTTCCTGCCCCCTTTACTGTGTGTTTAGAAATAAACCCTGAGTGTTTGACGGTAACTTAGTTGTCTGTGGTTTTTCGTTCGCACTTTTACTTTGTCACTATTATAATTTGCATGAGTTATGTTACGGGTCTCGATACCATCCCCCCCTAGACTGCCGGGCCAAAGGGATTTGTAACATCTGGCAACAGCTCTGGTGGACATTCCTGCAGTCAGCATGCTAATTGCACGTTCCCTCAACTTGAGACATCTCTGGCAATGTGTTGTGTTACAAAACTGCGCATTTTAGAGTGACCTTTTATTGTGCACCTGTGTAATGATCATGCTGTTTAATTAGCTTTTTTATGTGCCACACCTGTCAGGTGGATGAATTATCTTGGCAAAGGAGAAATGCTCACTAACAAGGATGTAAACAAATTTGTGCACAAAATTTGAGAAATACGTTTTTTTTTGTGCATATGGAACATTTCGGGGATTTCAGCTCATGAAACATGGGACAAACATGGGACAAACACTTTACGTGTTGCGTTTATATTTTTGTTCAGTGTACATAAAGCAAACTAGCTCCTCATTATACACAGTGGACTGTCCAGATGGAACATTATCACAAGTTATATAATCTCACATCACTGTGCCAATTTGCGAGGCCTCTACTTCTCAGGTTGTATTTGTAAACTGGGGCAACTGTACAGCACAGTAACCTAACTCCTTTAACAAAGTCATCCAATCCAAAATAAATGATGTGCTATATTTAACCATCTCCCCACTCTATGTTTAGATGGGCAATGAGAAATCCATACATAGCAGCAAGATTGTTTTGATAACGCGGACTGGAACATGTAGCCTCAGAGAATAAATATCGATTTAAACGCTGATTCGGTGAGTTTATAAGGAATTGCATAGGACATGTTGTACCAATTGTGACTATTAAAACCTATCCTAACCATAAACCGTGGATAGGAGGCGGCATTCGCGCAAAACTGAAAGCGTAACCATGGAAAGGTGACTGGGAATATGGAAGAATACAAACAGTTTAGTTATTCCCTCCGCAAGGCAATCAAACAAGCAAAATGTCAGTATAGAGATAAAGTGGAGTCACAATTCAACGGCTCAGACACCAGACGTATGTGGCAGGGTCTACAGACAATCACGGACTACAAAAAGAAAACCAGCCACATCATGGATGCCAACGTCTTGCTTCCAGACAAAGTAAACACTTTCTTAGCCCGCTTTGAGGATAATACAGTGCCACCAAAGCTGCTCGCTAACAAAGACTGCGGGCTCTCTTTCTCCGTGGCCAAAATGAGCAAGACATTTGAGCGCGTTAGCCCTCGCAAGGCTGCCGGCCTAGATGGCATTCTTAGCCGCGTCCACAGAGCCTGCGCAGACCAGCTGGCTGGTGTGTTTACGAACATATTCAATCTCTCCCTATCCCAGTCTGCTGTCCCCACATGCTTCAAGATGGCCACCATTGCTCCTGTACCCAAGAAGGCAAAGGTAACTGAACTAAATGACTCGCCCCGTAGCACGCACTTCTGTTATCATGAAGTGCTTTGGGAGACTAGTCAAGGATCATATCACCTCCACCTTACCGGTCACCCTAGACCCTCTTCAATTTGCGTACCGCCCCAATAGGTCCACAGACAATGCAATCGCCATCACACTGCCCTATCCCATCTGGACAAGAGGAATACCTATGTAAGAATGCTGTTCATGGACTATAGCTCATCATTAAGCTTGAGGCCCTGGGTCTCAACTCTGCCCTGTCCATTTGGGTCCTGGGCTTTGACGGGCCGCCCCCAGGTGGTGAAGGTAGGAAACAACATCTCCACTTCGCTGATCCTCAACACTGGGGCCCCACAAGGGTGCGTGCTCAGTATACTCCTGTACTCCCTTGTTCACCCATGACAGCATGGCCATGCACACCTCCAACTCAATCATCAAGTTTGCAGATGACAACAGTAGTAGGCTTGATTACCAACAACGACGCAACAGCCTACAGGGAGGAAGTAAGGGCACTCGGGAGTGTGGTGTCAGGAAAACAACCTCTCACTCAACATCAACAAAACAAAGGAGATGATTGTGGACTTCAGGAAACAGCAGAGGGGGACATCAGACCGGACATCAGTGGAGAAGGTGGAATGTTCTAAGTTCCTTGGTGTACACATCACGGGCAAACTGGAATGGTCCACCCACACAGACAGTGTGATGAAGAAGGTGCAACATCACCTCTTCAACCTCAGTAGGCTAAAGAAATTTGGCTTGTCACCTAAAACCCTCAAACTTTTTCAGATGCACAATTGAGAGCATCATGTCGGGCTGTGTCAATGCCTGGTACGGCAACTGCACTGCCCGCAACCGCAGGACTCTCCAGAGGGTAGCATTTCTAACAGGAATGTAAACAAATATGTGCACAAAATTTGAGAGAAATAAGCTTTATGTGGATATGTAACATTTCTGGGATCTTTTATTTCCCCTTACATGTTGCATGGATATTTTTGTTCAGTATAGTTGAAAATGCTCTTAAATGCTCATGAGACAACTGCCAACAAGTGCCAAATCCTTTGCCATCCTCAAGACACATTTTCTTTATTTTGTCAAATCAACACATCAATTTACTGTGGTTTTGGAGAGCCGCATTTGAGAGGCTTTCCGCAACACTTCATGTGGAAAAATGTACTGCTCTCAAAACAAGGCTTTCAGCTACTCAACACCCCACTTCAATTTCCTTTCACTGATGATGATTGGCTTGAAAAGCTTCAGAAAGCTAAATGAAATAAAGGTCAAGCATGTTTTCACACCATTGACAAACACAGAGCACATGTCTTTGGGGCATCAAAGTGTAGAGGAGAGGATTCATCAGGATTTAGTCTACTAGGAAACATTGCATTAGAGGGCTACATTTATTCCACTGTGGATCTGTCAGTTACTTCTTGCTTCACTTCTCTCATAAACTCACCACTTGGCGCCATGACTGATGGGTAACAGGGCTATTAAATAGTATCCCCAAGAAAATAATAATCTATTGAAAAGTACTGCAGGAATAAAAAAAATATGAAGCATTGTTGCACGTAAGAAAGACATGGGTAAATTGTTGTGAATGGAAATAGTAACACAATGTTCTATATTAAGTGTGGAGCAATAACCCTAAGGTTTCCAGTGCTAAACCCCATGATAACCACCACCACCTTGCTCATGTGGAGTTGATCAACACATTTTAAAGCCACAAACCATATGTCCACAGGGCACCAACTGTTAAATTCTTACTGCATCTGAGCTTTATTTTCAGCAAGGTAATTGGAGGTGTCTCGCTGTGACTGCACTTTTGGGCCAACCACAGAGGAGCAACTACTTTCATTTTATGGGCATCAAGTGCACACTGTGATGGCATTAAAAGGTACTAGTTTGCAGGAGAGGGAAAATTGTTACAGACACACCACATTCAATTTCATGGGTCAATGGCATCTTCAGTGGGGTCATTGGTTCTTCTGTTTTTAAAAAAATAATATTTTTTTTTAAATTATATGTGTCAACAAGGCCCATAGTAAAAACTGTATTTTTAAATATAAAGTCTAATTCGGTGAGTATCTCTGAATATTGAGCATCTCACTAATAGTAAGCTCTTTTACAGCCCATTGTTTAATGAGTTCAAAAATAACATCACAACTAAAATACTGGATGATCACATCCCATCCCATGTTTATCAGTAATTGTCACTCACTGTAAATAACAAATAGAGAAATACATGACAAAATATAACAAATATGCTGAGGTCCATTTTAGAATATATGTTTTATATTATAAATTAAGTGTTTTCTATAGAGCTAAGACTAATATGTTCCTGAGTATTGTTGCGAACATAGTACAACAACAATCTCTTGTGGGCTCCTGAGTGGCACAGCGGTCTAAGACACTGCATCTCAGTGCTAGAAGTGTCACTACAGACCCTGGTTGGATTCCAAGGTGTATCACAACCGGTGGTGATTGGGAGCCCCATAGAGCGGCGTACAATTGGCCCATCGTCGTCCGGGTAAGGGTTTAACCGGGGTAGGCTGTCATTGTAAATGAGAATTTGTTCTTAACGGGCTTGTCTAGTTAAAAGGAAAAAACTTCTTTTTTTAAAAATGAAGACGTTTGGACTGAAGGATTCATCCTTAGTCACCTGATAAGAACTTAAAAATATTATATCAGCATCAGTCTGATGTGGAGACAAAAGCTGATGTTGGGAACAGAAATATATCTGCTATAAGCAGTGGAGACAAACAGTGTTCTGTAGTCAACTGAATGTGCTGCTTAACGGTAGAGTTAACGTGAGTAAGCTTTGATATCTGCAAAGAGCAGTTTGGACAAACTGAGTGGTTTCTGTTTTCTTCCTATGGTTTTGGCTCAAGCTAAATAACCTCCTTCCTTGAAGCTAAGACTCTCAGAAACATGTATGTGTATTCTGTGTCCCTCTAAGACGCACAAGCCATGTTAGAAGAGGGACTGTGACAACTGCAGTTGAAAGCAATGCAGATATTTTTTCTACACACACAATTATTGCCTGATGATCTTCCCTTATGTTTTCTTGAACTTTCCAATACCTTTCTTATGTAGTATTTCAGCCACTTTTTGTGATACAAATAAAATATATATTACAGCTTTCCCATAGAAACATGGTTGCAGTTTGCATGTCTGCTAGAATGGTTAAAAAGGTCATATACATTGCATTCAGAAAGTATTTAGACCCCTTCCCCTATTCCCACATTTTGTTACATGACAGCATTATTCTACAATGGATTAAATACAAAAATCTACACACAATACCCCACACTTCCAAAGTGAACACTTTTTTTTTGTTTTTTGTTTTTAATTCATTAAAATTAAAATTTCACAAAAGTATTCAGACACTTTGCTATGAGACTCTAAATTTAGCTCAACATCAAATCAAATTTTATTTGTCACATACACATGGTTAGCAGATGTTAATGCGAGTGTAGCGAAATGCTTGTGCTTCTAGTTCTGACAATGCAGTAATAACCAACGAGTAATCTAACCTAACAATTCCACAACTACTACCTTATACACACAAGTGTAAAGGGATAAAGAATATGTACATAAAGATTTATGAATGAGTGATGGTACAGAGCGGCATAGGCAAGATGCAGTAGATGGTATCGAGTACAGTATATACATATGAGATGAGTAATGTAGGGTATGTAAACATAAAAGTGGCATAGTTTAAAGTGGCTAGTGATACATGTATTACATAAAGATGGCAAGATGCAGTAGATGATAGAGTACAGTATATACATATGAGATGAGTAATGTAAGGTATGTAAACATTATATTAAGTGGCATTGTTTAAAGTGGCTAGTGATACATTTTTTACATAAATTTCCATTATTAAAGTGAGCTGGATTTGAGTGTGTATGTTGGCAACAGCCACTCAATGTTAGTGATGGCTGTTTAACAGTCTGATGGCCTTGAGATAGAAGCTGTTTTTCAGTCTCTTGGTCCCTGCTTTGATGCACCTGTACTGACCTCGTGTTCTGGAGGATAGCGGGGTGAACAGGCAGTGGCTCGGATGGTTGTTGTCCTTGATGATCTTTATGGCCTTCCTGTGACATCGGTTGGTGTAGGTGTCCTGGAGGGCAGGTAGTTTGCCCCTGGTGATGCGTTGTGCAGACCTCACTACCCTCTGGAGAGCCTGACGGTTGTGGGCGGAGCAGTTGCCGTACCAGGCGGTGATACAGCCCGACAGGATGCTCTCGATTGTACATCTGTAAAAGTTTTTGTGACAAGCCAAATTTCTTCAGCCTCGCTGCTGCGCCTTCTTCACAATGCTGTCTGTGTGGGTGGAGCAATTCAGTTGGTCCGTGATGTGTATGCCGAGGAACTTAACTTACTACCCTCTCCACAGCTGTCTCGTCGATGTGGATAGGGGGGTGCTCCCTCTGCTGTTTCGTGAAGTCCACGATCATCTCCTTTGTTTTGTTGACGTTGAGTGTGAGGTTATTTTCCTGACACCATACTTCGAGGGTTCTCACCTCCTCCCTGTAGGCCGTCTCGTCGTTGATGGTAATCAAGTCTACCACGGTAGTGTCGTCCGCAAACTGAACAGGACGTACAGGAGAGGGCTCAGAACGCAGCCTTGTGGGGCCCCAGTGTTGAGGATCAGTGGGGTGGAGATGTTGTTACCTACCCTCACCACCTGGGGCCGGCCTGTCAGGAAGTCCAGTACCCAGTTGCACAGGGCGGGGTCGAGACGCAGGGTCTCGAGCTTGATGACGAGTTTGGAGGGTACTATGGTGTTAAATGCTGAGCTGTAGTCGATGAACAGCATTCTCACATAAGTATTCCTCTTGTCCAGATGGGTTAGGGCAGTGAGTGTGCAGTGTAGTTGCGATTGCGTAATCTGTGGACCTATTGGGGCGGTAAACAAATTGGAGTGGGTCTAGGGTGTCAGGTAGGGTGGAGGTGATATGGTCCTAGACTTGTCTCTCAAAGCACTTCATGATGACGGAAGTGAGTGCTATGGGGCGGTAGTCATTTAGCTCAGTTACCTTAGCTTTCTTGGGAACAGGAACAATGGTGGCCCCTTGAAGCATGTGAGGACAGCAGACTGGGATAAGGATTGATTGAATATGTCCATAAACACACCAGTCAGCTGGTCTGCGCATGCTCTGAGGACGCGGCTGGGGATGCCGTCTGGGCCTGCAGCCTTGTTTTCTATTTTCAATACATTTGCAAAATAAAAAATATAAAAACTTTTTGCTTTGTCATTATAGGGTGTTGTGTGTTGATTGATGAGGGGAAGAAACGATTTAATCAATTTTAGAATATAAATAATTTCATTTATTGTTCAGTGTAGTTTCAGGTTTTATTAGTCGGATTTGTGTTCACGGTATACACCGTCCAATGAAATGCTTACTTGCAGGTTCCTTCTCGACAATGCAACAACAATAAAAATAGAAGAACACAAACATAAAGTACATGTCTCATTAGAATAGAATAAACATTTTAGCAGAAGTATAATACAGGAAGGCACAATTTATAGTCCCAATATTTCAACGTGTTTTGGGGATGGGGGGGATTGGCAAGTGTTTAAATTTTGCAGTATTTAGCAATCATAATAAGAGTCTGTTAGCAGTGTGTGTGTAGCATGAATGTGTAGGTCTGTCTCTGCCTGCATGAATGAGTGCATCTGTGCTACGGTGCGGAGAATCAGAGCAGGTGGTCAATCCAGTTCAACTGTTCAGAAGTCTGATGGCTTGTAGTTAGAAACTCTCTCTGAACCTGTTGGTATCAGACCTCATGCTCCAATATGGTCTGCCCAACAATAAGGGAGTGAACAGCTTGAGGCCGGGGTTTGTGGGGTCCTTGATGATTCTGAGGGTCTTTCCTCAGGCACCGTTTTGAGGAGATGTCCTGGATGGGTGGGAGCACTGTCCCAGTGACGTACTGGGCCATCTTCACTTCCTGCTGGATGGCCTTGCGGTCATGGATGGAGTAATTCCCACACCAGGCCATGATGCAACCAGTCAGGACGCCGTCAATGGTGCAGCGGTAGTATTTGGAGAGAGTCCAAATGTGAAATTTTGGGCTCCAACCGCTGTGTCTTTGTGAGATGCAGAGTAGGTGAACGGATGATCTCTGCATGTGTGGTTCCCACCGTGAAGCATGGAGGTGGTGTGATGGTGCTTTGCTGGTGACACTGCCAGTGACTTATTTAGAATTCAAGGCACACTTAACCAGCATGGCCACCACAGCATTCTGCAGCGATGCGCCATCACATCTGGTTTGTGCTTAGCGGGACTATCATTTGTTTTTAAACAGGACAATGACCAAACACAACCCCAGGCTATGTCATGGCTACTTGATCAAGAAGGAGAGTGATGGAGTGCTGCATCAGATGACCTGGCCTCCACAATCACCTGACCTAAACACAATCGAGATGGTTTGAGATGAGCTGGACCGCAGAGTGAAGGAAAAGCAGCCAACAAGTGCTCAGCATAACTGGGAACTTGTTCGTGACTGTTGGAAAAGCATTCCAGGTGAAGCTGGTTGAGAGAATGCCAAATGTGCAAAGCTGTCAACAAGGCAAAGGGTGGCTACTTTATGATTCCATATGTGGTATTTCATAGTTTTGATGTGTCCACTATTATTCTACAATGTAGAAAATAGTAAAAATAAAGAAACACTTGAATGAGTAGGTGTGTCCAAACTTTTGACTGGTACTGTTGTAAATGTGATAGTTCTGTTTTTGTTGTTGTGGATTAAATCGTCCCCCCCCCCCACCTTCTCATCAATCTATAAACAAAACCTCATAATGATGAAGCAAAAACAGGTTTTCATAAATGTTATAAAAACTGTTTTTACGTCGTCATTATTTAAAAAACTGTTTTTGTTTCATCCTTATGGGTTTTTCTAAAATGTATGGAATATTCTAAACATACAATATACTTTCAGTGAAGCCACTCAACAACCCCCCCCCACTTCCCACACACACAGTTCCCCAATAGCTGTCCCTGAACCATTCAAGACCCCTCCCACAGTCCCCCCCAGGTAAAAAAAAATCAAATACAAATCATTCCATTTCCCACCCCCAAGAACCCCCCCAATGAGAAAAATTTAAAAAAACGATTTAATCAATTTTAGAATAAGGATGTATCATAACAAAATGTGGAAAAAGTGAAGGGGTCTTAATATTTTTAGAACACACTGTAACAAAGATCCACCACCAGATTTTACAGTAGGTATGGGGTTCTTTTCTGCTTATGCATCCTTACTTACAAAAACACCACTGGTGTGAGTGACCAAAGAACTATATTTTCATATCATCTGACCATTGCATCGGTTCCAATCCAAGTGCCAATCATATTTAGCAAACTCCAGGCGTTTACATTCGTTGGATGACATGACAATAGGGCTCTTTGGCCATTTTATTCTCCATTTTATGCACCTGCCCCCTGAAAGGTCTGTGCACTGCATGATTTTAAGTGTTAATCACTCAACAATGAGGGAAAACATGGCCAAAGGAAAGCAAATGTAATAGGGGCCGCACTGGCAAGAGATCAAATTTGGGTCAACAAGCTACAAGTCACCGCTCAACAATTTTGTAAGATGGAACATGGTCATGATGGTCATTATAAAACCAGTTTTTATCTTTTCCTATGGACAAACATGCAAGCAATTTTACATTACTCTTTCCAGAATATATCTATCTGATATAGCTACTGTTGGCACTCTACACCCTGGCTACCTCAACTAACATTCACACCCACCTGCTGGGATTGGCAGAAATTCTTCCCTCTCTAAAGGGCAAGCCATTCTGTTCACCTGCACACTGTGGTACAAACCCACTGTGAGGGCACAGTGCCTGGCATAATGCCAACGTCAACTGAGGTGACCCATACAGGCACCAACACAACCAGGATTTGAATTTGGAGAAGGCCTTTTCAATCGCAAGGAGAAATAAGGTCACACAAGGACAAGGGGAGGGGAGTAGGCTGAGCTTTCGCAGGCATTCATGGTATTCTATACAAACACAGAACACAATATTACAAATATACACATTATAGTACAGATAAAATGTGCAGATGTCATATGAAAAACACTAAAACCAGTGGTTTATTTGAGTTGGAATCTGCTGGAACAGGATCTGGCACCTCTCAGATTTGCCCTCTCATAGCATGATTTACACTGAACAAAAATATACAGGCAACATGTAAAGTTGGTCCCATGTTTCATGAGCTGAAATAAAACTCTAAATAAATGTCCCATGTGTGCAAATAGCATCTCAAATGCACAAATGTGTTTACAATCCGGTTAGTGAGCATTTCTCCTTTGCCAAGATAATCCATCCACTTAACAGGTGTGTCTTATCTTATCAAAAAGCTGATTAAAGCCCTAGTGAAGAGGTCCCTACGTAATCACGTAATATAGCCTAGGCTAACTAGCAGTCTCCCTAGTCTACTGTTAATTCTGAATTTGAAAGGTGAGATAGCCTTCTTTAAAATAAATTGATAAGAAAAGGCAATCTAGTTTAATGACCTTTTTCAAGTTCAGAAATCCACAGAAAGATGAAACATTAACCCGAAACAAGCCAAAGAATTGCCAGATCCAGAGAGGAGTGAGAGGCAAGCTGCTCCTGATGGAGATGCCTTAGCTAACGCTTCTAATGCTGCCAGTTCAGTATCACCACGGCACCACCACTTGCTATTAGGCCTACTAGCGAGTCAGACTTGGCGGGAACGGGAGTAAAGAAGGATAGTGCATCCACCAATGAAGTCCGGTGCATTTTGGACGGAGGCTCAACTTCGAGAACAAACTATAACCCTTGGCCTGTCATGCAAAATTCGAGGTCGCGCTGTACAACATGCAAAAAGGCAGGGAGCTTGGGTCCGGAAAAGACTGGGGGGATGAAACTCGCAACAGAGTGGGTGGAATGTACACTAACCTCCAATATTACAAGAAAAGAAAGAGTCCTCAGAATGAAAGTTGAACATGCCCGAACCAAGACCCATTTAGCGGCAGCAAGTATTGTACAAGGATAAAGAGGACACCTTATCTTCTTATGACTGGGGGCAGTATTGAGTAGCTTGGATGAATAAGGGGCCCAGAGTAAATGGCCTGCTACTCAGTCCCAGAAGCTAAGATATGCATATTATAGTATATAGTATAGTAGTATATTTGGATAGAAAACACTCTGGCATTTCTAAAACTGTTTGAATGATGTCTGTGAGTATAACATAACTCATATGGCAGGCAAAAACCTGAGAAAAAATCCAACCAGGAAGTGGGAAATCTGAGGTTTGTAGTTTTTAAACTCATTCCCTATTGATGATACAGTGGGATATTGGTCATGTTGCACTTCCTAAGGCTTATACTGCGAAGGAGGGGGGAATGAGAGGGTAATGAGTCAGAGGTCTGCCAGAGAGCCATGAGCTGGTGACGATCGTTCACGTGAGAGCGAGCTCTGTTCCATTGCATTTCTACAGACAAAGGAATTCTCCGGTTGGAACATTGAAGATTTATGTTAAAAACATCCTAAAGATTGATTCTATACTTCATTTGACATGTTTCTACGACCTGTAATATAACTTTTTGGACTTTTCGTCCGTACTTTCCGCTGGACTTGCACGATAACAAAAGGAGGTATTTGGACATAAATGAACTTTATCGAACAACTCAAACATTTATTGTGGAACAGGGATTCCCGGGAGTGCATTCTGATGAAGATCAAAGGTCATGTCAAAGGTCATCAAAGGTAAGTGAGTATTTATAATGCTATTTCTGACTTCTGTTGACTACACAACATGGCGATATCTGTTTGGCTTGTTTTGGTCTCTGAGCACCGTACTCAGATTATTGCATGGTTTGCTTTTTCGGTTAAGCTTTTTTGAAATCTGACACGGCGGTTGCATTAAGGAGAAGTTAATCTAAAGTTCCATGTATAACACTTGTATTTTCATCAACATTTATGATGAGTATTTCTGTAAATTGATGTGGCTCTTTGCAAAATCACCAGATGTTTTTGGAACTACTGAACATAACGTGCCAATGTATGCCGAAAATTATTTTTTAGAAATATGAACTTTATCGAACAAAACATACATGTTGTCAAGGTTTACCAGAATTGGACCCAGAAGCAGACCAGGACAAGGTGAGTATAAAGATGGTGAGTATTTATTAATCAATGAGAACGTGGAGGTAGATAGTTCCGGGTGGAGGAGCGGGCAGCGGAGGTGGGTTGATGGGAGTGGATAGGCAGATCCAATGGATAACAACACACTGGCGACGAGCAGACAGGGATGGGGTATGGGTTCCGGGTGAATGGCTGTAGACAAAACAAGCGGTGGTAAGTTAAAGGCAAGCAAGACATACAAAACAATAAAACAAAACAAACTCTATAAACTGGAGGCTGGTTCGTGGGCACAACATACTGTTCATGGCTAACGATCCGGCAGGGAATGGATGTCAGGTCAGAGCTTTTGAAGGGGAGAGGTGATGATCAGGACAGGTGTGCAGATTACTGATTGGATACAGGTGTGGGTGAACATCGATCTCCCAACAAGCTAATTTGCCCGGCAACCAGACAGGGTGCGTTCCAGGACACCGGAAACACACTCCAGGACAGAAACACAAGCAAACACAGACTCAGGAAGCGGGATTCGTGACAGTACCCCCCCTCCGACGAACGCCACCGGGCGGACTACCTGGAGCGCCAGGGTGGAGGCGGTAGAAGTCACGAAGCAGGTCGTCATCAAGGATCTGATGCCGAGGAATCCAACTCCTCTCCTCTGGACCATATCCTTCCCAATCCACGAGATATTGGAAACCTCGACCCCGCCGTCTGGAATCCATTATGCGGCGCACCGTGTAGGCAGGACCACCTCCAATCATCTGAGGAGGAGGAGGACGAGGAGGAGGGGTCAACAGAGGACTGAGGAGAACCGGCTTGAGGCAGGAGACATGAAAGGTGGGGTGTACTCGAAGCGTTGCCGGCAATTTGAGTCGGACCACAACAGGGTTAATGATTCTCTCCGGACCAATGAACTTTGGTGACAGTTTCCTCGACTCAGTCCGTAGAGGAAGATCCCGTGTAGCCAACCAAACCTTATCTCTGATGGTATAAGCGGGAGCAGGAATACGGCGACGATTCGCCTGGATCTGATACCGGTCAGAAACTCTAAGGAGGACCTTCCTGGCCCGATGCCAGGTCCGGTGGCAACGACGAATGTGGGCCTGGACAGAAGGAACCGAAAGATCCCTCTCCTGAGAAGGAAACAAGGGAGGTTGGTATCTGTACAGGCATTGGAAGGGGGACATCCCAGTGGCAGATGAAGGAAGGGTATTATGGGCATACTCGACCCAGGGTAATTGAGATGACCAAGAGGTGGGATCAGAGGAGACAAGACAACGCAGCGTGGACTCCATCTTCTGGTTGGCTCTCTCCGCTTGACCAAGACATACAAAACAATAAAACAAAACAAACTCTATAAACTGGAGGCTGGTTCGTGGGCACAACATACTGTTCATGGCTAACGATCCAGCAGGGAATGGATGTCAGGTCAGAGCTTTTGAAGGGGAGAGGTGATGATCAGGACAGGTGTGCAGATTACTGATGGGATACAGGTGCGGGTGAACATCGATCTCCCAACAAGCTAATTCGCCCGGCAACCAGACAGGACACCGGAAACACACTCCAGGACAGAAACACAGGCAAACACAAATTCAGGAAGCGGGATTCGTGACACATGTATTGTGTAACCAGCTTCTTCAGGCAAAAGTTTGCATCCTGTAGCTCCAACTCCAAAAGTTCTGGGACACTGTGAAGTCCATGGAGAACAAGAGCACCTCCTCCCAGCTGCCCACTGCACTGAGGCTAGGAAACACGGTCTCCACCGATAAATCCATGATTATCGAAAACTTCAATAAGCACTTCTCAACGGCTGGCCATGCCTTCCGCCTGGCTACTCCAACCTCGGCCAACAGCTCCGCCCCCCGTAGTTCCTCACCCAAGCCTCTCCAGGTTCTCCTTTACCCAAATCCAGATAGCAGATGTTCTGAAAGAGCTGCAAAACCTGGACCCGTACAAATCAGCTGGGCTTGACAATCTGGACCCGCTATTTCTGAAACTATCTGCCGCCATTGTCGCAACCCCTATCACCAGCCTGTTCAACCTCTCTTTCATATCGTCTGAGATCCCCAAGGATTGAAAGCTGCCGCAGTCATCCCCCTCTTCAAAGGAGGAGACACCCTGGACCCAAACTGCTATAGACCTATATCCATCCTGCCCTGCCTATCTAAGGTCTTCGAAAGCCAAGTCAACAAACAGGTCACTGACCATCTCGAATCCCACCGTACCTTCTCCGCTGTGCAATCTGGTTTCCGAGCCGGTCACGGGTGCACCTCAGCCACACTCAAGGTACTAAATGATATCATAACCGCCATCGATAAAAGACAGTACTGTGCAGCCGTCTTCATCGACCTCGCCAAGGCTTTCGACTCTGTCAATCACCAAATTCTTATCGGCAGACTCAACAGCCTCGGTTTTTCGGATGACTGCCTTGCCTGGTTCACCAATTACTTTGCAGACAGAGTTCAGTGTGTCAAATCAGAGGGCATGCTGTCCGGTCCTCTGGCAGTCTCTATGGGGGTGCCACAGGGTTCAATTCTCGGGCCGACTCTTTTCTCTGTATATATCAATGATGTTGCTCTTGCTGCGGGCGATTCCCTGATCCACCTCTACGCAGACGACACCATTCTATATACTTTCGGCCCGTCATTGGACACTGTGCTATCAAACCTCCAAACGAGCTTCAATGCCATACAGCACTCCTTCCGTGGCCTCCAACTGCTCTTAAACGCGAGTAAAACCAAATGCATGCTTTTCAACCGATCGCTGCCTGCACCCGCATGCCCGACTAGCATCACCACCCTGGATGGTTCCAACCTTGAATATGTGGACATCTATAAGTACCTAGGTGTCTGGCTAGACTGCAAACTCTCCTTCCAGACTCACATCAAACATCTCCAATCAAAAATCAAATCCAGAGTCGGCTTTCTATTCCGCAACAAAGCCTCCTTCACTCACGCTGCCAAGCTTACCCTAGTAAAACTGACTATCCTACCGATCCTCGACTTCGGCGATGTCATCTACAAAATGGCTTCCAACACTCTACTCAGCAAACTGGATGCAGTCTATCACAGTGCCATCCGTTTTGTCACTAAAGCACCTTATACCACCCACCACTGCGACTTGTATGCTCTAGTCGGCTGGCCCTCACTACATATTCGTCGCCAGACCCACTGGCTCCAGGTCATTTACAAGTCCATGCTAGGTAAAGCTCCGCCTTATCTCAGTTCACTGGTCACGATGGCAACACCCATCCGTAGCACGCGCTCCAGCAGGTGTATCTCACTGATCATCCCTAAAGCCAACACCTCATTTGGCCGCCTTTCGTTCCAGTACTCTGCTGCCTGTGACTGGAACGAATTGCAAAAATCGCTGAAGTTGGAGACTTTTATCTCCCTCACCAACTTCAAACATCAGCTATCCGAGCAGCTAACCGATCGCTGCAGCTGTACATAGTCTATAGGTAAATAGCTCACCCTTTTTCACCTGCCTCATTCCCATACTGTTTTTATACTGTTTTTATTTATTTACTTTTCTGCTCTTTTGCACACCAATATCACCAATATCTCTACCTGTACATGCCCATCTGATCATTTATCACTCCAGTGTTAATCTGCAAAATTGTATTATTCGCCTACCTCCTCATGCCTTTTGCACACATTGTATATAGATTGCCCATTTTTTTCTACTGTGTTATTGACTTGCTAATTGTTTACTCCATGTGTAACTCTGTTGTCTGTTCACACTGCTATGCTTTATCTTGGCCAGGTCGCAGTTGCAAATGAGAACTTGTTCTCAACTAGCCTACCTGGTTAAATAAAGGTGAAATAAAAATAAAAAATAAAAAAAAAATAACATGAAGTCCTATGAGTGTCATCTGATGAAGATCATCAAAGGTTAGTGATTAATTTATCTATATTTCTGCTTTTGTGACTCCTCTCTTTGGCTTGAACAATGGCTGTGTTTTTCTGTGAATAGGCACTCACCTAACATAATCGTTTGTGATGCTATTTGAAATTGAACACTGTGGTGGGATTAACAAGAAGTGTATCTTTAAAATAGTGTAAAATACTTGTATGTTTGAGGAATTTTAATTGTGAGATTTCTGTTTGAATTTGGTGCGCTGCACTTTCACTGGCTGTTGTCATATCGATCCCGTCAGCGGGGTCTCAGCAATAATAAGTTAAAAAGAGCAATTCACCTTCTTTTCAACCTCAGGGTCTACATATGTGACCGACCGGCTCAAATCGGTCTTATATCAAATTTGAAATATTTTTTTATATTTTTACATTGGATAAAAGCCTCAGAGACTCAGAGCTACAAAATGGTATATCATACACTACAGTTGAGGAACAAAGGGAAGAAAATTACCTTTGAATGTTTTGGTACTACTACTGGAGAGCAGTTCTTTGTCTGCACCCATTCAGCATCGTGTACACCCTCTTAAGCTTTAGCCCCACCCATCTATTTAAGGGTTGATTCGTGTTCTGTACTAACAGCAGCAGTCAAGCACCCAAGCTAACCTGCTAGCAACTTCCAGACACAAATGAGAGAACGGCTCACTGAACATTACTCGTCCAAGCAGAGCTGGTTAGGCTGTTATGTTATCCAGAGCGTTGGTGACTACAACTGCTGTCAGATTGTCCATTCGTAAATTCAGAGCGTTTCGAGCTGCAAAAGAGAAACTGCACCATTATTAATACACACAAGGATGTCTTCAGAGGAACAAGGGTGGTCAGTGCAATGGCACAGCAGCCAGGCTGACACACAACTCAGCCAGACAGGGACTCAGGAGAACTCTTTCCAAGGTGTCAAACTGAATGGGGGAGACCCAGCAAAAGAGTCCTTAATCAAAGGGAGTTTTTTGAGAGCTTGGCGAGGAACTTGGATGCTAGAATGTTCTCTCAAGGACAGGCAGTGGACAATACAGGACATTCATTCAGGACATTCATTCATTCAGCCAGTTCATCGAGGAGCTGAAGGTACTTTGTATGGGGAAATAGAGATAGAATCTCTCTGCCAGCGGTTTGATGCGGGCCTACAGACAGTACAGGGACACCAAAGGTAAAGGAGACATTCCAGATGGATTGAAAGAGTGGTTTGTGACAGTTAGCACCATTCCCAGTGCAGAATGCGAGCTGGGATTTTCAGGGTCTACAGACAATCACGGATTATAAAAGGAAAACCAGCCACGTCATGGACACCGATATCTTGCTTCGGGACAGGCTGAACACCTTTTCTCGCTTTGAGGATAATACAGTGCCACCGACGCGGCCCGCTATTAAGGACTGTAGGCTCTCCTTCTCCATGGCCGACGTGAGTAAGACATTTAAGTGTGTTAGCCCTCGCAAGGCTGCTGGTCCAGACGGCATCCCTAGCCGCGTCCTCAGAGCATGTGCAGACCAGCTGGCTGCTGTGTTTACGGACATATTCAATCTCTCCCTATTACGGTCTGCTGTCCCCACATGCTTCAAGATGGCCACCATTGTCACTGTACCTAAGAAAGCAAAGGTAATTGAACTAAATGACTATCGTCCCGTAGCACTCACCTCTGTCATCATGAAGTGCTTTGAGAGACAAGTCAAGGATCATATCACCTCCACCTTACCGGTCACCCTAGACCCACTTCAATTGTCTTACCGCCCCAATAGATGCGCAGACGATGCAATCGCCACCACACTGCATTGTCTCATCTGGACAAGAGGCATACCTATGTAAGAATGCTGTTCATTGACTATAGCTCAGCATTCAAAACCACAGTACCCTCCAAGCTCATCATCAAGCTCGAGGCCCTGGGTCTGAACCCCGCCCTGTGCAACTGAGTCCTGGACTTCCTGACGGGTTGCCCCCAGGTGGTGAAGGTAGGAAACAACACCTCTTTGCTGATCCTCAACACTGGGGCCCCACAAGGGTGCGTGCTCAGCCCCCTCCTGTACTCCCTGTTCACCCATGACTGCGCGGCCAAGTACTCCTCCAACTCAATTATAAAGTTTGCAGATGACACAACAGTAGTGAGTTTGATTACCAACAACGATGAGACAGCCTACAGGGAAGAGGTGAGGGCTCTGGGAGTGTCGTGTCAGGAAAACAACCTCTCACTCAACCTCAACAAAACAAAGGAGATGATTGTGGACTTCAGGAAACAGCAGAGGGAGTACCCCCTACCCCCATACACACTGATGGGACCGTAGTGGAGAAGATGGAAAGCTTCAAGTTCCTCGGTGTACACATCACCAACAAACTGAAGTGGTCCAGCCACACAGACAGTGTAGTGAAGGCGCAACAGCGCCTCGTCAACCTCAGGAGGCTAAAAAATGTTGGCTTAACACCTAAAACCCTCACAAACGTTTACAGATGCACAATTGAGAGCATCCTGTCGGGCTGTATCACCGGCTGGTACGACAACTGCACCGCCCACAACCGCAAAGCTCTCCAGAAGGTGGTGCAGTCTGCCCAACACATTACCAGGGGAAAACTTCCCACCCTCCTGGACACCTACAGCACCAGATGCCATAGGAAGGCCAAAAAGATCATCAAGGACATCAACCACCCGAGCCACTCCCTGTTCACCCCACTATCATCCAAAGGCGAGGTCAGTTGAGGTGCATCAAAGCTGGGGCCAAGAGACTGAAAATCAGCTTCTATCTCAAGGCATCAGTCATCACTAGCACATCAGAGGCGGCTGCCTATAGACACAGATTAGGGATCACTAGCCACTTTAATAATGTTTCCGTATCTAGCATTACTCATCTAATATGTATAAACTGCACTCCACACTATTCTACGGTATCTTAGTCACTTTTAAATTGTGTTTACATATTGCATCACCCATCTCATATGTATATACTGTATTCTATACTATGCCACTGTATCTTAGTCCAATGCCGCTCTGACATGTGTATATATATTCTTAATCCATTCCTTACTTAGATTTATATGTATTTTGGGTATATGTTGTAAAACTGCTAGATATTACTTGTTAGATATTACTGCACTGTCGGAGCTAGAAGCACAAGCATTTCGCTACAACCGCAATAACATCATGGCAAACACTGGCCGATGAGTAGGGTTGATCCGAACGGTCTGACCTCACAACGGCAGTCAAGCATCCAAGCTAACTGGCTAACATTGGCTAGCTTGCTAGCTACTTCCAGACAAAAATTAGAGAACACTCCACTCTGACCATATTCCTCACCCTAGTTAGGCTGTTTTCATGTTATCCAGAGCGTTGGTGACTGTAACTGTGTTGCTGGCAACAATTGAATAACGCTTTTTTGCCGACGCTTACTGACACTGCAATATTCAATGGGTGTTGAGCGTTCGTATATTCATCAGTTATTCTGCGCTCTGGCACACTCAAACAAGAGTCTTTTTGATTAGACATGTAGCTAGCTAGCTAGGTAAACAATGAACTATAATCCCAACTCATGACGTTACTACCCTGCATGAATCTGCAGGTAGCTAACCAACCAGGTTCAATGTTAGCTAGCTAACATTAGGCTATAACTAGTCAAGCAAATGGCTCTGAGATACGAATAATAAGATCATACACGTAACGTTAGCTAGCGAGCCAGCTAACATTAGCTAGCTAGCTAACAGTACAAATTTACCAGCTAGTACGCCTATCAACAGTTGTTGGTGACATTCTATTGAAATGGATACTTGCATAGTAGAGTCCTTTGTTAAGCCATGTCATTCACGTAACATTAGCAAGCGAGCCAGCCAGACAGCTAATGTTAGCTAGCTAATAGAACACTTTAACTTGAAATAAAACCATTTTCTGTCAAATTAGAAACGTGTAATATCTGAAAATGTAGCTGGCTGGACTATCTTACCTGTATACATCATGGATGGACGGGTCTCCTGTCGGATGCCATGGTTGCCCTTAGTTTGAAGATATAATCCGGAGACAGATGTTTTCTCCATCTCCTTAGCTATCATACTCGAATTCCACTGATTTCAAAACTCGGGCCTCCAGAAAGTGGAGAGCATACACGTAACGTTAGCTAGCGAGCCAGCCAACTAATGTTAGCTAGCTAACAGTACACTTTAACGTGACGTTAGGTTTATGCAGTTATACTACGCAATACATTTTTAAAAATCCACGTTAGACAGGTTTACCTAGACATATTGACCAGCTCAAATAGACAGAAGTGTGTTATATGGCAGACCAATCCAAACTCATCTCTTGGCATGTCCAGCCCACTCATTATTTCAGCCAATCATGGCCAGTGGAAGGTTGCTTACCTTTTCTGTGGCTAAACCAACTAGGCTCGTAATTTAACAATTGTACTCGTATTTACAGATGGCATACAAGTTTGTTATTAAGGCACATGAACGTTCACATGTTCGAGAAGGCATTTCTGCCAAAAAACACTTTTTAAAGTGTCATACACCTAGTTTCCTTAAACGGGTCACAAATGTGAAAACTGCGAGTTTCTATGACTTGTGGTTAAAAGGGTCCTAAAAAGCGCTTCTCTGTGACATCAAAGGGTAGGATTAAAAGTAAGAAAAAACAGTGATTTTCAAATCCTGCAATGAGTTTCTAGCCAGAGGGAGGGTATTTTCTTGCTCCCCACATCACTGCAAATCTCATAATGTTTGAATATCACTGTTTTTAAAATGTTTAAACTTTTGATGATCTCGTCAGGTATAATCAATCAATCCGATTTATTTATAAAGCCCTTTTCTACATCAGCCGATGTCACAAAGTGCTGTAAAGTAATCCAGCATTAAATCCCAAACAGCAAGCAAATGGCTAGGAAAAACTCCCTAGAAAGGCCAGAACCTAGGAAGAAACCTAGTGATCGAACTGGGTGGCCAGTTCTCTTCTGGCTGTGCCGGGTGGAGATTATAACAGTACATGGCCAAGATATTCAAACGTTCATAGATGACCAGCAGGGTCAAATAATAATAATCACAGTGGTTGTAGAGGGTGCAACAGGTCAGCACCTCAGGAGTAAATGTCAGTTGGCTTTTCATAGCCGAGCATTCAGAGGTTGATACAGCAGGTGTGGTAAAGAGAGCGAGAGAGCGAGAGAGCGAGAGAGAGAGAGAGAGAGAGAGAGAGAGAGAGAGAGAGAGAGAGAGAGAGAGAGAGAGAGAGAGAGAGAGAGAGAGAGAGAGAGTGTGTGAGTGAGTGTCAAAAACAGCAGGTCCGGGACAAGGTAGCCGTCGCATTTTATCTTACTATGTATTTTCTACAAAACGCAGAAATGCATGCAGACACTGGTATTGTACTGGAGATAATTAAAATGAAGTTGAAAAGTGGTGGAGTTGTCTTTTAACAGAGGTCATACTTAACACTCAAAATGAAAAAAATTGGCACTACAGCCAGAGTTTTCCGAACAGCTTACAAAGGAGGCTAAACGTCACAGGCCCGCTCATGGCTTTAAGCAAGAAATCAACTGTCAGGAGTTAAATGGACTTGACATGGGGAGAATTCTCCATTCCAACAACGCTGGCTGCAACACACAGCAACATATTTAATCCGAAATGAAGCGAAAACTATTTGAAAGAATAGTACAGGATACTCCCAAAATCAGCTTAATGCTGGATGAGGCTACTAGTTTGAATAAGAAAAGTGCCTTGATTGTAAATATTAGACTTCAGCTGGCAAATACGGACATACCTGCAAAAAAATGTTTTGACCTTGTAGAACTGGATGATTTATCTGCAGAGGGATTAGTCCATAATCTGTTATCTGCATTAGAGGGTGTGAAGTTGACTGAGAACTTTCGATCCAAAACGCTCATTGGAATAATGTATGATGGTGTGCCTATCATGCTGGGACGCAAGAGTGAAGTAGCAACCAAGCTCCAGGCAATGTGGTAAAAGAGATGGGAGCGATCAATCATTTTAAAATAGTGATGGACAAACTATACGCACTCTATAGCGTATCTAACAAAAAACAAATGTAGCAGAGGAAGTGCGTAGATAGTTTAGACATTCAGCTGTGAAACTTGGCAGGATCTTGGACTCTAGATGGGTGGCATCCAGTTTTAGAACTGTAGATACTGTTTGGAAGCATTTCAACACAGCAGCTGAGGATGCCTCCCGCGACAGCGTGACTCGTCAGAGCTATAGTGACCTTGCTATGCTCATATCCTTGCATACGTTTGTTAACAATCTAGGCCTTGTGTAATGTACTTTAAGAACTGAGTTGTCACTCGAGCTGCAAAAGAGAAAATGCACCATTATTAATACACACAAGGATGTCTTCAGAGAAACAAGGGTGGTCAGTGCAATGGCACAGCAGCCAGGCTGACACACAACTCAGCCAGACAGGGACTCAGGAGAACTCTTTCCAAGGTGTCAAACTGAATGGGGGAGACCCAGCAAAAGAGTCCTTAATCAAAGGGAGTTTTTTGAGAGCTTGGCGAGGAACTTGGATGCTAGAATGTTCTCTCAAGGACAGGCAGTGGACAATACAGGACATAGCCAGTTCATCGAGGAGCTGAAGGTACTTTGTATGGGGAAATAGAGATAGAATCTCTCTGCCAGCGGTTTGATGCGGGCCTACAGACAGTACAGGGACACCAAAGGTAAAGGAGACATTCCAGATGGATTGAAAGAGTGGTTTGTGACAGTTAGCACCATCCCCATTGCAGAATGCGAGCTGGGATTTTCTCGAATTAACCTGATATGCACCTCACTGCACACCACCAGAAACTGTGGATAGATGAGAGCATTCGCGCAAAACTGAAAGCGCGAACCACCGCAATTAACCAGGGCAAGAAGACTGGGAATATGGAAGAATACAAACAGTGTAGTTATTTCCACCGCAAAGCAATCAAGCAGGTTAAATGTCAGAATAGGGACAAAGTTGACTCCCAGTTCAACAGCTCAGACATCAGAAGTATGTAGCAGGGTCTACAGACAATCACGGATTATAAAAGGAAAACCAGCCACGTCATGGACACCGATATCTTGCTTCGGGACAGGCTGAACACCTTTTCTCGCTTTGAGGATAATACAGTGCCACCGACACGGCCCGCTATCAAGGATTGTAGGCTCTCCTTCTCCATGGCCGACGTGAGTAAGACATTTAAGTGTGTTAGCCCTCGCAAGGCTGCTGGTCCAGACGGCATCCCTAGCCGCGTCCTCAGAGCATGTGCAGACCAGCTGGCTGCTGTGTTTACGGACATATTCAATCTCTCCCTATTACGGTCTGCTGTCCCCACATGCTTCAAGATGGCCACCATTGTCACTGTACCTAAGAAAGCAAAGGTAATTGAACTAAATGACTATCGTCCCGTAGCACTCACCTCTGTCATCATGAAGTGCTTTGAGAGACAAGTCAAGGATCATATCACCTCCACCTTACCGGTCACCCTAGACCCACTTCAATTGTCTTACCGCCCCAATAGATGCGCAGACGATGCAATCGCCACCACACTGCATTGTCTCATCTGGACAAGAGTCATACCTATGTAAGAATGCTGTTCATTGACTATAGCTCAGCATTCAACACCACAGTACCCTCCAAGCTCATCATCAAGCTCGAGGCCCTGGGTCTGAACCCCGCCCTGTGCAACTGGGTCCTGGACTTCCTGACGGGTTGCCCCGTGGTGGTGAAGGTAGGAAACAACACCTCCTCTTTGCTGATCCTCAACACTGGGGCCCCACAAGGGTGCGTGCTCAGCCCCCTCCTGTACTCCCTGTTCACCCATGACTGCGCGGCCAAGCACTCCTCCAACTCAATTATAAAGTTTGCAGACGACACAACAGTAGAGAGTTTGATTACCAACAACGATGAGACAGCCTACAGGGAAGAGGTGAGGGCTCTGGGAGTGTCGTGTCAGGAAAACAACCTCTCACTCAACCTCAACAAAACAAAGGAGATGATTGTGGACTTCAGGAAACAGCAGAGGGAGTACCCCCCCCTACCCCCCATACACACTGATGGGACCGTAGTGGAGAAGATGGAAAGCTTCAAGTTCCTCGGTGTACACATCACCGACAAACTGAAGTGGTCCACACACACAGACAGTGTAGTGAAGGCGCAACAGCGCCTCGTCAACCTCAGGAGGCTAAAAAATGTTGGCTTAACACCTAAAACCCTCACAAACTTTTACAGGTGCACAATTGAGAGCATCCTGTCGGGCTGTATCACCGGCTGGTACGACAACTGCACCGCCCACAACCGCAAAGCTCTCCAGAAGGTGGTGCAGTCTGCCCAACACATTACCAGGGGAAAACTTCCCACCCTCCTGGACACCTACAGCACCAGATGCCATAGGAAGGCCAAAAAGATCATCAAGGACATCAACCACCCGAGCCACTCCCTGTTCACCCCACTATCATCCAAAGGCGAGGCTAGTACAGGTGCATCAAAGCTGGGGCCAAGAGACTGAAAATCAGCTTCTATCTCAAGGCATCAGTCATCACTAGCACATCAGAGGCGGCTGCCTATAGACACAGATTAGGGATCACTAGCCACTTTAATAATGTTTCAGTATCTTGCACTACTCATCTCATATGTATAAACTGCACTCCACACGATTCTACGGTATCTTAGTCACTTTTAAATTGTGTTTACATATTGCGTCACGCATCTCATATGTATATACTGTATTCTATACTATGCCACTGTATCTTAGTCCAATGCCGCTCTGACATGTGTATATATATTCTTAATCCATTCCTTACTTAGATTTACATGTATTTTGGGTATATGTTGTAAAACTGCTAGATATTACTTGTTAGATATTACTGCACTGTCGGAGCTAGAAGCACAAGCATGTCGCTACAACCGCAATAACATCTGCTAAACACGTGTATGTGACCAATACATTAGATTTTGATCATATCAGGAGTATGTGACCAATACATTAGATTTTGATCATATCAGGACAACTTTTTCTGAACCTTGTTTTCCCCTGACCAAATTCAACCCATGTGATGTCATGGATTGCTAAAGGACAAAGATGTGGCACAGACACCAGAAAAAAAACAGGAGAAGACACAAGAGTGAAGGGCTGTCTTGTGGGAGGTTTTGGAAAACTAAGGTAGACACATACTGTATGTTGTTTTTGACAAACCTGTTCTGTACTGTGAAGTTAATCTGAATATGCGCTTCATATCATCACATAGGCAGGCCTATACAGTTTGATACAGTATGTGTGTTCTGCTGTATTCTACATTGACATATGTTATTAGAAATGATAAACTGGGTGGTTTCTTCCCTAAATGCTAATTGACTGACAGCCACGGTATATCAGACCGTATAACACGGGTATGATTATAATTTTTTTACTGCACTTATTACGTTGGTAACTAGTTTTTAATAAGGCACCTCAGGGGTTTGTGGTATATGAACATTATACCACGGCTAAGGACTGTATCCAGGCACTCCACGTTGCGTTGTATAGCATATACCTCACACCCTCTGGCCTTATTGCTTAATTATATGAAGTTGGGGCATGTAAAGCTCAGAGCTGAGTATGTGGGCATATGCGTATGATGAGTGTTCTGCAGTGACGTCTAAAATGCTTGGAATTAATCAGCACCTTGGAGAGCGCTGTCCATTTCAGTACCATTGTACTGAGTGTATACAGGTAAAAACTATGATCCCATATTAACGTCACTTGTTAAATCCACTTCAATCAGTGTACATGAAATGGAGGAGACAGGTTAAAGAAGGATTTTTAAGCCTTGATACAATTGAGACATGGAATTTGTATGTGTGCCATTCAGTGAAGGGCAAGACCAGATTTAAGCGCCTTTGAATGGGGTATGGTAGTTGGTGCCAGGAGCGCCGGTTTGTGTCAAGAACTACAACGCTGCTGGGTTTTTCACACTTAACAGTTTCCCGTCTCAAGTTTCCCGTCTGAGTTTCCCGTCTCAAGAATGGTCCAACACTCATAGAAAATCCAGCCAACTTGACACAAATGTGGGAAGCATTGGAGGGGGGGGAGGGGGGGCAACTCAATATGAAGAATGTGTCCTTAATGTTTTTTACACTCAGTGTGTAGTAGGCTACCTGGCTGTTTCATTTGTCTTCTGTGCCGTTACGCTGGTTGCCATTTTTTACCCCTCATTAATTCTGGTATTTTGATGTGTGTTCGGTTGCTGTTGTAAGGCAGGTCCTCACAAGACATCACCGGCAACAACGTCGCCTATGGGCACAAACCCACTGTCGCTGGACCAGACAAGACTGGCAAAAAGTGCTCTTCACTGACAGGTTGCGGTTTTGTCTCACCAGGGGTGATGGTCGGATTCGCATTTATCGTCGAAGGAATGAGCGTTACACCGAGGCCTGTACTCTGGAGCGGGATCAATTTGGAGGTGGAGGGTCCGTCATGGTCTGGGGTGGTGTGTCACAGCATCATTGGACTGAGCTTGTTGTCATTGCAGGCACTCTCAACGCTGTGCGTTACAGGGAAGACATCCTCCTCCCTCACGTGGTACCCTTCCTGCAGGCTCTTCCTGACATGACCTTCCAGCATGACAATGCCACCAGCCATACTGCTCGTTCTGTGTGTGATTTCCTGCAAGACAGGAATGTCAGTGTTCTGCCATGGCCAGCGAAGAGCCCGGATCTCAATCCTATTGAGCACGTCTGAGACCTGTTGGATCGGCGGGTGAGGGCTAGGGCCATTCCCCCCCAGAAATGTCCGGGAACTTGCAGGTGCCTTGGTGGAAGAGTGGGGTAACTTCTCACAGCAAGAACAGGCACACCTGGTGCAGTCCATGAGGAGGAGATGCACTGCAGTAGTTAATGCAGCTGGTGGCCACACCAGATATTGACTGTTACACTCCCCCCTTTATTCAGGGACACAATATTATATTTCTGTTAGTCACATGTCTGTGGAACTTGTTCAGTTTCTCTCTCTCAATTGTTGAATCTTGTTATGTTCATACAAATATTTACACATGTTAAGTTTGCTGAAAATAAACGCAGTTGACAGTGAGAGGACGTTCCTTTTCTTGCCGAGTTTATATGGTGTGTTTCTGCAATGACACTGAACAAAAATAGAAACGCAACATGCAACAATTCAAGATTTTCCTGAGTTACAGTTCATATAAGGAAATCAGTCAATTGAAATAAATTAATTAGGCCCTAGACTATATATATAACATTACTGGGAATACATATATGCAGTTGATCACAGTTACCTTAACAAAAAGTAGGGGCATGGATCAGAAAACCAGTCAGTATCTGGTGTGACCACCATTTGCCTCATGCAGCACAACACATTTCTTTTCGGCATTAGGCTGTTTATTGTGGCATGTGGAGTGTTGTCTCATTGCTCTTCAATGGCGAAGTTCGAAGTTGCTAGATATTGGTGGGAACTGGAACACGCCGTCATACATGGTGATCCAGAGCATCCCAAAAATGCTCAATTGGTGACATGTCTGGTGAGTGTGCAGGCCATGGAAGAACTGGGACATTTTCAGCTTCCAGGAATTGTTTACAGATCCTTGCAACATGGGGCGAGCATTATCCTAATGAAACATGAGGTGATAGCAGCAGATAAATGCACGGCAATGGGCCTCAGGATTTCATCAATGTATTTCTGTGCATTCAAATTGCAATCAATAAAATGTTTTTTTTGTCCGTAGCTTATGCCTGCCGATACAATAACCCTACCACCACCATGGAGCTCTCTGTGTACAACGTTGACGTCAGAAAACATCTCGCCCACACAACAACCATCTGCCTGGGCCAGTGGCCATCAAAGGTGAGCATTTTCCCACTGAAGATGGTTACGACACTGAACTGCAGTCAGTTCCTGGCGAGGACGACGAGCATGCAGATGAGCTTCCCTGAGACGGTTTCTGACATTTTGTACAGAAATTCTTTGGTTGTGCAAACCCACAGTTTCATCAGCTGTCCGGACGGCTGGTCTCAGATGATCCCGCAGATGAAGAAGCCGGATGTGGAGGTCCTGGACTGGCGTGGTTACAAGTGGTCTGCAGTTATGAGGCCGGTTGGACTTACTGCCAAACTCTCTAAAATGATGTTGGTGGAGGCTCATGATAGAGAAATTAACATGCAGTCAGCATGCTCCCTAAAAAACTTGAGACATCTGTGGCATTGTATTGTGTTACAAAACGGCACATTTTAGAGTGGCCTTTTATTGTCCCCAGCACAAGGTGCACCTGTGTAATGATTATGCTGTTTAATCAGCTTCTTGATATGCACAGCTATACGGAGCTCTCTGCATTGTTACACAATTTGGGAGGCACGCGGCGATGGAGTACAGAACTTATTTTGGCCTCCGAATGCCTCCGGATGCGCCGCAATTATGTCACACCCTACAGAGCTTCCGACCACATTTTCGGATCAAGCGTAAATTGGCTTTTAAATCAGCACCGGAGAGCGCTGTCCATTTCAGCACAACTATATAGTAGGCTACCTGGCTGTTTGTGCTGCTATGTTGTGTTTGACACTTTTTTTCATGCGTTCCAATACCTCAGAACCCCCCCAGTTCACCCCCCACTCACGATCAATTTTGCCACCTCACGATTTACAAATAAAGCCCAGATAAAAAAATGCTGGTACACACATATTGACCAAAAAGAGAAACCTTGGAACACTATCAAAAAGCTAATACACATGGTAAATCTGTGGCCTTTGAATCTTAACTTGAATTTTCCCCTTCCGTAATTGATGGCAAGGGATTACAACTACGACTCATAATAATGGGGTGGATCTATTTAGCGCTTTTCACCAGGGGGAATTTGGTCCCAAGTCAGCACCTAGACAAGATTCTTGTGAGAATACAAAAATCCCTTCATCAACTCTAACATGTTGCATATGGTGGAAGCATTTTGGAGGAACATTTTATGTTTTCTGTCTCACCCACTGCTAATCCAATACTGACATAGCAACTCTGTCAGAAATAATTGACCATAATCCTGTTACTCCAGCTCTTATGTTTGACATTTCTAAATTATTTGTGAACTATGACATTAATGATCCAATGGGCCCAACCTTTGTTAAATCGAATTGGACAATCCTTGAGACCTTTAAACAGCTTGAATCAAACGATAATAAAGGCCTATTTTCTCTCGGAAGGAACGAGTGGGCTGTAAACTGTACCGTCTTATTTACCAGCTAAAGAAGGTAAGTTGGATGAAAGTACCATACTAGGAGAACGAGCGAGAAATATTCTAGTGCTTAAATCCTTTTTAACAAGCCAATGAACTTTCACTGCTTGTTCAACTGCAACACCAGGACCAGGGAAATGCTGACATTTTTTCCTCTAAAGCAATTTATCCTCGCAACGTCATCATCATAGGTGTTAATAAGGGGATTTGCTAAAAGTGTCAGCTTGTGCAAAGAAAAGTCATGTTTCTTCAAGCTAATTACTGTCTGGAAACCCTCAAAAGGTTCAAACTCAGTTTGTTTTGCTCAAACAAATTCTTTGCATCCGCTCTTGTCTATCGCTTAGCCAGGTAACATGGAGAGGGTCGATCTCCTCACCAAACAGCCAAACAAAAGGTGTTCCTTAGGGATCAGTGCTGGGTCCCCTAATGTTGTGAAGGTTTTACATTTGTCAATTTACCTACCACAATGGAGCGATCTATTAATTTAATATTCTACCCTACCTGGAGTGAGTCGGATTTGAAACCCGTTGGCCACAAGCCTGGGATCAGAGAAGGCCACTCCACCACTCATCTCAGGACTTCCCTTCTCCATGTTCCAGAGAACCTGAGTACACCCACTCGGAAACTAGAAAAACACAAGAACATATTAATCAAGGATACCAAATCTGTACCTGATACCAAATGGGACATTGTAGTACTTTTTTCAATGAATCTCACAGTAATTATAGAAAAAGTACACAGTTTTATTTATAAGTATATCAGGTAAATAGCAAACTGTAAAATGAAGTGTAACTAGATACATAAGGGGTGCTACATAATGACCAGATTATAGAATGCGCCATGAAATCACTCTGAACTTATGAGCTGAGAACAAGATTGTGTCAATGTTCCCCTTTTTTCTGTCAGGTGAGAAATTGGAGTGATATGTCACCCATCTGTTAACTGTATAGGGTTCTGCAGGATCGCTGTGGGAAGTATATTATTCTGCAGAAGTCTCCTAAACAGCAAGGCCTCCTCCACCCGAAGCAGATTTAACAACATGAGCTTTCTACCAAATAAAACGACCCAGGCGCTTTGAGAGGCCAAGCCATTTACAAGCCTGAGGCCCCGAAGTCTTGGGACGCTCTGGGACAAAAGGCGATTAAGCCGCTGCCTGAGGGCAACCACACTGAACGGCAGGGGTTGTGAGGGCTTGGGCCTGGGGCTTCTCTTCTTCTGGAGTTGGGAGGAGAAGAGCTGAGCCAGGACGGGCTGGTTAGAAGGCAGTTCCTTGTGTTTCTAGCCCTGGGGCCGACTCAGCGGGGAGCCCAGACTGAGCCCCCTCTCGGGCTCTCTCACACCTCGATCTGAGGCCAGCTTGGTCTGGAGGTCATAGCATTCCAGGTGTTTCTTTGCCTTATCTTCATACCTGCAAGGACCAGAAACCCTTTAGCCAATTAAGAAAAGGTATATTATCATCTCCTGAAAGAAAGGAAAAACAAGTACTCGCTGAAATATTGTCCTGTTTTTTTTTTTTACAGGAGCAGAGGTCAAAACAAATGTTTCTGAGGCAGCCTTCATCAGCGTTTGGAGAACTATAGACATCCACCCATATTTATAGCGGACGTCACATTGTAGTACTGCTTTTTTAAGAATCATTATTTATATACATGTTCTACTGTTTTCCCACAAAATAAAAAGAAACAAAGAAAACTGCACATTTCTCAAGGGAAGCAACCTAACACGAGTTCTTCATTAAGGCCTCTAGGGCTCTCTGTTTTGTAAGACATGGATATAATATGCCTCTCTCTGTAACAGTCATTTGTATCTATTACCTCCCCTCTTATGTGGCTGTACAACTTGGAAAGTCAGTTTGCACCCGTCTGACCGCATTAAAGTGCCTGGCTTCAGGGGGCTTCTCGTCACCAGTTCTGATGTTGCACTTGTGCTCTGTAATACAAACATTCAATTCCCTCTTAGACTTTCCAACATAATAATAGCTACATGAGCACTTGACAGTAAATGGACCACAAATTTGGTTTTCATTCCCGTATGAGGGTGAAGAAAGAAAACACCATTGGCCATTGCATTACAGTTCACACAATTATGACATCACAGTTCACACAATTATGACATCACAGTTCACACAATTATGACAGAAAATTGCCAGGAGGGAGGGTATACAGAAAATGTTGAAGGGGTACATATTAATCTGCTCTTACCAGGCCGTCCCTTAGGTTTCTAGCACGCTTAAAAGCGAATCGAGGGATAGTCTGAAAAGCCCGACCAACATAGGGGTCCGTAGAGAGAACATGCCAATGCTATTTAATGGAAGATTTAACAGCCAGAGACATAGGGGAATAAGTAATAGGGTTGTCCCCAACTAAAAACAAAATCTTGGTCGACCGAAAGTCTGTTCTTTCGACAAATACCTAGGTGTCTGGCTAGACTGTAAACTCTCCTTCCAGACTCATAAGCATCTCCAAACCAAAATGAAATCAATTTCGCAACAAAGCCTCCTTCACTCACGCTGCCAAACATACCCTCGTAAAAGTGACCATCCTACTGATACTCAACTTCATGTGATGTCACTTACAAAATAGCCTCTAACACTCTACTCAGCAAACTGGATGTAGTCTATCACAGTGCCATCCCTTTTGTCAACAAAGCCCCATATACCACCCACCACTACGACCTGTATGCTCTCGTCGTCTGGCCCTCGCTACATATTTGTCGCCAGACCCACTGGCTCCAGGTCTTCTATAATTGTTTGCTAGGTAAAGCTCCGTCTTATCTCAGCTCACAGATCACCATAACAACACCCACCCGTAGCACGCGCTCCAGCATGTATATCTCACTGGTCATCCCCAAAGCCAACACCTCCTTTGGCCACCTTAAATTCCAGTTCTCTGCTGCCAATGACTGGAACGAATTGCAAAAATTGCTGAAGTTGGAGACTTATATCTCCCTCACTAACTTTAAGCGTCAGCTATCGAAGCAGCTTACCGATCTCTGCAGCTGTACACAGCCCATCTGTAAATACCCCATCCAACTACCTACCTCATCCCCATATTGCTTTTATTAACTTTTTTTGCACACCAGTATTTCTACTTGCACATCATCTGCACATTTAGCACTCCGGTGTTAATTTGCTAAATTGTAATTACTTTGCTACTATGGCCTATTTTTGCCTTACCTCCTTACTCCATTTGCACACATTGTATATAGATTTTTCTATTGTGTTTTGGTTAAATAAAGGTGAAAAAAAAATAAAAAATAATAATAATCGTTTGGTCAAAATATTTAAACGTGCATTTTTCCATATACACAACCTATATGTTTAATAAAATCAACTATATATATGCATGGAGCTTGTCTGATGCTATAGAGATTGTAGAGGAATACAAATACCTGGGCGTTCTCTTGGACAATAAGCTTCAGTGGAGTAAATGTACAGACCTGATCGACAAAGAGTCAACAGAGACTGTACTTTCTCAAAAAGCTAGGATCTTTTAATGTTGACTGTACTAACTCTGTTTTTACAAATCTTTCATTGAGAGTATTTTAACTGTTTGTATTGTTTGTTGGTTTGGCAATGCCAATGTCAGCCAGAGAAACATGCTGAGAAGGATTATTACCACAGCAAGCAAGGTGCTTGGAGTCAAACAGACAGGCCTGGATGAGATCTTTTAAGGTCAGGGCCTTCCGCAAGGACCACAAAATCATTTTAGACCCAAGCCACCCCCTGTACACGGACTCTGAACTATTTCCCACTCAGCGCAGGTATAGAGCACCCCTCAGCATGAAAAACAGAACAAGACAATAATTTGTGCCAGGCGTGATATCCCTCCTAAATAGCTTGGGCTAATGTTCCTATCGACCCAGTAAGGCCAGCAGGCTAGTCTCTTGTTATTGGTATGTAACTGTTGTGGAAGCTGTATTGTCAATTTGTTTTGTATTTAAACACTGCAACAGAATGTCCCCATGGGGACAATAAAGTCAATAAAGTTAAGCTCACTGTTCGATGAAATAAGACACTAATGACTCAAGAGGGAACCAGAGATAAAGATCAAATTAAAAATTAAACTTAACCTGTGCAGAACATCCTCCTCCCGCTCCTACTGGCTTTCACAGATTCTGCCGTTATACTCCTGAAGTTGCCAGTGGAATGGCAATTTATCTGACCTTTTCTACCGATCTGGCGTGCCAGTTATGATTTTCGTATGGAACAGTTTCGTTTCCTTTCTAATAACGTCTTTGTATCTCCAAATCATTGTCATGTGGTTAATCAAAATTCTATCAATCTAAAAAGTCATTTCTATTGCCATTGCCAAATGCTATGTAAAAATAGCCTATAAAGCCAACAAATAAAAACATTGCAGCCTTCAGGTAGAAAATATCCTGATAAAAATAAATATCCTACAAATCACATTGGCTACGCATGGCCTGTCTGCAACAAACTTGAAACACTGTATCAACTATTAACTTGGGTCTGACCTGAAGCTCCTTGCAAGATTTTATAAAATATTCTGGGCCCTCAGTTTCCTGCGCCAGTGAGCTGGGGACAGACTGTAACAAGTGTGCTGAGAGTCGGGAAACAAGTTCAGGGAGTGAGTGTTTTAATAAAAAAACAGATCATAATTACAAAGCAAGAAACACTAACAGCACACAGACAAGAAACCTAGAGAGTTCTCATCTATATTATTCATAGTAGTCTATTTACCACCACAACCCGATGCTGGCACTGAGACCGCACTCAACCAACTCTATAAATGTCACGTTCTGACCTTAGTTCCTTTGTTATGTCTTTGTTTTAGTATGGTCAGGGCGTGAGTTGGGTGGGTTTGTCTATGTTCCGTTTTCTATGTTGTGTTTTGCGTTTGGCCTGGTATGGTTCTCAATCAGAGGCAGGTGTCATTAGTTGTCTCTGATTGAGAATCATACTTAGGTAGCCTTTTCCCACTTGTGTTTCGTGGGTGTTCATTTTCTGTGTCCTGTGTGCTCCACACGGAACTGTTTTGGTTGGTTATTTCACGTGTCGTTTATTGTTTTGTTTCATTGTTCGCTTGTTTTAATAAAGAGCATGAACACGTACCACGCTGCGCATTGGTCCTCCGATCCTTACTACTCCTCCTCCTCCGAGGAATACAGCCGTTACAATAAAGGCCATAATCACACAAGAAAATGCTCATCCAGAAGTGGTGATCCTAGTGGCCGGGGACTTTAAGGCAGGCAAATTGAAATCCGTTTGACCTCATAATCAAACAAGAAAATGCTCATCCAGAAGCGGCGATCCTAGTGGCCGGGGACTTTAACGCAGCATGTCACATCTGCAACCAGAGGGGAAAAAAACTCTAGATCACCTTTACTCCACATACAGATGCATACAAAGCTCTTCCCCACCCTCCATTTGGCAAATCTGACCATAATTATATCCTCCTGGTTCCTGCTTACAAGCAAAAACTAAAACAGGAAGTACCAGTGACTCGCTCAATATAGAACTGGTCAGATGACGCGGATGCTACAGAACTGTTTTGCTTGCACAGACTGGAATATGTTCCGGGATTCATCCAATGGCATTGAGGACAACACCACCTCAGTCATCGGCTTCATCAATAAGTGCATTGATGACATCTTCCCCACAGTGAACGTACGCACATATCCCAACCATAAGCCATGGATTACAGGAAACATCCGCATCGAGATAAAGGCTAGAGCTGCTGGTTTCAAGGAGTGGGACACTAATCTGGGCGCGTATAAGAAATCCCTCAGACGAACCAACAAAAAGGAAAAGCGTCATCCAGACAGATTACAAGGATGTGTACTCAAAGCATGCACAGACCAACTGGCAAGTGTCTTCACTGACATTTTCAACCTCCCCCAGACTGAGTCTGTAATACCTACATGTTTCAAGCAGACCACCATAGCCCCTGTGCCCAAGGAAGCGAAGGTAACCTGCCTAAATGATTAACGCCCCATGAAGTGATTTGAAAGGCTGGTCATGGCTCACATCAACCAGCATCCTCCCGGATACCCTACACCCACTTCAATTCGCATACTGCCCCAACAGATCCACAGATGACGCAATCTCAATCGCACTCCACTCTGCCATTTTCCCATCTGGATAAAAGGAACACCTATGTGAGAATGCTGTTCATTGACTACAGCTCAGAGTTCAACACCATAGTGCCCACGAAGCTCATCACTAAGGACCCTGGGACTCAACACCTCCCTCTGCAACTGGATCCTGGACATCCTGATGGGCCGCCCCCAGGTGTTAAGGGTAGGCAACAACACGTCTGCCATGCTGATCCTCAACACTGGGCCCCCTCAGGGTTGTGTACTTAGTCCCCTCCTGTACTCCCTGTACACCCACGACTGTGTGGCCAAACGACTCCAACACCATCATTAAGGTTGCTGATGACACAAGTGGTAGGCCTGATCGCCGACAACGATGAGACTGCCAATAGGAAGGAGGTCAGAGACCTGGCAGTGTGGTGCCAGGACAACAACCTCTCCCTCAATGTGAGCAAGACAAAGGAGCTGATCGTGGACTACAAGAACAGGCCCCCATTAACAGCGACGGGACTGTTGTGGAGCAGGTCGAGAGTTTCAAATTCCTTGGTGTCCACATCATGGTCCAAACAAGCCAAGACAGTCGAAGATGGCACGACAACACCTTTTCCCCCTCAGGAGATCAAAAGATTTGGCATGGGTCCCCAGATCCTCAGTTCTACAGCTGCACCATCGAGAGCATCCTGACCGGTTGCATCACTGCCTGGTATGGCAACTGCTCGGCATCTGACTTTAGGGCGCTACAGGGGGTAGTGCGTATGGCCCAGTACATCACTAGGGCCAAGCTTCCTGCCATCCAGGACCTACACTACCATTCAAAAGTTTGGGGTCACTTAGAAATGTCCTTGTTTTTGAAAGAAAATCATTATTTGTCCATTTAAAATAACATCAAATTGATTAAATACAGTGTAGACATTGTTAATACATTTCAAAAAACAGTTTTTACTTTGTCATTATGGGGTATTGTGTGTAGATGGATTAAACTGTTTGTTTTCTCATCAATTTTAGAATAAGTCTGTAATGTAACAAAAAGTGGAAATAGTCTAGAGTTCTGAATACTTCCCGAATACGCTGTAAAGTTACTGGATGATTGTAGCGGGTTTATTAACGCGTTAGATCTCTTTTTACTATGATGTTACTTTAGCTAATATGGTGACAACGATGTAGGCTGTGTGTAGCAGTTATTTTTTGGCTTAGAAAGGTCTTTTCGCCTGGTCACATACAGCTGATGTGTTGTGCATTAAAGTCCACAAACAAAGGGAAAAAATGAGAGGAGGAGAGCGCGGATGTGACATAGAATACAACGTGGCTGTTATGAATGTGAACTGTGTTTACGTGTGACCAGGGGTGTATTCATTTAGCCGATTATGTTGAAAAACATTTAAGTGGAAGCAATAGAAACTCTCGTTTGCAACTGTTGGACTAATTATTATAGCCTAGATCAGGTAGATGCAGGCAAGGCGGTATTGAATGTGTCGCTGTCTGTCCACTTAATGTTCTCTCGACCTGTGCACCTACGTTGTAATCTTTCGTTCATAGACTAGGTTGTAGCAACCTCATGATGGGTACAGGGAAAATTAGAGTATCATGTAGTAGCCTAAACCTATCAATGTTACATTGAACTGGGTGAAGGGAATATGAATGACAGTCATCCAATATGCTGTAATAGAAATAAGGTCATGCTCATTAAAAAATACAATTGTCCTCCCTCATCTGAAACGGCACAGACTGCCATTGATTGAATTTAGTCTTCAAGATCAAATCCAACTTTATTTGTCCCATGTGCCGAATACAACAAGTGCAGTAGACCTTACCGTGAAGTGCTTACTTACAAGTCCTTAACCAACAGTGCAGTTCAAGACAGAGTTAAGAAAATATTTACCAAATAAACTAAAACAAAAACACAAAATAACAATAATGAGGCTATATACAGGGGGTACGGGTACCGAGTCTATGTGGAGGGGTACAGGTTTGTTGAGGTCATTTGTACATGTAGGTAGGGGTAAAGTAACTATGCATAGATAAAATAGTGAGTAGCAGCAGTGTATAAAACAAATGGAGGGGAGGGGGGTGGTCAATGTAAATAATCCGGTGGCCATTTGATTAATTGTTCAGCAGTCTTACGGCTTGGGGGTAGAAGCTGTTAAGGAGCCTTTTGGTCCTACTGTAAACTTGGTGCTCCAGTACCGCTTGCCGTGCGGTAGCAGAGAAAACAGTCTATGACTTGGGTGACTAACCCCACCTAGTATATACACTACCATTCAAAAGTTTGGGGACACTTAGGAACGTACTTGTTTTTGAAGAATCACATGTATTTGTGCATTAAAATAACATGGAATCGATCAGAAATACAGTGTACACATTGTTAATGTTGTAAATGACTATTGTAGCTGGCAACGGCTGATTTTTAATGGAATATCTACATAGGTGTACAGAGGCCCATTATCAGCAACAATCACTCCTGTGTTCCAATGGCACGTTGTGTTAGCTAATCCAGGTTTATCATTTTAAAAGGCTAATTGATCATTAGAAAACCCTTGCAATTATGTTAGCACAGCTGAAAACTGTTGTTCTGATTTAAAGAAGCTAGTTGAGTATCTGGAGCATCAGCAGTTGGGGGTTCGATTACAGGCTCAAAATGGCCAGAAACAAATAACTTTCTTCTGATACTCGTCAGTCTATTCTTGTTCTGAGAAATTAAGGCTATTCCATGCCAGAAACTGAAGATCTTGTAAAACAGGTCGTACTACTCCTTTCACAGAACAGAGCAATCTGGCTCTAACCAGAATAGGAGTGGGAGGCCCCAGTGCACAACTGAGCAAGAGGACAAGTACATTAGTGTCTAGTTTGAGAAACAGACGCCTCACAAGTCCTGAACTGGCAACTTCATTAAATAGTACTGGCAAAACACCCGTCTCAATGTCAACAGTGAAAAGGTGACTCCGGGATGCTGGCTTTCAATACTTCGCACCTTTGGCAGCGATTACAGCCTTGAGTCTTCTTGGGTATGACGCTACAAGCCTGGCACACCTGTATTTGGGGAGCTTCAACCATTCCTCTCTGCAGATCCTCTCAAGCTCTGTCAGGTTGGATGGGGAGCGTTGCTGCACAGCTGTCTCTCCAGAGATGTTTGTTCGGGTTCAAGTCCAGGCTCTGGCTGGACCACTCAAGGACATTCAGAGACTTGTCCCGAAGCCACTCCTGCGTTGTCTTTGCTGTGTGCTTAGGGTCGTTGTTCTGTTAGAAAGTGAACCTTCTCCACAGGTGAAGGTCCTGAGCGCTCTGGAGCAGGTTTTCATCAAGGATCTCTCTATACTTTGCTCCGTTCATCTTTCCCTCGATCCTGACTAGTCTCCCAGTCCCTGCTGCTGAAAAACATCTCCACCACCATGCGTCACCATAGGGATGGTGCCAGGTTTCCTCCAGAATTGACGCTTGGCATTCAGACCAAAGAGTTCAATCTTGGTTTCATCAGACCAGAAAATATTGTTTCTCATGGTCTGAGAGCCCTTAGGCAAATTTCAAGCGGGCTTTCATGTGCCTTTTAATGTGGAGTGGCTTCCATCTGGCCACTACCATAAAGGCCCGATTGGTGGAGTGCTGCTGAGATGGTTGTCCTTCTGGAAGGTTCTCCCATCTCCACAGAGGAACTCTGGAACTCTGTCAGAGTGAGCATCGTGTTCTTGGTCACCTCCCAAAGGCCTTCTCCCCCGATTGCTGAGTTTGGCCGGGTGGCAAGCTCTAGGAAGAGTCTTGGTGGTTCCAAACTTCTTTCATTTAAGGATGGAGGAATCTGTGTTCTTGGGGACCTTCAATGCAACAGAAATATTTTGGTACCTTTCCCCAGATCGGTGCCTCAACACAAGCCTGTCTTTGAGCTATACAGACAATTCCTTCAACCTCATGGCTTGGTTTATGCTCTGATATGCACTATCAACTGTGAGACCTTATATAGACAGGTGTGCGCCTTTCCAAATCAAGTCCAATCAATTGAATTTACCACAGGTGGAGACCAATCAAGTTGTAGAAACATCAAACATCAAGGATGATCAATGGAAACAGGATGCACCTGAGCTCAATTTCGAGTCTCATAGCAAAGGGTCTGAATACTTTTGTAAATAAGGTATTACTATTTTACTAGTAAAAAAAAAATTTTCACTTTGTATTTATGGGGTATTGTGTGTAGATTAAGGACTTTTTATTTAATCCATTGTAGAATAATGCTGTAATGTAACAATGTGGGGAAAAGGTATGTTTCATTTTTAACAAGAAAATCTTAACAAGAACATTTTCTTAACAAGAAAATTTCCCAGGACATCGACATTTCTTATCTGGGCCGAAAGCATAAATTCTTGTTAACTTAATCGAACTGCACTGTTGAATTTACAGTAGCTATTACAGTGAAAAAATACCATGCTATTGTTTGAGGAGAGTGCACAAATTTTTTTTTATCACAGCAACTGGTTTGATACTGTACATTCACCTCAAAGGTAAATAATGTACTTCCATTCAGTAATCTTGCACTGATTTGTCATCCTGAGGGTCCCAGAGATAAAATGTAGCATAGTTGTTTATAAAATCAATTTTTATGTTCAAATGTAGGAACTGGGTTCTAAAGTTTGAACCCCTGTTGTTTCTAAGTCTATGGAAGGGGGTGAGAACCATGAGCCTCCTAGGTTTTGTATTGAAGTCAATGCACCCAGAGGAGGACGGAAGCTAGCTATCCTCCGGCTACACAATGGTTCTACTCTACAGAGTGCTGTTGAGGCTACTGTAGACCTTCATTGCAAAACAGTGTTTTAATAAATTATTTGGGACATCTGCACCTTTGTTTAAAAAACTCAATATCTTGTCTATTTACAACATTAATGTACAACAATTATGTACTTTCATCTACAAATACTCCTTCCTCCCAGACTGTTTACATAAACCATTCAATGGACTATTCCAGGTTAATTCTGAATCCATCTATTGACCACCAGACACTGTGATAACTTTCACCTTCCCCACTGCCGCACCTCACATTGTATGTGATAGAGAATTGACTGAGGTACCATACTCTGGAATTCTTATCTTCACATTGTCAAATCACCGTCATCCCTCAATAACTACAAGCTTAAACTGGGGGTCAGCCTGATGAACCAAACTACCCAATTTGATTATGTATACTGAGTATATTTTGTACAATTATAATGAATGTGCTTTGTTTAACTGTCTGAACAAACTTTTCTTTGTACATATATTTGTGGTGTGGTTTTCATAAGCCCTTTTGCACTTCCAACCTCAACTGCACACCGTTTTTACCAGTGTTATATCAGTTAGTTTTGTATTTGACTTTTCTTTAGTGCGAATAAATAAAACCTACGAATAAATAAAACCTTCCATACTCAAATGGTGAAACACTAAATGTGATGTTCTTTGTTCGACTGTACATGCATGAAACGAACATTATGGAAAACATGCCTCACACTAAGTCATAGTTAGGAGTAGAATAATGTATTGGCAAGAATTTGGCACTGTCAACTTTAAGAAGGTTACTAAGAAAGTTCAGCCAGACACAAGTCAGTATTCGATGCCCAAGGACGTCGGGAGATGACGGGGAAACCGGACACTAGGGGCAACAGGGATTCATTTCACCTTACTCACTTCGAAATTTGACGTTTGGAACAACTTGGCAATTTGATGTTTGAGAAACATGGATGAACGTCTAATTGTGACGTGTGACTGTGAGAGCTTGTTGGGAAAGTTAGCCTAATCATTTAAACCACCCAAATATATTTCCTTTACATTTGGTATTTGAAACTCAAACATGAATTCCCATCTGCTTTTTCTATAATGCTGCAGAATCTGTATCATTATCCATACCTTATATTCCAATGCATCAAACATTAGGGGCGGCAGGTAGCCTAGTGGTTAGGTTGCACGATCGAATCCCCGAGCTGACAAGGTAAAAATCTGTCGTTCTGCCCCTGAACAAGGCACGTAACCCACTGTTCCTAGGCCATCATTGAAAATAAGAATCTGTTCTCAACTGACTTGCCAAGTTACATAAAGGTAAAATAAAATTTAAAAAATAAAAAGTTACACATGCCCACCATGGTGTTGGGTAGCTGCTGACATTTGAGAACTCATCTAGTTTAGAAATCAAACTCTGGTCATGTTATTGCAGAGCACATTGTATACATTTTTTGCCCAGCTGTTTTTAGAGAAGATTGTAATTGTAAGGTAGCTGTAATGTTCGTTTTTAAACCTCCATTCTAGCATACATGACACACACATTTTTCAATCGACATGCTTTTATTTGGGTTTCTATGCTAATTATATAACTGAAATGTTTCTTTAAGCTAGTTACTTAAAATTGTATAAATATAACCATGCCAACACATGATTCAAACATGTAATTCACCAACAGAGAGGGAACTAATGAAACACTGGCTTTGTCAGCAGGCAATTTTACATTTACAGTAGCTTGCTAGGCTAATCAAACTAACATTAGCCAGCCTCAATAAATTGGCTAAGTGGTCAATGGAGTTGGTGCTTCATATGATTAAGACAATGTTCATTGCAAGCTGTATTTTTCAAGTGCACTCAAACAGATATGGATCTTATTTCAGTCATTACACAAAGTGAGCAGCTCGAGTTGTTTCAATGACTGTATATCTGCGTTTACATCTTAGATAGAAGCCGGCCATTGGCTGCCTTCATCACGAGGGGTATGTACAGGAGTTCTGATTGGTTCCAATTTTGGCAAATGTGCCTGTGCAGACAGTGTTGAAATGTACTTTTTATGAAAATGTGCAAGACTTCAAGGTGCCAACAAATTTGATAGTCTTTATAACAATGTTTCACTGATATACAAAAAAAATCTGACCCCTCGAAGGAGATCAATCAACTTCACGTTTTTCGGCTTTCTGCCCACCACCTAGAATATTGAGGCATTCCATAATGGATGCCTCAGAAGAATCTGCAGAATTTTCTGGCAAAATAAAAACCACCAAAGACGAACTCTACAGGAAGACCAAAAGCCAGATTATCACATACCAAAATCAAGATAAGAAGAATGCGTTCGCTTGGCCATGTTTTCCGGATGGAGCAGGATAGCATCCCAAAATTTGCCCTATGGTGGACCGCCAGGGAAAAGAGAACCTGGAAGACCTAAAACTACTTGGAGCAGAACTGTGACGGACGAGCTGGCCAAGATGAACCTCTCGTGGGGGCGAGGCACAACACGTGGCCAAGGACAGAGAGCGGTTGAAGGAACTCATTGTAGCCTTATGTCCCCATAGGGGAAGAAGAAGTAAGTAAGTATAATGTAGATTGTCAATCAATTAAGCCCAAAAGGTTGTAATACTACAATGACATAATATTGCTGCTAATGCCTCTGGACCTTTCATCAGAGGGCAATGAGACGAAATCCCAGGTGTGCCACTGATGTCCTAGAGGTAAGGTCAACTAAATTACACTCATAAAACGCCTGCTTTGGTTTAAGGGGTTAAAGGCAATTGAATCTGCTAACTTGCACTCCCATACTCTTCAATGTAAATTATTATTTTTGGTATTATGGCACGGCATCCACACATGCAACTGACCTGTGTTTAATAGAGTTCACGTGAGAGCGATAACGATTCCTAGAAGTGGCGTGCCCCTTAACTGTGGCGTCGAAAAAGGAGTCAAATATTTGCCTCGTCTTATTTCACGTTTAAGACAGCGGTAACACAAGGTGGGATTCTAAACAGATGTCTTTTTCCATACACTCGTCCATACCTTACATAAGTTCCACACGTAGGCTAGCGCTGAGACACATTTTCCGTCCTTTCAATGACTTTAAACTGGTATGCAGTGATCCACGATAATTGGGTGGAGTGCTTTCGGTAGAGGGAAATGATGCTATTCCATGATGCTGGTTGAGTTGTTCAGTCTCAGTGGATGTAGATCAGAAGATAATGCCATTTATGATTTGTTTTACTGGCATGTGAATGTACATCTGGATGTTGTTAGAAAATAAAAAGGAAAGGGGGATACCTATTCAGTCCGTTGTACAACTGGAGGCATTCAACTGAAATATGTCTTCCTCTTTTAACCCAACCCCTCTGAATCAGAGAGGTGGGGGGGCTGACTTAATCGACATTCACGTCTTCGGCGCCCGGGGAACAGTGGGTTAACTGACTTGCTCGGGGGCAGAGCTATAGATTTTTACCTTGTCAGCTCTGGGATTTGATTTTTTCCGAAGGTCCCTAATGGCAGTACGACGTGCATTGCGTATCTTTGATATGGGGCGGCAGGTAGCCTAGTGGTTAGAGCGTTGGACTAATAACCGAAAGGTTGCAAGATTGAATCCCAGAGCTTACAATGTAAAAATCTGTCGTTCTGCCTCTGAACAAGGCAGTTAACCCACTGTTCCTAGTCCGTCATTGAAAATAAGAATTTGTTCTTAACCGACTTGCCTAGTTAAATAAAGGTCAAATTAAAAATAAAAAAATATCCAATTTAAAACAATTCTTCACTATTAGGGAAGCACAAAGGTGAGTGACCTCTCTCGTGCTGAATCATGAGTCATGCAGACCCTATTACAGTGTGCTGTACTATACAGATACCACCGAAAATCATGGCCTCTCAGCTGTGGAAAGGCAATTAAGGGTCCACAAAATGTAACTTTCACATTTTCTTATAAAATGTTCAATTGCATTTTCTGAATTTTTTTCATATCAGTTTCGTTCTCCTACATTTTATTTTTATTAAGCGAAATACTCAAACTTGTTCATAATTTACATACTGAACAAAAATATAAATGCAACATGTAAAGTGTTGGTCCCATGTTTTATGAGCTGAAATAAAAGTTCCCAAACGCAGCAAAGGCTTATTTCTCTCAAATGTTGTGCACAAATTTGTTTACATCCCTGTTAGTGAGCATTTCTCCTTTGCCAATCCATCCACCTGACAGGTGTGGCATATCAAGAAGCTGATTAAACAGCATGATCATTAAACAGGTGTACCTTGTACTAGGGGCAATATAAAAGGAGACTCTAAAATGTGCAGTTTTGTCACACAATCCAATGCCACAGAAGGTGCAATTGGCAAGCTAAATGCAGGAATGTCCACGAGCTGTTACCAGAGAAAATACCTTTGAGTGCTCAAGATGCATGGCATACTTTGGAAAAAGGAGATATTTCATGCAGAATACCTGTTTAACAGTGGAAAATATTGACCATGTAACCTAGTAATCAGATGCAGTCTGGAAAATATAAACATAGCTCATATTAACAATTCTGTCTGGGTAGCAACATGAATAAGCCAAGCACAATTTCCAGGGCCATATTTTACACATGCAAGTGACAGGTCAATATTTCTTTTTTTTTGCCTTGCTAATAATAACTAATGGAAACTGCTTCGAAGGTGAAGTCTGGAAACTCACTTCTTTCAGTCCTCCTCCCCCAGGTTTTTCCATCTCTCCTGCACGGCAGAGGTGATGTCCTGGAGGCTTGCTGCGGGCTTCTCCTGGAGAACCTCTGCCCGGGTCTCCCTCTCAAACAGGCAGCGGGGGACAGGGGGACGGGGGGGTCCTCATGGTACGGCTACTGATCAGGTTGTAGGCCTTCAGTGACACACGTTGTAGCGTTGGACACCTTTTTGCCAGGGCTGCTCTGATCCTTGGCCTGGACCAGGCCCAGGTCATTGCTGCATCCGGTGGGCAGGTGGACCTTGACGGACTGCAGTGGCTCTCCTGTGGAGGGGTCTGTCAGAGCCGTGCCTCGGCTCCAACTCACTGCTGATAACTGCTCAACGTTTTGGTCAGGACCTTGGTCATGGCGGTTGAGCCTCTCCAGGCCTTTGGCTGGGCCTGGATTTGTTATCTCGCTGCAGGTCAAAGCAATTTCATCTTCCAATAGTGGAAAAGTCAAAGTCCCCTGGGATTTGGTTGACTATCCAGTCTTCAGAGGAAGAGGAGGAACTAGTGTTTACTGTCTGGTCACCAGCCACTACCCTGGATGGAGAGCCATCACTGCAGCCAAATGGCGCTTTGTCCACCGTGACACTGTGCTCCATAAGACTGTCCTCTACGTCAGCGTTTCCCCTACAGTTGCCCAGTGTCAATGGGCAACTGTAGGCATCTTCTCCAGTGACTGGTGGAGCCTCACTAGGAGACCCCGAACCAGGGCCATACAAGGAAACCAACAGCGTCTCCAATGCTGCCAGCACAGCCTCCTGACAGTCACAGTCTCTGTGAGAAATAACATAACACACTAATGCCCATGCTGTTCACTTTCCCTTCTTTACAGGCAGTGGCTGTGCACCCAGGTAACTGCACATTTAGTTAATGTGGTTAATTACAGCACTGGTCAGCTCCTCCTATTTCAAATGGTGGTCGCTAAGGAACTGATTGGCAACTTATTGTTTACTGTCAGCGCTTTCTATTTTTTTATCACAGAAAATCAATCAAGTTCTTTTGAGGAGAGAAACGAGATAGTTGGACAAAGGGTAAAGGGACTGTAACGTTAGCTAGCCAAAGCAAGTGTATGGATTCCTTGCTGTACCGTAGAAGCTACATGTAGGGAAATCATACATTTGCTAACTGGATCTTGCATCGCATATTTGCAGCTGAATCGGTCAGAAAGATGAGAAGGATAAATTGACTGGTAACTGGTTCTGCAGCTACTGTCCGTTTTTATACATCTTTTGAACATCCTCAATCATATTTAGTTTCCCCTAAGTTTTGTATTCTTTCAACCAAAGATCATAGAAAGAGAGTGGTAGTATGGAACATGTATCTGTCCGCAAGGAAATTGAGAGAAAAAAAAAGAGAGAAAACGGAAACCCTGTTCTGGTGCAGAATCTGGGTCTTCTTGGGGGGGGTCAGGTTGACGCCTACAGTGGATGCGGGAACAGCGATGTTGAGCATCATAGTGGGATAACGGCTGCAGGCAGAGTCTGCCGGGTACTTGAGCCAGGTAGTGCTGCCGGACCACCAGATGGTCAAGCAGAGAGAACGTATCAGATCGATCATTCAAAGATAGATGTTTTGCTGGGGTTACTGGAGCTTGATAAAGAGCCATCCATACCAGGTTTGGGAAAGAGTCGATCTATCACAATCTGTTAAAAGAAATCAAATCAACATAATAAACTGGGGAACCATTTCAGTGAAAAACAAATGATATTTTCTATATTTGTATTTCGGTCCCCACTTCATTCCAAGTGGCTCTGCCTATTAACATGCATAGTACGCAGGAAGGTAGACATTTTTACATAGCTACTGTTTTTACATAGCTACTTTTTGCATAATTTGTAACAATATGTAGCTATCCACACAGTACTTAAAAGGCATCTGTCATTTAAACACCATGTAAAAATACAGAATGCTAAAGGGATAGTTCACCCAAATTTCAAAATTATTTATTTGTTTCCTTCTATGGACAAGGAGAGACAATTCTCTATGCTTTCATTGTTTACCTAGGCACTGCACTGTCACCAACCGCTTACAATAATGTTTTCTTACCAAAAACCAGACACCCAATATTAACATGTTTAAAATTTCACAGCCAAACCATGTTCACTTCAAACCAAGTTATTGAAAAATACAAACTTTTGGACTTTGAGATTTTAAAAAGTACACTATCAAATCGATTCATGTCGGATCCTCAAGGGTTTTAAATCTTAAAAGGATTCACGTTTTTTTTCTCCCCAACACAAACACATCACACGCTGTAGACACTTTGAAAAAGTTTGAACAACCAATGACATCTAAATGCTGTTGCCTTCTAAACTCGAAGAAAACAGTTTACGTTGACAAGTGTTGGTGAAAAGAGAAACTGCTCCAAATTACTTAACTAGCAAATCTCTCACTGCATGACTCGGGCAAACAATTCTAAAATAAACAAGCTTCGCAGTTGACGAGCATCAGGGTCATACAACTGGAGTTTTTTAAACTCTCTAATTACTGCCATTGAGACCTTGATAATAGCTGTGTACATTACATATACTTTGCCATTACAACATTTGTCAATTACTGTGATACAGTTGATACTGCCTGCTGACTGCCTGGCCATGAATGAGCCCTATTATTCCCATTCTGAGTTGTGTAGAGGCATCTGGGCCTCATTGGCAGCAGTGTTCACTGCCACAGGATCCTGCTAATTAGAAAAGCAGCACAGAAAAACTGACCAAGGTTCACTGTCAATAAATTTAAAGCTAAGTCTCTTAAACTCTCGATTTGTCCACTCAATCAAGGAGTGATTACGAGTATGGACTTTTCCCCCCCAATAATATTTTTTATACAAAATTTGTTAAACAATTCTATCTTGCCTAAAGTGATAAAATACTTCAGAAAGATAATAGGCACGACAAGAAAAGGAAAATAATAAAACAAAACAAGTCAGAACTCTGAGGCTTGTGAAATCTGAAAGAAGATCTACCTAAATCTGCAAAACAGAGGTCCTAGGTTTGACACAAAGTCCTAAGATTGATGCAAACGTTTCTCAGGTGACATGAGCAATAGGCCGGGGCTGTGTTCCCCAGTCTGTCTGCACACGTCTTCACGTGTCACACCCATGAGCCCGGAACTGGAACACATCTCGGCTTGGCGTCCTACCTGATGACTGATCATCTTTTCCTGGCTAATGACTGATTATTCAAGCAGATCTCTCACCGCATAAATTAAGAGGGTGAGACATTCTAAGAATTGTTGAGAGAAAAGTACAATAAATTGGTACACAAAAACATTTCCTTATCTGGCAAATGATGTTCATGAGCCAGACCTATGGCTAATATTATATAACAGGCAAGAGAGGAACAAATTGCAAAGCAATCACTGTGGCTGGGCTATATATAGTGCTGTACCACAAAACCAAGCACTATCCTCACACATGGAAGAAGTAGTTCCAGGGACACATAGCTTTGTTTTAGGATTGGCACACTGATCATTTTAATGAGCAATACAAAACTTCTCATAACTTTTAAAACACATAGTAAATGGAAAGCCAGTTCATTGATGCAACACTGTTTGAGGTTTTGCGGGTACATGTGGTTTCCTCTCGTTCAGCTCATTATCTACTCATTAGGTCAGGTTATGAGAGAACCAATGGCACCTTTGCTCAAAAGGGCATGGTTGTGGGTTGACACGTTGCCAAAATAAGTGTAACATTTTGTTCCACAAGGGGCATGGCTCCTCCATCAACTTGCCAGAGTTGTGTGTGGAATCTTTGAACTGGATTCCGTGATCGCTAAGCTTCGGCCAGAGAAGGGGGAAGCAATAAGTGTTCTTTCATTGCTACAGGGAGTAGAGGACAAAGGCCAAAGGTCCTTGTCATAACTGGGCTCCAGAGTCCTGCTGCAAAATAACAACAAAGGAAACGGGGGAAAAGGGACTTGCGCTCCATATCTGTCAGGCCATATTAGCCGGGAGATGCACGGCAGGTAGCAGCCACACAACGCCTACCGTGACCAAGCAGAAACTTAACGCTCCACAGCCAACTCAATTACCAGCAGCAAAGCAAATCTCTCTCGCACAGAAGGAGAAAAGGGCAAGGACATAGCTGCCCAACAGCCAGCCAACATCACATACTGGCTTGAAATCAAGAGTTCTTGATGCAGCCATTTTACAAGCTTGCTGTCTAGTATTTCTCTTGGATTTTTCACTTTGCAGTCAGTCACACAGACTGTGGTGGACCTGTTTGTTTTGCAGCTCAACCACCACCTTCCAGAGAAAGGTTCATGCAGACTGTGGAACACACCCAGGGTATGGGGAGAGGGTCTCTGGGACCCCTGGTGTTGGCCAAGACAGGAGGGCAGTGGGAGGACGAGTGGCTGGGTGCCAGTGCAGCCGTGCTATGTCTCTCTATGACGCTAGGCCATCCACATGCACCACGGGCCACAAATTAGACACACCCTATCTTTAATGGAGCCCAGTTTTGCATCACTCATTGTACTCCTGGTTAGGAGAAAATGCCAATCTCAGGGCACTTATTGTAAAGCAAAACAGTGTGACATGTACTTTTGGGAGATATGGAAGTCTGATTTGAATCAGTAAAATAGAAATTGGTGTCATTGAGCACTGCAGGAAAGGACAGAACTGCAAGAGCAGCAATATTTAAGTCAAGCTTCGTGTGGACACCTCCAAGAACAGCTGCCATCAATGTAATTGTCTGCATCTGCATCATTTCCAATCGCCATAAAAAAAGATTATGTCAATATATATATTTTTTATATATTTTCCTTTATTATTTTACCTTAACCCTACTACCCCTCCCCTAACTGGAGTAAACGAATGGACATCTGCAACTAGGCTTCTACTTTGCAGCTTATACATACTATATACACTTTATAGACACGGTATAGCTTACAATAGTTATATTTTGTTTGTATTTAGTCTCATCCTTCAGCTACCCTCAACCTCTCCTCAACATCTATCTCTGAAGACCATCCAGTTTTGATTTCTATTTGCCATATGTATTTAAACTGTACTGTTTCACAAAAGTTCTGGACCTCCATGCATTTTACAGACACAGTATGTTTTAAATGATTTATGTTCTTTCTAGTTCCACCCTTCAGCTCCACTCAACCACTCCCATCTATCTCTGAACACCATCCAGTTTCGATTTCTATTTGACATATGTTTTTCAACTGTGCTGTTTCACAAAAGTTCTGAACCTTTCTATTCTCAAAGTTGATTTTAAATCACCCAGCAGTGCTATTTGCAGAGTTAGCTCCAGGTAAGTGTTGAAATTCTTCAGCCATTCCTGAACCTGCGACCAAAGACAAGCTACATGTGGACAGTATCAAAACAAATGGTCTAACGTTTGTCTCTCCGCAGGCAAAACCTGCAATAAAATACAAATCTTTGTGCTTCACTTATTTAGCATTGTTACGTGACATTTCTGCGGTATAAGAGTGTTGTTTTTATCTCTGATGACTGGGTTGGATGGACCAGGACCATGGCTGAGTGATGCTGGTGTTTGACTGACCTCTGGTTGTTCTTGTTGATGGTGGACCGAAAAGCAGGTGGGCCACAGCGTTGGGCCCCAGCGTAGCCATGAGAGCAATCCTGTGATCGGACACCTTGGCCTTCTGCCACACCACCACCTGCAACAACACGCAGCAGCTTATTTTCAGTCCGCCTAAAAAAAGACCACCTGCCGGATCTTGCATTCAAAACAGCAGACCCTGATGACCAATCAAAGCCTCTTCTCTAGCACTTCCCGTACCTGTGTGGATCGCTCGGAGAGAGGTTCAACAGTAGTCCTACTCGCACGGTACTTGCATTACTATAGAACGTAGGTTATGTCATTATTAACCCCCAGTATGTCTGTTTTTCCCAGAGGATGATTCGGACGGGATTCGTTTTCACCAAACTGCCCCCTGTAATTATTTTTTCCCCCATTATGACGGAAGCCTGGAGGCTGTTCTAGGCATGAGGATATTTCAACTTGTCTAAAGATAGCCTAATAATGGCTTTCAGTTGGGAGAATGTCAAAATAACATCAATAAGACCCGTGAACTAACTGCGTGCAGACATTGAATTAACTGACGTTTTTGGCAATTTATCAATTCATTGGCACCATATCATCCGCTTCATCTTTAAACAGAGTAACAATCTGATGAGACAAAACAGATCATTCATCTGTAGGGTATGTGCATAGCATTACATTTTAAGCATCCATTTGTTCCCATGTTCTAACCCAAACTGCAAGCAGCACCTGCTAAACACAGTAATACCCCTAAGTATTATCAGAGGACCTTGGAGTCTGCATGCCAAAAAAAACAGTAGGTTATTCTGGCTGGAATTATCACTCTCCTGTCACGTGAAAATGATTGACATGGCATATTCGCACGGGTGTGGTGTTTTGTGCTGTGCACATAATTACATTACCCGACCTCCCCCAGTAAAACGAATCCCGTCCGAATAGGGCTTACGTGTCATCTGTTCTAAAAAGGCCTAAACCAGACCAGAGGGGTTTGGGGATGACTCGAGAACAAGCTACTGTGCGCTGATGCCTATGTCAGGTCACAAACTGTGAGAGCAGTTCGACTGAATAAACGGACCGTACTTCACACCATTCCCAAATCAGCATGTTGTCTGAACATATTATTTCAACCCACTGGATCAACAATGTACACTACATAATGAAAGCAGATACACAGTGACAACAAGGTTACACAATCTTCCTCATCTCTGTGCAACCTCCACCACCGAGGCTTGGAATCCTCTACTTTTCCTTCATGTCCGATATATGTGAGAGAAAATTAGTCCAACACTAAATGAGAACACATATTTTCACACCCACGGGTGGGCTTGTCGTTGACGTGTCCACCAGCGAGTATATCTCCTGGGTGTTGATTTCTGAAAGTATGCTGTCCGCAGCAGCACACGTCTCCGCTATGAAATATGCAATTTGGTGACTGTAAACGGATCACACACAGCACTTGGAGAAGCCATGAAACCCAACACAGGCCGAAGTGCAAAGTTCGGGATACAGATATGCCTCCCATGTGCTGATGCCATGAAATGGGGGCACGCTCCTCCCTTGATGATGTCAGAGTGATTTCAGTGAAAAGTATACAGTGGTGTTATACCTCTGACCCCTTCCCTTAAAGATTCACTCCAAGTGGCCATTGACTGAAACTGAATCTGGGGTTAAGTCTGCAGCCCAGTGTTCTACAGCTTTCTCTGACGGTCTTCCTTTCTTCCATAACTCAGCTCCAAAGGCATCCACAGTTCACTAAATATGACGACGGGAGGGAGTGGGTTCAGGTCATGGGAAATTGCGCATCTTTTCACTGGCACCACAAAATAATCTCTGTCGTCTGGACAGCGTGCCCGGCAAGAACTAAATGGATTCCTGCACAGCATAAACATGTCAAATTCCCACACAAATGTGGTACACTAATTGGTGTGCTATTAAGTGAGAACCTGTGTAAAAAGAACTTGAATTCTCAAGATACTGCAGTGACAGCATAAGCAATGTGTTACTAGTTTTTTTTTTAACGATAATTCCTTATTTCTCTGCAATACTTTGTCTCCCATTTTATCTCCTGGAAAGTTGTGATAAATGATGGGAAAACTACATCTTTACATCGATGCCATATCTAATGATACTTTACTTTGACAAGCAGAAACCTCGGCTAAATCACGCATTTTTCACAAAATCAATCTCATTCACAAAATAAACCCACCTGTGCTCAATATATGGACATTTTTTTGGTGAAAAGAAGGTAAACGCCCAAGAAATGTTGGAGGAAGGCTTTTTGACATAGATATGAGTTGTGTGGCGTGTTAAATACACTGGAACTACTCCAATGCCAGTAACTTTTGAAAGACATGGCCCATTGATGAAGCTCTAACTAATAGCTGAGAGCAGTGACAGTGTTCGAGAGAATGAAAGAGGCGTATGACTAAAGAAAAATGTTTGCTTCATGTTTAAGCCCTATCAACGACAACACTAAAGTATCAAATCATTGATGGCATTAATGACGCTTAAGCAGTGATTAATGGAGTTGGAATGCGGGGAATGGGTTTCACCCATGGAAATGCAGACAGATGAGGACACCTTGTGGTAAGAAGTGTTATTGTGTGCAAAAAGATTAATAAACAGTGAGAACGAAGTTGTACCTTACTGTGAGTGAGGGGGAGTCTCGGCTCTGGTTTTACAGTGGCATACGCCATGAGAAGGTCCTGCACCTTCTTCTGCTCCTCCTTGCACTTTTTCAATACTGCCTCCTCAGTGGGAGATTCTTAAAAAATGCTTCAGTGCACAGACTGTGGTACCTGAAAAGACATCATAGCCCCTGTCTACCTATAAAATGTTTCTGTGACGTACACATAATAAATACCATCAGAAACTGACTCCAATTTCAGTAAAAAGGGAAATGCCAAACCTTGCCCTGGGTGAGGGCTTCTGGGAAACGACCCTGCCCGTGAGGTCAAGCGTGTACTGGGTGCCGACGTCGTCCTCGGCAGTCTTTGTCGTGACAGCTACCTGGTGGGAGACCACGGGGCAAATCTATCACAGCTGCTTATTACCACTTTGGACTTTTTCAAGCAGAATTTAGTGTAGAAGAGAGCTGCTTCTGACCTCTGCCACAGCACATAGGGAGCCCTGGGCCTTTCCTCTGAAGCCATATGTCTCCAGGCGCTCCAGGCCATCGTGGCTGCAGATTTTAGTGGGGTAGTATTTCACAGCCATCACAGCAGTATCAGCAGATTTTATGCCTGAGCCATTGTCTATGATTTCTATTCGATGCAGACCATAATTCTCGTAAGACACATGAAATACATAAAATAGAGAATGTTCAGTATTGTCCCTTTAAAGAGCCTTGAAAGCAGATTAGATTTTTTTTTGTCATATTAACAGTTATGTGTTCTAATTTCTTAAAGCCTCTTTTGTGGATTGATCTGATTATTATATACACTGAGTGTACAAAACATTAAGAACACCTGCTCTTTCCATGAAAGACTGACCAGGTGAATGCTATAATCCCATATTGATGTCATTTGTTAAATCCACTTCAGTGTAGATGAAGGGGAGGAGATAGGTTAAAGAAGGATTTTTAAGCCTTGAGACAATTGATGCATGGGTTGAGTATGTGGGGTGTGTTCCTATTTGGAAGGTGTTCCTAATGTTTGGTATACTCAGTGTATGTTTGTGTCCACTCCAGCTCCGTTTCCAATTCAATGAGGTGTAAGTACAAGAAATTATAAATTGTGCTTCAAATAAATTGGGCTCCCCAGTGGCACAGCGGTCTAAGGCACTGCATCTCAGTGCTAGAGGCATCACTACAGACCGTGGTTTGATCCCAGGCTGTATCACAACCAGCCGTGATCGGGAGTCCCATAGGGTGGCACACCATTGGCCCAGAATTGTGCGGGTTAGTGGAGGGGTAGGCCGTCATTGCCTAGTTAAATGAAGGTTAAATAAATACAAAATAAAAAACATTTGCTTCCTTCCATACAGGCAGGTTTATGTGCTAGAGATACTTGGAGGTGGTTTGATATTGACCATGTGGTGTTCAGTTCCGGGAAAATGTTTTCCTCTTGATAAGTGGATTTGCTTTCCTCTTGGCAATATAGGAGAAGTGTTGGAAATATTAGTCCAATCAAAAGGCTTCACTATGTCCTCAGAGACTGGCTGTGCTGCCTGAAAGGATTACCGCTGACAGCTCATTAAGAAATGGCTCTGAAGTGGGCAAAGAGTGCACTCATGAGAGAGAACTCAAGTATTCCCCCATGCCAAGAAAAACAAATTCACAGAGAGAGCAGGTGTGCCGAGCCCACTCGAAATGGGAAAATGTCTGAGGAATTCAGATGACATGACCATATGAGTACACTATAACCATTTCTGACAGCATTGGGAGTTGGAGAGGGTGTGTGTATAGTTACATACATTTTATCAGGACATGTTTAACAGGATACCTTTAAGTAGGCCTAATTCCAACCAGGGAAAACGAGTACAATAGCTATGTGCTTTACAATGTGACAATTTCAACATGCCATGAGTGATTTGCATGTGCTTCACTGGCCACACTAAAGAGTGAACACACATTTTTTTTTTTTTTTACGAGTTTAATGTAAATTCTCAAGGCACCAGCACCAGGAGTTCCTTCACCACGTTTACCAAAGAGGTGATGATGACCTCACAGTTGGACAGAATGCGCAGTTTCTGCAGGCAGCGGTTTCATGATTAGCTACTGTTTATGGACACCTGTAATATGGAGAAAGAAAATTGATGTGACATTGTTGTACAATGAGCTGTCATTCACAACTGGAGGTTCTAGTCTGGAGTGTCCGGTTAAATTGTGGTTGAGGGCATTTTTAAACTCTCTAAAATTGTTCAATGAGTGAGAAATAGATGTCATTGTTGCAATAGTTTGTGAGTGGGCAACATATACTATCATCTTAAATGGGCATGTTTCATTATTTTGCCATATTAAAATAAAGTACATTGCGCTAATTTACCTAATGTGGACAGTTTGTGATACTACCTTACACAAGCTTGCATTTTCACCCATAAAATTGAGTGGAATTACACATGCTTTTTATCTCAGATTGGTGGTTTTAGTAGAAAAGTTTATTCATTACGATGACATAAGACTGATTGCTTCAAACGGTTCAATATCTTTGGTTTTGTACGTCACGCGCCCTGGGATGTGCAGGATTTAGAACGCGGAGTTAATAAAATTGCCAGAAAATTACACAGAATATTGGGGGTGGGGTCTCTATAAAAGTCGCTGGCCACACACCAATACATGGATTTGACAGTCAATATATCACTTAAATTATCCAACAGAAAAAGTGTTTTGTTCTCTTTTCCATGGTGGCAGCCTCCCGAAATCAACATGCGACATTGCAAAATATAGATATAAGCCTTCTACAGGTCATGAGTGACGTGCATGTGCTTCACTGGCCACACTAAAGGGTGAAATACCAACCATCTATAGGTAATTTCTACCATGTATAGGTTATTTACTTACTTAACGAACCATGTAAATATTATTCCAAGTTTCAGTGTGGTCTTTGACTAGTGTTAGTTTAAACAGCGCTACACCCCAAACGTTTTACCCTGTATTCTACTGATTTCTGCGTGATATCCATGAAAGTTATTAAAGTGTTGCGTTTAAACGTACAGCTTTGGCGACCCACTTGAATCAAAAGGTAGCGAAGCTGTTCGATACAAATTGTCCTCTAACCAGTGACATCAAATTGTATTTGTCACTTGTGCCGAATACAAGTGTAGACTTCACCGTGAAATGCTTAATTACGAGCCCTTTCCCAATAATGCAGTTAAAAAGTACTAACATTAACAAATAGATAAATATGTAAAAAAATAACACAATACCTATATACAATGAGTACCGATACGAATCAGTGTACTGGGGTACGAGGTAGTTGGGGTGATTGATTGCGGTAATATACACATTCCCAGATTCCATGTATTTTTTTCCAGCTGTGTTAGTTAACAGACCGTGGAACCTCATCTCCCCTCTCCCGCAATTGATATCGATGTGTGATTGACAAATACATGTGGAGTTTCTCTTCCCATTTTGGCGAACCCCTACTCAAAATACATCTAACTGATTGTTTGCAGGTTATGTTCCCCATTCATAGACTGGTTTTGCGCCTATTCACGGTAGAATCTTCTGACCAGTTTTGTTAGGAGTCGCGATACTTGCTCTAAACATTAAAACGCATCGCTTGCGGTAGGTTACGTTTTTTGGAAACATAAGAAACGCATCTTTCATATCAGCGAGGAATAATTTTTAAAAAACGAATGGTTAAATTACTACACACCTTTATTGTGTTAGTGTTCCCACACCGCCAACATCGCTTGTTTACTGAAGACAGATGGAAGACATTGGCGGCTATATTGCGAGCAACGAACATCTGTGTAAGCGTAACATGGGAGGATGTCCAGCTTGTGGATCTGTGCAAAACTAAGACAGTAAGTTTATTTTTATTTTTTAAGAGTCCTTGTTGATACGAGAGATAAAGGGCATATCAGCATGTTTCGAAAACCGGGTTGAAAGTGATGATTGTTTACTTTTCTAAACGTTAAAACACACCGCGTCGGAATTGTAGTGGAGCCAAAATATGGGCGGATGTAACCGCTGAAAACCTTACATTGTTGTGTTAGTTTCAACAGCGCATTACCCGATTTCCCCTCTAATCGATAGTTTTATTACCACTTGTCAAAACAGGGTTTTTGGTGCTTGTTTAAAATTATTACTATTGTTACACATGTATGTGTAGATGGATAGCAAATTGTATGTTTAAGCTTTCAACATATCAGGATTTGTTTCTGCATACTGGATATTGATTTGGATACGTTACAACTGTGTTTTGTCATTGGGCTATTTATCAAAATGTCTAGTCAACAGGAAGCAGCGACGAAAAAATAATTGATGTTAAAAAACAATATTTAACTTAAGTTTTAGGAATATGAATTAAACTTAATTTCCAATTGAACATTTCTAATGGTATTTAATCAGGTAAAAACGGCCGAAGGAGTCAAAAAACTGCTTCGATGAATTTACTTGTATGATATACCAGAAATCTCCAAAACATGCCTAGGCTGAGTAGGGTTTAATTAGTTAATTAACTAACGTTACAGCTAACGTTAGTTATAACCTTACCTGCCAATCATTAACTCTTGAAACGAAGAACACATTTACAATACATTATGAATAGTGATTCACTGGTGGGCTGTGTAGTTATTAAACAATATTTATTTGAATTGACAAGGTTATTGCATTTTACATGATAGCTGTCTCCTCTGCACTTCTTCTTCGGGTTGAGTTTGATGGCGGTTGGCATCCAATATGGTGCAGTACCGCCCCCAACTGAACTATAGTATAAATGAATTACACTTTGTGATACCAAAGGGGAAAGGGAAAATTAAATATTTTTAATTACCCTACCAACTAACAATGCACACATTAAAACCCACCACCATATTCCACTACTTTAACCCGATCTGATCCTACCCCAGGCCATGATCTGAGAGGATCACACTACCACTCAACACACCCTGTACTACTACTGAAGTCAAATCTCGTACCCCCAAATACTTCTCTGCAAGCTGCCACCACAACATCTATTTTCCGTGAAGTACGTTTCCTTTCTGTGATACAGATAACCGTTGCTATGAACGCTAAGAAGACAACCTTAATGAAACATACACTGTATCACTTATTGGCTTATTCCTCTGTTCTGGCACAGATCTACTCTTCACAGAGATCCTCTCAGAATCCCTCACCCTTAATCCACCCTCCTACTTTCTTCACTGCCTCAGCATACGACATCTTCTGCACTACTCTGACCCTGGCCACCTCAATATGCCTCTCTTGCAAAGGACACCTCCGATGCCCAGCAAAATGGGCACCCCTACAGTTGACAACTTTTTCCACCAAAACTACACATTCTTCTGTCCCATGTCCTCCTGCACACTTCCCACATTTTGGAATCTCCATCCTACACACTGCTGTGACATTTCCATAAACATGACACCAATAACAGTGTATTCAGCACAAAAGCTATGACAGCATAACTCATATATATATATATATATATATATATATATATATATATGTCCTAACATTACTTTGTCAGGTAAAGACTCTCAATTAAAAATCAAAAGAACAGACTGTCACCTCTATTTCACCACGCTCCCCACCGGATCTGTGTCACACCGAACAGCGGGTGTCACAAACACCATGAATCTTCAAATTAAATTGCTCCACCTCCACACTTAACCCTACCCCATAAATCACTCCTTTCAATGGTGCCCTGTACCTAAGCTTAAAGCAAGATACAGGTCTTTCCCCAAGTTGTCGCATGGAGCACCTGCTCCCTCTGATCTGAAGAAACACAAACATACATCACAAGTCCACTTTGGGTTACCTTCACCGACTCAACGGCACCCGCCATCTTTTCCACCCAACATGAAACCACCCTTAGATCTGCCGAAAGGCCTGGTTCCACCCTCTTCAAAAATCTCACTTCCATTGGAGCAAACGTATCTTTATCATAACCATGTCCATCAATGCAAAGGCTCTGAGCTCCTCACAACACCTTCCACCCCTTCTATTTCACCTCCAGGACTCGAACTGGGGTCCGCAACATACCCTCTCCCTTGTTATTGCTAGCGTCAACAGATTCAAACCCATCCTCTACTTCCCTCAGTCTTTTGAACCTCCTCTCTCTTTTCCTCCAATCCTCCTCCCTTAACGAATTACCTGCCTCCATCTGAAAATATTCAACATTTCCAACCCGAAAACATTTTTTTTGGAGAGAGACATGCTACGCCCTGTACTCCCTTCACTTCAAACTCAAGCCCGTCTCATGCCCAACTGGTTCAATAACAATGAAAATGTGCACCTTCAACCCCTCTAGCTTGTGATTCTTGTTCTTTTGGTGGTGCATGACTCCTGTAGTTGGTTGAAGGAGTCGACTCTTGCTCGACTCCCTAAACACGTTGAAACAGATGCGTACACGCCACCTCATTATTGCAGAGTCCTACTTGGAAGACCACAGTGTGGGGGTGATGGGAGTAGTGAGGTTTATAGGGAATTATTTGATTTGATTAGAAATTCAGAGTAAGTTTAAGAGAACATAGTGACCGGGCCTCACACTCCAGTACAGTAGGTGGCGGGGTATGCACCTGTCAGTTGGTTGCAATCTGCCAATAAAAACTTAAAGAAGAAGACAGAAGACTATTTGCATTCTAGAGGACTGACAATTGCATGATGCTGCCTATTTGCTCATCAATTTAGCCTATAAAAAGCCTATTTTGTTAAATATTGTGTTGCAAAAGTCGAGGTCTGATATTTATGTAATCAAATTTAGAATAAGGCTGTAACGTAACAAAATGTGGAAAAAGTAAAGGGGTCTGAATACTACCCGAATGCACTCTATCTGTATCCTTTCATCATCATCAATAGCGTCTCCCAGGTCTTCCTCACATTTTTGTTTGACATGTTTTGTGTCATCGGAAAAGGCCTCTATCAACCCTTGATACAGTTTGGAAATCAACTTTGGAGATTTGTCAGACTGCCTTAAAATAGCATCTGGCTTGTCCAATGTTTGCTGCACAGAGAATAAAGTTTTGTATCTTCAAAAATTCACCTCAGCTCTGTCACAGACTGGTGTTCCCTGGCTGCCTGACCCTGCTGAGACCCCCGTCACAATCTGATCCTCCTATGATGAGACCTGACAAAGAATTACCTTGGTGTACATTTATACATTACATTATCCAAGAATAGAATCAATGGTTCAATCATTTAAATGACCATTATTCACAGATCCCAGACTGTAGCTGTAAGCTTAAACTGCTGTCATGTAGCTGCTACTGTAGGTCTACCCATCAATTCAAGATGGAACTTTGTATCATTCACTGATATTGTTAATATACTGCAAAATTCACCTGAGCTCCATAGACTGGACTTCCCTGGCTGTCTGATCCTGCTGGGACCTCTGTCACCATCTGATCATGCTAAAACATCCCGACTGTGCACTAGAGGGCTGCATTCCCGCTGGATGCCTATGGGACCTGCGGGTCCTGACAGAGATAATTGCGGCCTGGTCAGCATTTTTCATGCTGTGGGCAGTCAAGCAGGGATGCAAATATTTTTGTTGGCCCAGATTATTTGGAAACGCTCGTCTTTCTGCTTTTTATGCGTTACCCTACCTATTGTATTAAAAGCACATCTTTTGTTGCATTATCCACACACTTCAACTTCAGTAGCCTACCTCTCCTAGTTAGGCGTGAGATTTCCAGTTCGCCTAGTATGTGGGTCTCATTGAAAATAGAGTAGGCTGCAGACATTAAATATGAAATGAACTTAAATGTGATTAGAATGTAGTTTATTACAGTGTCTGAAAATACATTTTGATCATGGAAAGAAGTGGAGGGCGCTCAACCAACGTGAGTCGAAGTGCAATCGAATAATTTATTGAAAGGGAAAAAAGACAACGCGCAACTATGGTGAGCGAGCCTTGCATCTTTTCATTTTCAATAAGTATTGATTCCCCATTTTATTATTAGGTTATATCCCATAGGCCTATGCAAAATGTAGCAATTCCTGTCATCGTTCATTCTGCTTCAAGTTCAATAGCCATACCAGAGAGATCGGGTGCGCGTGTGGTCTCAATTAAATAGAGTAGGCTATAGCCTATGCATGGGTGGAGAAGCACGGAGCAGTTATCTTTACAAGGACATTTACTTCCTAAAGGGTTTACTACATTGCCTAGAAATAGGCCTACATATTTATCACCCATATTTCTTTGTCTGAAAACCTTCCCACTCCTAAAAGGCAGGCTATACAAATAGCTCGAGAAAGTGCAAGTCTCTCCTACTCTTCTCTCCTCAAACGACATTCAGCATATTGGCTGATATAGCCCAGTAATAAAGATGGCATAATATAAGGGCCATGTGAGAATCTCTGGTCATTTGAACTATTTCGTAAGTTATTTTTTCTCATTTGATACTGCCTATTGGACGCAAAATTGCTGGGACCATGGCTGGCAAGTGAGCTGGATCACATACGCCTAAAATAGCATTGCGGGACTGTGGTTGGGTTTGGGACCATTACTTGCGTAGTACGTGTGAGTCGGACAGAAAGCCAGCAGTTGGAGTGTGGTATGAAAAGCTTCCGGAGCGGGAGGAAGAAATTGCTCCCGCACAGACCTTAACTGTTCACCGTGACAGTGAAGCCTGTAATGTTAGAGCTGTTTATTACTATGTCCGTGTGAAAAGTAGGGAATTAGCTAGGAAAACAGACAGATCAATAACGTTACATTGGCATACTGACTAATAACTCACATTGCACTGAAAAAGCGTCAGAATATCAGTCTTCAAAAGTTTGGCTGATGGTTTCATCGTTTGATTCAGTTCTATTGTGATTGAGGCAAAAATAATATCTAACATTAGCCAACTTTTGGCCGGCTCTCCCTCTCTCTCTAATGGTACATCAACTGGCGAAAGCTAGCCAAGTTAATTTTAGTCTGTTGACATGGGACAAAACAAAGGCTAAAATACATTTCCATACAAACAACTGTTTTAAGATAGCAATATGAGGTGGCTATTATTACTATCTGACAGGTAGCTAGAGGTTTGAGCTGACCTGGCTGTGGTATCTACTAGCTAGCGTATTTAGCTAATTTATTTACCTCATTTGAGATGGGATGAAACATTATGTAACATTACATGTCAGTTACAATACTAGCTCAGCACCAGAATAAACACTAGTTTAGTTTATTTGTTTAAGTTAAACAGCTGTTACCTTGCCAGCTACATCAGTCAATTGAAGAGTAGTCAGTTTATGCTCTGCTTGCTTTTACAACTAGGTGAAAGAGTGCAACACACACTATGGTCAATTCTCCTGTCCTGACCCGGCCAGCCTTCCAGAAGCTTTGCTTTCACACAGCCTGTCAGCCCGCTTTGTGGTGTCTGCGCTGTCCTAAATCCAGCCGGCTGAACACTCCAAACAGCCTACCCGACCGCTCAGTCGTCCGCATGGTCCTGAAGCACACCGTCACTGTTTTTTGTATTAACATTGCAATGATAAAACCTGGGGGGGACAAAATGCAATTTCAGAATGTAGGGGGGATATGACACTGTTCGCAGTGAAAGTTGTGTCCCCATAATATTTAAATTGATGAAGTGTGATCATAATCATTATTTTAGCGATCCATGGTGGTAGACGTGTTTCCTAAGAACAAATCAAATCAAATTTTATTTGTCACATACACATGGTTATCAGATGTTAGTGCGAGTGTAGCGAAATGCTTGTGCTTCTAGTTCCGACAATGCAGTAATAACCAACAAGTAATCTAGCTAACAATTCCAAAACTACTACCTTATAGACACAAGTGTAAGGGGATAAAGAATATGTACATAAAGATATATGAATGAGTGATGGTACAGAGCGGCATAGGCAAGATACAGTAGATGGTATTGAGTGCAGTATATACATATGAGATGAGTATGTAAACAAAGTGGCATAGTTAAAGTGGCTAGTGATACATGTATTACATAAGGATGCAGTAGATGATAGAGTACAGTATATATGTATACATAGGAGATTAATAATGTAGGGTATATAAACATTATATTAGGTAGCATTGTTTAAAGTGGCTAGTGATATAATTTACATAATTTCCCATCAATTCCCATTATTAAAGTGGCTGGAGTTGAGTCAGTGTGTTGGCAGCAGCCACTCAATGTTAGTGGTGGCTGTTTAACAGTCTGATGGCCTTGAGATAGAAGCTGTTTTTCAGTCTCGGTCCCAGCTTTGATGCACCTGTACTGACCTCACCTTCTGGATGATAGCGGGGTGAACAGGCAGTGGCTCGGTTGTTGACCTTGATGATCTTTATGGAGCGGCAGGGTAGCCTAGTGGTTAGAGCATTGGACTAGTAACCGAAAGGTTGCAAGTTCAAATCCCCGAGCTGACAAGGTACAAAATCTGTCGTTCTGCCCCTGAACAGGCAGTTAACCCACTGTTCCTAAGCCGTCATTGAAAATAAGAATTTGTTCTTAACTGACTTGCCTAGTAAAAAAGGTCAAATAAAATTTAAAAAATAAAAATGCCCCCCATCCCTGTTGATTTGAGCTGCTGAACTGTGTTTGCACTTAAGATGCGTTTGTGGATGAGAATGTGAACTTGCCATTTCCAAAAAAAAAGTTTAGTGAGGATGCCCTGCTTTGCGATCTATTGCCTAGGACAGGGCTCTTAAACTTAAGCATGTTAGCTAACGCTTCCCCTAATCTTAACCATTTTAGCTAACCCTTCTCCTAACCTTAACCCATTAACCTAACTTTTAACCCTAACGCCTAGCTAACATTAGCCAGCTAGCTAACGTTAGCGTTAGCCATCTAGCTAACGTTTGCCACAACAAATTGGAATTTGTAACATATCATACATTTTGCAAATTTGTAACATACGTCACAAATTGCCATTTGGAAATTATCATACAAAATGGAGGAAGGTAACCCACAAATGAATACATACCATACGAATCCTATCATACTAAACGGGGTGTCTCTGCTTTACGTACTTAATAATACGAAATGCTCTGAGACTATGTTGCAGCGCAACCAAGAAGAGTAGTATGTTCAGATTCTGCATCAGTTTTTTGCAGTATAGGATCTGGGAAGTCAGAAAGTGAGAATTGTATTTGCGAAACAAAGAAATGGGATAGAGGTTCTGTTTTGTTGTATCCCTGCTCATACAGGTCTTGTAATGGGAACAGAAGAGAGAAATAATGTTGTCTAGGATGAGATTAGAGCATACAGGATTTCATAAATTCTTTAAATTGACAGGGAAGCATGGTACTGGAACGTGCAATGGGTGTATGGTGGAAGAAACAGTTGAACATGTGGTATTATTATATTGTGAATTTTATGATGTATATAGGGAGAGTTTACTTGACAGGGTAAGAGAGGTGCGATGGGGTTTGGGTGGTATTTTGGAAACACGGAGGTAGATAAGAGGCTGTGACCACTGAGGTACAAAGAACCGTGACCGGCCTCACACTCCAGTACATTAGGTGGCAATGTATGCACCTTTTAGTTGGTTACGATCCGCCAATACACATTTTTTAAATAAGAAGAAGCTAGCTGCTATGTGTATTAACTATACCCCATTGAAGTTGAAATGTAAAATGGTTACAGTAAGAGTTTAGGTTAGGGTTTAGGGTTGGGATGTCCTAAGGATCCCAGATAGCATTGACTGTGAGAGAATGGCAGGTTGAGGTTTCCAGGGTCAGAAGGTATCGTATGGGTTAGTTGGTAGGTACATTTCTTCCCTTTTCCTCATCCTTTTTCCCCCTCATCTTTTTGTATCATAAAGTGCAACAAAGTCACACTTCAGAGATGCAGGCAGACACCGCGCACACAGAAAGTGTTGGCATGCATCGAGATCCTATTAAATTACTAGAGGGGCTATGTCATAAACCCGCAAAGTTTCAGAATGGAGTGAAATAGTCAACCATATTGCTCAGTGAGAAAGCCAAATCGCTCTAATTTGAATGAATGGCTGTAGTGGCATAATCCAGGAAAATAAAAGTAATGCATGTGATATGTCAGAAATTGTGTAATATAATTATTGGCAACTTAAAATATTGTCATATGTGGCATGGCTTGCAAACTATCACGAATTACAAAGGGAAACCCAGACGCGACCTGCCCAGTGACGTGAGCCTACAAGACGAGCTAAATGCCTTCTATGCTTGCTTCGAGGCAAGAAACACTGAATCGTACATTAGAGCACCAGCTGTTCCAAATGACTGCGAGGTCTTGCTCTCCGTAGAAAATGTGAGTAAAACCTTGTAGTGGAAATTACCACCAGGGACACCCGAAGTCAAATTTAAATGAATTATTATCAGCAAGCACAGTCAAACTGAGATGCAAAAAGTACCGGTCTGAAGTGAGCTCTGCTGGGGAAGTCCCGTTTGTTCTGTACGCTGTACTGTAGCGCCAGCTGTGCCACCAGAGACTCTGGGTTCGTGCCCAGGCTTTGACGCAACCGGCCGCGACCGGGAGGTCTGTGGGGCGACGCACAATTGGCCCAGCGTCGTCCGGGTTAGGGAGGGCTTGGCCGGTAGGGATATCCTTGACTCATTGCGCACCAGCGACTCCTGTGGCGGGCCGGGCGCAGTGCATGCTAACCAAGGTTGCCTGGTGCACGGTGTTTCCTCCGACACATTGGTGCGGCTGGCTTCCGGGTTGGATGCGCGCTGTGTTAAGAAGCAGTGCGGCTTGGTTGGGTTGTGTATCAGAGGACGCATGACTTTCAACCTTCGTCTCTTCCACCACTGGGTAATACTCTCATCATAATAAAGGTTATACTTCTATTAACGAGAGTGAATTCATAAAAAATATACACACAGCATGTTAAAAACACAATTAGGCAAACAAAACACACGCTGCAGATCATTTGGCAATTTGGGATCCCAAACTTCCAAATAGGGATTCCAACCACGTTGCAAGTGCCCTCTCTGGTTGTGGGGAATTCTTTTTAGCAACAGTGGCAATGTATTCGGCGAGATCAGTCATATTAGAAGAGTGATCTGGGACAAAAGTACAACATTCATCGCCAATGATTGCACGAGTGCCCCCTTGACCTGTCAAAAGATAGTCCCAGGAAAAAAAATATACCATAGAACCTGGAGGCAGGTGCCTGGGTGTGAATGATGTCAGTCAGATACCTCCTCAGATACAATCCAGGAGGTTTGTCCAGGAGGTTTGTCTCTCTTGTTTGGAATGGTTCTCATAGCTGTCACCTCAAACCCAACAGTGCAGGCAATTGATCCATTAAGATTCATAGTACATTGTTGTTCAAAGTCTTAAAAGGCATTTTTCCTGCAAATGCTATAGTAAAGTTCACCTCTTTAACCAGACACAACCCACACATCCAATAGTCCCTTTCTTTGGATATCAGGTCGGCAACCGTTTCTGCTCTAGATAAAAACAAATTGTCCTCATGGTTCTTCCACAATGACTTCTGGGCCACTCCAGGCCTGCGTTGGTCCCTTTGGCTCGGGACTTACCTCACCATTATAGAAACAAACATGCCGCCTTTGTACTTTGCCTCAGGCCACAAATACATTTGCACATAAATCATTCCATCTCATCCATAACACATTAATTGCTCCACTTATATAGTTATAAACATACTAATAACTTGCTCAAGTCAATTAGTCAGTTACAAAAAATGTGTCAGTTTCCAGCAATCCCTCATCTGGAACAATGATCACTCACATGTTTGACACCACCTAGAAACCATATTGACTTTCACAGGGAAGAGAGAGAACACATGTTATAACAGTTTCATACTAACCTTGATAAGAATGAGATTGGGGATTGAGTCATTTTAGCCCAAACTACAATCTGATGGCTCTCCTCACTGTAACACTTGTCTTTGGGAGATAGAGAGGAGGACCAAGGTGCAGTGTGGTAAGTATTCATATTCTCTTTTAATGAAAACGAATACTCGAACAAAAACAACAAACACGAGAACGCCATGAAAACAGTCCTGAACGGTGAAATATAAACACAGAACAGAAAATAAACACCCATGGAACACAGGTGGAAAAAGGCTACCTAAGTATGATTCTCAATCAGAGACAACTAACGACACCTGCCTCTGATTGAAAACTATACCAGGCCAAACTCAAAACACAACATAGTAAAACGAACATAGACAACCCACCCAACTCACGCCCTGACCATACTAAAACAAAGACATAACAAAAGAACTAAGGTCAGAACATGACAGTACCCCCAAAGGTGCGGACTGCGGCCGCAAAACCTGAACCTATATGGGAGGGTCTGGGTAGGTGTCTGTCCGCGGTGGCGGCTCTGGTGCGGGACGTGGATCCCACTCCACCATAGTCTTTCTCCGCCACTTTACCCACCTCCGTGGCCTCTTAAGAGCGGTGATCCTCGCCGCCGACCTCGGACTGGGGACCCAAGCCACGGACGGGAGATTCCGGCAGCACCGGACAGACTGGAGATTCCTGCAGCACCGGACAGGCGGGCAGCTCCTGGCTGACGGACGGCTCTGGCAGCTCCTGGCTGACGGACTGCTCTGGCAGCTCCTGGCTGACGGACTGCTCTGGCAGCTCCTGGCTGACGGACGACTCTGGCAGCCCCTGGCTGACGGACGGCTCTGGCAGCCCCTGGCTGACGGGCGGCTCTGGCAGCCCCTGGCTGACGGGCGGCTCTGGCAGCTCCTGGCTGACTGGCGGCTCCTGGCTGACGGGCGGCTCTGGCGGCTCCTGGCTGACGGGCGGCTCTGGCGGCGCTGGACAGGCGGGAGCACCTGTAGGAAGTCTGTAGCCTAAATCAATTTCGGGCATGATTGACTACCCCCCTCCTTCATGGCACATATGTTCAATGTGGATGGCCCTTGATAATGTCCGGATTTCAATCTCTCACCTGAGCCGCTATATATATATATATATATATATGAGAGAGAAAAAAAAATATCCATACAAACTGTTTACTGTATGACAAATTATTACTACTACCAATATTCTTAATACAGATCTCTGAGACAAATGTAAAAAATAAACAAAAAAACAACACACAGATCTTGGCGAGTTACAGGGTCAGGGAGTCAAAGGGCCAATCCTTAGGAAGGAATCCCGAACATCCAGCAGACCCAATCGGGTGAGATGTGTATCGAAACAAGACAACAAAACAATTACAACAATACACATAAAACGACAACAACAATACACTTCTTCCCTTTTGATACGAATCACTTCATGATTCATGCGTCCAAAAAAAACACTGCTGGGTAAATCAAAATAACAAATTAGAATTAAATAAATAAATTAGAGACAGGTATCCCTCATTCAGGGGCAGCTCGAGGGAGATCAGGCCTCACCACAGAGTCAGAACAGAGGTCAGAAGTCATTCCACCCCATTTAAGTGAGCTTTTCTTTCCCTTTACTGTACCTCAGACTCATTATTTAAAGACATTTCAAACATTTTGTGCACCAGGTTTACATTGGATTTTTCAGTACATTTATTATCAAGAAAATGTACATGTGTGCACCTAAAACTTGGAAAATAGGTAGAAAATGTCAGTTGTGTGCCATTTAATGTGCATCCTTTCTAACCTGTGAAAAACCCACTAAAACCAAAATAAATAGACCTCACACAAAAAAATCAAACAGTGTTAACACCACTAACAGATATTCATAACAGGTGGGTTGTGTGGGTGCTGGCATGTGAGTTAAAACATGGGGTAACAAAATGGCCAGACCTTACTTAGCGTGGGAGCTCCCTTAACAGCCCGATCAGGGTACTATAGTTACGTATAGTACACTGTCGTGTTTTTACTATCATTAAATTGAAGACTTAGTTTTTATCAAAGATTCCTGTAATTAGTATTACGTGATTAAACTGAATAATCATGTAACTGTAATTAACTAGGAAGTCAGGGCACCAAGGAAAGTATTCAGATTACAAAGTTATAATTTCCCAATATAACCTTTCAGATATTTTCATATCTGATCAATAGTCTTCTGATTAATGATTTATTTATTGTACCTCACGTTAGTCTCATTCCAAACGTCGTAAATTGTTGGTTATCTGCACGAACCCAGTCTACACTATGAGTCTTCCATACATCAATTGTCTTAAATCATTTATTTACTACTAACTAAGTAATTCACAGAAATGCATAAACAAACAAACATGGTAAATGTGGTTACATGAAATGATAGTAAAATGTGCCCTAGTGGGCTGAACCGCATGGCGGCTTGTTAGACAAGAGGAGGAGTGTGGGTCGTCTAAGAAGTTACTACAAAGTGATAACTATAACAATTGAAATGCTAATCCTTACACGTGAACGCTCACTCAGTCGGGAACAATTGCAATCAATATATATATTTACGCTCAGTGTGTCGTCTTGATCTCTGGTGAAAAGTTCATTTCTTTTGTAGAATTGTCTGTCTCTCTCCCTCTCTCTCTCGGTTGAGGTTAGAGGGGATTGTTCAGAGTGACATTCGTTATAGAATGGATGCTTCGGCGGTTGTCGTTCTTCGCGTTCAATGATACCGAATTCCTAGCTGCAGACTAGTAATCAATATCAAAGACTTGTTCTTATTCTGTCGGTATCGATAGTCTAAGAGTTTAACCACATGGTGTGGTTAAAAAGATTCAGCAATGGTCTACACCTTTAGCCATCTCGTAATTGAGGTCAGCTTGGTCTGGGGATAATTTCTCAAAGTTGTGTTTTATTCGGAATGGTAGAAAAGGGCTGTCCCAGGATGTCTGACCCTAACTGGGCTCAGGGGCGGTCCTCTGATTTAGTTCAAATCCAATTCCCTTTTCGAGTTTTCCTTCATTAAACAGTCCAAAATCACATTGTAAAATTGTGTAAACAGTATCATACTCACTCATTCATCTTATACAACAATTAGATGTAAACCTTATATCTGGGGCTATTATATAAACAACGTTATGGTAATGTGGCCACACTGTCTCCCATGAGCTTCCCAAGTTGTGACAAACGGACCAGTTCGTAACTGGATTCTTCACCGATCTTTTACACTTTCTCCGGAACATGAAATTTGTTCGTACCTCAAGTTCTGTGAGGTGGAAGGATTTCCTTTGTCTCCATGAAAAACTACTCTCTATAACTGTGTCCATGAGGTCTTCTCAGGAAATTACGACCTCTGAACACAGCAGCCTAGTTGAAGGAGGCGGGGAGAGGGGGATGGGCTTGCTATACCCAAAGAGGCCAACGTCAAGACAACACAGTCTCAATAACTGCTCTCCTAAGGCACCTGCCTCAGGAAGCCTTTCAAAGGGAGAGATAGAGAATCATTGGTAAACTTGTCCAAAAAAACATTGTAGCGGACATTCCATCAGTCCTGGAAGAAAGAAAATAAATATGTACTTAGTTGTTACATTTGAATCATTCCTAAAATTCTTCATCTTAATCGAGTTTTCTGCATCTTGGGCAGGAGGTCTTGAGAAAAGCATGGGAGACGAGTTAGGATCGAGGGAAAGATGAATGGAGCAAAGTACAGAGAGATCCTTGATGAAAACCTGCTCCAGAGCACTCAGGACCTCAGACTGGGGTGAAGGTTCACCTTCCAACAGTACAACGACCCTAAGTAGACAGCCAAGACAACGCAGTAATGGCTTCTGGACAAGTCTCTGAATGTCCTTGAGTGGCCCAGCTAGAACCCGGACTTGAACCCAATCTAACATCTCTGGAGAGACCTGAAAATAGCTGTGCAGCGACGCTCCCCAACCTGACAGAGCTTGAGAGGATCTGCAAAGAAGAATGAAAGAAGCTCGCCATATATAGTTGTGCCAAGCTTGTAGCGTCATACACAAGAAGACTCAAGGCTGTAATCGCTTCTGTGGGTGAGAGAGGGTCTGGTTGAAATCATCCATTGCAAAGCTGATCTGACACATCTGGATCCTCACAGGACAGTCATGACAGCATGGTTCATAGGGTTGGTTCCTGCATGTGTCTGGCACAGTCTCCTATCTTAACTTAGAACATATTCTGGGCATTCTGCCAAAAGGTCTGAGGAGGAGTTATGACCGTCTCCCCCTCATATTTCTACCCAGTACCTACAGGAACCAATGATTGTATGAAACAAGCTGTACAATTCAAGGCTGTCCCTTCAGACTAAACACTTTTCCTCCACAACCTTTAAACAGGTTCACATTCACAAGGCCGCATAACCAGATGGAATACCAGGACGCGTACTCAGATCATACGCTGACCACCATTTTCAACCTCTCCCTGACCCAGTCTGTAATACCTACATGTTTCAAGTAGACCACCATAACCCCTGTGCCCAAGAACGCCAAGGTAACTTGTCTAAATGACTATCACCCTATAGCACTCACATCTTTAGCCATGAAATGCTTTGAATGGCTGGTCATGGCTCACATCAACACCATTGTCCCAGACACACTGGACCCACTCCAATTCGCATACCGCCTCAACAGATCCACAGATGATGCAATCTCTATTGCACTCCACACTGCCCTCTCCCACCTGGACAAGAGGAATACCTATGTGAGAATAGTGTTAATCGATTACAGCTCCATGTTCAACACCATAGTGCCCTCCAAGCTCATCACTAAGCTCAGGACCCTGGGACTGAACACTTCCCTCTTCAACTGGATCCTAGACTTCCTGACTGGCCGCCCCCAGGTGGTGAGGATAGGCAACAACACTTCCCCCATGCTGATCCTCAACACGGGGGCCCTTCAAGGGTGCGTGCTTAGTCCCCTCCTGTACTCCCTGTCCACCCATGACTGCATGGCCGTTCATGACTCCAACCCCATTATTAAGTTTGCTGACAACACGACAATGGTAGGCCTGATTACCGATGACGATAAGACAGCCTATAGGGGAAAAGTTAGTGACCTGGCAGTGTGATGCCAGGACAACAACCATGCCCCCATCGACATTGACGGGGCTATAGTGGAGCGGATTGAGAGGTTCAATTCCTCAGCGTCCACATAACTAAGGAATAAACATGGTTCACACACACCTCACAGTCGTGAAGATGGCACGACAACAACTTTTCCCCCTCAGGAGGCTGAAAAGATTTGGCACGGGCCCTCAGATCCTCAAAACATTATACAGCTGCACCATTATACAGAGCATCTTGACTGGCTGCATCATCGCTTGGTATGGCAACTGCTTGACATCTTACCGCAAGGAGCTACAGAAGGTAGTGCATACGGCCCAGTACATCACTGGAGCAAAGCTCCCTGCCATCAAGGACCTCTATACAAGGTGGTGTCAGAGTAAGGCGGCTTAGGACCAACACTTTACATATGTTTTATGAGCTGAAATAAAATATCCCCGAAATTGTCCATACGCACAAAAATATTATTTACTCTCATATTTTGTACACAAATTTGTTTCCATCCCTGACAGTAAGCATTTCTCCTTTGCCAAGATAATCCATCCACCTGGCAGGTGTGGCATATCAAGAAGCTGATTAAACAGCATGATCATTACACAGGTGTACCTTGTGCTGGGGGCTAAGGCCACTCTAAAATATGCAGTTTTGTCAAACAACTCAATAACATGTATGTCTCAAGTTTTGATGGAGTGTGCACTTTGCATACTGACTGCAGGAATGTCTACCAGAGCTGTTGCCAGAGAATGTAATGTGCATTTATCTACATTAAGCTGCAGCCAATGTCGTTTTAGAGAATTTTGCAGTACGTCCAACCAACCTCACAACCAAAGACCACATGTATGGCCTCATGTGGGTGAGTGGTTTGCTGATGTCAACGTTGTGAACAGAGTGCCTCGTGGTGGTTGTAGGGTTATGGTATGGGCAGGCATAAGCTACGGACAATGATCACAACTGCATACTCACCAGACACCAGTCACCCATTGTTTGGGATGTTTGGGATTCTCTGGATCGACGTGTAAGACAGCCTGTTTCAGTTCCCACCAATATCCAGCAACTTCGGACAGCCATTGAAGAGGAGTGGGACAACGTTCCACAGGTCACAATCAACAGCCTGATCAACTCTATGCGAAGGAAATGTGTCGCGCTGCATGAGGAAAATGGTGGTCACACCAGATACTGACTGGCTTTTATGATCCCGGCCCTACCTTTTTTCTTTTTAAGGTATCTGTGACCAACAGATGCATATCTGTATTGTATTCCCAGTCATGTGACATCCATAGTTTAGGGCCTAAGGAATTTATTTAAATTGACTGATTTCCTTATATGAACTGTAACTCAGTAAAATTCTTGTGTGTTGCGTTTATATTTTTGTTCAGTATACATACAGTGCCTTCAAAAAGTATTCAGACCCCTTGAATATTTCCACATTTTGTTACGTTACAGCCTTGTTCTACAATGGATTAAATAAAACATTGCCCTCATCAATCTCCACACAATACCCCATAATGACAAAGCGAAAACAGCGGTCTACGGCACTGCATCTCAGTGCTTGAGGAATCACTACAGACCCAGGTTTGATTCCAGACTGTATCACAACCAGCCGTGATTGGCAGTCCCATAGGGCGGCGCACATTTGGCCCAGTGCCGTCATTGTAAATAAGAATTTGTTCATAACTGACTTGCCTAGTTAAATTAAGGTAAAAAAAATATATATATATATATATATATATATGACATCAGGTCCCCAAGAACAGTGGCCTCCATCATTCTTAAATGGAAGAAGTATGGAATCACCAAGACTCTTCCTCGAGCTGGCCTCCCGGTCAAATGGAGCAATCGGGGGAGAAGGGCCTTGGTCAGGGAGGTGACCAAGAACCCAGTGGTCACTCTGATAGAGGTCCAGAGTTCCTCTGTGGAGATGGGAGAACCTTCCAGAAGGACAACCATCTCTGCAGCACTCCACCAATTACGCTTTTATGGTAGAGTGGCCAGAGGGAAGCCACTCCTCAGTCAAAGGCACATAACAGCCCGCTTGAAGTTTTCCAAAAGGCACCTAAAGACTCTGACCATGAGAAACCAGATTATCTGGTCTGATGAAACCAGATTGAACTATTTGTGCAGATGTAAAACCTGTGGAAGTAGATAAGAGTGGTGGGCGCACGTGGTTGACTGACCCGTATGGTAGATGAAGTGAAGAAATTCTGTTCATCCATACTTGTTTTCTTTGATGAAGAGTCTCTCCCTTCTCATGTCAAGTTGGGCTATGTGAGATAACCTGTAAGAGACTTTGCACAAACCCCCTCGGTGCCATAAATGCAAAAGATTTGGTAATGTGTCAAGCGTATGCATATGGGAAGAGTATTGAATTGTGGTGGCGAACATGCCCTCGAATTTCTGGATTGCTTTGTTGGGTTTAGGAGACAGAGGTTGCAAGAATAAGAGCTGTCCAGTGTGTCTCCTATCTGAAGGATGTGAGAAGAGTTGAAGGAGCAAGTGGCGTTGAAGATGCAGTGGTAATTGGGGCTGCACCAGTGAAAGTTTATCCGCAATCAAGGGATCCTGATATATTACATGTGGAAAAAGGTGGACTTTAGCATTTATTGCAATGGTCATTAACTGCATAGCGCAAACAAAGAAGAAATCCTGAAATCCTCTGAGTTTACAGCAGAGGTATTGCAAGAAATCCTGTCAAAGGAGGATCCGCCCTCACATGCCCTATAGATGTGACTTGAATTGGAATGTGACTGAAGGAGTGTGATGTTTTTTTAATTATTTTTTTCTACAATAACTTTTTCAACAATATATGTTTTCCTATAGTTTACCACCCATACGGTGGCGACATGCACGACATGGTGGACCGCCATAATACCATAGAAGAAGAACTGCGCCAAAGTTAGCTAGATAGCTCACTAGTCGCTAGCGGACAGGTTCAGTCAACAGCACGTTTGATTAGGGGAGACTGGCCTTCTGCACTGCCACGTTTAAAAACAGATTCATAACAAGGTACTCCAGTAAGTATATTTACATATCTATGTGTTGACTGTTCAAGTATTTGATAACACTAGCTATTGGTATGCAAATGTTGTCACCTAACTATCTAACGTTACAGTAACTAGATATTCGTAGCTTATCACCAAAATGGCTAGCTAGGAAGTTAGCTATTCAACTGGTGTTTCAAGCATACTTTACTTACTAACATTAGCTGGAGTTTGGCTGAATCATTAATAGCTGGGACTTCTACAAATGTGAACATAATGCAAAGTAAGCTAACTAACTAGCTAGCTAGAAATATGATAAATGAATGTCAATGAATTACAAGGCATCTCACTTAGCATAGGTAACTAAGCAAGCCCAATTTTAAGAGCAGGGTTCATGTTGAATTCACCTTTTTTTTAAAGAATCACACTTATCTAGGGAAAGTTGTAGTTGACTTCTGATCACACAGGCTTGGCTCGGGAAAGTTGTTTAATGTAGACGCTGCTGTCTGCTACCTGAGGTTAGTGAGTTGCTTTTCGTGCCTTGATCTTTTCTGTCTCAAAACGAAGTTCGCAAGTGTTGCCTGGCATTGCTGCTGCACTTTTCTGAGCCTCCGTGCATTCCCTTCTTAGGACAGTTGCACGTGAATAGCTTGGTTTCCCATTATAGGCTTGAAAACGAACATGCCACACGCTTTCACGAAACGGCTGAGTTACAAGCTAACCAGCAAAGGAGTTACATAAACATGCATTACTTGCCCACAGGCGTATTTATTTTCCCAGCATTATCAAGAGCTTGAGAAATCTTAGACTGTATGACGCAACCTCGAACTTTCAATCTCATGCCAAGCAATTGGTCTGAAAAGCAACTCTTAAGACAAGTGAAGTCCAAATCGGTTACTCATGTCATGTTGTGAAAAGCTTTCTTTGATTTGCCTGTAAACAGCTGTAGGTATTGTTGTGCAAGAAAGGTGAAAGTGTACTACATAAGCAGATCATGTTCATAATATTTGCGTAATAATTTCTTGTACCTCCAGGCTATGACCTTTTTTGTGTATTGCAATGCAGCAAGTAATTATTTTATACTCCTGAAGCAAATGGCTCCCTGTTGGGGTTAATTTTGAATGACTCGTTTTTGTGTTATGTTTTTCAAAGGACTAATGCATGTTCATCAATAACATAATCCACTTGTTCACAGAAACAAAATGAATGTTGGTGTAGCCCACAGTGAGGTGAACCCCAACACTCGGGTCATGAACAGTCGAGGGATCTGGCTGACCTATGCCCTCGGTGTTGGAATGCTTCACATTGTGCTCTTGAGCATACCCTTCTTTGGTGTACCTGTGGTGTGGACTCTCACAAATGTTATACACAATTTTGTAAGTAATTTTTCTTCTCATGAATACATTTGTGTTGACCCCATTTTGAGTGCTTGTATCACCTATTATTACTTGGGACAATATCGGCATTGCAATTAAAACATGAAAAAGACCAAATGTTGGTCCTTTTTAAAAACCTGCTGTATGTAAAATATTGTGTGCAATGGCTTGGAAAATAAATGAAATGTGATTCTGGATGACACTAATGTTTGTTTCCAACATTAGGGCTGTTTTCCTAAAGAAGTTCAATCTGTTTTGTTTCCTTGCCACAATACTAACGAGTGTTGCGGTATTGTCCCAGCCCTAATTATTCTAATGTAATTTATTATGGATCCCCATTAGTTGCTGCCTTCCTGTGGTCCTGCAAAATCTAAGGAATGACCTCATGTCCACAGTGCCAGGTGTTATAAAGAAACTAAGTGAATACCCAGAACATACTAACTCCCATTGTCCCACTTATGAGAAAGTAGTTTAATTATCAGTCCTGTGTTGTGGTAATTATGACATGCTTTGGTCAGCAGTTTTCACACGCGCTCAGCTTCTTATCATAAATACAGTTCAGGTTCTATCGCAGCTATGTCTTTTAAATGTGTACATTTAAGTCATTTAGCAGATGCTCTTATCCAGAGCGATTTAGTCGTTAGTGCATACTTTTCATACTTTTTTCCCTTCTTCTCCGTACTGGTCCCCCATAACCCTGGCGCTGCAAGTGCCTTGCTCTACCAACTGAGCCACACGGGACCATGGAAGGATGAATTCTCTATTCTTGAAAGAAAAAGACACGTAACCGAAAAGACACATAGCTGTGCTGCAACATCTACCCTCAGTCCCTGGCACACCATTTGCTACTTTAAAATGTGTTCGTCTTGTCTTAGTGGACTGTCACTCACCATTGAGACTTGGACTCATTTCCTGTATGTCTGTGTCTTCCAGGGGATGTATGTCTTCATGCATGCAGTGAAAGGCACTCCGTTTGAGACCCCAGACCAAGGCAAAGCCCGGCTCCTGACACATTGGGAACAGTTGGACTACGGCGTGCAGTTCACATCATCCAGAAAATTCTTCACTATCTCCCCAATCATTTTGTACGTAGCCTTCCGTCATTTACAACAAGAGGTTAAATTTTTGTACATTTAGCTTTAGATACCCACTTAGCATCCAGTGCAAAAGTAATTGTAAACTGTATGGGGCGGTTTCCTGAACACAGATTAAGCCAAGTATTGGACTGAAAAGCACTTAAATGGAGGTCTTCCATTGAGATTGTGTTTTAGTCCCGGACTAGGCTTCATTTGTGACTGGGAAAACGGCCCTAAAAATGCTCATTGTTGACCATGTTGCTGATATCTTTTAATTGACACATTTGCTAACTTTTTTTTTTTTTTATCCCCCTAGATATTTTCTTGCCAGCTTCTACACAAAGTACGACACAACACACTTTGTCATAAACACTGCTTCCCTTTTGAGCGTGCTGATCCCCAAATTGCCACAACTACATGGAGTCCGAATCTTTGGCATCAACAAGTATTAATCTGAGTGTTAAGAGGGTCAGCGGTGTGTGACCAACTCTCAAAGGAGCTCTTGCCTCATAGCAAGATGAATAGTTAACCCTATGTACTCTGTACCACTGGAGTGTGTACTAAGCAGTTTTGTACAGTACGTGCAATTATCACTCATTGTTTAGATACGTCAGGTTAAACTAGTGGGAGAATGAGCGAGAATGCCATGTGCATTACTAACTTAAGTAAATATTTAATGTTGTATTTTTTTGATCTGCATAGACCTGGGCTGGCCCAGGGTTCAAACGTGGGCCTTTTTTTGTTCTGTTCTGTTTTTTTTGTTATTTGCCCTCACTTCACACAGTGACATGGACTGCGTTCCTTGTCACAATGTATTTTTCTGTTCTTAACCGGAAGCCTTAAAAATACCAGATGTATTTTTAAAGATTATTTCTTCATAAAAGTAGGGGCCTATGGTTCATTGTTTGACACACACTTAAGAATGACACCCTTCTAAAAATGATTACTGGGAAAAAAGTGTGGCCTTAGAACCGTTGTGTAAATTTTACACTAAATCTGAATGCGCCATTTCTGAAGTCTGTGCACGCACAAATATTGAGATTTATAAACTTGGCACGTGCCAATCATACGCATGTTTCCCCTTAGAAATCAGACCTGTCGTAAAACTGCGTGCGTGAACAAGCATTATAACTCCGCCTGAAACGCCCCATCGTTCACCTTTTATGGTGACAATAGCGCCCTTTCTTACTTTGGAAGTATTGGAATTAGGCCAAGACCATATCTGGAAATGGCGAATGTGATCAAATGTTTTTGGAGGTGTTGGAAGAATGTTTTCTTTTGCAGTGACTGTTGTAGTGACTGTTGCGGTAGCCTATCTGACTGTTTCTGGAAGACAAACATTTGCTAATTGTCGTGGACCTGTAAACAGATTTGAATTAATTCAATCATGTTTGGGGGAAAAAGTATAAAGTAAAATGCCAATCTAAATATGGTGCACTGCCCCCGAGTTCTGAAACTGACTCCTTGAAATAGAAATAAGCTAGTAGGCCTAATTAGTGGTAGCTGACACACACTTCAATGCAAAATATCAACCTGTCTGCTCACCTGTTTAAATTCAGCTGTATGTTATAAACCACGCTCCCTTTCGGATGAATAGAGCAAAAAAACGTAATTATACTCGCCTATATTAATAGGCCCAATTAAATGAGATGCGCATTGGTAATTTGTTGTATGGCTGCTTCAGGAAAATGAACTCATGGCCAGAAAAGGTGAGCAATTTAATTTGCAATAGTTGTGTATAAATGCAATGTTGGTCTCGGAATTTGACATTAGTGTTCAGACGTGTCTCACAAACGTCAACGGGAAGAGGTAAACCCTCTGCTCTTCCGTTAACCTGCACTTAAGAGCAGATCACAGCAAAATACTTATCTATTTACTACTGTGAAGTGGGTCCAATTAAATGAGAGATGGGATGAATGGTAGCCTATCCTAACTTGTATGAAACCATCAGTCAGAAAAGGTGAGGAATTTATTCTACAATGGTCATGTAATTGAGGTAAAGAATACATCTATTTCTATAATTATTTTAGATCAAATAAAGGGATTTTTGCTCCTCTCACTAATGGTAAATGATTGCATCTTATTATATTTAGCTAGGCCTACCTGTTTTTTTGTGTGTATTTAAAAAGCACAACCTTTTTTGTTATAAGAGTGTCATTATGTATTCCTGCACAAGGCCACTACTAGGCTACTTCTGCCTTCTTACAATTCAATACTGAAACCACTAGAGACTGTGCGTACGCATGGTCTAAAGCAGCAGTGGCAAACTAATTGTGCCCCGGGGTCAGCATTCGGTTTTCAACGAGTTCCAGAGGGCTACACTGAAAATGTCATATTGATCCTTGCCATCAAAATTAGCACACAAAAAAGTCCTATATTCAGTTTTTGGAATTTTCAATGCTCCCTGACTGTCTTGTGATTTATTAGTGAGATGGACAGTCAAGAAACTGTATGAATGTAGATCCATTGACTGCACAGTGATTAGTGAGCTGGACAGTCAAACTATATAAATATAGGTTCATTATAATTTAAATTTTAAAGTATATTGAGTTGTTTTTACTGGGACCACCTTTGTGAGCTGTATGTTTGACACCCCTGGTCTAAGGTTTGCGGGAGGATAAGCACATCAAGTTACATTTTTATTAATGCCAACTTGTGTGAATACTGGCACATGCATATTTTGTGTGTATGTGAAACTTGAGGCCCCTGAACAATATGAAATACTAATTTAGCATGATTTCCTTTGTATATTAATATTTTATCCTTGTTACTCAATCATATAGGGCAGGCATTTTTGCAATGTATATAGCTTGTCTGTTCATGTCTTATGTGAAGATCAGATGATTTGTCATAAGATGTTAAGTGTTGTCAGATAATTGTTTACTGAGACAGGTCTATGGTATGGCTATGTACCTACACATGACTGCCAAAATAAAATAAACACTTGAGTAAATGAGGGATGTAAAGTATATTGAAAGTGGGTGCTTCTGTGCAGCTGTGGTTCCAGAGTTAATTAAGCAATTAAAATCTCATCATGATTAGGGCCATATAAAATGCCCAATTTCCCATTATTTCAGCTACTATGGCTAGAAGAGATCGGTGACTTTAAAGAGGGGTCTCAAAGGAGCATAGGTGGTTTAAAGTGTGGTCACCAGCTCTCAACTCAATTGAACACTTCTGGGAGAGTGGAGTGGTGCCTGAGACATTTTCCACCATCAAAACACCAAATGGTGTAATTTCTCAGGATGAATGGTGCCGCGTCTCAATCCTCGTGGTGATGTTAAATATTAGTGATGACGATATTACTGTGCAATGTAGATGTTCTGTTTTCACCTGAGATTGCATAACAACTCGTATGTTGATGTAGTGTCCATCGGTTATGTTTCCACCTGTGTTGAAGTTGTGCTTTTAATGTCAGTTCCTGGCTTCAAAGGGCACCAAAAACAACACTAAACATGAGTTTTGGCGGTTCTGCTGCCACAGAAACAGACCCTGGGTCTGTTCTAATGTGTCTAATCTTGGTTAACCCAGAGGTAAAACATAATGTAGTTTGGGCAACTGATCGTCACATGGGAGACTATAACACAACAAATTCAGTTCCTGTGATTTTACTAACAGATCTCAGTTTATTTTAGTACTATGTATGGCAACTCCGGTAGCTAACAGAAATTGTTAAACGAAACACCTCGCCAAACAACCAGCATGTTTTTCAAATTTCCAAGGAAAGATTCCAGTGGTCATGTGAATTTCATCTGCTCCGATTGGATGAAACAGGCTGCACTGCCATATGGGATGAATAGTTTGTTTGCCTCCTAACTGGTATGTAGTCTTGTACCCTTAACTTTTCTTCCATATCACTTTGTTACAATTTCTAGTCTTTTGGATGAATGGTTCACCCTGGAGATGTTTGTACCTATTCCACTTGACAAGCATTTTGTTGAAATTTGCATGCTAAAAACAAGTGGGTGTGTCAGTTCCGGAACCATAACTGTGTAAAGAGGGGCATGGTGGCACAACGCCCTTTTAAGACACTTTATGTTGGTGTTTCCTTTTATTTTGTCAGTTGCCTGTATATTCATGTAGATCTACTTGTTTAGGATATGAATATCTCCTGGAGGCTACTATTAAGACAACCAAACAAAAACAGGACTACCTATGTCTTATCCACGGTATTCTTGGAGCTTTGTCAGCCCTTGTACCTAACATCATTAAAACATTTATGCCCCGAAAGCAGCATGTATGTCTTAACTGGATGAAATCTCATGGGAAATGGATGGGAACCATATTGACAATAAGCAATAAAACAGGTTGTGAATGCTTGATGTCACAGTGGCCAAACTTTATTGCATTGAATTTTACACAGTAACAAAGTAAAACATTAAAATGTGTTTATGTAAAGTCAAAATCTTCCAGAAGTAAAATGTTACTTATGTAATTCACACGTTGATCTAGTCTCGTTCATCAACCGTGTGTGCCTAGTAGTCTGACATGAGATTAATCCGTTTATAATGGTCTAGCGTTCCTGTAACAATTATGTGAACCTTTAAGAATTCATTTTGATATAGTGTATAGGCCTGTTAAGGTCTTCACACTGTTGGTCCAATACTCCTTTGAAAACTTCAAAGCGGTGATTCAGATCTTTTTGAGCGTGGATTTTATATTTAGTCCCAAATGCCCCATCGGTAGAGGCTGTCCCATAGAAGACTCTGCCTATCCTAGAATGGACTAGCGCCATGGCACACATAACACAAGGCTCTCGAGTAACATACAGGTCGTACCCGGTGCAGATGTATGGCTCAACTCTCTCCTCTGCACTGTCCCCGTCCTGCACGACCCCACAGGTTGTCATGGTGGTGGCGCCCTGTTTTTGAGAGGGTGAGGAATAGGGCAAAACAGACTGGCAGGCGGGGTACTTGTCATAGGTGTAGGCCCCACCCCCCTGCCCACGTGCCACAAGGTCAATGCAGACCATGATGGCGTGATGAAGTGGGTGACCGCCTTGCTGGCAGTCATGTCCCACAGCGAGGATCCTCTCTGCCTCTGGGTCAACGACCGCAGCCCCCACAGCCTCCATGCCACTCTCCTGCCCCGCTCTGGCTGCAGCCACAGCAGCCATCATGTACTCCTGCATCTTTGATTTCTGAGAGGAGGTGAACAGCTGGCCCCTCAGGGCCACAGTCACCTGTTTGTCCTCGTGAAAGGAGGTGGGCCAGTGTTTGCTGGCCTGCTCAAACTGCGGTCTGGTCAAAGGAGGGCATGCTGGTATCTTGACCAGGAAAGGGTATCCTAGACCTTCACAGTTTAATCTACCGGATGACGACAGATCAGATATGTGCAGCTCCTTACTGTGGTCAATGACTGGTGCATCACTGGCAAGGCATACAATGACCTCCAGAGGGTGAGGGCTGCCCTTATCCTTGCATGAACGTACTCTCTTGATGTGCTGAAGTCCAGGTAATGGGTATACTTTGGCCAACTCCTTGATCAAACGAGAGGTTTCTTTCTTGTTGATAATGGGAGCTGCAAAGGCCTCGATTAGCTCAATGTCTTGTGACTGCTCGTTGGACAGCACAGGGTAAGCAACCCAGGAGTCGATGTCACATTCATATTCTTTTCTGCGTTTGGGTTGTGGCTCCATTTCAAAGCAACTCTGTTAAAAATCAGGATGAAACAACTCGGATACAGACCAAATGTTTACAAGAAGATAAACATTGGATGTAGTGGCGCAGAGATGTAAGGTTGTTTCAGAGCATGCGGGAAAACAACTGTCAGTGTATACTTAACATTACCGATTGATTAATTAAAATTACCTTGTTGACCAGCTTTGATTAGAAGTGTGAAACGTGACAGATTTCAGATACGTGGAGCTAGCTCTCCGTTTCCATCCATGCTTGTTGATGTCCGACTGCATATAATATCCCCCTGAAACAAAGGCTATCACTCTTCATAGACACCCATAGATTTGTTTCCTAGATTCATAAAATGCACTGATTTTAAATGAAAACAATCCCTTTGATATCAGAAAAACCTTTTAACATTTTCTTCATATTTCTCAAATCATAAAAATGAAACCACCTAACGTTAGATTAGTGTTATTTGTGGTTTCATGGAGGAATTGTTTTCATGTGACACAAAGCTTCTCTTAAGTATAATAAGTACACGGTCGTAGCAGGTTAGAATTTACGCAGCAGGTTAGGAGAAGTGGGTTAAGGTTAATAAAAAGGGTTAGGGTTAGCTTAAATACATTGATTTGACAAAAGCTGGATACCGTCTAGCCATGACCAAAGTACACGGGACGTCACTAGCTTCTATGAAGGGGTCAGCGTCCGGTCTAGAAGCGAAAAGGGTGACCTTTCCTGTTACTGGAATAATAATTGGATAATTTATTTCGGCATGTCAATGCAAAGTCGTGGCAAAAATAGAAAGGAAGAAGTTAGCCGTTCTATTGCTAATCAACAAGAGAGAAACATGCTTATAGACAACTGCCATAACTACGCTTGGCTTATGAATGCTGTTTGAAGATGACGAATTCCCCTCTTTACAGGTTACTCCGTGCAAACCTCCACCCTCCGAAAAACCCAACATGAACTCTGACATCGTAGCTACCCTCTCCTTACTCCTCAACTACAGGTCTGACGCCATTGAGAAAATGGTAGGCGCGAACGACATGGTTATCGAAGGCTTGAAAAAGACTGTTGTTTGCATGCGGTGGAAACCGAGAGTGGCTAAAGTGGAAAAGAATAACAATGTACCATAGACGTCTCACTGATCTGGAACAATACACAAGAATATGGAACCTGAGACTACGGCTTGTCAGAGGTGGAGAATGAAGATGTGCGAGGAGAGGCTATCCGCATCTGCCAAGACGTTATGCCTGCAGAGAAGAACAAAGTTGGTGATACCATCGACGTTGTGCATCGCCTCGGCAAGAAGCAACAGCAAAACGATTCAAGAGCAATGGGTATCATCATCCTCTTCACTGCCAGATTCTACAGGGATGCTGTCTGGAAAGCTGCTAGGAAGAACGCCTTCCTTCAGAGCCTAGGTATGCGTTTCGCCGAGCATCTCAGCCCGCAGGACATAGAAAGAAGGAACAAGTTGTGGCCAAAGATGGCACGAAATGAGGGAAAGGCTGCTTACTTCGTCGGAGGACGAGGCTTCATCAACGGTTCAGAAATCCATATTCCTCCCTAAAACCTCACCAGGAGGAACAGGTTGATGGTTTCAGCCATGGTATTCTAATTTTCCTTATGTTGTTTACCTAACAAGCATCAGGTGACTATTTTTCAGGAATACTCGGGTACTTCAATTTATTAGTTTGTTCTTGTATGACCAGAAGACCTATTTTGTTTACAAATTTACGAAGAAGATTGAAAGTTGTATTTTTTTTTATGTATACAGTAACTAAGATACTGTTTTAAAGGGCATACAGGTCTGCTCTGATTTTACACGGTTATTGTTCTATTTAGTTATTAATACTCATTTCCAAAAAAAGGTCTTAGAAACGTGTATATGTAAAACATTTTTTTATGATAAGTTTTCATATGAACTTAAAGTAGTAGGTACCCTTTTTTTTTAAATTAATTTGTATTTTATTTCTCAGAATAGTTCCTGATTACACTAAAGAGGGTTTTTAGTCTCTCTTACCACAAGAACCCTAGGTCTGGTCTTGAACATGATTTTCAGTTGAGTTGAATTTCAAAGCCGGATAACGTCCAGCTCAAAGTTTATGTAATAAGCTATTTTCATTTTAAATGGACTTAAATGGTGCAGATCTTGGTTCCTTATCATTTACGTTCACTGCTCCTACGTCTTTGACTCATCCTACTACAGTTTATACTTTTATATAATCTTTGTTGCTTTGTCTTTGTCTATAGTTTCTCTTAATGCTAGGGGGTTACGAAACAATGTGAAGCGCAAGGCCTTATTTTTATTTGCTAAACAATTTCGAACAATTTTTGCTTTTTTCAAGAGTCTCACTCAATTTTGGCTGATGCCAACTTCTGGAGGTCACAGTGGAGCAATGATATTTAGCCCATGTATCTGAACGCTCTGCTGGTGTCACTACAATGAAAAATACCTTTGGTGGTAATATTCTACACTCGGAATGTGACCCCTTTGGTCACTTTATTTGTCTTGTGATCAGTTACAATGATATTATACTAATTACTGTAAACTTCTACGGGTACACCAAACACCAGACATGAGAATGATGAGTTACTTGAATCTATAGAGAAACATATACTTCATTGGCTATTTCAATTTCTCAATTCGTTATTATTGATAGGAGGGGACTTTAATATTACTATAGATAATTCAAATGATAGATGGCCCCCAGGTAGGCCAACCAATCATCATTTGGGTTTAATACTTTTTATGGAAAAGTTTGAACTTCCTGATACATGGAGAGGTTTCCGGCTGACAGATCAGTCACTTGGAGTAACAAAACAGATTCCAGACAATCCAGAATAGATTTTTGGCTTATATCCAAATGTATTGATAGTGAGTGTGTTACTACAAATATTTGTACTACTCCCCTCACAGACCATATGGCCATTTACATTGATATCAAAATATTTACCCCTGATATTAACCTTGGTAGAGCATCCTACTGGAAGCTAAATAGCTCATTATTAAATAATGATATAGTTGAATTTGAGGTTAAAGATCTGCTCTTACACTTTTGGGGAAGGGCTTGTGAAGAAAAATCTTATTGCAAGAATTGGGAGCTCTTTAGATTTGAGGTGTCCAAATAGCTTATAAAATATGGTAGTAATCTTGCTAAGACCAGAAGAGCTGAGGAGGAAAAGGTGATCATTAAGGTACCTTCCCTTTCTCATAGGTCCCCAGCCAGCCTTTCGGGGGAGCAGAAGATGGAACAAATTGAGTTACAAAATAAACTGGATAATATATATAGATTAAAAGCAGAAGGAGCCTTTATTAGATCTAGGAAAAAATGGATTGAGGAGGGAGAACAGAATTCATCCTATTTCTTTAGACTTGAGAAATTTCACTCTAAAAATTACACTATCCATAAGTTAAACATTGATGGTGTTATTACAGATGACCAAAAATGATTCGCTAAATACTGTAGCAATTTTTACAGAAAATTGTATAGCTCTACATACTGTCAGGAATCCACATATGTTGTTTAACTCACTGAATAATGTTCACTCTATCAGTGATAGAATCTAAACAGTGTGACGAACCCATCAACGTTGAAGAGTTAAGAGTCTTATCAAACATCTAAAGAACAATAAGTCACCAGGTGTTGATGGATTTACATCACAATTTTACAAATTATTTTCTGAACAAGTATCTCCCATTCTAGAGAGAGTATTAAAAACAATGTTCTCCCTCTTACGAGTCAGGGGTTAATAAAACTGATACCTAAAGCCTAATTAATAACACTGATACCTAAGCCTAAAAAAGAAGTGCTGCTCATCGATAACTGGCGTCCAATTTGTCTTCTTAATAATGACTATAAGATTATTAACCTTACTACTTGCAAAAATAATCAAAGAAGTCCTGGATGCAATAATTGATGAAACACAGTCTGGCTTCATGAGGAACAGACACATTTCTAACAATGTCAGACTAGTATTAGCCATACTTGACTACTGAGACCTAATAACTGAGGATAGCTTCATATTATTTTTAGATTTTTATCAAGCATTTGACACAGTAAAGTATCAGTTTCTCTTCCACTCCCTTGAGAAACATGGCTTTAGGATTTTTTTCTGTAAGGCTATTAAGACTGTAAGGCTATCTATGCAAATGGTAACAGCTCTATCAAATTGAAATATGACACCTCACCTAGATTTGAGTTAAAGAGAGGAATTAGGCAAGGTTGTCATATCTCTCCGTACCTGTTTTTATTAATCACCCAACTTCTTGCAAATTCTTTAAATAATAGTCCTGTACAAGGTATTTCCACAGCTGGTAAAGAAATTATTATAAGCCAGCTGACTGATGATACTACACTTTTTCTGAAAGACCCTAACCAAATTCCCATATCGATCCATGTGATATACAATCCTTTTCCAAAGCGTCTGGTCTATATCTCAACATTAATAAATGTGAACTCATACCTGTCAAAGATTGTGTGACACCTTCATATTATGGTATTCCAGTAAAAGAAGAACTTACATATTTAGACATAACCATTACAAAGGATCAGAAGTCTAGAGGCTTACTAAATTGTAACTCTCTTATTAAAAAAACCCAGAAGGAGCTAAATCAATGGCTACAGAGGGACTTATCTTTAAAATGAAGAGTCCTAATAACCAAGGCTGAAGGTATCTCTAGACTAACATATGGCGCTCTATCTTTATATCTTGACAGTAACAAAAAAAAAAAAAATTCTTACCCTACAAAAAGAAATTAAACTGTATTTTAAGACAATTAAATACTCTACTAACAAAAAAAGCTGTTAGAATTATAAGTGTATGCATGTCCCTTAAGGTCCTTGTGTAATTGTAATGTGATATTGTACCCCCTAGCTCGATTGTCCATTGTATTTAATCTATGTATACTTGTGTTCCCTCATGTACTTTCTGTATTGATTTGTTGTTAATAAATGTAAAGTCCAGTCCAGAAGCATGTTTTCCACTGCTCCTATAGTTATGCTTTGGTTCTACAGTTGAACTGGAGCCTGACCCAGAAAGAACATTTCCATACACCGCCACATAGCGAAGTCAGATTTGAAAAATCCTAATAAGACACTTTATAGTCATCACCTTTTGTGCACAAAGCATCCATTGAATTATTCAAATAACTGTTGCTGAGGCCATTTATTTTATCACTCACAGCTGAAGCCAATGGCAGTGTCTGAGAGAACCAAAACGACTGAATGCGACTGCAGTCTGATACAAATCACCTTACATCATAAATAACTACTCATGTATTATTTTTTGACCAGTCAGTCACAATTTACCCAATGTACATTGTGGTTTTTCCATCCTTTAACATGTTCATTAACATTTTATATTCATCCAATGTCTGATGTTTTTGGATGACATGATGACGTTGTTGCTACCTGTGCGCACTGAATGCTAGTGTGGATGTGATGTTGGTCCATATAAACCGGATGCAACCCGATATAGACAGTCCATGAATTGACATATGCAAACGAACGTGAGTAAATTACCTTTAAAAAAAATACACGGACATCTTGGAAGTAATCTCCAGTTCTTATTATACCTCAATGGCTTCTATAGCCACTAAGTCATATACCCCAGCCATTTCTACAATTTTATCTTGTTAAAATGGGATTTTAACCTTATGCCTAACCTTACATTAAGACCACAATTTGTGGCTATAGAAGCTAGTGGAAACCAGTACAAGTGTCAAGAGACAGAAGAGGAAGCGAGACATACTGTACCACTCCCTTGTTTTTTTCTGTATCTATGGGAAATTCTCATTTGGGCAAAAGACCGTATTCCGTCCTCTCTCCTCCATGACCCGGAATCCAGTAAGTGGTCAAGGAGTGTTTAATTTCATTAGTAGGCAAACGGAAGAGTGTTCTCCCCTCCTCCATATCCACGTTTGATCGAAGAGTTAAATCTGTCACACCCATTTTGAATCAGCTTTTGTTTTGTCAGAGGAGAAAAACATGCACATGTTTAAAACAATAAGTAGCATTTTGCTTTTATCTATAAAATGTATTGCGCAACTAACTTAATTTGTTTTAATCACTTTACACATTTGTTTTGAAATCCACCCGTGTAAACGTCCTTTGCCTAAGGATGTGTGAATGGAGAAGCACCATCTAATTTCAAACAAGCACATTTCCTTCCACGTTCACTCTCGTTGATTACCTTTGACCTTTTTCAAAAGGGGGAGAGAGAGAGGAAAAGGAGTGAAGACCCAGGAGTCGGGGAAATCTAATTGATAAAAGGCCCATGGCCTTTTCTCATTTGGGCCAAAGTCCGTCCTCCGCCCTCCTCCAAAAACCTCTCCTCCGTGACCCAGAAACCGGTATGTGGTCCCGGAGTGTCAATCCGTTAGTAGGCAAACGGAAGATGCTCATCCCCTCCTCGATAGCCTCCTTTTGGCGAGGAAGCACAAGTGTATCCTACCAGAGTCATTCATGGAAGAGTTTTGAAATCTACCACTGTTTTCTCGAAGGAGAAAAGCATGCTAACATTTAAAAACGTGTCCTTTTATATATAAAATGTATTGCACAACTATCTATATTTGTCTTTATAACTGTAATTTACTGATGGTGCACGATTGGAGAATAGTCTCATTTCATTCAATTGCATTTTTGTCTACTCCCTCTCCTTGCAGCCTCCCCTCAATTACCTTTGACCTATTTCAAAAGGAGGCCAGAGAGTATGCAGGAGTTAAGCAAATCCAATTGAGAAAAGGCAAATTAACTAAGTAAGCGTTTTTACAGGCATCACAATTTGGATATTTTTTCCACTAATTGGTCGTTTGACCAATCACATCAGATCTTTTTCAGAGCTGATCTGATTGGGGGATAAAAATGTAATATTGGAATTGGGCTGCCTGCCTAAACGCAGCCAAAGTAGACCAGACCCAACTGCGATTGCATTGGTGTCTATGGGAGCCACAGGAACTGACCCTTTTTTCCCCCTCAATGGTAAACTATTTCACTATCTTAAAAGTCGTGGAGCTCCATGCAAAAAACATTTCTCAGCATTGCAACTTCAGCTTTTGGTACAGCGGTATTGTTGTCAGACTTCAATAATCAAGTTTTTAATACAGTACCTTTCAAAAATAGTCATGGTAGCTGGTACCCACTGGGCACAGATGTCAATTCAACGTCTATTCCACGTTGGTTCAACGTAATTGATTTGAAATGACGTGGAAACAATATTGATTCAACTAGTGTGTGTGTGTCCAGTGGGTAGCTACACTGCTTCCATTTTTGCTGAGAGGAAGAGGCGAAGAGAGAGGCTCAATTCAGCCAAAAATCTGTCTTCTCCAGCAGATGGCGTGGAGTTGAGTTTTTGTATGGAGGTCAATGAGTGTCGAATTTGGTCAGCCAAAAAATGTATGGGTTATGTGCTACAATCCAAAGAGTGTTTAATTGCTATATTGTAATTACTTTGCCACCATGGCCTATTTATTACCTTTACCTCTATTATCCTACCTCATTTGCACATGCTGTATATACATTTTTCTATTGTATTATTGATTGCATGTTTGTTAATTCCATGTGTAACCCTGTGTTGTTGTATGTGTCGAACGGCTTTGCTTTATCTTGGCCAGGTCGCAGTTGCAAATGAGAACTTGTTCTCAACTAGCCTACCTGGTTAAATAAAAGTGAAATAAAAATGTAAAATTAAAATAGAGAGGAATAGGCAGGAGTTTGACAGTCCACGTGCCACTGTGGACAACATCTCCCTTTGTCTCGGCGTAGAGACGAGTATCTTGTCAGTATTATCCATAATCTTAGATTTTGGTGATTTGCTATGGATATGTATTTTGGCTAATGCAGGAACTTCTGTTTTAGTGAAAAATGTTTGCATTTAAAAATTCGGCTCCACAGGGTCCACCTATGTTTATACTCAAGCATTTATGGAAATGTGCTTTTAGAGTAGCAATGAGTTCCAGGGTTGTTCATGGCATGTGACAGGTGTGGCTGTAGTGGATTAAAAAAAGGCTTAATCCTTGGAGAATCTCTTCATTCACAAAAAGAGGTGGGTATAATGTTGTTAATTTGTTCATGTTCATCCAGCAGAAGTGATGGTCTGATTTTGTATTTCATTGTAGGACTAGAAGGATTATTCCCACTGTTGCGCAGCGGCTTCACAGAGAGAACATATTGTAGGTCATGTTGTACAGGAGGCCATGGAGCGGTCTGCTGTAGCCACCACTGAAGCCGGACCCTGAGTCTGGGGATAGGTCTGGACTTCAGCCTGAGCTTTGTAAAGCAACAGCAGAAGCACTTCATCCCCATCCACCACATGGAGGCCCATGCCCTGATGGTCAGGATGCTCCAACCAGTGGTCTTCCCCTTCCTTGTCCTCCTGGTCTCTGGTCACTCTCCTGGCTCTGGCCCAAGGAATCAGCGACTTTCTTCTACTGGGTCAAACACTGGATGGCGCTCCAGGGGACACTATAGACAAGGTCATGAGTCTACCTTTAAGAAAACACTTGTCAGAGGCCGGTGGGTTTTCTTGGCCTTGAATTTGTGACCTTTGTTCATTCACAGGTGGCAAGATGTCTGTCACTCATCAAACACCCAAAGTGATCCACGATAAGTGGGGGTCAAGCAATACAGCTTCTGGCTTAAGCTGGAGACAGGTTGATGTTTCTCTTCAAGCCACCAATGGGAGCAGACTATGACTGTAACTTGTCCTTTTCTCTTCTGCAAATTCAGGTGACAATGTCAATACAGAAAAAAGAGGAAGGTAATAAATAAGTCAAATATATAATATGCATTAATATCATGACCTTTCTCTGGTCGACACATTGAATCAGGTGATTTAAATTAAGTGTGAATAATGCATCAATTGTGTTTTTTTTGTTGTTTCATCCAAGGTGTGGAGCAGGGGACTTTGTTGCATGTGTGAATGATACAGCTGCCGCTACACAGTGGCCTCTCACATTGCCAAGTGCACACATCGTGCCATTTTCTTCTGTAAGGCCTTCTGCCTTCCTGCAATCCAACCCTGGTTGATTTTATTTTATTTTATTAGGATCTCCTTTAGTCCCCATTTGAACTAATTTTCCAAGAGTCCTTAAAATTAAAATACAATTTATAATACAAACACACTTTCACATATATAATACATAATACACTAGCATAATGACCCAATAAATACTCAATCTAAAAATACATTTACATTTAATATAGATATATATATATATATATATATTTACATTTAAAATATATATATATATATATTGATTCTTCATCTATTATAGTCCCACAACATTTCTATATACTATATTTAAATTGTTTTTAAATAATGTTTAAACTTATATATTGAAAGGTTTCTAGTTTGCTCAGTTAATTTATTCAATTTCTTTATTGCTCTAAATCGAAATATTATTTTGCCCATTTCTTTTTTCTGTCTGGATAACGCATAGATGGTGGACAATCTATTCCTAGTATTTACGGAATGTCTGTCTCTTACCAACTGAATACAATTGTGAATAGAACTTGGCCGTTTTAAATTATGTATATTATAAAATAAGATAAGCATGTTTTTTTCAATTATCTTGTCGATTGATGACCAACCAAGAACACTGCACATGACTGCAACAGAAGAACCATATCTCCACCTTAAAACAACCCATGACTGCAACAGAAGAACCATATCTCCACCTTAAAACAATCCTTGTTGCTTTATTCTGTGCATTCTGCAGCCTCCTAACTTCACTAGATGATGCATTTCCCCAGACCACCGAACAGTAGTTCACTTGACTCTCAACCAATGCCTGTGTTATTTGCTGAAGGATTTTCCCTAGTAAATATTTAGCTATCCTTCTGATTATGCATGCTGTTTTAATATATATATTTTTTTACATAGATTAGTTATTTGAGACGACCATGATAAGCAGTTGTCTAGCTGCACTCCCAGTAGTTTGGTTTCTGCCACTTCTTCAATTTGTACTCCTCCCATACTTAATTGTATCCCATGCTGTTTTGGCCTTTTCCTAGTTGAACAGACCAACATAACTTTGGTTTTCTTGGTGTTTAAAGTAAGTTTGTTTTGGCAAACCCATTTCTTGATAATCTCCAAATCTCCTTGCAAAGCTTGCTGTACCTGTTGAACCGATTGTCTTGCTGCATAAATTGTAGTATCATCTGCAAATATAGTAGCTTGAGTTTCAACCAAGGCATAGGGAAGGTCGTTGGTGTATATTAAGTAGAGAAGTGGCCCAAGGCAGCTGCCCTGCGGTATTCCACAATTTAACACATTAGGGGAAGAAAATTAACCATTGATATAGGTGGACTGTTTCCTGTCAGTTAGAACCCTGGTGAGTGAATTCATCCCATAATTGGATAGTGGGTTCATAGCTCTCAATATGATCTAATTCACCATATTTTACTGATGATCTCCTTTTGGACCAAAGGTATATTTCTACAAACACTCAAGTCTGTTTTCCTAAAGGTTTTGCTCTGTTAGGTGATGTCAGGAGGACTTGCCAGTAACCAGTACATCATTACGGCTTTGAAGATGGCCACAGACGCCACTGAATTACATTTGCTTTGTCCTCCATCCAAGTTATGTACTAAAAATGGAGTCATGGTTGCATGGTATGTAGAAGACTATTTGTTCATTTGGATATGAAAATATGGCTTTGGAGTCCAAGGCATGCACCTACTCTTTATTTTTATTTTTTTCAGGAATGCAATTGAGACTGAAGGAAGGAAAGGGCATCCTGTCTAGAGGTCAACCGATTAATCGGAATGGCCGATTAATTAGGGCCGATTTCAAGTTTTCATAACAATCGGAAATCAGAATTTTTGGGCGCCGATTTCAGAATTATTATTTTTTTAAAGTAAAAAAAAAACATTTTTATACCTTTTATTTAACTAGGCAAGTCAGTTAAGAACACATTCTTATTTTCAATGACTGCCTAGGAACTGTGGGTTAACTGCCTTGTTCAGGGGCAGAACGACAGATTTTCACCTTGTCAGCTCAGGGGTTCCAATCTTGCAACCGCACAGTTAACTGGTCCAACGCTCTAACCATTGCACTCCATGAGTAGCCTGCCTGTTACACGAATGCAGTTGAAGCCAAGGTAAATTGCCAGCTAACATTAAACTTATCTTATAAAAAAACAATCAATCATAATCACTAGTTATAACTACTAATCCAGTTTAGCAGGCAATATTAACCAGGTGAAATTGTGTCATTTCTCTTGCGTTCATTGCACGCAGAAAAAAAAGAATAAAAAAAAAAGAGTATATGCAACAGTCTGGGCTGCCTGGCTCATTTGCGAACTAATTTGCCAGAATTTTACGTAATTATGACATACATTGAATGTTGTGCAATGTAACAAGAATATTTAGGGATGCCACCCGTTAGATAAAATACCGAACGGTTCCGTATTTCACTGAAATAATAAACGTTTTGTTTTCGAAATGATAGTTTCCGGATTCGATCATATTTATGAGCAAAGGCTCGTATTTCTGCATATTTTTATGTTATAATTAAGTCTGATTTGATAGAGCAGTCAACTGAGCAGCAGCAGGCTCGTAATCATTCATTCAAACGGCACTTTCGTGCGTTTCGCAAGCACAGCGCTGTTTATGACATCAAGCCTATCAGCCTAATGGCTGGTGTAACCAAAACCTCTTACCTTGGAATATTGAAGTCTCATGTTAAAAGGAACCACCAACTTTCATATGTTCTCATGTTCTGAGCAAGGAACTTAAACGTTAACTTTTTTTCATGGCACATATTTTACATGGCACACATTTTTACATGGCACATATTACTTTCTTCTCCAACACTTTGTTTTTGCATTATTTAAACCAAATTGAACATGTTTCATCATTTATTTGAGGCTATTTATTTGATGTTTTATATTAAGTTAAAATAAGTGTTAATTCAGTATTGTTGTAATTGTCATTATTACAACAACAAAATCCACCGATTAATCGGTATCGGCCTTTTTGGTCCTCCAATAATCGGTATCGGTATCGGGGTTGAAAAATCATAATCAGTTGACCTCTAATCCTGTCCAACACTGACAACACATTTCTCAACATTTATGATTAAACCTTTGATATACTGTACATCCTAGCAGAAATGACTCCATACTATGTTAATGGTTGTTTCATTTTGTTTTATTATTCAAACCACATCCTATATATTAGACCATTAAGTCACTCTTTCCCGTTAATAATATAATGTAATATATTAATCTTGAACATAAATAGAATGATTCTCTGAGTTCAGTCCCTGAGTCACAAGATCACTACGTTAAGCTGGTTCCCAGTCAGGTTAGATCCCAGACTGACCACCAGGGTCACTGTCTTTGCTGGCTGTCTTCATCCAGCCTTAATGAATTCAGGGTGGGCTGTCCCCCACAACCTAACCTTGGGGTTGGCTGTCCAGCTCCTCTTGCGTTGGAGCTGGAGCCGAGCTGGTCCGCCCAAAGTGACCTACAGACACCAGCTGGCCATTAGTGCAGCTCGTCATTTTGGACACACCTGATGTACATAGGAGTCAAAGCCAATCATGAAAAACATTGAGATTTATCATGAAACCAAATGTAGGGCATTTTTACTACATAACAAAATGTACATTTTTATTGTTGCACTGAGGAACAGGTGGGCCACCATTTATCTCCAAACTGTGTTGAAAAGGACATAAATTATTGATGTTATCCCAACCAGAAATGTGTGAAAGCATTGGAATGGCTTGCTCCTCAGCTATGACCCTCTGGTCGTTTGGGTTATTGGTTTTGTGTCAATTCTAAAATTAGATGTACGAAACATGCACTCAAAAACACATGTACAGCACAGGAGGCTGCTGAGGGGAGAACGGCTCATCATAATGGCCGGAACGGAACAAATGGAATAGCATCAAACACCTGGACACCATGTGTTTGATGTATTTGATGCCATTCCACTGATTCTGCTCCAGTCATTACCACAAGCCTGTGCTCCCCAATGAAGGTGGCACCAACCTGCTGTGATGTGCAGTATAAACCAGAAGTCATGGTATATTATTCGATTGTATACTGTGATCTGTTTCCAAGTCAACTCTGAAAGCCATGTTACTACTCTAACACTGTTACAACAGTAATGGGCAAAATAGTCAAGACATGACAAACGGTTGCTCAAATCTCCCATTGATACCAATGCATGACTTCTGCAAACCTTTGAGTGAATGTACTGTTTCTCAAAAAAAGATTGAGCCTTGCTGAGGATGTACAGTTGAAGTCGGAACTTTACATACACCTTAGCCAAATACATTTAAACTCAGTTTTTCACAATTCCTGACATTTAATTCAAGTAAAAATTCCCTGTCTTAGGTCAGTTAGGATAACCATTTTATTTTAAGAATGTGAAAATGTCAGAATAATAGTAGAGAAAATGATTTATTTCAGCTTGTATTTCTTCATCACATTCCCAGTGGGTCAGAAGTTTACATACACTCAATTAGTATTTGGTAGCATTGCCTTTAAATTGTTTAACTTGGGTCAAATGTTTCGGGTAGCCTTCCACAAGCTTCCCAGAATAAGTTGGGTGAATTTTGGCCCATTCCTTCTGACAGAGCTGGTGTAACTGAGTCAGGTTTGTAGGCCTTCTTGCTCGCACACACTTTGTCAGTTCTGCCCACAAATTCTCTGTAGGATTGAGGAGCAGGGTTTTGTGATGGCCACTCCAATACCTTGACTTTGTTGTCCTTAAGCCATTTTGCCACAACTTTGGAAGTATGCTTGGGGTCATTGTCATTTGGAAGATCCATTTGTGACCAAGCTGTAACTTCCTGACTGATGTTTTGAGATGTTGCTTCAATATGTCCACATAATTTTCCTCCCTCATGATGCCAACTATTTTGTGAAGTGCACCAGTCCCTCCTGCAGCAAAGCACCCCCAAAACATGATGCTGCCACCCCCGTGCTTCATGGTTGGAATGGTGTTCTTTGGCTTGCAAGCCTTCCCCTTTTTCCTCCAAACATAACGATGGTCATTATGGCCAAACAGTTCTATTTTTGTTTCATCAGACCAGAGGACATTTCTCCAAAAAGTACAATCTTTGTCCCCATGTGCAGTTGCAAACCATAGTCTGGCTTTTTATGGCGGTTTTGGAGCAGTGGCTTCTTCCTTGCTGTCGATATAGGACTCGTTTTACTGTGGATATAGATACTTTTGTATCCACAAGGTCCTTTGCTGTTGTTCTGGGATTGATTTGCACTTTTCGCACTAAAGTACGTTCATTTCTAGGAGACAGAAAGCGTCTCATTCCTGAGCAGTATGATGGCTACGTGGTCCCATGGTGTTTATACTTGCGTACTATTGTTTGCACACATGACTGTGGGACCTTCAGGCATTTGGAAATTTCTCCTAAGGATGAACCAGATTGTGGAGGTCTACAATTTTATTTTCTGAGGTCTTGGCTGATTTCTTTAGATTTTCCCATGATGTCAAGCAAAGAGGCACTGAGTTTGAAGGTAGGCCTTGAAATACATCCACAGGTACACCTCCAATTTATTTTATTTTACCTTTATTTAACCAGGCAAGTCAGTTAAGAACAAATTCTAATTTTCAATGACGGCCTAGGAACAGTGGGTTAACTGCTTGTTCAGGGGCAGAACGACAGATTTGTACCTTGTCAGCTCGGGGGTTTGAACTTGCAACCTTCCGGTCACTAGCCTATCAGAAGCTTCTAAAGCCATGACATCATTTTCTGGAATTCTCCAAGCTGTTTAAAGGCACAGTCAACTTAGTGCATGTAAACTTCTGACCCACTGGAATTGTGATAGTGAATTTTTTGAGTCTGTAAATAATTGTTGCAAAAATGACTTGTCATGCACAAGTAGATGTCCTAAATGACTTGTCAAAACTATAGTTTGTTTACAAGAAATGTGTGGAGTAGTTAAAAAACGAGTTTTAATGACTCCAACCTAAGTGTAAACTTCTGACTTCAACTGTACGTACCAACACACAGGATGCCCAGGGCTCGTATAACAGGGTTCTCTTAGTTGTCCGGGACACCCGTAGTAGATGAACCAGTGGTGGAACTCTGTTCTCTTTACACATCCCGTCCAGGTGGCTCAGATTGTGCTATAACTGCCTGGCAGCTTGAAACACAATACTATTTGGTTACACTTTACCAACATAAATCATTGGTAAATCTTCACTTAATATATGCCATTTAGCAGACGCTTTTATCCAAAGCGACTTACAGTCATGTGTGCATACATTCTACGTATGGGTGGTCCCTGGGATCGAACCCACTACCCTGGCGTTACAAGCGCCATGCTCTACCAACTGAGCTACAGAAGGACCACTTGAATCATAAGGGCTACGTAAGGGCCATCTCTGGCCTGACTATATCTAACACCTCCACACAACATTTGACAATTGGCAGTTGCGGGATGTGAGTGATGCCTTTGTTGCATATCGGTCAGCAGTGGTGACCGTGTGAAGATCCGTGTGAAGATGACAGGATGAGGGCATAAGTTGATGCCAGCTGTCACCTCATGAAACTGTCAAGGAAAATATGACCAGGGTAAGCTAGTTCGCTAGTGTAATGCCTTGCCAATTACCTGACCCTAATAACAATGGGTTAGCATAGTGTAAAGTTAGTCGCTAGGCCAATAAGATGACATCACCTGTCGTGACTGTTCTGTCATTACTAGGATGGCGTTATGTAGAACTTGTATAAGAGGGTTCAAGTAAAGTGTTACATATAATTCAAGCTGTACATTAAAACGTGTAATATGTCACTTTTTGGACAACCTGACTAAATTCACGTAGAAATGTAAGTTACCATTTCCACATCGTTAACCTACTTTTGTCTCTCTAATTAAGAGAACAACAGACATTTATTGTGAAAAAGAAGGCTGGAATAAAAAATAACCATCTGTTGTCTTGTCTGGACAGTTACTATTTCAGATGCTGCTGTACAGATTCTCTGTAGACGTGTGTGACAGACAGGGGACCTGAGGGAAGACTAGAGGCTGTTGCCATGTTACAGGAAAAAGAAAACAGGAACACATCTATTCAGGGAGTCAGAAGTAAGCATTCGGAAACACAACAAAACAGTGAACACCCATCCCATTTCAATTGATACCCCAGTTCTTCCAAATCAACTTTAGGATATCGAAACATTTGGAACAGTCAGTATTGTTTAGGATTGTGTTCCTCTTCTTTTCAAGGTAGACATTCCTGGCTACATGCCTGCCTTCCTGTGCTCTGGCTGGGGGTGATGAGTCTAGCAGAGGAAAGCCGTCTGGGGGCAGGAGATGGCTTGACTTGCGGTGACAGAGGCAGGCCTCGCTCCAGCACAAATCTCAGGGTGCATGTCCACAGTACAGTCAATCATTAATCTGCATTGCCTGTCAACGGCACATGGAAGTAGCGTTGTTTTACGACGCTCTGTGTTTCGTTTCATCGATCCCTAGAGAGGGCATCCCCCTGAACGAATTAAATGTTGTCTGGAAAAGCTTGACGTTAGCTTGTTAGCGAGCCAACTCTGTCCATGAACTGATGAGTGTCACTTAACCTTTGCTCTGCCGAGGAGTCCTCTTTTACGAAAGATTACCTTGGTGTAAGGGACTTATTTTGCGTGAAAATTCTGGCAAGTACAGAGGGGTGGCATTTAAAACAAAAGTGTTGGAATTGGAGTTTAAGGAACCTACCGACATATTGCACCCTGTCGCAAGGAGGAGAGGATGAGCTCCAGGACAGAGTTGTAGCCGATATGCTCTGCCATTTCATAGTGTGTCTTACCAAGGTCCACAGAGAGACGGCACCCTGCTACCTCACCTCCACCTGGGTCACATGTAGTAGGGAGAAAATGTTTAGAAACAAATGAAAACAGGGAGGTACTACCTGAATTTGTCTCATAATAACATATTTTCATTTTCTGTGACCAAACTGTTTGATACTGTGTGCCCTACTGAACTCAATCCTGAACACTGCCGAGGGGACAACTTAAAGTACTGTGCTGAAGTGCTACCAGAGTGTTAATACATGATATATTAAATACATGATATGTTAATTTGGGCATTGTTACCTGCCTACAATATCCACCGTAGAGTGCATAGGTTACAAGCCCATTGTAAGTCAATAGAGCTAACTGTCTGGCTACTATTGTTAGCGAGCCACAAATAATTGTTAGCTAGCTACCCACAAATAATTTACATATACCTTGGATAACATTGGTTTTAGGTCATTTTTGCCTGCTATACTATCTGGTTAGCTACATTATTACGATTCACGTATAGCTAGCTGATAGGAATGAAATAAAACATTTGCTTTGTGTATTTGTTGTTTCATCTCTACTGCCATTGTCCTGGCTAGAAGAAGGAAGGTTCAGATAATGGGTGAGTTGGCTATCCACAAATAATTATAAACTAGGGGGTTGCCTGTTTTGCATGTTATTTTGACATTAATGTGTGTCAAATATCAGTTTGTACCCACAGATAATTGACATCTTGTCACGCCCTGGTCGTAATATATTGTGTTTGTCTTCATTTATTTGGTCAGGCCAGTGTGTGACATGGGTTTATTGTGGTGTGTTTTGTCTTGGGGTTTTGTGGGGTGTTGGGTGTGTGGCTTAAGTGGGGTTATCTAGCAAAGTCTATGGCTGTCTGGAGTGGTTCTCAATCAGAGGCAGGTGTGTATCGTTGTCTCTGATTGGGAACCATATTTAGGCAGCCATATTTTTTGAGTGTTTTGTGGGTGATTGTTCCTGTCTTTGTGTCTGCACCAGATAGGGCTGTTTCGGTTTTCACATTTCATTATTTTGTAGTTTTTGCATGTATAGTTTTTTCCTTCATTAAAATATCATGAATCATCATCACGCTGCATTATGGTCCGATCCTTGTTCCACCTCTTCGTCAGAGGAGGAGATAGAAGAGAACCGTTACACATCTACTGTACCTTGCTTAACATTCGTTTTAGGTGATTTTTGCTTGTTTAAGTAGCTAGCTGTCTAGCTAGATTACAGTGACTCACTTATAACTAGCTGATAATTATGAAGTAAAACAATTGCTTGTTTCGTTTCTATTGTTGCCATTGTCCTAGCTGGAAGACGTTTCAGTGAATGGGCAGATGCAGTGTGAGGTAATACAGTAGGGGGAGAACAAGTGCTTCTCAAATGTAAGGTTTTATATGTTCTCCACCCTCTTGTCCTCTCAAGAACGTACTCAAGAGAGTCCTCTGAAAATGCACTTGGAGCATGAGAGTGTGAAGCACAGTAGTATGCATATTGAGAAACATCCCATTATCCATCATTCAGGGCAGGTGTTTTTTGGTGGGGGAGGGGGGTTGCCTGTTTTGCATGTTATTTTGACATTAATATGTGTCACATATCAGTTTCTAAACAATATTTTAAAAAATAAAAATAATAATCATTGAGTTAATAAAGCCATGGTCACTTTTTTGCTTTATTGAGTAAGGTAGCTCCAAAATGCAGCGGTTTCAGCCCAGTTCAGTGCTTTCTGTGGTGGTTGAGCAGCCAGCGGAAAATACAGAGCGTAGAGGTTGGTAATGTTCTCTAGTTGCGCCATGATTGGGTAATGTTTTCTAGTTGTGCCGGGATTGGCTCAGTGTTCTGTAACTCATGGGGACACTACATCACCGCTAAATCTAAGGGTAGAGCTCGAAAATTCAAGCCCCTTGGGAGCTGCATTAGAGTTACATTAGAAGTGCCCATCCAAGAAGCCTCAAGGTCATTGGCCACAGATACAATTGTCAAATCATGTTATTTCTACACTAGCTTTGATTGGACTGATCATGTCAACATCATACTTTCAAAATCTTAGCTAGCAGTCATCATCATGAATCAAGTTTACAATCTACAGGCAAATGCTTTTTCGTGTCATATAAAGAGAAATTACAGATAAAACGTATCGGTACTCATGGGCCATTGGACATAAACATTACACAACAAGTAGGAAATCGCAAATTAAACAATGAGTGGTTTGGAAGGAATTAGTGGCTAACTGGAAGCATTGCAAAGCAATCCCTAGCCTGCTATTCAGTGGAGTGGGTTTGTAGTTCCAAGTCTGGGTTTAAGGGTCTCTTTTCCAAACTTAAAAGGATAAACATTCAACGTTGGCCATGCTGTCAATTCAGCATGACTTCTGCCATCAAAACAACTGGAAACTCAGAACCTTGAAATCTGACTTCAGTGAGTTTAAGACAGCTGGGAACTCGGTATTGAACGGTCATCCAAATCGGTATTGCAAGTCGGGAACTCAGGCCTCTTTCTAGAGCTCCAACGTCATCGTAATTTGACCTTGTTTTTTCCCCAGAGTTCCCAGTCATCTTGGACGCACCATCCATCCAGAGAATGCCAGACTTTGATGACAAAATTTGCTCACGAAGGACCTGTTCAAGTGAACACAGCAAGGTGAGTCCAAAACTGTATTGTATGATGCTTCATGAATTATGTAATATACCAGGGAGATATGTATACAGTAGCTAATAAAGTGATACTAAGTGTATGTTGTGTAGTAAGCTGATTGTAGCCCATGTGCCTCACCCTAGTAATTTGGTCCCTTTTCCCCCCTCTTAATTTCAACTACCGTTCTGACTTGGTGGTGCACATGTAGCCTATAGGCTGTTTTAGAGAAATGTAATCATTGAATATTGTAAGAGCTTTCCTTCTCTGCTCATATGCCCCTTTTATTTATCCTATGGTTCTGACTTGGTGTACAGGGAGAATAGTGTAAGAACTGTCGTGGAAATTAAGTACTGAGAGACTTGGTCATTTCGTCAAACAATCATCTTTATTTAATATAAATTAATTATTGCAATAATGTGAACCGGCGTTATCTTAACCCCCGACCCTGGCCTATTTTCCCAGGCCAGGATGTCTAAGAACCATTGAGGCCTTTGTTCTACTCCTCTCTATCCGTGTTACAACCACCCCACATCCTGTCACTGGAATGATAGCTGTAGGTTTTATCACCAGGAAACTAGAGTGGACAACATAAAACTCACCACTAGCAGGACAGAAATATCTCACTGTTTAGGTGAATAATTTTTACATATCCAACAAATAAGGTGAATACATAATTTTTCTGTCACAGAACAGCACATGCTCTGAATTCTGTCGCTGTACATTTAAAAAATGCTGAACAAATAGTTAAATTAGCTACATCCGTCCTAACGCGCTCATTAATGTCTTCATCAAAATTACAGATTGCCTCTTAGCCGCTCGTCGTCCCCTTATGCTATAGTTTGTACATCTCAATTGTCAATAGAAACCACATTTGTTTAAGCAAGTTAGCCATATCAGCTATGTTTTTTTTAAAGGAAGTAAATGAGGCTGAATTAACTGTTTCGCTGCCAGGAGCCTCACCAATGGAGCCACCCACCCTAGATACACACACAAACAAGCACACAGGAATGGTCAAACATGCAAACACACACACGCACACACAAGACATTGGTTAAACAGTACTAACCTGCTGGGCTATGAGGGACTGGTACTGGTCGCTGTTCCTGACCAGGCACAGCGGAAGTGGAGCATGGCCTGCTGGCTGCCAAGGAGATTGACCAGCACCGGCATGGCACTGTAGCGCATCAGGGGCCTCATTTATCAAGGGTTAGAGTATTTTTTGTGCACATGCACCTTTGATAAACGAGGCCCCAGGGCCTAAAACACAAGCGTCTTTTCAAATGTGACACCACCAAGGTAGCAGCCATACACTGCAGTGCTGGCCTTGCGCTACGCATCAGCTCCAGCAGGGCCAGGATTCCTCCTGAATAGGGTTGCAAAGCTACCAAGTCACCGTAATTTTGGTAATTTTGGTAATATATACTTGAATAACTTTCCTTTTTTATATATCTGTGTCCATATTGTCCATGAGTTTCTAGTAGATAAACCATATGGTTCAAGAGAAAAATAGCCTAATTCATAAAAAAAAGCATCTAAATCAACAATGGCACTATTTTCAATTACCTCTGCACCTCGTCCAACTATTGACTTTTTTCACAACCGCCACCAGATTGACGCCAAAACATTAACAATAACATATTGACCTAGAAAAATGTTGAAGAAAAAAGGATAATCATATTAAACACCAATGTTGTTATGTGTTAATAACATTTAGACTACTTTACCCAGCAGGCTATGCGGGAGGCGGATGGTTAAAGAATGCCTTGCATGGCTAAACATGGAGTTTTCTAGCTGAAGTATATGTAGTTAAACCTACGCCCCAGTTTGTCATTATACAAGGAACAAACATAACAGTTTATATTTAGGATAATGTTTTACAGCTTTGTAATTTTATCATTTCATTTCATTATTTGACGTTACACCTGACAGAGGGCCAGAGATAATTACAGACACATTGTATATAGACTTGCTTTTTTTTCTACTGTGTTATTGACTTGTTAATTGTTTACTCCATGTTGTCTGTTCACACTACTATGCTTTATCTTGGCCAGGTTGCAGTTGCAAATGAGAACTTGTTCTCAACTAGCCTACCTGGTTAAATAAAGGTGAAATAAAAAAATAAAAAAATAAAAATCTGAAGTACCTAAAAGGGCCACGAGATGTCTTGTGATATATTCTGGTAGTTTACTTTGAAATTCCAATATTATACCCTCCCTTTGCAACTCTACTCCTGAAGTATAGGAAAGCTACTTTAGGGTCTGTCGATATTTAGATTCTATTGCAGAATTAGTTTACCTTTAACACTCATTGCGTGCTCCATTTTGGCTAAAACACCCCATGGCTAAGGTACGAATACAGTGCCTCCAGAAAGTATTCACACCGCTTGACTTTTTCCAAATGTGGTTGTTTCAGCCCGAATTAAGCCATTATTAAAAGTAAATGTTGTGTCACTGATCTACTACACACAATACCCCATAATATAAAAAGGGGAATTCTGTTTTTAGAGATCTTTACGAGTTCATTTAAAAAAATGATATGTCTTGAGTCAATAAGTAGATAAGTATTTTCAGTGGCTTGCGACGGCTCACTCGTAAATTTGAAGTGAATCCAAACCTTACCTTTGTTTCCTCAGAGACTTCCTCGAGCTGACAGCTTCCGACGTCAAACTTCAATCCCACCGTGTAGGTGGAAATACCTATCTGGCAAGTACGGGAAATGTTTATAGGCGAATGCAGGTCCTAAGAGCAATGGTGTTAAATCCGCTCTGGAACTAAAGCTGATCGATATCTCACGCATCCTGTTGTCTCGTGACAGATCTACGGCACCATCTGTCCACGAGAGATGATGTACACTTAAACCTTTATAACTTTGCATCAATCACACATGACTTGTTTGAAGCATATCTCCAAAGGGATAAGATTACATATAAGCCTACATGTAGCCAACTTTATTTAAGAACAAAAATCGGTCTTTGCTCCCATAGACACACAGAAGCATGGTATTTTTGAGGTGAATGGAAACCTTCAGGTGCTCTATATGAAGGAGAAACCCCTTCCCTCTGAGACCAAATCTAGAAGAGTAGTAAGTGCATTCTAACACTTTACTGTCCTATCCTACAATATAACCAACTTCCTAGCTATGACTTGTTATGCCCTCGGAAGGTTTATAATTGCAACATTAAAAAGACAGAAGTCACAGATAAACCTTTGTGTCACGATCGTCGTAGTTAGGAGACCAAAGCACAGGGTGATGTGAATACATATTTTTGATGAAAGACGAAAAACCACGAAGTACACTAAACAAACAAAATAACAAGAAGACCGTGACCGCTATCAAAACTGAGTGCAAACATGCAACATCACATAGACAATAACCCACGAAATACCCAAAGAAGATGGCTGCCTAAATATGGTTCCCAATCAGAGACAATGATAAACAGCTGCCTCTAATTGAGAAACAATCTAGGCAACCATAGACATACATAAACACCTACATGGTAAACAACCCCATAAACCTACATAACCCCTAGACAGTACCAAACACATACATCACCCATGTCACACCCTGACCTAACCAAAATATATAAAGAAAACAAAGAATACTCAGGTCAGGGCGTGACACTTTGGCTAATGTTATAAGGGATCAAACTGGGATCGAGTAATCTTTTTGCTGATAAGAGCAAACAGCATTCTACTTGATAAATCAGTCAAGACTAGTCATTCAACTGAGACTGCTCTTCTCTGTATCACGGAGGCGCTCCGCACTGCTAAAGCTAACTCTCTCTCCTCTGCTCTCATCCTTCTAGACCTATCGGCTGCCTTCGATACTGTGAACCATCAGATCCTCCTCTCCACCCTCTCCGAGTTGGGCATCTCCGGCGCGGCCCACGCTTGGATTGCGTCCTACCTGACAGGTCGCTCCTACCAGGTGGCGTGGCGAGAATCTGTCTCCTCACCACGCGCTCTCACCACTGGTGTCCCCCAGGGCTCTGTTCTAGGCCCTCTCCTATTCTCGCTATACACCAAGTCACTTGGCTCTGTCATAACCTCACATGGTCTCTCCTATCATTGCTATGCAGACGACACACAATTAATCTTCCTTTCCCCTTCTGATGACCAGGTGGCGAATCGCATCTCTGCATGTCTGGCAGACATATCAGTGTGGATGACGGATCACCACCTCAAGCTGAACCTCGGCAAGACGGAGCTGCTCTTCCTCCCGGGGAAGGACTGCCCGTTCCATGATCTCGCCATCACGGTTGACAACTCCATTGTGTCCTCCTCCCAGAGCGCTAAGAACCTTGGCGTGATCCTGGACAACACCCTGTCGTTCTCAACTAACATCAAGGCGGTGGCCCGTTCCTGTAGGTTCATGCTCTACAACATCCGCAGAGTACGACCCTGCCTCACACAGGAAGCGGCGCAGGTCCTAATCCAGGCACTTGTCATCTCCCGTCTGGATTACTGCAACTCGCTGTTGGCTGGGCTCCTGCCTGTGCCATTAAACCCCTACAACTCATCCAGAACGCCGCAGCCCGTCTGGTGTTCAACCTTCCCAAGTTCTCTCACGTCACCCCGCTCCTCCGCTCTCTCCACTGGCTTCCAGTTGAAGCTCGCATCCGCTACAAGACCATGGTGCTTGCCTACGGAGCTGTGAGGGGAACGGCACCTCAGTACCTCCAGGCTCTGATCAGGCCCTACACCCAAACAAGGGCACTGCGTTCATCCACCTCTGGCCTGCTCGCCTCCCTACCACTGAGGAAGTACAGTTCCCGCTCAGCCCAGTCAAAACTGTTCGCTGCTCTGGCTCCCAATGGTGGAACACACTCCCTCACGACGCCAGGACAGCGGAGTCAATCACCACCTTCCGGAGACACCTGAAACCCCACCTCTTTAAGGAATACCTAGGATAGGATAAGTAATCCTTCTCACCCCCCTTAAAAGATTTAGATGCACTATTGTAAAGTGGCTGTTCCACTGGATGTCATAAGGTGAATGCACCAATTTGTAAGTCGCTCTGGATAAGAGCGTCTGCTAAATGACTTAAATGTAAATGTAAATGTAATAAATAACCCTCCTAACTTTCTACAGTGTGTACATATTCATCTGTATGGAATGTGGCCACCCTCATTATTAAGTTAGGCCTCCTTTTCTTTCTTTTTTGCAGTGTCCTTGTTTCTACATGTTTTCCAAGAAAAGCCTTTATTGGAGGATGCTTTTCTTGATGGAAAGAAGGTAAACAGTTTGTAATTTCCTTAATTTGTGCTGGTAATCAATCCACAACTTGATGGATTTGAAACTTTTTTGTCAAGGCTCATTTCAAGGTATTATTTAAGATTGATGGTCAACATTCATGGATGTAAAAACAATGCATTCTCTAAGCACACATTTCATTTTCCCTCTACAGAAAGCCTGTGTATATTCATCAGATTTCTGGCCGTTTTGATGTGGGAAACCTTGCTTCCTATGTTTAACGTGACTGGTACTTCAGAGAAGATCTTCAAGGTATGGGAAACATTCCTTCCTATGTTTAATGTGTCTGGTACTTCAGAGAAGACCTTCAAGATGTGAAGTCTTACACAATATAGCTTACTCAGGTGCATGTGTGAGATTGACAATGTGAAGAAAACAGCAACTTTGACTATTACAAAAACACATCAAGAGTAAATGTATTCAAATGAATTAAAACATGTCTGTTGATACTGTGGCTCACTGTGACCCGAATTACAAGCATGACTTAGTTGGCTTATGTCAATACAGTGAACAAAGATAACATTCCTGATTAAATGTTCTGCTGACCTAAGTTGTGAGGAGTCTCTTGCACTTGTCTGACGCCTTCCCATGGCTGTTTTTCCTCTTTGCGATGCGGGAACCAAACTGCATGGCTCTCTTAGGGAGTAGAGCAAAGGTCCCAAGGCCCAGCTCCTTGGCAGCCAGCCTCAGTAGTAGTTCCTCCCGACAAATCTGCCTTCTCGGACACTGGCAGGGCATTCAGGAAACACACCACATCCTCGTCCAAATAGGGAAGCCTATACAAAACCAACAAATAAATATAGCATGTGCGATTGCTTCAGTTCCTCAATGGCGGTGCTAATAGAGCAACAAAAAAAAGTACCTTTTAGTTGAACTCTTTCCTTGAGTAAATCAAGTGCATTGAAATTACTTAGGAACTGTGCCCACTTTGGAGAGGTGTGTGGCCACTTGGAGACACGAGTTAGTCCTCTCACTCAAACCCTTGTAAATGTTTTGTCTTGTGTTGCATCTATCCCACACTTTCCAGTAATAGTTTTAAAGTTACTGAATGTATCCAGAGTATTTTCTGATTTCGTCATCAACAAATGCGGCGAAAAGCACAGTAAATTAAAAATGCACATAAAATCAACAGTGTAGTGTTTGGATTCAGACTTGTCAGGTGAACGGTTGTGTACTCACCTTTGGTCTAATAATTTTCCCATTATCTCTAAACTGTTCCCTTTCAATTTCTACGATGGTTATGCATGTGTTTTTCATATTTATTCTGTAAGAAACATTTAAATGCAGCCCCATCCATATAGGCCAATTTCCACAAGTGTAAAGGGTTAAACAAAAACTCTTTCTCTGAGCAATTGTATTAGTATAAAATAATATTAATTCCATTTTTAACCCTAACCCTATAGGTGAATATGTGCCTTTCTTTTTGATCAAGATACTCATAGCCTCTTTCTGTGTTCCTATTTTTTTAATAATGGAAAATCTGCTTGCCACTGAAGAAGGACAGAAACTGTGACGACAGACTGGTGTGACTCAAATCAACATTTTAAATTGGTGGTAATAAATGGGCATTAATCACTAAAACGAAAACAAATGTTATTGCTTAGTGTCCTATTCAGTACTTGCCTAGCCTCCTTCCCATGGTCCGCTATGATTCTGTCATCTCAAAATTAGATTCCTTGTAGAAATTCTGCCCAGCTCCATGGCCAGCTCTTGGACCAGACCCTAATGCCCAGAGGTCTTGAAGCGGACTCTGTGTCTGGAGTACCCTGCCTTCTGCTCATTGGCTCCAAAACCTGTCAAAGCCACTTGCAGACAGAGCAGTGGTTCGATTAGGCCTACATACTGTTGATCGAATTTACACCACGCCCAAGCAAGCATAATTTTCTCAAAAAAGGAAAATACTTTATTCACATCTAAATGGCATGTTCCTTATTACTTTACCCATGTGATCTACAAAGGGGCGGCAGGTAGCCTAGTGGTTAGAGTGTTGGACTAGTAACCGGAAGGTTGCAAGAATCCCCGAGCTGACAAGGTAAAAATCTGTCGTTCTGCCCCTGAACAAGGCAGTTAACCCACTGTTCCTAGGTCGTCATAAGAATTTGTTCTGAACTGACTTGCCTAGTTAAATAAAGGTAGAATAAAAAATAAATAAAAAGGACAAGACAAACACATCAGTGATACTGTACCTTGGCAGATGAAGTGAACCCCCCTCGGTTTGTTGCCTTCTGTGAGGAAGCCGGTTCCTTTCACTGCAAACCACACAGCACATCCAATGCTGTCATCAAGCACAGTATCCAATGGGTGCACAAGGTGACAGATGAGATCTTGGCGAGTTTTCTGCAACTCCTTCTGAGGGACGTTGATTTCAACATAATTCAATTTTCTCTCAAGTGCTGAAACTCTTGCAGGCCTGCTCTGCCAGTGATCCTGTCTGGTATGTCAAAGGGGCTATACACATGGGAATCAGCAACGTCCGTTTTAGAATCCATGGGGTTTGATTTGTGCTTTTTGCTTTTCTTGGTAGACTCCTTCAGCGCCTTTGGTTCTTGCAGTTTGAATGCCACATTCAAAAGGTCAATTGGTTGGTGGGTTGGGATGTGGCAGTCAGCCAGAATCATGGAATAAAGGAAATGATGGCAATTGCTGCTTCGTCATTGTTCGGTGGTGATGTCACCAGTGTATCAAAGAGAAGACACTGCACATGCCTCCATACTAGAGGTCGACCAATTAATCGGTATGGCCGATTTCAAGTTTTCATAACAATCGGTAATCGCCATTTTTGGACACCGATCATGGCAGATTACATTGCACTAAACGAGGAGACTGCGTGGCACACTGACTACCTGTTAAGCGCGTACAGCAAGGAACCAAGGTAAGGTGCTAGCTAGCATTAAACGTATCTTATAAAAAACAATCAATCTTAACATAATCACTAGTTAGTAGGACCACCCATACATAGAATGTATGCACACATGACCTGTAAGTCGCTTTGGATAAAAGCGTCTGCTAAATGGCATATATTATTATTATTATACTAGTTAACTACACATGGTTGATGATATTACAAGTTTATCTAGCGTGTCCTGCGTTGCATATAATCGATGCGGTGCCTGTTAATTCATCATTTATCATCGCCAAACGGGTGATTTAACAAGCGCATTCGCAAAAAAAGCACTGTCATTGCACCAATGTGTACCTAACCATAAACATCAACGCCTTTCTTAAAATCAATACACAAGTATATATTTTTAAACCTGCATATTTAGTTAATATTGCCTGCTAACATGAATTTATTTTAACTAGGGAAATTGTGTCACTTCTCTTGCGTTCTGTGCAACAGAGTCAGGGTATATGCAGCAGTTTGGGCCGCCTGGCTCGTTGCGAACTGTGTGAAGACTATTTCTCCCTAACAAAGACAGAAAACTTTGCCAAACGGGGGAGGATTTAACAAAAGCACATTTTTAAAAAAGCACAATCGTTGCACGAATGTAACTAACGATAAATATCAATGCCTTTCTTAAAATCTATACACAGAAGTATATATTTTTTAAACCTGCATATTTAGTTAAAAGAAATTCAGGTTAGCAGGAAATATTAAACTAGGGAAATTGTGTCACTTCTCTTGCGTTCATTGCACGCAGTCAGGGTATATGCAACAGTTTGGGCCGCCTGGCTCGCTGCAAACTAATTTGCCAGAATATTACGTAATTATGACATAACATTGAAGGTTGTGCAATGTAACAGCAATATTTAGACTTATGGATGCCACCCGTTAGATAAAATATGGAACAGTTCTGTATTTCACTGAAAGAATAAACGCTTTGTTTTCGAAATTATAGTTTACGGATTTGACCATATTAATGACCTAAGGGTCGTATTTCTGTGTGTTATTATATTATAATTAAGTCTATAATTTGATAGAGCAGTCTGACTGAGCGGTGGTAGGCAGCAGCAGGCTCGTAAGCATTCATTCAAACTTTACACTTTACAGCGTTTGCCAGCAGCTCTTCGCAATGCTTCGAGCATTGCACTGTTAATGACTTCAAGCCTATCAACTCCCGAGATTAGGTTGGCAATACTAAAGTGCCTATTAGAACATCCAATAGTCAAAGGTATATGAAATACAAATTGTATAGAGAGAAATAGTCCTATAATAACTACAACCTAAAACTTCTTACCTGGGAATATTGCAGGAACCACCAGCTTTCATATTTTCTCATGTTCTGAGCAAGGAACTTAAACGTTAGCTTTTTTACATGGCACATATTTCACTTTTACTTTCTACTTTCTTCTCCAACACTTTGTTTTTGCATTATTAAACCAAATGGAACTGTGAACTTTTCATATGGAACCAAATGGAATGTTTCATTATTTATTTGAGGCTAAATTGATTTTATTGATGTATTATATTAAGTTAAAATAAAAGTGTTCATCGTTCATTCAGTATTGTTGTAATTGTCATTATTACAAATATACATATATATAGAAATCGGCCGATTAATCGGTATCAGCTTTTTTTGGTCCTCCAATTATCGGTATCGGCGTTGACAAATCATAATCGGTCGACATCAACATCAATAAGACTATTCACCACAAACGTTCTCTCATCAGACTCCAGCAACACCACCAGGTCTTTAACTGAGGCTTGTGAGCTCGGATCATGTTCTTCCTCCTTTGACAACTGAGGGATTATTATGTTCAGTGAGCAAACTGGACAGGTTAGGGAGAATTAATTAGGGAGAGACCTGAATTGTTCATCACTGCTGAGGTGTTCCTGGGGATACCCTCCAACTTGGATTCCTGACTAATGGATGACAGACTCTCACCTGCGTGAACCCATGGATAAACTTCAAAGGTCAAAGAGCCAGACTCTGCAAAGGTCAATTCTGTAAACACCTACTGCTGGAACCTCTTGCCACTATGGTGGTCTGTCAGAGCCAGGGAGATGGGCAGCCACAGATGTCAGAGTGAAAGACTTCTCCTCAGCGGCATATTGCCAAAGCAAGCTTCGCCGGCCAAAGACGTCTCTCCTAAAACAGAGATAGTGTCCGGCCTGTTGGTAATAGGTAAAAGTCCAGGGTCCATAAAGTTTGGCCAGGACAGACAGGATCTCTGTAGGGCTGTCACAGGCTGTGAGATGGTGGCCAATAACATCAGTGTCATTATCTTCTGGTCTCAATGACAGTCCACCAAAAACCTCTCAGTTCCACATCAATACATTCCTGTTACTGTCTTGTGCTGGCTGAGGTGAAAGTCAGTTCCTGCATAGGTGTTCCTGCATACTCTTCTCCAGCATACAACAGATATCACACATATTTATAGCTAGTGTAACAGTATAACTTTAGACCGTCCCCTCGCCCATACCCGGGCGCGAACCAGTCACCCATGAAGTATTGTTACCCATCGCTCCACAGAGCAAGGGGAACCACTACTTCAAGATCTCAGAGCAAGTGACGTCACCGATTGAAACGCTATTTAGCGTGCACCACCGCTAACTAGCTAGCTATTTCACATCCGTTACACTCACCCCCCTTTTGACCTCCTCCTTTTCCACAGCAACCAGTGATCCGGGTCACGGCACCAATGTAACAGTATAACTTTAGACCGTCCCCTCGCCCATACCCGGGCACGAACCAGGGACCCTCTGCACACATCAACAACAGTCACCCTCGAAGCATCGTTACCCATCGCTGCACAAAAGCCGCGGCCCTTGCAGAGCAAAGGGAACCACTACCTCAAGGTCTCAGGGCAAGTGACGTCACCGATTGAAACGCTATTTAGCGCGCACCACCGCTAAAAAAGATAGCGTTTCACATCCGTTTCACTAGGAAGGCTTCATTTGTATTTCCCTCCCAGATTGTGTAGAGTTCGACATATCCTGGACCTTCTTCATGTTGACCAGTTCCTCTGAGGGAAGAAAAGTTCACAGGTTAGTCTATCTATGGCGAAGAGATCTGAAACTTGTATGCACTTTGGCCTACTTTTTCATGAACCAAGAGTCTGCACTCTGTCTGCCAAGAAGAATAGGTTACTGTTGGGCTGTTGGACATAGACGCTCTGAAATAAATATGGATGAAGATTAGCAGTATTGTATTTATCATCATTAGTCATTTAGGTCAACATTGGATCATTCAGAGATCCTCACTGAACTTCTGGAGAGAGTTTACTGCACTGAAAGTAAAGGGGCTGAATAATTTTGCACGCCCAATATTTCAGTTTTTGATATGTTAAAAAAGTTTGAAATATCCAATAAATGTCGTTCCACTTCATGATTGTGTCCCACTTGTTGTTGATTCTTCACAAAAAAAATACAGTTTTATATCTTTATGTTTGAAGCCTGAAATGTGGCAAAAGGTCGTAAAGTTCAAGGGGGCCGAATACTTTCGCAAGGCACTGTACATCTTGGTGGGGCAAAAAAAACAAAAAAAAACATGTGGGATGTATGCCAGCACAGCCACTACACAACACTAAACAATACATGAATTGCATTATAACGGTGACAAACAGTGCCCACAAACTGTTAGGGCCTACATAAAGCTGTCCCAACAGCAGAGTCCCAACACCTTACCACTGCTACAGTTCATTCAGACTAATTTACAGTTCATTCAGACTTGCTTAAACAAATGTGGTATCTACTGACAATTGAGATGTACAAATACGTCCGACAAGCAGATAAGATGCAATCCGTAATTTCGATTAAGACTTTGAGCGAGCGACGACGGACGTGGTCAATATAACTATTTGTTAAGCACTTTTGAAATGTACAGCATCATAATTCAGAACATGGGCCGTTCTTAAAGTGTACGCACTGTACCAGTCAGAACCGTAGGATAAATAAAGGGGGCATATAAACAGACAATGTGTCACGTTCTGACCTTTATTTCCTTTGTTTTGTATTTATTTAGTATGGTCAGGGCGTGAGTTGGGTGGGCAGTCTATGTTTGTTTTTCTATGTTTTGGGGTATTTCTATGTTTCGGCCTAGTATGGTTCTCAATCAGAGGCAGGTGTCATTAGTTGTCTCTGATTGAGAATCATAGTTATGTAGCCTGGGTTGCACTGTTTGTTTGTGGGTGATTGTCAATGTTGATGGCTTGTTTCAGCGCAGCTCACATTAGCATCACGGTTGTTATTTTGTTTACTGTTTTTGTATAGTGTTTCAGTGTTCAGTTCTTTCTTTAATTAAACATTCAACATGAACACATATCACCCTGCATATTGGTCCTCCGATCCTTCACGCCTCTCCTCTTCAGATGAAGAGGAGGACGACCGTGACACAATGAAAGCTCTTACAATATTCAATTATTACATTTCTCTAAAACAGGTTATAGGCTATTTGTGCACCACGAAGTTAGAACAGTCGGTGAAATTTAGAGGTGAAAATAGACTAAATTATTAGGGTAAAGCACATTGAATTCCGTTTGGGTCTTCGCGTGTCAAAAAAGATACATCATATAACACTATTTCACGCATTAAATTAAGCCTTTAATTTGACACGTGAAGTAACAACATTCTATTCAAGAACGGTGTGTGTGCTGAATTTGCACGTGCAAACCAAGCACCACAACTACTAACGTTATGTTTACAATACCGCGTTGGTGAAAATAGACCAAAATATTAGGGTGAGGTGCATGAGCTACTAATAGTTTACTACACAACATGCACTTAGTATTACTTTCTTAGCTACAGTACACATTTCTCCCTTGCATATGACATTTATGCAGAAGCGTTCAATACATTTTTGGACTCACCTTGTGCAGGTGGCGCAGCGGGCCTTTGTAGGCAAATTTTGTCATCAAAGTCTGGCATTCTCTGGATTAATGGCGGGAACTTGGAAGAGAAAAAAAAACAGCCACTCCATTGAATAGCAGGCTAACGTTGGTGGTTTCTTTGCAATGCTTGCAGTTAGCCACTGATTCCTTCCAAACAACTCATTGCTGAATTTGCGATTTCCAACTTGTCTTCATCTTTATGTATAACGGCCGATGAGCACCGATACATTTTTATCTATAATTTCTCTTCATTATTTCTCTTCATATGACATGAATTAAAAATGATTGTCGATTTGATGACAGAAAGCACTGAGCTAGGCTGAAACACCTGCATTTAGGAGCTGCCTTACTGAAGAAAGCAAAAACAATACCATGTTTGTATGCAGTTTTATTAACTCAATGACATTTTTTGTTTTTATTTTACATTGTTTGCAAACTGATATGTGACATATTAATGCCAAAATAACAAGCAAACAGGCAAGCCCCCCAAAAATAAACCGTTTTTAAAAAAATATAATGAATCTTAAGGTTTATATAACAGCTTCATAAGACCAATCAGTATAGGCAATTATAGGCTAGCCTAAATATCAAGACGCTATAGCTGGTTTCCCTGTAGGTAACTACAGTAGCAACAGCATTAATTAACACGGAAATAATGCATAAGAGATGTATTTTTGCTGGAACAAACCCACTGATGAAGAAATAAACAAATGTCACAAATAGTCTTCTTGAATCAATTTAATGCCTTGAGCAATCAACCTTTTTTTTTATCACACCACTTTTTAAAAACCCTCTGGAACAAGTAAACACTGTCCAAAACAAAAATATATTATTTTTTGGGAAAATGTTCATACAAAGATATTCAAAAGAAATAGACAAAGATAGTTTAAAATAAAATGGAGATACTTTTGATAAATTAAAACCCATTGTTCATGGACCATGGTTCACCAATGAGAAAAAAGGTCCTGTCAATCATCTCCACTCTCTTTTGGAGTCTTCTTCAGCTTGTTCTTCAGCTCATTCATCATCAGGGGATTTCCAAACCTGGTGGATATATATTAAACAAAAGGTGTTATAATAAAAAGAGAGTGACATTCATGTAGGAGATATCTCCATATAAAAGTGATTTCAAACAAGAAATTAAGAGAATCTTGTAGAAAATAGTTTGATTCCCTACCCTGGGTGCCTAGGCGGTGTCCATTTAGTTTTGCGCTCCTCTTGCGTCTCTTCTTTCTTGGGAGATTCATCCCTTACATCTGGCTCGAGCTCAGATTTCTGTTGAATAGATGACATTGCCAAATCAAATTAAGAGTCAGAATAATAAACATACTACTAGACCTATTCAAAGGTTGAGCTCAAAAAGTGCAAGTATCTGATTGGTACCTGAGGGATATTTTCGGTGTTATTTTCACCTATCACCCCCTTTCCGGTCTTTCTTAAGATGGGGGGCCCTGCACCGAGTCCTGAACAACATCATAGCAACACAAACAACAAAGAAAGATATCCATTCACACTTAAATCTGGGCATCATCCATTATCTGTCATAGAACATTGTGTCACCAACGATAACAGAATGAAAGATCACATATACATTAAATTCCTATTTTCTCTGTTAAACTTACCAGGTAGTTTGATTCCGATGCCGCCCATGCCCATCATTGGTATCCCTGTTGGGCCTCTGACTGGAATGTGTACGGTGGGTTTTGAAGGGGAGGGGGTCAAAGATGGCATCTGTAGAAGAGTACGGGGATCCCTGGGTGGACGGGCATGTGGATTCTTGAGGGCAATGCGAGACTTTTGAGCAGTGAAGTCCAAAGCAGAGGCGTCAAACTGCAATGGTATGATAAACAACTGATTTACTAACAAGTTTTCAAATTCATAACATCCTTTTAGATTAAGCTATCAAGCTTAATTTCGATAACATAAAAATAAGCTAAACAAATCCAATAAAATATATGAAATAGACTAACGTTTGCTTTATCTCTTACGATTAGACATCACAATCGTGATGTATTTGATAACATTCTTTTAAAGGGATACTTTGGGATTTTGGCAATGAGGCCCTTTATCTACTTAGTCAGATGAACTTGTGGATACCATTTTTTTAAATGAGGAAGTTGTGGATTTTGCCCTCATTGCCAAAAATCCTGAAGTATCCCTTTAATAGGGAAAGTATTATCATTACCTGAAGCTGAAGACTTTGGTCTACATTTTTGGTTCCGGACGGGGAACTGAATCCTGCTTTTGCACCCTCCCCTCTGTTTTCCTCTGGTAATCCTGCATCTGTTTCCACAGTTTCCCCAGACTGCCCAACCTGGGATTTCTCTATTATTCCATCGTCGATCTCCGGTAGTTGACCCTGTGATCCAAAATCTGCCTGCTTCGATAAAACAGCTTCATCTGTTACTTCATCTGTTACCAAAGCCTTGGTCTCATCGTTTTCCCAAAATAATCCTACCTCAATTTCCAGTGATTTGTTTGCCGTGTTATCTCCTGCCTTCTCTTTTAACACAGCCTCTGTCGCCTCTGAAAGTTTAGCCTCTGGCATTATCAGAGCCGTTGTATTTTTCACTAATTCTGTGTCTGACACATCTGTTTCCTCTGATAATCCAGCATCTACGGTCTCCTCTGATAATCCAGACTCTTTCTCCACATCTGGTATTTCTGTGTAAATATCCTTTGATCCAGCCTCACTGTCCACTGATTCTTCAGATAATCCCGTCTCTGATATTTCAAGTGATCTGGACTCCAGTGACTTGTCTGATGAGTCCGTATCCATCTCTACTGTTTCCACCGACAGCACAGTCTCTGTTCTCACATGTAGTATGTCTTCTTCTATGTTCTTCTGTAACCCATACTTGGTCTCTACTAAATCAGTCTCTATCTCCTCTGAAAATCTGAACTCTGTCACATCTGTGTCCTCTGATGAATCAGCACCTGTTCTATTCATTTTTTCCAATAGCTCTATCTTTGGCCTAACTTCCTCTGGTAATTCGGCTTCTGTCCTCACTAATCCAATTTCTGTCTCCACCGTATCCCCAGCCTCAGATTCCACTAATTCCTCTACGTCTGTCTCCACCGATGGCTCTGTCTCAATACTCTGTCTTTTTGTCTCTTTGTCCTTCTGTGATCCAGACTCAGTCTCAGATAATTCCTCCAATAATTCAGACTCAATCGCTGTCGTTTCCAGAAAAATTCTGGCCTCTGTGTCAACTATTCCAGACTCTGTTTCCTCTGATGGCGATTCCTCAATCTTCATATCAAGTATTGCTGAGTCTGTCTCATTCATGATTCCCTTTTCGGGCTCCAATGTTTCCCCAGCCCCTGGCTCCACTAATTCTTTCATTAATGTAGCTTTTATATTATATTTTTCCTCTGATAATTCATCTTCTGTGTCCTGTGATAGTACAACTTCTCCACAAACCATTTCCTCAAATAATTTGGCCTCTATTTCTGTCGAATCTGGTAATCCAGCCTCTACCATTCCCTGTGATTTAGTCCCAGCCTCAGATGATTTGTCTATTTCCAGTGACTCATTAGATGACACAGCCTTTGTCTCTGTGAGAAACACAGCCTCTGTGTGAATTGATGATGCGTACAATGTCATGTTCATTGATAATCCTGCCTCTGTCGTCACAGTTCTTTCTGATGATGCAGTTTCAGTTCTCACATCTGGTATTTCTGCCTCATGTTTTTTCACTAATCCAGATTCTGTTTCCAACATGTCCCGAGCCTCAGATTCCACTAATTCCTCTGTGTTTGTCTCCATTGACAGCACAGTCACTGTCCTCACCTCTGGTGTGTCTACCTCTGCCCCCTTTTGTAACCCTTCCGCCACAGTTTCCCTTAGTAATCCAAAATTGGTATCTGCTGATTCCTGCATTGATCCAGACTCTGTCTCATCTTTGTCCTCTGATGGCACAACCCCGGTCCTCACTTCTGGTATTTCTGCCTGTGTCTCCTTCACTGATTCAAATTCTGTCCCCACTGTCTCCCCTGCCTTCGACTCCATCCATCCCTCTCTAAACTCAGCCTTTATCTCCTCTGTCTCTTTGTATAATCCAGCCTCTGTCCTCAGTGTCTCATCTGATAAACAAACATATGTCTCTGCTGCTTCCTCTGACAGTCCTAACTCAATCTCCATCGGTTCGTGTGATTCAGCCTTTGTCTTCACTAGGTCCTCTAGTATTTGAGTATCTGTTTCATTCAGTGATACAGAATCTGTTCTCTCCGTTTCTCCCAGTGATTTCGCTGCTTTCGCGACTGTGTGCTCGTCTACCACTGTATCAGAGGCTTTCTCAATATCCTCACTTTCAAATAATCCTTCAACAGTTTTCGGGTCTTCTTTCCCTTCCATGAGTTCACTCACTGGTGAATTGTCCAATTTAAAACTAGTTCCAGTGTTCTCTACACCTTCTAACCCTTTGGTCTCACTTTCGGTGTGTGCTTCTTGTAAACGGGTGGTGTTGACTTCATCGCCGCCAACTTCCAGGATCTTCGGTGCCGTATTCTCGTCTAACTCTTTGCCATTGTTGATTTCAGGAATTTCCTCTCGAGTTTCTTCACACGCTACACGTTTTGGCTCCTGAGCCACAACAAGGTCCTCACATAGCCCAGGGGAAATGTATTTTGCCACGCCTCTGATTTCCACTCTATTGTCAACCACTGAAATACGTTTTCCCTCCACTTCATTAAGGGGGTCTTCGTCTTCCTTTGAAATCTTGTCTTCCTGTAGTTTATTTTTCTCCACTACAACATTTCTCTCCTGATAAAAGAAAGCGTCCAGCCCAGTCACTTTATCTTTCACATCCTCTGCCTCTGTATCCGTCTTCGTCCCAATAGCGATTGCAACGTCTTCTATCTTGTTACTGCCCCCGTCCTCAAACACTTTGGATCCATCATCTGATACCTCTTCTTTTCTTTCCTCTAACACTGTGCTGTCAATTCTTTCAGTGTTGCCCTCCATTCTCTGCTCGTCTCTAACAATAGTTATCTCATCATTTGACACAAAGACTCTTTTGTCATAGGCCATTGGCAATTCCAACTCTGCCTCTGAAACAAAGATGTCCTGGCCTCTTCCCAGTGTTCTATCTTCGTCTGATAATCCTCCACAAAGTGGTCGTGGGTTGGGGTCATTTTCTTGATCAAACCTCTCTATAGTTCCTTCATCAAACTTCAAACGATTGTCACCATATTCATGTTTGTTATTGTTTTCTGAGACTTGGATATCATTGTACGGTCCAAAGCCCCTGTCCAACATCTCTTCCTGTTCTCTTCTGCCCATCTCTTCTATTGCTCTATTCTCTTCCTCTCTCTCCTCCTTCCTCCCAAGTTCTTCCATGTCCATGCCATTCTTCACTTCATTACCATCTCGACTCAGTTTGTCTTTGATTACACACAGATCCTCGCTATTCTCCTCTCCCGCTGAGAATTCTACTATTTCTGCTACTTTCCACCCTTCTTTGCCTGTCTCCACGAAGAGTACTTCTGTTTCTTTCTCTCCATCTTTTTCATTTAATTTGACCATGGTTTCATCCTCTGTACTTTGCACATCGTGTTTCATTAATCTATCCTTATTTTCCTTGTCTCCATTCTTATCCAAAAGTGTGGCAGGTTCAGCACCGGCTGATGTAAGGTTTGGGGACTCTATATCAAAATGTATTTCTCCATCTCTATTGTTTTCATGTTCTTCTGTTTTGGTTCCTTCTTCACCACAGGGGAATTCTTCAGTAACTTCTTCAGGGATTTCTTCTTCCTCCGCTTTTCTTTCTGCCACTGCGCCTCTTAATCTATTTGTTTCAGCACAGTTGTAACTGTCAGTCTGTCCTTGTGCTCCCTGGCCCTCTGACCTTTCAGATGTCGGCTCTCTAAATAAGATCGGGATCCCAGTGACTACCACTGATTGGACCCCTTTCCCCATATTTAATTCTTCTTTAGTAACATGCTGGATTGTGCCTTTATTTTCTGTTCGCTCCACCTGCTCTTGTTTTATATCATGCCCCTCCGGGGATGATTTGTTATCACTCCCTCTGTTGGATTGTCCAGTGTATTGCACATTGTCTCTGTCGAGGCCTGGACCAATGATGACATTGCACTGTTCCCAGGCAACAACAGATCTTGGTTTCTTAACCTCAGAGCCTGTTTCAAAAGTGACCTCAGTTTCCTTTATCTCATTTTTCGCACCATCTCCATGGTCGTCTATTTGTTGTGCAGCAGTGGCTTCCTGTCTTGAGCTTGTGTCATTGTTAATGGACTCTGGGCTTAGATACCTCCCCACAACTTCCGTAAAGTAGTTCTGTTTGTATGTGTGAGTGTGAGTGTGTGTGTGTGTGTGTGTGTGTGTGTGTGTGTGTGTGTGTGTGTGTGTGTGTGTGTGTGTGTGTGTGTGTGTGTGTGTGAGAGAGAGAGAGAGAGAGAGAGAATTACTCTATGATAATGTCATTTACTTCCTTGTCCATATATGATAACATATAACATAACATTACATCAATCCAGATACAGTGAAATAGAGTTAATGCAATCATTGTGTTTTTCTCCTCCTTGGGGAAGTTCTCAATTCAAACTAATTGTTCATCAACAAATTATTAAGTAGTCTAAAATATATCTATTGTAATTATAGCAATAGGAAATAATGAACCAATCACGGTAGGCTATAAAAATAGTGTCCTGTAGTAAATTATTTCAGCGCAGAAACTCACCCAAACTGTCCAGAAAGTTCTCCCAGCACGAGTGAGGGGGCTTGCTGGTGAGTCCATCTTTTGGTGTTTCAGTGGCTTTTTTCGATAAGATAATACACTTCTCTTCAGAGTAGACTACAACAAAGTAACTGCAACCTGAGGTAGCCTACTTCTTCTTGATAGGCCTATCAATTATTTTGTCAAACGAGGACAAAAAAAAAATCTCATTAGTAAATTGTCAAATAGACCTATTAACCTTTCCAGAGGTCTAAACGCGAGCAAATGTAAATGAGAATTTTGGTAACAGCTCTTATGTAGTTCCTGACGCTGAGATGTCCGGTTACGCGTCATTGCGTTAGTGGAAACCAAGACTGTTCTCAGGGCAGGCCTGGTTGCAGTTAGATATGTTCCAGTCACACCAGGGACAATTTTAGCTAACCCTACACCCTTTCCTATCCTTAACTTAATTATCCTAACCTGTCACGTTAAAATGATCCCAAACTGCCATGAGAACAAGTCTTGGTTTCAACTAATGTGATACAGGTAGGTATACAGCAGGAAGATGATATTGTCGCGTTCTAATGCTACTCTAAACTTGGAAACTCTTATGACAAGTTTAAGCAAAGATGATATATTATATTGACAAGATGGTCGAGTGACTTCTCTAATAATGGAAATATATGTATTCAAATATGGAAGACAGGCGCGATCAGGTGGGACCATTCTAGCCAATGAGAGGGCAGATAGGCGTGTGAAGACTGGCACAACTCCGATACAAGGTAGTTTTTTTCAAAGTTGTTGAAATGCCACGTGCGTCCATTTATATCAGTGCATTTTAAACAAAATAACCATTACGAAACTTATATTTGATCAGATAAGCATCATGTAGAATATTAGCAATTACATGTATTCTTAACCAAATTTGCCGCTGTCATTGACCTCCCGCCCCAAAATAAGAATTTGTATATGGAGTAAACCCTCTCTCCTCTCCGGTTTAGTCACGTCGCACCCTCATCATTGCAGGAAGCGCAATAGTCAGGCACTGTGGTTTCCTCATAATACACATACAACCTAACGTTAGCGGTAAAATCTGATAAAGGTTCCGATTGTTTTGACCATGTAATTCTCGCTCAGACAAGGCGAGTTCGCAATATATTCGCCTCAATTTTACTCTCCATATTCTAACTGGAAATTAGCAACAGAGAAGACCTCAGCAAGACAACACATTCCTGCAGGAAGCTCCTGAACCTCATCTCTAGCACACTGTCAGCTACACTTCACCAGCGCGATCTGTGCCCAAGCCATGAATTTGTCCCCTTTTTCTGTCTAGCTAACCACTGACTACACTCTAGTTAGCAGAATATTTAAAAAATAATTTTGTTTTACTTAGCCTCAATAATTGTTTGTACAGGATGTTGACTTTGGTGTCTATTTCAGACCTTATGGCGTCAGAGCATGAAAAGGGTAAGTCTGCCATGTTGAGAAGTGCAGCTATAGTGAAAGACAATTTACTGGTTTGGTGTGGGCCAGCATGATAGATACAGTTTATCCTGTGTCAGTGAGTGTAGCTATTAAGTTAAGTTTGAGCATCTTAGCAATACAATGTCTTCTATACAGCTGTCAACATTCTACAAGGAAAGAGACAATTAATCAGTGGTATAATCATTAACCAGATTACCCCGGATACCAGAATTTGATGAGTTATAACTCAGTTTTAGAATGAATCTAAAAATCTATTGACATTCAAAATAGACTTTGTTTAGACATTCAGCCTGTATTATAGTTTTATAACCAGAGACAAATCTTCAAAGGCACAGTATTTATTTATTTGGAGTGGTACATGCATTCACACAGTCTTGATTTATGGGATCCTTCCCAATATATGATTGATATGTCATAAAGTCCCAAGTTCTTACTTAAAGGTTTATTGAAAAACTGTACTTGTCTTCATATTCTACAGCTGTAATGTCATCAATCAAATCAAACGTATTTATATAGCACATTTCTCACAACAAATGCATTTCAAGGTGTTCAGTCGTTGGATGCGGTGTTGTCTATAAAGTGGAGCACATATAACGAAAAGGAGGGCATCAAGGCATTCAACATGTCTACAGGGATGGATGTGCTGGAGTCATGGCTTTGGGTCACTGAGTCTGGGATCCTGGGAGCCTCACCGGATGGTCACAGCAGTGGTGAAGGTCAAGTGTCCCTATGGTGCAAGCAAGGGACCTTACTGTTTCAGTATGATATGTTGGATAAATGAATAAAGACAGACACCAATGTCAAGTTCAATAGCCTTGTTCAAGCATTGTACAAATTCCTACACGCGGAGTCCGGGGAACAGTCCGGCTAGTCGATTACCTATCAACTAGACTCCGTAAAAATCATCCTTTTCAATAGAAAGTGCAAACATAACGGCATAACATTCAGTTATTAACAGTCAAGTCATAACAATTGAAAAAGCATGACATTTTATTTTTACTTCAGTTATCATCTCTTTTTTAATTTAAGTTTATTTTGATTTACATTTACATTACATTTAAGTCATTTAGCAGACGCTCTTATCCAGAGCGACTTACAAATTGGTGCATTCACCTTATGACATCCAGTGGAACAGCCACTTTACAATAGTGCATCTAAATCTTTTAAGGGGGGGGGGTGAGAAGGATTACTTTATCCTATCCTAGGTATTCCTTAAAGAGGTGGGGTTTCAGGTGTCTCCGGAAGGTGGTGATTGACTCCGCTGTCCTGGCGTCGTGAGGGAGTGTGTTCCACCATTGGGGAGCCAGAGCAGCGAACAGTTTTGACTGGGCTGAGCGGGAACTGTACTTCCTCAGTGGTAGGGAGGCGAGCAGGCCAGAGGTGGATGAACGCAGTGCCCTTGTTTGGGTGTAGGGCCTGATCAGAGCCTGGAGGTACTGAGGTGCCGTTCCCCTCACAGCTCCGTAGGCAAGCACCATGGTCTTGTAGCGGATGCAAGCTTCAACTGGAAGCCAGTGGAGAGAGCGGAGGAGCGGGGTGACGTGAGAGAACTTGGGAAGGTTGAACACCAGACGGGCTGCGGTGTTCTGGATGAGTTGTAGGGGTTAATGGCACAGGCAGGGAGCCCAGCCAACAGCGAGTTGCAGTAATCCAGACGGGAGATGACAAGTGCCTGGATTAGGACCTGCGCCGCTTCCTGTGTGAGGCAGGGTCGTACTCTGCGGATGTTGTAGAGCATGAACCTACAGGAACGGGCCACCGCCTTGATGTTAGTTGAGAACGACAGGGTGTTGTCCAGGATCACGCCAAGGTTCTTAGCGCTCTGGGAGGAGGACACAATGGAGTTGTCAACCGTGATGGCGAGATCATGGAACGGGCAGTCCTTCCCCGGGAGGAAGAGCAGCTCTGTCTTGCCGAGGTTCAGCTTGAGGTGGTGATCCGTCATCCACACTGATATGTCTGCCAGACATGCAGAGATGCGATTCACCACCTGGTCATCAGAAGGAGGAAAGGAGAAGATTAATTGTGTGTCGTCTGCATAGCAATGATAGGAGAGACCATGTGAGGTTATGACAGAGCCAAGTGACTTGGTGTATAGCGAGAATAGGAGAGGGCCTAGAACAGAGCCCTGGGGGACACCAGTGGTGAGAGCGCGTGGTGAGGAGACAGATTCTCGCCACGCCACCTGGTAGGAGCGACCTGTCAGGTAGGACGCAATCCAAGCGTGGGCCGCGCCGGAGATGCCCAACTCGGAGAGGGTGGAGAGGAGGATCTGATGGTTCACAGTATCGAAGGCAGCCGATAGGTCTAGAAGGATGAGAGCAGAGGAGAGAGAGTTAGCTTTAGCGGTGCGGAGCGCCTCCGCGATACAGAGAAGAGCAGTCTCAGTTGAATGACTAGTCTTGAAACCTGACTGATTTGGATCAAGAAGGTCATTCTGAGAGAGATAGCGGGAGAGCTGGCCAAGGACGGCACGTTCAAGAGTTTTGGAGAGAAAAGAAAGAAGGGATACTGGTCTGTAGTTGTTGACATCGGAGGGATCGAGTGTAGGTTTTTTCAGAAGGGGTGCAACTCTCGCTCTCTTGAAGACGGAAGGGACGTAGCCAGCGGTCAGGGATGAGTTGATGAGCGAGGTGAGGTAAGGGAGAAGGTCTCCGGAAATAGTCTGGAGAAGAGAGGAGGGGATAGGGTCGAGCGGGCAGGTTGTTGGGCGGCCGGCCGTCACAAGACGCGAGATTTCATCTGGAGAGAGAGGGGAGAAAGAGGTCAGAGCACCGGGTAGGGCAGTGTGAGCAGAACCAGCGGTGTCGTTTGACTTAGCAAACGAGGATCGGATGTCGTCGACCTTCTTTTCAAAATGGTTGACGAAGTCATCTGCAGAGAGGGGGGGGGGATTCAGGAGGGAGGAGAAGGTGGCAAAGAGCTTCCGAGGGTTAGAGGCAGATGCTTGGAATTTAGAGTGGTAGAAAGTGGCTTTAGCAGCAGAGACAGAGGAGGAAAATGTAGAGAGGAGGGAGCGAAAGGATGTCAGGTCCGCAGGGAGGCGAGTTTTCCTCCATTTCCGCTCGGCTGCCCGGAGCCCTGTTCTGTGAGCTCGCAATGAGTCGTCGAGCCACGGAGCGGGAGGGGAGGACCGAGCCGGCCTGGAAGATAGGGGACATAGAGAGTCAAAGGATGCAGAAAGGGAGGGTTGAGGAGGCAGAATCAGGAGATAGGTTGGAGAAGGTTTGAGCAGAGGGAAGAGATGATAGGATGGAAGAGGAGAGAGTAGCGGGGGAGAGAGAGCGAAGGTTGGGACGGCGCGATACCATCCGAGTAGGGGCAGTGTGGGAAGTGTTGGATGATAGCGAGAGGGAAAAGGATACAAGGTAGTGGTCGGAGACTTGGAGGGGAGTTGCAATGAGGTTAGTGGAAGAACAGCATCTAGTAAAGATGAGGTCGAGCGTATTGCCTGCCTTGTGAGTAGGGGGAAGGTGAGAGGGTGAGGTCAAAAGAGGAAAGGAGTGGAAAGAAGGAGGCAGAGAGGAATGAGTCAAAGGTAGACGTGGGGAGGTTAAAGTCGCCCAGAACTGTGAGAGGTGAGCCGTCCTCAGGAAAGGAGCTTATCAAGACATCAAGCTCATTGATGAACTCTCCGAGGGGACCTGGAGGGCGATAAATGATAAGGATGTTAAGCTTGAAAGGGCTGGTAACTGTGACAGCATGAAATTCAAAGGAGGCGATAGACAGATGGGTAAGGGGAGAAAGAGAGAATGACCACTTGGGAGAGATGAGGATCCCGGTGCCACCACCCCGCTGACCAGAAGCTCTCGGGGTGTGCGAGAACACGTGGGCGGACGAAGAGAGAGCAGTAGGAGTAGCAGTGTTATCTGTGGTGATCCATGTTTCCGTCAGTGCCAAGAAGTCGAGGGACTGGAGGGAGGCATAGGCTGAGATGAAGTCTGCCTTGTTGGCCGCAGATCGGCAGTTCCAGAGGCTACCGGAGACCTGGAACTCCACGTAGGTCGTGCGCGCTGGGACCACCAGATTAGGGTGGCCGCGGCCACGCGGTGTGGAGCGTTTGTATGGTCTGTGCAGAGAGGAGATAACAGGGATAGACAGACACATAGTTGACAGGCTACAGAAGAGGCTACGCTAATGCAAGGAGATTGGAATGACAAGTGGACTACACGTCTCGAATGTTCAGAAAGTTAAGCTTACGTAGCAAGAATCTTATTGACTAAAATGATTAAAATGATACAGTACTGCTGAAGTAGGCTAGCTGGCAGTGGCTGCGTTGTTGACTTTGTAGACTAGCTGGCAGTGGCTGCGTTGTTGACACTACACTAATCAAGTCGTTCCGTTGAGTGTAATAGTTTCTACAGTGCTGCTATTCGGGGCTAGCTGGCTAGCTAGCAGTGTTGATTACGTTACGTTGCGTTAAAAGAACGACAATAGCTGGCTAGCTAACCTAGAAAATCGCTCTAGACTACACAATTATCTTTGATACACAGACGGCTATGTAGCTAGCTATGTAGCTAGCTACGATCAAACAAATCAAACCGTTGTGCTGTAATGAAATGAAATGAAAATGTGATACTACCTGTGGAGCGAAGCGGAATGCGACCGGGTTGTTGAGTGCGGAAGTTCTATTCAGTAGACGTTGGCTAGCTGTTGGCTAGCTAGCAGTGTCTCCTATGTTAAGGACGACAAATAGCTGGCTAGCTAACCTCGGTAAATTAAGATAATCACTCTAAGACTACACGCTCTAAACTACACAATTATCTTGGATACGAAGACAGCAAAGACAACTATGTAGCTAGCTAACACTACACTAATCAAGTCGTTCAGTTGAGTGTAATAGTTTCTACAGTGCTGCTATTCGGTAGACGGTGGACGTTTGCTAGCTGGCTAGCTGCTGGGCAGATAGCAGTGTTGATTTATTTTTATAAAACGGAGGACAAGTTAACACAGTCTCTTGCTTACAGAGTAAGCCTGTCCTATGGCTTGCACAGCCAACCCTCCCATGAGTAAGTATTTGCTCTGACAGGGGTAAGATTAGGGCCATGAACTGGAGAGCATGGTGGGGTAGATCCCTCACCTTCAGTTGGCTCATGTTTCAATTCTTTGCCCCTTGCCCTTAGGCCTGGACTCTGATACAGCTCATCTAGGTGAGTGTATGGTGTGTTCTGGTTTGTCTGCTCTGCTACGCGCAGATCCACCCGATTGCATCAATAGAGGGAGCCACCAACATCCACCAGGTAAGAACGTGGTGCAACTCTGTAGGCACGTGCCCAGCCTCCAAAGTCCTGTGTGGTCTCCCGTCAGTGGTTTCATCCTTATCGTTTCACCCACCTCCAGCTCTGGTAGGTCTCGCACAGTCTGGTCGTAGAAGCACTTAGCGGGCTGTTTTCTGTGACGCAGTTGTCCGTGACGCCAACCATGACGCAGGGCTCAAGTAGCTTGTTAGCTGCGGGGATAGTATTCTTCAGACATCTGGACAGAAGGTGTTGTGCTGGGCTGCTGTTCATGTTTTCGGTGGGTGTGTTCCTCCACTGTAAGATCACTTTCCATGGGTCGTTGCTGTCATGCAAGGCCCTGCTTAACATGTTTTTTTTTGCAATCTTGACAGCTGACTCTGCCTTGCCATTTGCTTTTGGGTGTCTCGGAGAGGACGTCACGTGGTCAAACACCCATTCTGAGGCGAAACTCTTGAACTGTGCAGTGAATTGTGGGCCATTGTCCGTGATAACCTTGTCAGGCTGACCTTGCCTTGCAAACTACACCTTGCAGCGCTTTATGACCGTCTCTGCAGACAAGTCAGGGAGCAGTTAAAAAGGTTAAAAAAAAATTAAAAGGTGTTCGTTCTTGTCAGTGTGTTGCCTGATCTGGGCTAGGCGGTGATCTGTGACGTTTAAGTAGTTTGCCTTTATTGATCTGTTGAACATCTTCTTGTTCCTGCTGTAGCGAACAGATGGCATGCTGCTGATAGGCAGTGCCTCTGCCTGTACATTGTGCTGTTGCCCTGCTCAGTGTGTCGCTGATGTACATCTCTGGTCCTGGCTTGTAGATGACCTTCAGGCTGTAGTTTTGCAGAGTCAGGAGCATGCTTTGAAGCCTCTTTGGCGTGTTGAGGAGAGGTTTACTGAATATGGCAATGAGTGGTCTGTGGTCAGTTTCAGCGGTGACCAGCTCTCGACTATACAAGTAGTGATGGAAGCTCTGGCAGGAGAAGACGATGCTGAGGCACTCTTTCTCAATTTGTGCATAGTTTTGTTCGGTGGGGGTGAGCGCTCTCAAGGCAAACGCAACAGGCTGGCCTGCATAAGGCAGCACCCCAGTCCCCTTTGGCTGGAGTCACTGGGTTGTGACAGGATTCGTGACTTCGTAGTAGCGCAACACTGGCATAGATAAAGCCAGAGATTTCATCTCCTTTACTGCGGCCTCATGTTTGGGTAGCCAGTGCCATGATGTGTCTTTGTCCAGCAACCGGCATAGAGGAGTGTGGCATGAACTTTGCAAGATAGTTTGCAAATCTGATGAGACACTACTCCTTTTGCATCAGACGGGTTTGGCATGTCGTGGATCGCTCTGACTTTGTCTGGGTCTGGCTTCAGGCCTTTGGCCGAGAGAATGTGGCCATGGAAGTGGACGTCTTTCACCTTGAACTGCAGCCTCATCAGGCCAAGATGAAGCTTAACCGTTCAGCAGCGCTCCATCAGTGCCAGGAGCTTCACATCATGGTCGCGTTCTGCTTCTTCGTCTGTGTCACCACAGCCTATGATCAGGACATCATTGGCGATGGGTTCAATGCCCTTGAGCCCAGCCAGTAACTCGTACTGCTTACGTTGGTATACCTCAGGCGCCACTGAGACACCAAACGGGAGCTTGAGCCAGCATTTCCGACCCCAGGGGGTCCAGAAGATAGTCATTAAGTAGCTTTCTTCGTCCAGCTTGCATTGAAAGAATGCATCTCGGGCATCTAGCAAGGTGAAAATCCTGGCCTTGGGAAGCTTGTAGAGGACATCCTCTAGTGTCGGCATGATATAGTGGGATCGTTTCAGTTGCTTGGTTCAGATGCTTTGGGTCGATGAAGACCCTCAGCTTCTCTGTTTTTTTCACTATGACCATATGGTTGTTGGTTCAGTCAGTTGGTTCAGTCACAGATGTCATGTGGCCATCGGCCTCATACTTGTCCAGCTGGGCCTTCACAGCCACTCTCATTGCAATGGGCACATTGCGAGGAGCACACTGGAATGGAATGACGCTTTCATCCAATTCAACGTGTATCTCCCCAGGCACTGATTCAACGGGCCTGTTGAAAACATTGTCATATCTGCTGAGTAGTTGTTCTTTGGAGAGGGGTCCATTCTGGACATGCTCCATAATGTGCAGGTCATTTGGTACGGTGAACTGCATCAGTCCCAGGCTTTCGCATGTAGAGCCTGAGAGGAGAGGATGTTGACTTGTTTCCACAATCTCAAACTCCAGCTTGTGTTTGCATCCCCGAATTACACATTTGGTCTCAAAGATGCCCATAGAGCTCATTAGCTCTCCTGAGTACAGCTTTAGTCTAGTATCGCTGGGCAATAGATGTGTGTCAGGTGCCATATTGATTTAGTCTTTGTAGCTCATTACGTTGCATGTAGCACCGGAATCCAGTTGACATTGTTATGTAATCGTAGTTTCACAAACCATTTCTTCCCTCGAGTGTACAGCCCCAATGGATTCATGCATGTAAATGTCACGTTCACTGTTCTGCTCTGAACATTGAGTGACATCATCAACACAGTGAATCTTGCCCTCACTCACCCTTCTTTTGCCTTTGAGATACACTTTTGCAAAGTGATTATTATTTCCACAAGCTCTGCATGGTTTTCCGTAGGCAGGGCAGTGCTCTTTGCCTCGTGCGTGTGTATTTACATTCTATGGGGCTCTCTGTGTTCACCGTTCGTGGTGAATTACTCTGCCTCGGTTAGTTTTGTGTGAATGCCTGCCTGGCAACAGCGTGAACAGTATCAACGTCAGTGCGTGGGGTTTTGATTTCCATTGCTTTCATTCTCATGTCAGTGACTTCAGCAGTGTGGCACATTTCAATGGAAATGACTAATGTTAAGCCTCTCTCTTAGTAGACGCCGGCGTGTATCCTCATTTGCAATTCCCAGTACTATTTTGTCACAAATCAATTAATCTTTGAATCTCCCATATTCACAAGTAGGGGATGTTTAAAAAAAATCTCAATCTCTGGTTACAAAGTTGTGTACGGACTCACCCTCTTCCTGTTTGCAGCTTCCGAAAACGAACCACTCGAAATTACGTTCCTGGCGGGTTTGAAGTAATTCACCAATATAGCCTTTGCATCACATTGTTGCCGTGCTGTGAGGGTGAGATTGTGCTGGTAGATATGCCTGCAATCGCTGCCCATTACACTCCTCAGAGTTGCGGCTTGGACCTCGTTGGGTTTCTCATGTAGACAGGTTGCCAGCGCCTAGTCCTCGAATTCATCCCTGAAGTTGTCCCAATTAGTATTCCAGTCCCCTGTGAGAACCATGGGATTTGGTGGCGGAATGTTCGCTGCCATAGCGATGGAATAGGAGATTTCTTTGCCTTCAGCCATCTTAGGTAGGTAGTGATTCTAGCTAGCCAGCTAACAATGTGTTTATCAGTGTTGTGACTAGGAGTAGGAAATGACGTGTGTTCGCGTATGGAACGTAACTGAGCCTATACTGTCATTAACTATAAAAATAACAAATGTGTGGTTTTCGAGCCACCTCTTATACCATGTTTCGGTATAATATGTTGGAGATAAAGGAATAAAGACAGACACCAATGTCAAGTTCAATAGCCTTGTTCATGCATTGTACAAATCCCTACACGCGGAGTCCGGGGAACAGTCCAGCTAGTCGATTACCTATCAACTAGACTCCGTAACACTTACCATTGAAGAGGCAGTGAAGTCAAACGATTTCTATATCAAGGAGGGAGAGGTCTTACCACTTCCGTGAAGACCATCCTTACTGGCACCAGGTCCAAGGACAGCTCCACATCACTGGAAGGAATACATGCTTCTTTGTTGTGTGAACCACCAAAGCCTCCATCACCATCCCCATTAGCACTCATATTGCTCCTCCTGTCAGTGCCTATTTTCAGGGAAGCCAATGGTCCAAAAATATTCCACATTGTTCATAGACACACACACACACAATAGGCTCCCAGAATATATGTTATATTCAGTGGCGACCCGTCTTTCAGGGTCGCTACTGTGAGGATTCTGTGTTATGCACTATAGCCCTTACCATGTCATATGTGATGGAATATTATTTGCTGTTGGCTTGTGTGGGTATATGTGTTATGCAACATAGCTGACTTGAGACATTGTTAACAGTTTCAGGGCCATGGGCCTTTCTCGTGATGGAAAAATACAGAATAACATGAAGACAGGAACTGTGCAATGAGTTGTGGGGTCACATTCAGAACGTAGTGTTGCGAGAACAAACACTCTTTTGTTAGATAACAGGAGCAAGGTGTGAGATAACTGTATTGAGTGTGCGAGCGCATAGATATTCTACACAACTACAACGACTGACCGCTGAAGCGCTTAGGGGGCTGGGACCAGCTCGGGCGCCAACAATCAACGATAGGCTGAGTGAGTTTAAACCACGCCCAGTCTCTACTCTGACAGGCCGGCTCGGAAGCAGGAACTACTTCTGTCAAGAGTATATTATCATATCTTTGTCAGGAACAAGTCAGTTCTCTGTTTGATCTGCGAGGTGGGACAGAGAGGCCGTATATACGAAAATTGCATTTACCACTTATTGCTTAGCTAATAAAAAATACATAGCATAAAATCGGTGACTCAGTGTCATACTTATCCTGATACCAGATTTGATTGACGCAACCCTAACACTACCCACCTATTTTAAGTCCCACACTTTCAAGTATTTTTTTTAAATATTGCCTGTTTTGCTTGTTATTTTGGCATTAATATGTGTCATTGAGTTAATAAAGCCCCATACAAACATGGTCTCTTTTTTGCTTTCTTGAGTAAGCAGGTCTAAAATGCAGGTGTTTCAGCCTAGCTCAGTGCTTTCTGTGGTGGTGGGGCTAGCCAGCAGAAAATACAGAATGTTGTGCCTGATTGGCTCAGTTTTCTGTCATGATTGAATACATTTTCTGTCACTCATGGGACAGTACATCATCCCCAATTATAAGGTTAGAGCTAAAAAAATGTAGCCCCTTGTGTGCTGCCATAGAATTATATTAGAAGTGCCCATCCAAGAAGGATCAAGATCATTGGCCACAGATATAACGTGATTTGATGTCATTCTTTCTACAGTAGCTTTGATTGGACTCATGTCAACATCTTACTTTCAAAGTCTTAGTTAGCAGTCATCATCAGTTGTCATCAAGTCCACAATCATTTTTAATCCTTGTCATATGAAGAGAAATAATGAAGAGAAATTATAGATACATCGTATCGGTGGACATCGTCCATTGTACATAAAGATTACACAACAAGTTGTAAATCGTAAATTCAACGATGAGTCGTCTGGAAGGAATCAGTGGCTAACTGCAAGTGTTGCAAAGAAACCACCATGTCAACATCATACTTTAAAAATCTTAGCTAGCAAGCTAGCAGTCGTCGCCATGAATCAAGTCGACAATCAAATCCTTTTCAATCCTTGTCATATGAAGAGAAATTGGAGATAAAACGTCTTGATTCTCATTGGCCATTGCACATAAACATTACACAACAAGTTGGAAATCGCAAATTCAACAATGAGTGGTTTGGGAAGGAATCAGTGGCTAACTGCGAGTTCAAGACAACAGGGAACTCTGAGAAAAACAAGCTACTACTGGGAAAATACGTTTTGAATGGTCATTCAAACCTGTATTGTAAATCCGGCATCTTTCTCTTTGATGACAATATTGGCCCACGAAGAACCGCCGCACCACGTTCCTGTTCAAGCACATCACAACGTGAGTCTAAAAATGTCTTATGCTGCTTCATACATTATATAGGATGCCAGATAGTATTACTTTAACAGTATACATATCTATGTGTATGTTGTGTAGTAGAGGTTGACCGATTTAATCGTCATGACCGATTTAATTAGGGCCGATTTCAAGTTTTCATAACAATCGGTAATCAGCATTTTTGGATGCCGATTACAGAACGGTTCCGTATTTCACTGAAAGAATAAACATTTTGTTTTTGAAACGATAGTTTCCGTATTTGACCATATTAATGACCAAAGACTTGTAGTTCTGTGTTTATTATATTATAATTAAGGCTATGATTTGATATTTGATAGAGCAGTCTGACTGAGCGGTGGTAGGCAGCAGCAGGCTCGTAAGCATTCATTCAAACTTAACTGCGTTTCCAGCAGCTCTTCGCAATGCTTGAGGCACAGCGCTGTTTATGACTTCAAGCCTATTAACTCCTGAGTTTAGGCTGGCAATACTGAAATGCCTATTAGAACATCCAGTAGTCAAAGGTTTATGAAATACAAATGGTATAGAGAGAAATAGTTGACGCATCATAATTCATATAATAACTACAACCTAAAACTTCTTAAGTAGGAATATTGAAGAACTGGGAATATTGAACCACCAGCTTTCATATGTTCTGAGCAAGGAACTTAAACGTTAGCTTTTTTACATGGCACATATTGCACTTTTACTTTCTTCTCCAATACTGTGTTTTTGCATTTTTTAAACCAAATTGAGCATGTTTCATTATTTATTTGAGACTAAATAGAATTGATGTATTATAGTAAGTTAAAATAAGTGTTCATTGTCCATTCAGTATTGTTGTAATTGTCATTACATATACATATACGCATATATATACACATTATACACATATATACATACATATACACACATATATACATACATATACACATCGGCCGATTAATCGATATCTGCTTTTTTTGGTCCTCCGATGATCGGTATCGGTGTTGAAAAATCATAATCTGTCGACCTCTATTGTGTAGTAAGCTGTTAGTAGTCCATGTGCCTCACCCTAATAATTTGGTCTATTTTCACCAAGGTGGTATTGTGAACACATCGTTAGTGGCCGGTGTGTACTCGTTTTCCTATAACCTGTTTTTGAGAAATGTAATCATCAAATATTGTTAGAGCTTTCATTGTATGTTTATATGTAAGAACGGACCATGTTCTGAATTCTGTCGCTGTACATTTCAAAAGTGCTGAACAGAGAGTTATATTGACTACCTCCGTCGTCTCTCGCTCATTGATGTCTTGATCTAAATTATAGATGGCCTCTTATCCGCTTGTCGTCCCCTTATGCCATAGTTTGTGTTACATCTCAATTGTCAGTAGAAACCACAGTTTAAGCAAGGCAGTCATATCTGCTATGTTTTTTTGAAAGGCAGTAAATGAGGCTGAATGAACTGTAGCGGTAGTAAGGTGTTGGGACTGCTGTTGGGACTCTGCTGTTGGGACAGCTTTATGTAGGCCCTAACAGTTTGTGGGCACAGTTTGTTACCGTTATAGTGCAATTCATGTGTTTTTTAGTGTTGTGTTGTTGCTTTGCTGGCGTGCATCCCACATTTTTTGGGGTTTTGCCCCACCAAGATTTACATGCTAAAATCGCCACTGGTTATATTACATACAAATTTTGCTCAAAGCTGCCAACTAAAGAAATGTAGTTAACTTTATCATGGGCACAGTGGGAATTTAAATCTGTGATCTTCAAATTCTTTCCTAGTGCCTGTGTCTTCCTTGCTGAAGACCCTAGTCATCCCTGCCTGTACCTGACATTGTTGAAAAACAAGTGAACAATGAATAAAGATCATACACAAACAATAGGTTATAGTGTATTACATTCCAATTTTGCCAACTAAAATAATGTAGTTAAAAGTCAATTAAATCACAAAGGCTAGTCTGAGTGCATCTCCTCAGTTTCATTCAGTAGTATAACACAATTCACAGTGCATTTTATCATGGGCATTTGTGATGTATATATATATATCTGTGATGTTGAAATGATGTCTTACCCCCAGAATGAGAGAGTACATCTCATTCCAGGAGATCTCCTTGCTGAGGTTGGCGTTGATGTCACGTTCTGACCATCGTTCGTGTGTGTTTTCCTTGTTTTAGTGTTGGTCAGGACGTGAGCTGGGTGGGCATTCTATGTTGTGTGTCTGGTTTGTCTATTTCTATGTTTGGCCTGATATGGTTCTCAATCAGAGGCAGGTGTTAGGCATTGTCTCTGATTGGGAACCATATTTAGGTAGCCTGTTTTGTGTTGGGATTTGTGGGTGATTGTTCCTGTCTTTGTGGCACCAGATAGGACTGTTTTTCCTCCCTCCTCCCTCCCTCCCTCCCTCCCTCCCTCCCTCCCTCCCTCCCTCCCCCTCCCTCCCTCCCTCCCTCTCTATCTCTCCCTCTCTCTCCTCTCTCTCTCTATCTCTCTCTCTCTCTCTCTCTCTCTCTCTCTCTTCTCCCTCTCTCCTCTCTTTTTCTTTCCCTCTTCACGGTTCTTGTTTTTTTTGTAGATTGTTGTATTTTCATCTTTATTAAAGATGTACAAAAATAACCATGCTGCATTTTGGTCCGCCTCTCTTTCACCAGCTTCTATCTCAAGGCCATTAGCTTCTATCTCAAGGCCATTAGACTGCTAAACAGCAATCACTAACGCAGAGAGGCTGCTGCCTACAATGAGACCCAATCACTGGCCACTTTAATAAATGGATCACTAGTCACTTTAAAACAATGCCATTTTAAATAATCAATCAATCAAATGTATTTATAAAGCCCTTCTTACATCAGCTGATGTTACAAAGTGCTGTACAGAAAACCAGTCTAAAACTCCAAACAGCAAGCAATGCAGGTGTAGAAGCACAGTGACTAGGAACAACTCCCTAGAAAGGCCAGAACCTAGGAAGAAACCTAGAGAGGAATCAGGCTATGAGGGGTGCCAGTCCTCTTCTGGCTGTGCCGGGTGGAGATTATAACAGAACATGGCCAAGATGTTCAAATGTTCATAGATGACCAGCAGGGTCAAATAATAATAATCAGTGCAACAGGTCAGCACCCCAGGAGTAGATAATTACACTTTAATGTTGACATATCTTACATTACTCATATCACATGGATATACTGTATTTTATACCATCTATTGCACCTTGCCTACCCCTTTCGGCCATCACTCATCCATATATTTATATGTACATATTCCCATTCACCCCTTTAGATTTGTGTGTATTAGGTAGTTGTTGGGGAATTGTTAGATTACTTGTTAGATATTACTGCACTGTCGGAACTAAAAGCACAATCATTTCACGACACTCGCATTAATATCTGCTAACCATGTGTATGTGGCCAATAAAATTTGATTTGATATAGGCCATTTTGACTTTGTGGCTGTGGTAACTAGTGGAAGCCGTTGTTCCTATTGTTCAACTGTCTCCCTCCAGCAGGTGGCGTTTTCTCGCCCACCAAGAAAGGCGTTTTTGTATGAAGATTAATTAGAGAATGCAGAATTTTGTCAACAAAAATTGTTATGGCATGTGACGGATGCATGTGATACGGGACTAGGGGCCGTTCAGTCCCAGATACACAATGGGGAGGAGCACCCCATCATGTACATCAGCCAAAAGCTGATACCTCGAGAAAAAAGTACTCCATTGTTGAGAAAGAGTGTCTAGCGGTGAAGTGGGCGCTAGACAATCAAGTATTACCTGTTAGGTATCCACTTCACCCTGGTCACGGACCATGCTCCACTGGTCTGGATGGCCAGGGGAAAGGACACAAACGATCAGGTCACCAGGTGGTTCTTGTCCCTTAAACGCTTCTCTTTTTCTGTTGTGCACAGGTCAGGGGCGAAGCATGGAAACGCGGATGCCCTAACGAGAAGGGAGACATACTGATGACAGTCCCCGCCCCAACAGAGCTAAGGGGGGGGGCGTGTACAACAGGTCAGCCACCAGGAGTAGTTGGGGACGGTTACAGAGGTAACAGGAGTGAGTGCAGTTTTGACCCCGACAGGATACAGTAAGACGCGGAGCCCAGAAGACAGTATCCCGGGGAGGGTCTCATGGGGAGACCTATCCTCCTTCTTTTTGATGTATTATTTAAATAAACACCCTTGAAACTGAGCTAATCCTACTTAGTCCATGTTTGATCTGTGTAAACGTCTTGACCAAACCCCTTGGTTTGCCACAGTATCAAAAATGGTCCATCACCCAAAGGACATCCAGCCAATTTGAAACAACTGTGGAAAGCATTGGAGTCAACATGTGCAGCCCTGTGGAATGCGTTTGACACCTTGTCGAGTCCATGCTCTGATGAATTGAGGCTGTTCTGAGGGCAAAAGGTAGTGCAACTCAATATTAGGAAGGTGTTCTTAATGTTTTGTACACTCAGTGTAAATTTACCACATTTCAAACAATCCAGTGCATTTTTGTTGATGTTTTTTAAATCAACACGTCAAAAGATTTAAACGACTGGAACAAACAAATGGATCCAACAAAGACAAACAGAACATTCCCATTTTTCAAGCCTGCTGAGGTGTGGCGGCTCCACCAGGGGGCATGCTTGAGCTGGTTTTATTAAGACATTGTAATTGAACCTTTATTTAACTAGGCAAGTCAGTTTAGAACAAACTCTTATTTATTGCATATCAAGAGGCAAAAGGCCTCCTCCGTGGACGGGGGCTGGGATGAAAAATACAAAATGTAGGACAAAACGCACATGACGACAAGAGACACGACACCACAACACTACATAAAGAAAGTCCTAAGAAAAAAACATAGCATGGCAGCAACACAACATGACAACATGGCAGCGACACAACATGATACAAACATTATTGGGCACAGACAACAGCAAGAAGGTAGAGACAACAACACATCACGCCAAGCAGCCACAAGTGTCAGTAAGAGTGACCATGATTGAGTCTTTGAATGTAGAGATGGAGGTAACAGACCAGTTTGAGTGTTTTTCGTTCTATTCGCCAGCTGTAGCGAACTGAAAAGAGGAGCAACCCAGAGATATGTGTGCTTTGGGGACCTTTTAACAGAATGTCTTTCGTGGTTGTATGTGGTTAGAATGGATACTTCAGAGTACCATTCGGAATTGTTCTCATAGAATAAATGCTTCAGCGGTTGTCAGTATTCTCGTTCTGGACTTCCGTAATTTCTAGCTGCAGACTAGTAATTATACGTCTAAGATTTGCTCTTATTCTGTAGTTGTCACATCCTGATCTGTTTCACATGTCCACATTATTGTCTCCACCCCCTCCAGGTGTCACTTATTTTCCCTGGTGTATTTATCCCTGTGTTTCCTGTCTCTCTGTGCCAGTTCGTCTTGTATGTTCAAGTCAACCAGCGTGGTTTTCCCGTGCGCCTGCTTTTTCTATTCTCTTTTTGCTAGTCATCCCGGTTTTGACCCTTGCCTGTTTCTGGACTCTGTACCCGCCTGCCTGACAATTCTACCTGTCTTGACTTCGAGCCTGCCTGCCACACTGTTTACTCACGTGGAGAAGTGCAACTATAGTGAGGGGAAATGTACCGATTGGTCAGGGCCAGCGTGAGGGATAAAGTTAATCCTGTGTCGAGCGTAGCTGTTAAATTTGAGCATCTCAGCAATACAATGTTTTCTATACTGCTGTCAACATTCTACAAGGAAAGAGCCACTTAATCAATTACATAATCATTAACAAGATCACCCCGGATACCATACTTCGATGAGTGATAACTCAGTTCTAGAATGTTGTCATTGATGAGAATTAATCAAAAGGTCAATTGACATTCAAAATGGACTTTGTTTAGACATCAGCCTGTATTGTAGTTTCATGAGCAGAGACAAATCTTCAAAGACACAGTATGTATTTATTTGAAGTGGTACATGATTTCACAGAGACTTAAAGGATCCTTACCACTATAAGATTGATTTGTCAACTGATAAAATCCCAAGTTATAAATTAAATGTTCATGGAAAAACTGAACTTGTCCTCATGTAAAAAATGTGTTTATTTAAATATTGTACAGCTGTAATGTCATCAAATCAAACTTTATTTATATAGCACGTAGCTTTCAATGAATGCATTTCAAGGTGTTCAGTGTCGTTGGGTGTGTCTAAGTAGGGCACAGACAACGAAGAGGAGGACATTAAGGCATTCAAAATGGCTACAGGGATGAATGTGCAGGAGTCAGGGCTTTGGGTCACAGGGTCTTGGATCCTGGGAGCCTCACCGGAAGGTCTGGTGGGCACCACAGCAGTGGTGGAGGTCAAGTGTCATTATGGTGCAAGGGACCTGACCATTCAAGAGGCAGTGAAGTCAAAGATTTCTATATCAAGGAGAGAGCGTCTTACAGCCTCCGTAAATACCATATTTCTGGGCACCTTGAATAGCGTGTAGTAAGAACGCATGATCGCTTCTTTTTGCGAGACTGTCCTTGAAAGAGATCATGTCTCAATTTGTTTTTGATTTTCTCAATGGCAATATCAATTTGATCATTTTTGTAACCCCTCTCATTGAATTTACTTTGCATCTCAGCCATGTTTCTGTCAAAAATCTGATTGTTTTTTGCAAATTCTTTTGATTCGACAGAATTGGCTGTAGGGCAAACTGTTTTTCAAGGTAAACGGATGACAGCTATCAGCCCTCAACAAACTGTTATGATCAGTAGGTTTCCTATAAAGATCAGTGTATAGAACATTATCCTCACACAAAATCAAAATATCAAGGAAACTGATCTGACGTGTGTCAGATTACATAGTAAATCTCAGATGCTCAGAACAAGAGTTAAGAAAAGCATGGAACGTTTTGCATCCCCTCTCCATAGAACAAAAATATAATCAATGTACCGTTTCCAAATAATAATGTCAGGCAAAAAAACTTTTTGGAGAGGATTAAGAGTCTATACGGAGGGTGCGGGGCAACAGAAGACGAACAGCAGAGGAGCTGAGAATCTTAGAGATGGGGAAAGAGCCCATAAAACGGGGGGAAGGTTTACGTGACTCCACCCTCTGCCTGAGACGATAGCGGGAAGCAGGAGTCCGGTGGCGGTCCACCTGTCGCTGATACCTGGAGGTGGTCTTGAGGGCTCTCTTCCAGGAATGGTGACAGAGTCGGGCGAACATCTGGGCCGAGGATATGCTGACCTCTTCCTCTTGCACAGGGAAGAGTGGGGGCTGATATCCCATGGAACACTTGAAAGGCGAGAGACCAGTGACCGAGCAGGGAAGGGTATTGCAGGCGTATTCCACCCATACGAGTTGCTGGCTCCAGGTGGTTGGGTTGGCGGAGACGAGGCAACGAAGATCCGCCTACAGGTCCTGATTGGCTCGCTCTGACTGGCAGTTGGACTGGGGGGGACACTGGAGGACAGGCTGGCAGACGACCCAATGAGGGTGCAGAACGCCTTCCAGAACTGGGACGAGAACTGAGGACCGCAATCTGAGACCATGTCCACCGGAAGTCTATAGATCCGGAAGACGTGCTGCACCATGAACTGGGCCGTCTCCTTGCCTAAGGGTAACTTGGGAAGGTGAATGAAACCACCATTAAACCCCATTGAAGAAGATTCCTTCAATTGTTCCGCTTTCATCTAAGTGTGAACCGGAACAATTCAGGCTACTAAAACAAACAACGGAAACATGAGACTTATTTGCGCCAACTAAACTCTCTCTTAGTAGTAGAGCGTACTCTCCTCTTGGACGTTGTGTGCTGAAGTTTGTATGGTTCACATACATTTCCTAATCGCAAATAATGAGATATTCCTCAAATTGCTTGGGCTGGTTATAACAATAAGTTAGATAGCTTATGTCACCAAAACGACGAAGGGTAACAAGCCGTTCATGGTTAGAAGGGATACAGCTTTTGTCAAAATAACGTCAGATTTGAAATTTCATAGCAGGTTAGGAGAATTTCCACAGCAGCGTAGTTTATTAACGTAGCAGGTTAGGCAAATTAGGTCAAGGTTATGAAAAGGGTTAGAGTTAGCTGAAATGCAAAACATTTCAACTTTTTACATTCATTTGACAAAAGATTGATACCTTCTAGCATGACCTAACAAGCCAGGTCCGGGTTCGCGACCATGCCCAATTAATGAAAAGATACTCACGGTGCATGCTCAGGCTGCCCTTGCTCAAATGAGTTTGTCTGCGAGACCGCGGCGCAGGTTCTCTTGACATTTGTTTAACATTCTTTAGGTCACTTGGTGTTTCTGGCCAGGTTAGCCAACTCGTCGAGACAATGCTTCATGCAGGCTATACAGTCTCATGGAAGCACAACGTATGTTGGAAGCTTGTGTTGGAAGTGTGTTGGAAGTTTATTTCCCCTCTAATACCCTGCAACAATTGGCTCTTTGCGTTGTGGAACGCTGCCTCGCACTCCAGTTTCCATTTCCGGGGAACCTCCTTTTTTAGTAGGACATGTAAGGGTTGTAACAGGGTAGACAGATTTTCCAAGAACCTACTGTAGTAGTTCCGAAGTCCTAGAAATGAACATAGTTCGGTGACGTTTGTGGGACTTGGGGCAACGGCTGTCACTTTCTTTTCAGTGGGGTGCAGCCCTTCTCTGTCAATCAGATGTTCTAAGTACTCCAATTTGTCTCTCATGAACATGCACTTGGCCCGTTTCACCCTAATAATGCATTTTTCAAGATGACTCAGAACTTCATCCGGTCTGTTTATGTGTTCCACTGTTGAACATGCCATTATAATTATCTTGTTTAGAAAGCATGTCACATGGTCAAAGCATGTCGCTGGGGCTCTCATCAAACACAGCTTTATCGCTGTAACATGGCCTCCACCTCAGCATCAATAGCATCTCCTAAAGTTCGGACTGCAAAAATGTTTGATTTTATTCAACCAGTTACGGCTGGTCGATCGCCCTTCACTATTACGAGAGGTAGCTTGGCTCTCTGCTCTTCGATTTCCCATCAACAGTCACTTGCCCTAGTAAGGGTATATTCTCACCATAGAAGGTAGAGAGCTGCATATTGCTTTTCTCAAGGGATAGGTGAGAGTGATTCACTGTACACCTTCTCAGACACCAGTGTCACTGCAGGTTCTGGTATCTAACTTACTTTTATTTCCTTCACTTTCCCAGCAAATTCAAGAGTATTCCTGGATGCCAGCTCAATTGAAAAAGCAGTGTAACACGCTCCCTTAAACTCACCAAAACGGTCGCACAGGGTTTCATTCAAATTTCGGCCTTAGTCACAGTGAGTAGAAAGTTGCTTCAGAGCTACAATGTAGTCACTGACTCGCCCTTTTGCTAGCTCCTCTTTTGGAAACAGAATCTTTCTGCAACTATGAGCGCTTAATTAAGGCTTGTAATGGCCAGATAGCGTTTTACTAAGCTGCCGTAGCTGAGCTCGCTGGGCTTATCTGGCATGGAGAGATTCTTCAGGAGTCTATAGGCTTCAGGTCCTATGACTGATAGGAATAAACTGACCTCATCTTTAACATTGTTTGCCAACATCCACTGTTCCAGGTAAGACTCTTCTTGTCTATCTTTACATTCAGATATGTTGCCTATTAATGCCATGTTTGCTAGCTTAGCTAGTCTCTCATTATTGTTCATTAGCTGGCTAGCTACTGGTTGATATCTCGTTTACGGGAAACCTAATTGTTTTTGGCATCCCATCCTCGTCGCTACTGTAATATATTTGTTAATATTAAATAGAAGAGAGTGAGATTGAAAGTAAGCTGGATGCTGCCATGCTGGTCAGTTTAATGTCAAGATCCTTCTTCAATTAGTTTTAACGGCAGTTGGCATCCAATAAATGTTGCATTACCGCCACCTATTATAACTTATATATCCTAACATCACGTTGTCGGGCAAAGACTCCACATCAAAACTCAAAAGAACAGACAACTACTCTTCTGTTTTACCACTCATGCCACCAAACGCATCACAAACACTGAGAATCTTCCCCTTCAGTTGGTCAACGTTCACATTTACTGCTACCCCAGTAATCACTCCTTTCAATTGTGCCCTTTTCTTGAGTCCAAAGCAATTCACATCTATAATAATAATAATAATAACATCTCTTGTCCCCATTCATTTAACGTGGAACACCTGCTCCCTCTGACCAGCAGAAACACAAACGGTTATCACCAGACCACTTCTCGTTACCTTCACAGATTCCACAGCAACCAACTCTGTTTTCACCCACCTTGAAACCACAAATGAATCCGCCAACAGGCAAGGGTCCACTTTTTCCAAAAATGTCACTCATGCCGTCAACGAGTCATCTTTATCCTGCCCCTCAGTGCAAGCCTTGGGCTCTGAGAACTTCACCACACCTACCCCCTCCAATACTTCTCTCTGACTCATTTCCATTTCTCCTCCTGTCTTCAATCCGGAGTACAGCTCCCTCTGATTAGACTTTCTACCATTCTTCATTAACAAACCATCTCCCTTTCTTCCACCGTTTTTAACCGATTCAAGCTCACCCTCTTTCTTCAACATCCTCTGCCTCTCTTTTTACCTCCATTCCTCCTCCGTATTCCAAGTATACGTCTCCTTATGATAACACTGCACTTCTCCTAACATACATCTTATTCTTGCCCTCTGAAGGGACGCCATTTTCCTTATATCTAGCACATCCAGTCCAGACACACCAATGCCTCCCATCGCACAGAGATCAAATGTCAAGAGCAAATTCCGTGCACTGCATACAAGGAATATCTGGTCACAAATGACACTTACACAGTGGTACCACAAGGTGGTGTCAATGAACCAGATAATCTGCCAATCTACTACACTTTCCTTCAGCATCTTGAGAGAATGCAAATGTGCAGTTAGATACTGCCTGTAGAGGTGCAATCTTTTTTAGCATCATAAAAGCTGAAAGTACACAGTGCCTTCAGAAAGTATTCATAACCCTTGACTTATTCCACATTGTGTTTTGTGTTACAGCCTGAATTAAAAATGTATTATATTGATTTTCTTTCTCACTGTTTTTAAATCTACACACAATACCCCATAATGATAAAGTGAAAACATATTTTTTAAATGATTGAAAATGAAACATTTTTGCAAATGTATTGAAAATTAAGTACAGAAATATCTCATTTACATAAATATTCACACCCGTGAGTCAATACTTTGTAGAAGCACCTTTCACAGTGATTACTGCTGTGTGTCTTTATGGGTAAGTCTCTAAGAGCTTTGCACACCTGGATTGTGCAACATTTGACCATTATTTGACCATCATTATTATTTTTATTATTATTTTTATTTATTTTTTCCCCGTTTTCTCGCCAATTTCGTGGTATCCAATTATTTTTAGTAGCTACTATCTTGTCTCATCGCCACAACTCCCGTACGGGCTCGGGAGAGACGAAGGTTGAAAGTCATGCATCCTCCGATACACAACCCAACCAAGCCACACTGCTACTTAACACAGCACGCATCCAACCCGGAAGCCGCCCGCACCAATGTGTCGGAGGAAACACCGTGCAACCTTGGTTAGCGCGCACTGCGCCCGGCCCACCACAGGATTCGCTTAAAATTTTAATTAAAACTGTAACTCTGCCAGGAATATTCCCTGTCATCTTGGTAAGTAACTCCAGCGTAGATTTGGCCTTGTGTTTTAGGTTATTGTCCTGCTGAAAGGTGAATTAATCTTCCAGTGTCTGGTGGATAGCAGACTGAACCAGGTTTTCCTCTAGGATTTTGCCTGTGCTTAGCTTCATTCCGTTTATTTTTTATACTGAAAAACTCCCCAGTCCTTAACAATGACAAGCATACCCATAACATGATGCAGCCACCACTATGCTTGAAAATATGGAGAGTGGTACTCCGTAATGTATTGTATTGTATTGTATTTGCCCTAAACATAACACTTTGTATTCAGGACAAAAAGTGAATTGCTTTGCCACATTTTTGCAGTATTACATTAGTAGCTTGTTGCAAACAGGATGCATGTTTTGGAATATTTGTATTCTGTACAGGTTTACTTCTTTTCACTCTGGCAATTAGGTTAGTATTGTGGAGTAACTACAATGTTGTTGATCCATCCATCTTGTTTTAGTCACCATTGGCCCTATGGTTAAATCCCTGATTGGTTTCCTTCCTCTCTGGCAACTGAGTCAGGAAGGATGCCTGTATCTTTGTAGTGACTGGGTGTATTGATTCACCATCCAAAGTGTAATTAATTACTTGTTCAAAGGGATGTTTCATGTTTGTTTTCTTTATTTTTACCCATCTTCCTATTGGTCCCTTATTTGAGAGGCATTGGAAAGCCTCCCTGGTCTTTGTGGTTAAATCTGCGTTTGAAATTCACCGCTCAACTGAGGGACCATACAGATAATTGTATGTATGTGGTAAAAAGATGAGGTAGTCATTACATTTTTTTTTTAAACATTATTATTGGACGCAGAGTGAGTCCATGCAACTTATTATGACTTTTTAAGCACATTTTTACACCTGAACTTATTAGACTTGCCATAACGAAAGGGTTGAATACTTATTGCCTGAAGACAGTTGAGCTTTTGATTTCTTATACATTTTTAAAAGAAATTGAGAAACGTAATTCCACTTTGACATTATGGAGTATTGTTTGTAGGCCAGTGACAAATAAATCTAAATGTAATACATTTTATATTCAGGCTATAACAATATGTGGAAAAAGTAAAGGGATGTAAATACTTTCTGAAGGCACTGTATTTCAACCACATAAAATATTCATCCAAGCCGGACTGAAATCCGAAAGAATGTTGGGTCACTTTCACAGTATTCTATTTCCTTACAATTTTTACATTTTGCACAGAAATTCGTTCCCGTTTTTGATTTTTTATTGCATTTTCTCCCTGGTCCCTAAACGTCTTTCCTCTGCGAAAAAAAACAGAGATGACAGAAAAAACTTTACCAGCATCAACTAGATTCAAGCCTTCATTCTATCGATTTATAGCATTATCCTTTTATTTTATATTTTTATATTTTTTTATTTCATCTTTATTTAACCAGGTAGGCTAGTTGAGAACAAGTTCTCATTTACAACTGCGACCTGGCCAAGATAAAGCACATCCTGGTTATCAAGGGTTTATTTAGTCTTCAAGGGCAACATATGATGACAGAAGAGAAGCTGCATGTATCTAATTAGACAAGTTGACTAACAAATAGAATACCAATATGTAGGAAATTATAAGCAGAGACATCTAAATCGGGGGGTAAAATCCTGCACCCCTTGGCAACAAAGAAAATGTTCCGTCATCACTGACTGTAGCCTTAAGTCATTTTCTATATTAGTTGGTTGGGTACGGGCCTCAGATTTTCATTTAATCACATATAGTCAGGCTGTTGTGGATAGGTCATTAGGTGTTATTAGCAATTGCGGGCAGGTGCGGGTGAACAAGCAGTTTACCCGTGCACCACACCCTTTAAATCCCCTAGGCTCCTTGAGACCCCTCTTTCAAAATCACTGAGATCTCCTCTTTTAGTCATGGTAGCCAAAATAATGAGCAACTGGGCATTTTTAATAAATGACCCTAAGCATGATGGGATATTAATTAACTCAGGAACTACACCTGTGTTGAAGCACCTGCTTTCGATATACTTTGTATCCCTCATTTACTCAAGCGTTTCCTTTATTTCAACAGTTGTAGATCTCACTAGACATATATTACTAATGTAAAAACCACCCCTTAGTTCAAAGTCAAATCATGCGCAGACAGCAATAGGTGGTCTGCTTTTGCTGTGCTGCTTACTCAAAAATGTCTGATTGTGATTGTTTGCTCTGTCATTAGTTACAGACAAATGTTCATTTTGATCCACATGTAAAAGCATGAGAGGCCAGGCAAGCAACCAGGGGTGGACTAGGACCAAAAACCGGCCCTTGCATTTCTAATACACCAGCCCATTATTTTCTTTGAGGCCCCCATACCAGCCCATTTTGGTCCTCGATGCCCCCACACTGGCATTTTTTTTCTCCCTCAAAGCCCCCATTATTAGCCAGATAATTTGGTGCAAAAAAAACACATGCAATTTAGATAGGCCCACTGGGCTAAAAATGTAACAGCACATCTGGCATTTGCCAATCCGCCCCTGCACACAACCCACACTCTCAGCTGCCAGTAATGTGACAGGCAAACAGTTTGGCTTCACGTGTCTGCTGAACTCTGATATTTTTGTTTGTTTTTGTATTTCCTTGGATATATCCTTTGTTAGAGGTTAGGATGACTTGTCTGTTTAACTCCAAGTGCTTGTCTGATCACCCAACCAACATAAATGGTGGAATAGGTGTGTAAAGATGTAACTTCAGCAACTCAAAAAAGAGGGAAGGATAGAATTATACAGTGAGAGCTGTAATGAGTAAGACATGCAGTACCCAGGTCACTAACTACAAACATTCAGGCATGAAGAGATGGGAGGGAAAATTGAATAAACTGTGCAAACATGTTTCAAATATAAGGGACACTCTTACTTGTCACAATAACCTGCTCTGAGTCGATTGTGAAGTGTGAAGCAGAACGATTGAAGACACTCGCAAGTCATAGTTTCTTTGTGTTCCTACCAGGGGTGTGAATTTAGATGTAAACAGAGATGTTGTTCCACTGTTAGCCTGGGAGGAGATCTCAGTGAGGCGTACCTCCAAGTCATGTGACCACAAAATGACACAGCAAAAGGCTGACCACTGATCATATACACCTCAGCCAGCTGACAATAACAGCCCACTAATAAGGATAGGTCAGATGTTTTTACCGCTTCAATAGGTCCAGGTAAAATCTCTCCCCCCTCTGACTTAACCATGAATAGATCAATCTATGTGAGGGATTCCTTCTGTGACCGCACAGCACAAAAGTAATTGCTTGTAAACACAGTGTGAGGTTGGAGTCCTATATACCCCACACAATGAGACTGAGCAGCGTACTTGTTACTGGTGGTCGAAGATGTAACCAAGTGTTTGACCATAAATACCTTCTATTGAAAACTTGAAGCTTTCTGAAAAAACAATGTTATGTTACTCATGTTACTAATTTTGATAAAACCAAGTATGTTATTGTACATAGTATGGCAAAAGAGATAGGGAGGCCATCATTTTAAGGAAAGTTGAAAGGAAGATGTCACTGATAAACTGACTCTAATGTTTTGATTAGTTGTGTACTGTAACTACTGCAGAAAATAAGAGGACTGAACTGCCTTAATAGTTTCATCGGATCAGCATTTGCATAGAATCTAGGTCTTGGCCCTCAATCAAAATGTCTCCCATTGGAGCAATGACAGGCTGAGTTTCAACATCATGATTTTATTCATTACAAAGAATACTATTGGAGTTACACAATAAAACATCATGGAAAATGGTCTGTTTTCAGAAAGTAGGTCGCTGATTAGAAACATTTGCACAGAGAAATATGCTGATTAATGGCAGGAACACTAAGAGGATAAACAATGTGAAGCGCAAACAATAGCACTTCTCTCACTTCTCCTATAAAAACTCACACAGCATATTTTCCACTCAGGGCCTCCCGGGTGGCGCAGTGGTTAAGGGCGCTGTACTGCAGCGCCAGCTGTGCCACCAGAGACTCTGGGTTCGTGCCCAGGCTCTGTCGTAACCGGCCGCGACCGGGAGGTCCGTGGGGCGACGCACAATTGGCCTAGCGTCGTCCGGGTTAGGGAGGGTTTGGCCGGTAGGGAAATCCTTGTCTCATCGCACACCAGCGACTCCTGTGGCGGGCTGGGCACAGTGCGCGCTAACCAAGGTTGCCAGGTGCATGGTGTTTCCTCCGACACATTGGTGCTTCTAGGTTGGATGGCGCTGTGTTAAGAAGCAGTGCGGCTTGGTTGTGTATCGGAGGACGCATGACTTTCAACCTTCGTCTCTCCCGAGCCCGTACGGGAGTTGTAGTGATGAGACAGGATAGTAGCTACTAAAAACAATTGGATACCATGAAAAAGGGGTAAAATTCAAAAAAAAAATAATAATTCCACTCAGGTCTTTTTCATTGACAATATATTTATATATATATATATAATAAGATATATATATATATATATATATATATATATATATATATATATCTTATTAGGGACAATAAAACAGCAGCTATTTTTCCAAATATCTTTTGTCACACAAAAACAACAATACAAATCAAATCAAATGGTATTGGTTTAGTAGATGTTATGCGGGTGTAGCGAAATGCTTGTGTTTATCAGTGCAGTAATATATAACAATTCACAACAATACACACAAACCTAAAAGTAAAATAACGTAATTAAGGAATATATAAATATTACGATGAGCAATGTTGAAGTGGCATAGACTAAAATAAACTAAAATAGAGTATACAGTATATACATATTAGATGAGTACAGCAAAAATATGTAAACATTATTAAAGTGACTTGTGTTCCATTATTAAAGAAGCGAATGATTTAAAGTCTATGTACATAGGGCAGCAGCCTCTAAGGTGCAGGGTTACGTAACCGGGTGGAAGCCGCCTAGTGACGGCTATTGAACAGTCTGATGGCCTTGAGATAGAAATTGTTTTCCAGTTTCTTTGTCCCAGCTCTGATGCACCTGTACTGACCTCACCTTCTGGATGATATTGGGGTGAACAGGTGGTGGCTCGGGTGGTTGTTGTCCTTGATGATCTTTTTGGCCTTCCTGTGACATCGGGTGCTGTAGGTGTCCTGGAAGGTAGGTGGTTTGTACCCGGTGATGCGTTGGGCAGACAGCACCACCCTATGGAGAGCCCAGCGGTTGCAGGCGGTACAGTTGCCGTACCAGGTGGTGATACAGCCCGACAGGATGCTCTCAATTGTGCAGGGTTTTAGGTGCCAAGCCAAATTTCTTCAGCCTCCTGAGGTTGAAGAGGTGCTGTTGCACCTTCTTTACCATACGTATGTGTGGTATGTGTGGGTGGACCATTTCAGATCGTCAGTGATGTGTATGCCGAGGAACTTAGCTTTCCACCTGCTCCACTGTGGTCTTGTCGATGGAGGCGTGCGTGGCCACACAGTCATGGGTGAACAGGGAGTACAGGAGGGTGCTGAGCACGCACCCTTGTGGGGCCCCAGTGTTGAGGATCAGCAAAGTGAAGGTGTTGTTTCCTACCTTGACCACCTGGGGGTGGCCTGTCAGGAAGTCCAGGACCCAGTTGCACAGGGCGGGGTTCAGACCCAGGGCCCCAAGATGAATGATGTGCTTGGAGGGTACTATGGTGTTGAATGCTGAGCTATAGTCAATGAACAGCATTCTTACATAGGTATGTATGCCTCTTGTCCAGGTGGGATAGGGCAGTGCGATGGCGATTGCATCATCTGTGGATCTATTGGGGCAGTAAGCAAATTGAAGTGGGTCTAGTGTGTCAGTTAAGGTAGAGGTGATATAATCCTTAACTAGCCTCTTAAAGCACTTCATGATGACAGAAGTGAGTGCTATGGGGCGATAGTCATTTAGTTCAGTTATCTTTGCTTTCTTGGGTACAGGAACAATGGTGGATATCTTGAAGCAAGTAGGGGCAGCAGACTGGGATAGGGAGAGATTGAATATGTCTGTAAACACTCCAGCCAGCTGGTCTGCGCAAGCTTTGAGGACTTGGCTAGGGAAGCTGTCTGGGCCGCAGCCTTGCGAGGGTTAACCCGCTTAAACGTCTTACTCACGTCGGCCACGGAGAAGGAGAGCTCACAGTCTTTGGTAGTGGGCCACGTCGGTGGCACTGATTTATCCCCAACATGGGTGAAGAAGGTGTTTAGTTTGTCCAGAAGCAAGACATTGGTGTCTGTGACGTCTTGACCAAACTATAGGATTATTCAGAACTTTTGGAGATTGTATGTCGGTGATATTACAATATAGCTTTTGCCAACTCCGTTGTTGCTGTCTTGCCAAGAGTTTGGGAAAGTAAGAGTGAAGCGTTGTTGAATGCCGAAACAGTCCACCCAGAAATGTGTCACAAATTACTATGTATTTCTATGCAGGCACGGCGACGTAAAACCCATAAATTCAAATGATGTAGGGTGATCCAAAAATATTTTGTGGAAACTTTATGAACAAAGCATATGGACTTTTGGACCGTATACAATGAAGTTCACATCGTACTTATAGCCAGTGTTGCAAAAGGTACAGAGTATTGGGTGACAGCCACACATTGTTTTTTATGGTTGTCACAAATACACAGTGCTTGACTTGGACTGAAATAGGTGCCGTTACTCATTTTGAATGCCAGTACTGTTTGTATTTGAGTGCAGGAGCTCGAAAATACATTTGAGCTAATATTCTATATTACTCAGCTCCGGTGAGCTCCTGCCCAGGTCGAGGTAAAAGATTTTTAAAAAGGTTAAAAAAAAGAGATACAGTACAAGGAACTATTGTCACAGAAAAAGCCTGAGTAGGTATACATTTATGCATACTGAGTATGTATATACTGACCAGCCCAACATTTTCCAAAACTCAAAACTCAACTTCTTGAAGTATTTTCACATACAATAGTTCATCAATAATTTACAGTACATATAATGCATGTTTACGCCTACCATTATATAACGCCTACCATCTGGTTCGGATACAGGAAGGTGGTGAGTGGAAGACAGCCTTCAACACTGCTAGTGGACACTATGAGTATCTGGTGATGCCATTAAGTCTGACCAATGCTCCTGCTGTGTTCCAGACCTTGGTTGACATTCTCTGCAACATGTTGAACTGGCTCATGTTCGTCTACCTCGACAACATCCTTGTCTTTTCCCGTTCGGCTCAAGAACACGTTCTCCACGTCCAACAGGGCCTCCAGCATCTCCTGGAGAACCAGCTTTTTTGTCAAAGCCGAAAAATGTGAATTCCATCGCTCCACCATCTCCTTCCTTGGATACATCATCACTGCTGAGAATGTGCCGATGGATCCCGGAAAGGTGAGAGCGGTGGTTGATTGGCCCCAACCCACGTCCAGAGTGCAGCTGCAACGCTTCTTAGGATTTGCCCATTTCTATTGCCGTTTTATCCGGGATTACAGCACCTTGGCTTCCCCCCCAGTCAGCACTCACCTCTCCCAAGCTCCCGTTCACGTGGTCCCCAGCTACTGACTGAGCATTCCTGGACCTTAAGCACTGCTTCACCACAGCTCCCATTTTGATCCATCTGGATCCATCCCGTCAGTTCGTTGTGGAGGTAGATGTGGTGGATGTCGGAATGGGGGCCATGCTGTCCCAGCGTTCTGTCCTGGACCTTAAGCTGCATCCTTGCGCCTTCTTCTCCCATCGTCTTAACGCCACGGAGAGGAATTATGATGTGGGGAATCGAGAACTACTCGCAGTGAAGATACCTTTGAAGGAATGGAGACAATGGTTAGAGGGGGTGGAACTTCCATTCATAGTGTGGACGGACCACAAGAACCTGGAATATCTTCACACCGCCAAGCGTTTCAACTCCAGGCAAGTTCAATGGGCCCTGTTGTTCACCTGGTTCAACTTCCCCCATCTTCTACCGCCCGGGGTCTAAGAATGTTAAGCCGGATGCGCTTTCACGTCGTTTTAGCCCCGCCTCTACACCCTTGTACCCTGAGACCATCCATCCTACCTCGTGTCTGGCTGCCCGCTACCCGGTCCTGGAATGGGCTCATTCCTCCAGGCCCATCGGACCCTGGCCATTGTGCGACAACACTTTTGGTGGTCACTGATGCGTTCATCGCTGCAACAACTGTCAGTACTCAGAACAAGAATCCTCTTCAAGCACTGGCTAGCCTCATTCAACCTCTTCCTGTCACTCACTGGCCAGCTTGTCCTCTGGGTTTCATCCTCAATCCAATGGCCAGTCGGAGCGTGCCAATCAGGACCTGGAGATGACGCTTTGGTGCTTTGTGTCAGCCAACCACACCACCTGGAGCCAGCAAATCGTATGGGTGGAGTATGTCCGGAACACGCTTCCCTGCTTGGCCACTGGGCTCTCGCCCTTCGAGTGCTCCGTAAGTTATCTGCCCCCGCTCTTCCTGGAACAAGAGCAAGAGGTCAACATACCCTCGGCCCAGATTTTCATCCGCCACTGTCAGCGTACCTGGAAGAGAGCTCGGTCCACTCTTCTCAAGACCACCTCCAGGTATCCTCAACAAGCAGACAGCCACCGAACCCCGGCTCCCCGCTTTTGTCTTGGGCAAAGGGTATGGCTGTCCACTCGGGATCTGCTCCTCTGGGTAGAGTCCCGCAAACTTTCCCCGTTTTATCGGCCCTTTCCCCATCTCCATGATCTTTGCCCCTCTGCTGTCCGTCTTCTGTGCCCTGCACCCACCGTATACATCCCACATTTCATGTATCAATAATTAAACCTCGGTCTCCTCTTTCCTGCCCTGATCCTGAGCCTGCTTGCCATTCTGTACCTTACAGACTCTGCCCTGGATTACTGACCTCTGCCTGCCCTTGACCTGTCATTTGCCTGCCCCCTGTTTATGTAATAAACTTTTGTTATTTTGAACTGTCTGATAGGGGTAGTCCACATCAGTAACACTTGCCACTGCAATAAAATAAATAAACATTACATACAGTACCAGTCAAGGGTTTGGACACTCATTCAAGGGTTTTCCTTTATTTTTTTCTATTTTTTTCTACATAGTAGAATAAATGTGAAAAAATCTATGAAATAACACACATGGAATCATGTAGTAACCAAAAAGTTTTAAACAAATAAACGAATAATAATCATATTTGAGAATTATTCAAAGTAACCACCCTTTGCCTTGATGACAGCTTTGCACACTCTTGGCATTCTCTCAACCAACTTCATGAGGAATGCTTTTCCAACCTGAAATGCATTTCAATTAACAGGTGTTCCTTGTTAATTTGTGGAATTTATGTCCGTCTTAATGCGTTTGAGCCAATCAGTTGTATTGGGACAAGGTAGGGGTAGTATACAGAAGATAGCCCTATTTGGTAAAAGACCAGGTCCATAATATGGCAAGAACTGCTCAAATACGAGAAACAAAAGATCTATGATGAAACTGGCTCTCATGAGGACTGCCACAGGAAAGGAAGACCCAGAGTTACCTTTGCTGCAGAAGACAAGTTCATTAGAGTTAACTGCACCTCAGATTGCAGCCTAAATAAATGCTTAACAGAGTTCAAGTAACAGACACATCTCAACATCAACTGTTCAGAGGAGACTGCATGAATCAGGCCTTCATGATTGAATTGCTACAAAGAAACCATTACTAAATGACACTAATACGAATAAAAGACTTGCTTGGGCCAAGAAACACAAGCAATTAGACATTAGACCCGTGGAAATCTGTCCTTTGGGGTGGAGAGTCCAAATTGTTCCAACTGCCGTGTCTTTGTGAGATGCACGGTAGGTGAACAGATGATCTCAGCATGTGTGGTTCCCACCGTGAAGCATGGAGGAGGAGGTGTGATGTAGTGGGGGTGGTTTGCTGGTGACACTATCAGTGATTTATTTAGAATTCACGGCACACTTAACCAGCATGGCTACCACAGCATCCCATATGGTTGGACTATTAATTGTTTTTAAACAGGATAATGACCCAAAACACACCTTCAGGCTGTGTAAGGGTTATTTGACCAAGAAGGAGAGTGATGATGCTGCATCAGATGACCTGGCATCCACAATCCCCCCGACCTCAACCCGGGGGGATTGGTTTAGGATGAGTTGGACCGCAGAGGGAAGGAAAAGCAGCCAACAATTGCTCAGCATATGTGGGAGCTCCTTCAAGACTGTTGGAAAAACATTTCTCCTGAAGCTGGTTGAGAGATTGCCAAGAGTGTACAAAGCTGTCAAGGCTATGGGGGGCTACTTTGAAATGTATTTTGATTTGTTTATCATGTTTTTGGTTACTACATGATTCCATATGTGTTATTTCAGAGTTTTAATGTCTTCACTATTATTCTACAATGTAGAAAATAGTACAAATAAAGAAAAAAACGTAATTAAATGAGTAGCTGTGTCCAAACCTTTGACTGGTACTGTGTGTATATATATATATATATTATATATATATATATATATATATATATATATATATATATATTCATTCATCAGTGGAGGCTGCTGTGGGGAGGACGTCTCATAATTATGGCTGAAATGTAGTAAATGGAATGGCATCAAACTCATGGACACCATGTGTTTCATGTATTTGCCAAACTGCCACGTATCCACTCATTACCAACAGCCAGTCCTCCCCAATAAAGGTGCCAACAACCTCCTGTGGTATATATATATATATATATATATATATATATATATATATATATATATATATATATATATACATACATATATATGTATATATATATATATGTATATGTATATGTATATGTACACACATACATATATACATATATATATATATATATATATATATATATATATATATGATATAGGTGTGTCCATACTTTTGACTGGTACTGAACATAGTTACTAACTACCCCCTATCCCCCTCCCTCCCGATATAGGCAGTTATTATAGAATGAATAACATTCTAACAACCACCAAAACCATGGATAATGTCAGATCTATTGCAACAATGCATCGTAAATAATAGTTCGCCACAAGAACTTTGTTTTGTTTGTTTTGAATGCATCTGTATAGGCTGTGAGGCTCGAGTCATGTGACTGTGACGTATTCCTTCGGGCTACTGTATATTGACCAGTGACATAAACGCTGTTGGCAGTGCAGAAAAGACGAGAGAAGGTTGCTGGAGCTGTTCGGGAGATTTTATTGTTTTGCATTTGAACTAAAAAAGGATTTTCGGCTAAGATATTTGTTTCCAACTTCAGCTACAGTGATAGCTAAGTTTGGAAAGGAGAAAGGGGAGCTTTGGCGTGCGTTTACCGAAATTTGAATGCACAGTGTCTCTCATCGATAGCCTTGCTTTACGAAGATAAATAGATATTGGGCAAACGTTAATTATTTCCGGAAAAGTATTACAATGGATAACGCTGGATCTAAGAAACGTTGCTGTGGTAGGTCAATTTGACGTTTTCAGTTATTTTACAAGGACTCATTTAAATGGCATATTTGATCAATAAATTATGGCTGCCGATCTATTGACCACACAGGTGGCCATATGATATCAATAACAACGAATCGTAAACATTATTTTCCTTGCAGAATCGGTCCAAGAGTTCTTCACATCACCAAAGTTCCTTATTTACCTGGGACATGGCCTCTCGACATGGGTAAGTGAAACGAAGCCAAGAGAAACCATTTAAAGTTAAATAATGAGTAGGTAGGCCATCACCTTATTGCTCATGGTGGAGGGCCATTTGACTAAATATTTTAGCCTTTTTATGTTTAAGAATAGGTACACAATTGAAGGCGCTATAGGCTATTTCTCATCCAGTGGAACGCATCTTGCGCGCGCTTAGTCTGGTTTGACAAACATTGTTGATTAAAAAATGGTTGATCGATGGACCCATGGATGGTTCGATATAGTGTGTAATATTCTATGTATACAATAGTTATTCTGTTATGGTATTTGTAAATAATGTGCATGCGATTCTTTAGGTAATGTTTATGTTTTTGTAACAGTCCTTGGCCTTAGACCGTTATTAATTTATAAAGGGTATGCTCACTTTATGCTCAGTAGCAAGGTCGGCATGATGGGCGAGCTTAGGGGGCCCTACCGTACCTCCTTGTCCGTCTAGATAAAACATTAAATATTCATAATTTATTTGAGAAGATGCGCGCCGACACAAAGACGCATCTGAGCGAGCGAAACAGGGCTCATCTGTCTCAGTATGTGTAACCCCAGCCTGGTCTGATAGACTAGACACAGCATAGTACATGTAAATACATCCCATACGAAACGTAACATTTCTTACTAAATGGAGTGTCTTGGATTTACGTACAAAATAATACAAAATGCTCTGAGAACAGCTTGGTATCTGATGCTTTCTGGACAAAAAGAGTATGGCATGTCATACTTATTTTTGTCCAGACAGCATCAGATACATTGGCAACACATAGGTTACACAGAGGGGAGCTGTTTCACTCGCTTGGATGCTTTCTTCGGTGACAGTTTCAGCCACTTGCGAATTGAACAGGGATGTAATGCTGCCTTTGCGCGGGGAGCAGGGCAGCCGTGGTCCCTCAATTTTTTTTATCCATTTTTTAATCAATTTGAGAATACACGGAGCTGGTAAAAATACTTCTGGAGAATTCATTCAGATACATTCTAAATATATTACATTTACACTGAACAAAAATATAAACGCAACAATTACAATTATGTTACTGAGTTATAGTTCATATAATGAAATCAGTCAATTTAAATAAATTCATTAGGCCCTATTCTATGGATTTCATATGACTCGGGAGCCAGGCCCAGCCATTCAGAGTGTGTTTTTCCCCCACAAAAGGGCTTTATTACAGACAGAAATACTCCTCAGTTTCATCGGGTGTCTAGGTGGTTGATCTCAAACGATCCCGCAGGTGAAGAAGCCAGATGTGGAGGTCCTAAGCTGGCATGGTTACATGTGGTTTGTGGTCGGGGCCGGTTGGGCGTACTACTAAATTCTCTAAAATGATGTTGGAGGCGGCATATGGTAGAGAAATTCACGTAAATTTATCTGGCAGTAGCTCTGGTGGACATTCCTGCAGTCAGCATGCCAATTGCACGCTCCCTCAACTTGGGACATCTGTGGCATTGTGTTGTGTAACAAAACTGCACATTTTAGTGGCCTTTTAAGGTACACCAGTGTAATGATCATGCTGTTTAATCAGTTTCTTGATATGCCACACCTGTCAGGTGGATGGATTATCTTGGCAAATGAGAAATGTTCACTAACAGGGATGTAAACAAATTTGTGCTCAACATTTGAGAGAAAAAAAAATAGTGTATGGAAAATTATGGGATCTTTTATTTCAGCTCATGAAACATGGGACCAACACTTTACATGTTCTGTTCGGTATAATTACTAAAATAATTCCACGAAAACTTGACCACTTCGAGCTGTAACAAAAACAGCCACAGACAAAAAAAAACTACCAGGGGTTGCTAAACCGTCTGTCCTCAAAACAGTTTGGGCTCGTGTATGACACACTTGAACTCACCCTGCTGTCTGTGTGCTGAGTTTACAGAAACGTACTACCTCTAATGCATATGCAGACAAACTGATCCACCGACGAAATCTAGGATCCAAATTCACAGTGCCTGCCTTGATGTTCATAAAACTCCACGGACCGACTCTTGCGCAGTGGGACCCAAAAGGATATGGGACCACTTGGTTATGGTGCTGTCCTTTCAGCACCATGATTTGACGCACACTCAAATTGCTTAAAATAAGTATTATTATTATTATTATTATTATTATTATTACAAATGGAAGACTTTTACTTCTCACATTGGTGTGTGCTTAGTAAAGCTAGATCAAAGCTGAGTCAATGTCTCGCAAGATCACATGATGAATTACTATTTTACATAACAGAACTAAATATAATAGCATATACTGTAACCTAGTAGGCCAATATGTTACAACCAAAAACACATCCCTCGTCATTTCTTATCCGAAGCTGAATAGTACATTTTTTCCCCCTCATTCGGCCAAAACTCATCAGCGCGCCTCACTAGGCATTAAATATATGCTTTGATAGAAACAAAATAATCCTACATTTGACATTTTAGTCATTTAGCAGACCCTCTTATCCAGAACGACTTAGAGTTAGTGCATTTATCTTAAGATAGCTAGGTGGGACTACCATATATCTCAGTCAAAGGAAGTACATTTTTTCTCAATAAAGTAGCTATCAACAAATTCAGTGCTAGTAGGGGGGAAAAGAGTCAAGTGCACGTGATAGTTCACGAAAGGGGGTGCGAGGTGGGGGTGCTGTGGGATTATTTAATGTACTCTTTGAAGAGGTAGGGTTTCAGATGGGTTCAGAAGATGGGCAGGGACTCTACTGTCCTAGCTTTAGGGGGAAGCTGGTTCCACCATTGGGGTGCCAGGACAGAGAAGAGCTTTGACTGGGCTGAGCAGGAGCTTCCCTCCTGTAGGGATGGGAGGGCCAAGAGACCTGAAGTGGCAGAACTGAGTACTCAGGTTGGGGTGTAGGGTTTGAGCATAGCAGTTGCTCTTGCTGCTCGGTAGACAAGTACCATGGTCTTGTAGTGGATGCGAGCTTCGACTGGAAGCCATTGGAGTGTGCGGAGGAGCGGGGTGACATGGGAGAACTTGGGAAGGTTGAACACCAGGCGGGCTGCAGCGTTCTGATAAATTGCAGGTGTTTGATGGCACAAGCAGAGGGAGCCCAGCCACAGGCGAGGTGCACTAGTCCAGACGGGAGATGACAAGTGTCTGGATTAGGATCTGTGCCTCTTTCTGTGTGAGGTAGGGTCGTACTCTACTGATGTTGTAGAGCATGGACCTGCAGGAGTGAGTCACTACTTTGCTGTTTACAGAGAATGACAGGGTGTTGTCCAGGGTCACGCCAAGGTTCTTTGCGCTCTGGGAGGGGACACTGTCGAGTTGATGGATTGTTCTTGGAGCGGGAAGGCCTTTCCCTTGTCGAGGTTGAGCTTGAGGTGGTGGGCCGACATCCAAGCTGAGATATCTACCAGGCACGCAGAGATGCCATCCGCCATCCGCATAGCCATCCGCATAGCAATGATAGCAGAGACAATGTGAGGATATGATGGAGCCGAGTGACTTGGTGTATAGGGGAAGAGGAGAGGGCCTAGAACCGAGCCCAGGGGGACACCAGTAGTGAGACCACGTGATGCAGACTAGACTAGGGTTGGGCGGTATCTAGATTTTCATATCGTCATACCTTCCTTCTCTCATACCGGGATATAGGGTATTACCAGCTTAGTAGACAATGGGGCGCCAAAAAAAGCCCATTGGGCGTCTATTGCCAAAATGCTTACAAAATTAGCACAAGTAACGCACATTTCCATGGAGGCTGCTAGCGAAATATGCTAACAAGCGCAAACAAAAATTAACAAATTGCAGAGACAGGCAATCCAGCTCATAAAGTTATACATTTATACAGCCAAATGTCATTTTTGGTGAGTTTGGACATTTCCAAGCAAATGCGAATGATAGACATTGTGTAAATGAACAAAGTATTGACACATGCTTGTCTGAAGGAAGAACAGTAATGGCTCGGGAGCAGCATGTGTAGGCTACACGCTGTGTCTGTGTGGAGCTGGAGTCACTAGGGCAATGGCCTGCCTGCTCTGCTTGGAGAACAGGGAGGAGGAGAAGACAGGTCGAGAACGGAGAAAATAAACAAGGAAATCAAGATAGTGGCAGCTGTACAAATAACTAATCCAAAGGGCTTTGACTTTTTAAACACGGCAGAAAGATAACACAACATGATGCCCTGTCAACTTATTAATTCAGATACTTACTTAGATTAACTAGGAAGTTAAATTTACGAATCGGGTTAACGAAGAATTCTACGTTTTTCAAGGAGGAAAAAAGATAAAACACATAAGAAATATCTTGCTGCGTTTTGTAAATGCAGATGTAAAATGCTTCCTATTGTAATTTTGGCATCCGACTCATTTTGTGCTTCAGTTGCACTTCTCCACTTGGATGAGAATTAACGAACAAGCATTCTTTTCTCAGTGTAGCCAGACAACTTTTCTCCAATAAAATGCTAGATTAACCTTCCGCAAAACATTAGGAAATGTAGCTGGCTACATTATTTCTATGATGAACATTAGAAATATGATGGCCATGAATTTTGTTTTGCAAAAAAAACCTTGCTTATTCTTTGTAAACTAGTTTACCTGTGGCTGCCATCCAAATAGCGTTGCACTTCAGAAAATGAAGCGATTTTCTGCCGAATGCATTGCACACCAAGGTATATTCTGTGAAGGAAATCTATAGTTGCACGTCATCTCTATTGAAGGATAAATAACACTGTTGACTTTCCTTATAAAATGCAACCCCTGTCAATACACCGCTGGACTCACCTACTGCCTTCTTTCACCCGCTGTACAAACACGTGACTGGCTCAACTGTTCTGGGGAACTACAGTAAGCTTCATAATGTAAAATAATGTGACAGGTGAAATGAAGAATGCGATCTGCAGGTATTGACAAACCATCCCGTGGCTATTTACAAATACTCCAGTATACAGCATACTGCCCAAGCCTAGTACAGAAACAGATCCTCTACACGTCACCTGGTAGGACTGGCCTGCCAAGTAGGATGCAATCCAAGAGTGTGCAGAGCCTGGGACGCCCAGCCCTGAGAGAGTGAAGAGGAGGAAATAATGGTTCACAGTGTCGAAGGCAGCGGCTAGATCTAGGAGGATGAGAACAGAGGAGTGAGAGTCAGCTTTGGCAGTACGGAGAGCCTCTGTGACACAGAGAAGAGCAGTCTCGGCTGAGTGACCCGTCTCGAAGCCTAACTGGTTAGGGTCAAGAAGATTGTTCTGAGAGAGAGAGATAGCGAGAGAGTTGATCAGAGACAGCACACTCAAGTGTTTTGGAAAGAAAAGAAAGAAGGGATACCAGTCTGTCGTTTTTTAAGCGGTCAAGGCGTGCGATAGTTCTGTGCCAGTAGGACCAGTGGAAACAATAGGCTGAGTGAATGAGGCCTGGATGTCGTCAACCTACTTTTCAAAGTGGTTGATAAAGTTGTCCGCAGAGAGGAAGGAATGAGGGGGAGGGGTGGAGGATTAAGGAGGGAGGAGAAGTTGGAAAAGAGTTTCCTAGGGTTAGCGGTAGAAGCTTGACATTTAGCGTGACAGAAAGTGGCTTTAGCAGATACAGAGGAAGGCCTACAAGAGAGGCTAACATTTTGTTAACACCATCTGCTTTCATTCGCTCACAAAACAGTCATTCAAGAAGATCTCAATGTATATTCCGATGAAACTGAAGTGATTGGCATGCAGTTTGGACATTTCACCGGTAAAACGTGAAGAATTACCCTTCGCAATTGACACTGATGACTGATGGCCTATTTTAAAGTTAGGTAGGCTATGCCTAATTTGGTGTTTGAGGGTATTCAAAATATAAACATTTTCTTGAGATAATATGTGTGGGCATAGGCAGACGTTGCAATTGGAGGATGCATTTTATGCATAGGCCTATTCTACAATGATATTCAATAGGCTACACCTGTCAATACAAACTCTGATTGTGAAATTATGAAGTCATTTTAAAAAAGTGTTCTTGCCACATTTAAAATGTAATATCGTTTTACAATTAAATTAGTTGTATTTACTATAAAAAAAAATTAAAAAAATGTTTTAAATGCGCCCCCTACTGAAATCAAATGTCCATCCAACTGATTCATTCTGGGGTCGGCCCTGCTTAGTAGTAGACAAGGGTCATGTTTCTGCAAGCATCATTCATCGGCTGTAGCCTAGTGTGCAGTGCATTTTAACAGCTGGCTGAAACAACAAAAGTTAACATGCATGTCTTTGTAGGGCGATCGTATGTGGAACTTCGCTGTAGCTGTATTTCTGGTGGGGCTGTATGGCAACAGCCTCCTGCTCACGGCTGTGTACGGACTGGTGGTGGCAGGGTCAGTGCTGCTCCTTGGAGCCATTATCGGTGACTGGGTTGACAAAAACCCAAGACTCAAAGGTATGCAGCCATAATTAGACCAAGTCTAAAGTTAGAATACATTGAACACAATACATTGAACAGGAATGAACAATATACATAGTCAAAACATTACTTGATCATTCATTTTAAATGTTTGGGATTAGAATGTTTGGGGAATGTGTTAATTTAGATGGAAATTGGCATAATTCTCTATTCGAGACCATTCGAAGAACCCATTGTGTCTTGAGGGAAATCTCCAATTGAGTGATTTACTCAGACATAAATAAACTGTTTGTGACCACCAACCCTATGTCTCTAATGCTTATCCTCTCATTTATAGTGGCCCAGACTTCGCTGGTTGTCCAGAACTTTTCTGTCATACTATGTGGGATCCTCTTGATGGTGGTTTTCCAGTTCAAAGAACAGATTGCAGAGTTATACAATGGATGGATTCTGGTAAGATTTCATTTCCTAGACTTTTCATACGGTCATGATCCTTAAGTGTTCATTTGCAGCGAAAGCATTTACCCGTTTGACAAGTACAACGTTCTATCCTAAGTCTACTATGATGTGAAATCCAGTGTGTCATTTCAACAACCTTTACATATCATTTGAGCTTCTGGACAGTAGCCGAGCCTACACATTGAACAAGGTAACAGTAAACATGTCGTCCCCCATGAATAATGCAGCGTCCCCTCCTTGGGCCAATTAGTCATATTATTCAAATTTACGTTACGTGGATTAATGCGAAAGAGGGGAAAAAACATGGTCAACATCAGACTGGCTGTATTTCTGTATAAGTTCTATCTCTTGAAAACTTGATTGCTGACATGCAAAGCAGTTTGGGACTCTATCAACAATGGACTAATGAAATAAATACCAAAATAGTTTTCTTTTAATTGTCAACTGTATCTATATGGAATTACAGTGCCTATCTATATACAGTGCCTTGCGAAAGTATTCGGCCCCCTTGAACTTTGACATTTTGCCACATTTCAGGCTTCAAACATAAATATATAAAACTGTATTTTTTTGTGAAGAATCACTGAAAAATTGGGCGTGCAAAATTATTCAGCTCCCTTACGTTAATACTTTGTAGCACCACCTTTTGCTGCGATTACAGCTGTAAGTCGCTTGGGGTATGTCTCTATCAGTTTTGCACATCGAGAGACTGACATTTTTCCCCATTCCTCCTTGCAAAACAGCTCGAGCTCAGTGAGGTTGGATGGAGAGCATTTGTAAACAGCAGTTTTCAGTTCTTTCCACAGATTCTCGATTGGATTCAGGTCTGGACCTTGACTTGGCCATTCTAACACCTGGATATGTTTATTTTTGAACCATTCCATTGTAGATTTTGCTTTATGTTTTGGATCATTGTCTTGTTGGAAGACAAATCTCCGTCCCAGTCTCAGGTCTTTTGCAGACTCCATCAGGTTTTCTTCCAGAATGGTCCTGTATTTGGCTCCATCCATATTCCCATCAATTTGAACCATCTTCCCTGTCCCTGCTGAAGAAAAGCAGGCCCAAACCATGATGCTGCCACCACCATGTTTGACAGTGGGGATGGTGTATTCAGGGTGATGAGCTGTGTTGCTTTTACGCCAAACATAACGTTTTGCATTGTTGCCAAAAAGTTCAATTTTGGTTTCATCTGACCAGAGCACCTTCTTCCACATGTTTGGTGCGTCTCCCAGGTGGCTTGTGGCAAACTTTAAACGACACTTTTTATGGATATCTTTAAGAAATGTCTTTCTTCTTGCCACTCTTCCATAAAGGCCAGATTTGTGCAATATACGACTGATTGTTGTCCTATGGACAGAGTCTCCCACCTCAGCTGTAGATCTCTGCAGTTCATCCAGAGTGATCATGGGCCTCTTGGCTGCATCTATGATCAGTCTTCTCCTTGTATGAGCTGAAAGTTTAGAGGGACGGCCAGGTCTTTGGTAGATTTGCAGTGGTCTGATACTCCTTCCATTTCAATATTATCGCTTGCACAGTGCTCCTTGGGATGTTTAAAGCTTGGGAAATATTTTTGTATCCAAATCCGGCTTTAAACTTCTTCACAACAGTATCTCGGACCTGCCTGGTGTGCTCCTTGTTCTTCATGATGCTCTCTGCGCTTTTAACGGACCTCTGAGACTATCACAGTGCAGGTGCATTTATACGGAGACTTGATTACACACAGGTGGATTGTATTTATCATCATTAGTCATTTAGGTCAACATTGGATCATTCAGAGATCCTCACTGAACTTCTGGAGACAGTTTGCTGCACTGAAAGTAAAGGGGCTGAATAATTTTGCACGCCCAATTTTTCAGTTTTTGATTTGTTAAAAAATGTTTGAAATATCCAATAAATGTCGTTCCACTTCATGATTGTGTCCCACTTGTTGATTCTTCACAAAAAAATACAGTTTTATATCTTTATGTTTGAAGCCTGAAATGTGGCAAAAGGTCGCAAAGTTCAAGGGGGCCGAATACTTTCGCAAGGCACTGTATATAGTCTACACACCCTTTAAAAATGTTCAGCTTTTTGTGAATGGGCAGAGCTTAAAGAGCCTTATGGGAGACTTGTTTCTCATGAGGACATGCATGTATGTACAAATTGTTTTCTATAGAAACTGACAGTCCTTTTATAAAAATGTTTTAAAAAATGTACATTCTGCCAACAGAGTAAATAGACCAGTATCTTATATAAAATATTTGACAGTTTAGGTAGGCCACAGTGCTGGTGAGCATTAGGAGCGCGACATCATTGTATGGTTTAATCTCAGAGCCTACACCAAGGCAGAGCAAAGAAACCCACTAATCTATTGATAAATGAAAAATGTAACAACAATTTGTCTTTTGCATAGAAGTGTGGGCTGTAGCATTCATTCGCACACCGTTGTACGACCTGTCTGATTTATAACGGGAAACATCCGTATGTATGTCATGCGCCAAATTTGTAAATCTCAATTTAAAAAAAAATATGTATGCAGACTTTTCAGAAGTTGTTCAAAGTTTGGTGGGGGACAAAAAGACTCCATTTGCGGGAAATGTAATGGGCTCAGCTTATAGGTCCTCATGGGAAATGTGTTGCTCATTAGGAGATGCATATATGCACAGAATGTCATGACTGTTGCTCAAACGGGACAGGAGATATGCTTGTTTAAAGTTAGGAATATCCGTTGATTACTATAGAGACAGATCCATAGTCCCCCAACCCCCCCACCCCACCCACACAGGCAGGCTAGTGTCCTGCACGAGTTGCTAAATCAAATCAAGGAAAAATCTTTTGATTATTAAGATTACGCAAGGATTTGCAGGGAAACATGTTTGGCTTCTTGTAGAACTTTCTTTTGGTGAAATATGTAGACCCAAATGAGCGGATTTCATTTATATTCTACAGCGAGACTTTGTCCCACGGAAGAAAAACTGTGCCTTGTTTTTATGGTCGATAGAAGAAGACTGTTGCAATAGCGAATGTTACAATCTGCTGGCTGCTACACTATCAGGATCATGAACAAAGTGTCTATCACGTGGTGTTGTCAGTGTATTGTGGGACAAATCGTGCATTTGTGAAGGGGCCTTTGGATTTTAAGGGGGAGTGGGGGCTGTGAGTTTTCTGGAGGTGCTGGTGAAACAGGAGATTGAGTGTCTTGTTCACGACTGTGTAGTCAGCAGGTTATTCTAGGGCCGTCATGTGAGGGAGAGAAATGCTGCCTCGCCAGTTGAGCCAGTCCATCTCTATTCCCCTGGTCAGAACAGCTGCAATTATAATGTACACAACAAAAAACAAAACAAACAGCAGGCCTGTTTATTTCAGTCTCACGCTGGATTATGGTTGTATGCGGTGTCTAGATTAAATGATATGTCGAGGCCAACATTTTCATTGTATAAAGTAAATTTGTACACGTTAAAAATGTTTTTATGTTTTGTTTTTACCAAAGCAAACAAAAATGTATAGTTTTCTTGGTTTTCAGACATGCTGCTATATCCTGGTCATCTCCATAGCCAACATTGCTAATTTGGCCAGTACTGCCATGGCAATTACCATCCAGAGAGACTGGGTGGTGGTTGTGGCTGGACAGGACAGCAGCAAGCTGGCAGGTGAGTCTCCATGGGAAACTGGCCCAAATCAATAGAGCTCATGTGAACGGACCTTTATCGTCTTGCAGTGGCGTGACCTTTGAACCCAATCACAGCTAAATCACTCATTTTTCTTTTAGAACTGTCCATTTCACCTTGGTTCACTAAAGCTATGAATCAGATATTTTTTCACAGTAAAAATGCAACACTTCCGCACAGATAATCTCAAAGGAATGTGGCCATACACGCCATAAAGACTAACAGTTCATGAATGACCAGAGCTGTGTGCTACATGTTGCTTGTCTGCACCAATGAAGTCAATTAACCTGAAGTGTATAACCTTCAGGAAACCTATAAAAATCCCTGACATGAATTAGTGGAAAAACCATCAAATAAGACTTTGGCTGTGTCCTATCATGTCACAGTCACTTAAAGCAGCTTCTCTACTTAAATCTGTCAATCAAGTCCTTTCAGATAAGGTTGTAAGGAAAGCAGATACAAATTAGAAGCCATGTTTGACTCCGTGAACTTCTCCTGTCAGCAAATATTGTAATTCAGGGGAACGTGTAACTTAAGACAGGGTTAGAGTTGGGCGGTATCCAGATACTGTTCCTGCACCATACCTTTGGGATGCCCCAAACCCCCAAAAATGTTATGATTACTTTTCACAGTATTGAAAATCATACCGTCTATATTTAAAAATACCCTGGTATACGGTATACCACCCAAGCTTAGACAGGGTAAAGTAAAATATGAATTTATGTTTCCTGTGGACAACAATGTAATTATGCTCTTCTTTAATAGACATGAACGCCACAGTGCGGATCATCGACCAGCTGACCAACATCCTAGCGCCCATGCTGGTGGGTCAGATCATGTCTTTTGGCTCAAACTTCATTGGTTGCGGCTTTATTGCGGGCTGGAACCTGTGCTCTATGTGCCTTGAGTACGGTCTGCTATGGAAGGTCTACCAGAAAACCCCGGCACTGGCCTTGAAGGCTGGCAAAAAAGAGGATGACCAGGAACTGAAACAACTTAACTTCCCGAAAGGTATGTTCTGGCCCTCAATGAACATCACTAACAGACATGTCTTAATGTCAATGAACATAAGTGTTGTAAGATCATTTTTGTCAAATATACATCTGTTGTTGAGGTGGTTAGTTGGGCTGGCCCTCCCTTAGAGAAATACAACATTATGAGATCTATCTGTGTACGGTCTTGTGGCCCCAAAACAGTCACTCATGTGTGTCTGTTCTTCCTCCTGTGGTCTGTAGAGCTAGAAAACGGCAACGGCACAGTAGAGGGCTCCCAGCTCATGAACGAGATGGCTGTCGTCGAGGCCGACTCTCCCAAGAAGACGAGCTGCTGCTACCAGATAACAGAGCCCCTGCGCACCATCCGCGACGGCTGGGTGGCCTACTACAACCAGTCCATCTTCTTCGCAGGCATGTCACTGTCCTTCCTCTACATGACGGTGCTGGGATTTGACTGCATCACCACGGGCTACGCCTACACCCAGGGCCTCAACGGCTCTGTGCTTAGCCTGCTGATGGGTGCCTCAGCCGTGTCAGGCATCTGTGGCACGGTGGCCTTCACCTGGGTTCGCAAGAAGTGTGGCCTAATCCGCACAGGCTTCATCTCGGGTGTGGTGCAACTCTCCTGCCTAGTTCTGTGCGTGGCGTCCGTCTTTGCACCGGGCAGCCCCTTCGACCTCAGCATTTCGCCCTTCCAGGACATCTACAGCCACCTGACCGGAGACAGCGGCAACTTACCAGAGGCCTCCCATCCGGCTAGCATGCTGAACATCGATGGTCTGCTGGTCAACGGTTCGACTGCACCGCCCGCTGAAGAACTGCCGCCTCTGCAGTCCTATCTGTCAGTCAGCCTGCTGTTTGCAGGGGTTATTGCTGCTAGAATTGGTGAGTAACTCAAAAGTCCACACTGGGAGAAGTGCTTGATGAGTGCTGCTATGTCATGTGTTAACAGTTGGCGTATGAACTTTGTTGTATAAAAGGCAGGCACCACTTGGAGGGAAGTTGGCTCCAGATCCGGTGTTAATGTCTCCACAGAGCAATATTGTCAACCTTTGATTCCAATATCAGCTGATAATTACAGTCATAGCGGTGATTTCCTGTTCCTATATCATTTTTATGTGGTCGTAAAAATGCCATTCTAAATGACTGCTGTGCTGCTGTTTTCCCCTCTGCAGGTCTATGGTCCTTTGACTTAACCGTGACCCAGCTCATCCAAGAGAATGTGATCGAGTCAGAGAGGGGGGTGATTAATGGTGTCCAGAACTCCATGAACTACCTCCTGGACCTGTTGCACTTTATCATGGTGATTCTGGCGCCCAACCCTGAGGCCTTTGGCCTTCTCGTCATCCTCTCCGTCTCCTTCGTGGCCATGGGCCACATCATGTACTTCAGGTTTGCCTTCAAGAGCCTCGGGCGGCGCCTCTTCTTCTGCTGCTCGCCAGAGCAGAAGGCCCAGGCCCTCCCGGACTCTCTCTCCTCGCTTCCCACCACCGTGTAGCCCATTAAAGAGACGCTGTCCCTGCTAATAGCTCTACCTGCAGCCTGCAGTGCACACTATTGTCCACTCCTTCTCTTGCCCGCTAGCTATCAACCTAAACATGCTTGCGTCTAGCCCCCACAGCGCCTAACCCTAGCATGTGCTGTCCTTTGCCATTGTGATATAGCATTAGCCGTTTTGCGGAAGGGGGAAGAGTAGTGCAGCCTCAGACACAGAGAAGCAACCCCTCACAGACAAAAAGCTCAGCTTGAATGAGGCCTTATAGAGAGGTGTCAAAAAATAAACATCACTTCTCCCTACTTCCAATATTTCAATCTCGCTGTCTTGTTATTCAAGGGGCTGCAGCTAGAGCTACAGAAAATGAGGGAGGAAAAATGCAGGTATTGCTTGCAGTTACTACGGTTACAGCCACATACTACTTAAGTATGTTCTGTGGTTCTAGTGGTGTTTGCATCTCATTACAGCTCTGCATCAGCCTCGCGGGATTTTCATTTCCACATTTGTTTCTCAGTAGTTCATTGTTACTATAGCCATTCACGTTAGCATTTGAAACGTCTCAGTTACTTAAGCTTTAGTAATTGACAATGATTTAAATTACCGGTTTTACCAGTGAGAAATACAGGTTCTTACTTATTTTGCTTAATGAGCCTGGGATGAGCCTCTTTAATACATGGTTATAAGGGTTATGCAAATTATTTATTCAAGGAGTGCAGATACTGATAGATAGATAGATAGATAAATAGACTGAACAAAAATATAAATGCAACATGTTGGTCCCATGTTTCATGACCTGAAAAAAATATCCCAGACATTTTCCATATGCACAAAAATGCACAAATTTGTTTTCATCCCTGTTAGTGAGCCTTTCTCTTTTGCTAAGATAATCCATCCACCTGACAGTTGTGGCATATCAAGAAGCTGATTTAACAGTATGATCATTACACAGGTGCACCTTGTGCTTGGGACAATAAAAGTCCACTCTAAAATGTGCAGTTTTGTCACAACACAATGCCACAGATGTCTCAAGTTTGGAGGGAGTGTGCAATTGCCATGCTGACTGCAGGAATGTCCACCAGAGCTGTGTTAATGTTAATTTCTCTACCATAAGGCACCTCCAACGTTGTTTTAGAGATTATGGCAGTACGCCACAACCACAGACCACGTGTAACCACGCCAGCCCAGGACCCCCACATCCGACTTCTTCACTTGTGGGATCGTCCCAGGGGGGAAGTGGGGTGCGGATGAGTATGTCTCTGTAATAAAGCCCTTTTGTAGAAAAACAAATTCTGATTGGCTGGCTCCCCAGTAGGTTGGCCTGGCTCCCAAGTGGGTGGGCCTATGCGGGCCTATGCCCTCCCAGGCCCACTCATGGCTGTGCCCCTGCTCAGTTATGTGACATAAATAGATTAGGGCCTAATCATTTTTTTAATTGACTGATTTCCTTATATGAACTGTAACTCAGCAAAGTCTTTGAAATTGTTGCATGTTGCATTTATATTTGTGTTCTGTATACACACACACAGAGTACCAGTCAAAAGTTTCAACACAGCTACTCATTTAAGGGTTTAAATTGGTTTTTACTATTTTCTACATTGTAGAATAATAGTGAAGACATCAAAGCTATGAAATAACACATATGGAATCATGTAGTAACCAAAAAGGGTTTAAAAAAATCTAAATATATTTCATATTTGAGACTCTTCAAGTAGCCACCCTTTGCCTTGATGACAGCTTCGCACACTCTTGGCATTCTCTCAACCAGCTTCACCTGGAATGCTTTTCCAACAGTCTTGAAGGAGTTCCCACATATCATGAGCACTTCCTTCACTCATCCCAAACCATCTCAATTGGGTTGAGGTCAGGTGATTGTGGGGGCCAAGTCATCTGAAGCAGCACTCCATCACTCTCCTTCTTGGTCAAATAGCCCTTACACAGCCTGGAGGTGTGCTCTGGGTCAATGATAGTCCCACTAAGTGCAAACCAGATGGCATGGCATATTGCTACAGTGTGCTGTGGTAGCCATGCAGGTTAAGTGTGCCTTGAATTCTAAATAAATCACAGACAGTGTCACCAGCTATGCACCATCACACCTCCTCCATGGTTCACAGTGGGAAGCACACATACAGAGATCATCTATTCACCTACTCTGTGTCTCACAAAGACATGGCGGTTGGAACCAAAAATCTCAAATTTGGACTCATCAGACCAAAGGACAGATTTCAACTGGTATCATGTCCATTGCATGTTACTTGAACTCTGTGAAGCATTTATTTGGGCTCCAATCTGAGGTGCAGTTAACTCGAATGAACTTACCCTCTGCAGCAGAGGTAACTCTGGGTCTTCCTTTCCTGTGGTGGTCCTCATGAGAGCCAGTTTATCATAGCGCTTGATGGTGTTTGCGACTGCTCTTGAAGAAACTTTCAAAGTTCTTGACATTTTCCAGATTGACTGACCTTCATGGGTCAAAGTAATGATGGACAGTCATTTTGGTTCTTGGTTCTTGAACAAAAAGGGCTATCTTCTGTAATACCACCCCTACCTTGTCACAACACAGCTGATTGGCTATAATTCATTAAGAAGGAAAGACATTCCACAAATTAACTTTTAACAAGGTAATTGATGACATGGCCTCCACAATCACCCAAACTCAACCCAATTTAGATAGCTTGAGATGAGTTGGACCGCAGAGTGAACCAAAAGCAGACAACAATTGCTCAGTATATGTGCAAACTCCTTCAAGACTGTTGGAAAAGCATTCCTCATGAAGCTGGTTGACAGAATGCCAAGTGTGCAAAGCTGTTATCAAGGCGAAGGGTGGCTACTTTGAAGAATCTCAAATATAAAATATATTTTGATTTGTTTGACACTTTTTTGGTTATGACATGATTCCATATGTGTTATTTCATAGTTTTGATGTCTTCAATGTAGAAAATGGTAAAAATAAAGAAACCCTGGAATGAGTAGGTGTGTCAACTTTTGACTGGTACTGTATATATATACTATTCTCAATGTATCATCAGTATTGTCTCTCAGCCATGGTGGTGCTGATATGCTAGTTATAGCGAACAACTAGAAAACTATGCATTCCCATTAACAATGTTCTCAATGACCAAAGTGGACATTCTTATACAGCTTAAAAGGAAGTGAGGGAAACCCTGTTGTTTTCCCTATGAGCATTCCAATTATTTTTTTGATGTGAAGTGAAAATGAATCTCGTATAGGCTCATTAACGCTTTTGTAGACACCTCGTGTACAGATGTCTAACCCCCCTTGCAATTGTTATACCTGTACTTGTTTGTCATCATTGATTTATCTGTCTTCAAAGGTGATTTTTAATCGTGATTGTTACACAGGCACTTTAACTGATTCTACTATGTCCATAATAACGAAAACACCTTCAGGCATTG